>NC_090931.1:1029267482-1029892482 GCF_040938575.1 Ambystoma mexicanum | reverse complement strand
TATTGTAACTATTCCAACAGGTTTAGCAGCATTTCATGTAGGAGGTGTTACTTTATATCACCTGTTAGTTACCAGTGGAGCATGGCAACAAACCAGAATATGGGAAACTTGTATCAAGTGCAGCAAGTGAGGTCTCACCCCACAGGTCCTTGAAGTGGACTGAGCCCCCACTTCGGACCACCCCTGAACACAAGAAGCGGTGCATGACTGGGTGAAGAAACCCCCCCACTGAGTGAAAACCTGACCAAAATCGGCCAAGAATTCATGGAGAAAAGACCGAGTGACTGTGTCGCTCTCCTCCATCACGCACGTTAGGAAGAAACAAACTCCTTCACGGATCTCTCTAGAGGAACATCGAGGAGCCCACGGCTGCAAACCTCAGTGAGTCGTGAAGGGAGCCTAGCGATACTGTCAACGGGTGGACCACCGCTCCCTGGGTACATATGGGCCAAACACAGAAAGCATCTCCATATTGACACGCAGATACGTGGCATAGTTCACCTGCCCCTCCCCCGGATGAGCACATACGGGGCTGCGATCAGAACGCTCTGTGTGTCCAAAGGATGTGGCTGACTGAATAAAGCACCTGAGTGGTGTGGAGGCGCCCAGGTGACGGGAATTGTTCCCAAGTGGATCCTCCAAAGAAGTTATCGCGGGGTAGCCACAAACAATGCAAAGTTGCACCCGACGAGAGTGACTGAACACTTTTCGGAGGCCCGCTCCCACCAGAGACAGATCAGTCCACCGGCCTCTGACTACAACAGCATAGATCTGCCTGGAACCCACCGAGCACTACACACTCAGAAAAACAACCAAAAGGCTTAATTGAGTAAAGTAAACACACATCACACGAGACACGAGAGGTGATCAAAGCACGTTATAAGCCCTGGAGTGCAGCGCAGTGGGGGGACATCACCCAGTGACATCCAAATAACACAATCTGTCATTGGAATCACTTTGAAGTCCCCTCGGATGTCGGCACAAGGAAACAATAGTGGGCTGATGCTTTTACAACTCCTGCTGGTCTCCACAACACCCAAGGGAACAGAGAAAACCTCCTCTCTCACGGAACTGGACACCACCACACAAGGACATTCTAGAACACCACCTGCCCTCAGGCAGTTAACTTTTACACCCTGGCAAATAGACCTTAATCCCAGTACGTATACAACCAGGTGCCCTCCAACCCCACCTTTGTAAAGCGTGTCAACAACACACGCAGTGAACAACGGAGGGAGACCATCGAAGCACTAAAATTCACATAGAGGGTTGGGTCCCCGAACACGGGGCGTGTGCCCTCCTCTGATCAGTAGACTGTGCCGAGATCCACCCATTGTGGAGAGGTAGTCCCTCAGCCCCCATCAGGATGGGAACAGCAGTGGAGGACTACAACAGAAAAGAACAGAATGGTAATTACGTGCTGTCTGTGAAGTTGAGGTCGCACAAAACAAAACGAAGAAACCTGTTTATTACGAATCCGCCCTTGGCTCCACATAAGACGCCATAATCAACTGAACACTCTTGGAATCACCCTGAGGCCTTCAATACCGATTATCGATACATAGGGTAGGGCCCCCCGCACCGGGGCGAGTGCCTCCTCCAGTGCTACAGGCACCACATGGACATTAAAGTGAAATTAGCGAAATACGCCTACTCCCCACCACTACTTAACGCAAATGGCACAAATTTGGGACGGAAGCAGCGGCGACAAGGGGAGACATTGCCGCCCTCCTGAATGAGATAAAGACTATGGGAGCCAACATAGGCGGAAAAATAGATAAGATAACACAGAGAATGGATAAGTTTGATGAAAGACTCGAGGGTGTCGAGAACAATCAAGCCTCCATAGACACCCTCGAATCCCAGATGAACTCATGAAAAAGAGAAATAGAGCAAAGAGAAGAGGAATTCTGACTAAAAATGGACAATTTAGAAAATCGAGAGAAGAGAAACAACCTACGCTTCTTTGGTATTCCCGAACACGAAGGCGAAACAGAAGGAGATCTCAAGAAAACAATCCATGATATTATCAAAATACTGGTGGTGGACGAAAAGACCGACAAGCCAAAAACGGAGCGGATACACAGAGTCGGAGGTCCTACAGGTAGCCTGAGATCCGTCCTTGCCAGGTTTCACAGATACCAGGATAAAGCTAGGATTCTCAAGAAGGCAGGACCGGAGGGCCACTCACCATTGGAGGGGCACATATCACTATTTTTCAGGATCTATCGTCACTGACCCTGGCCCTAAGGCGAATGTGCGGTCCTCTCACGAAATGCCTCAAGGAATGAGGAATTAGATACAGATGTGGCTACCCTTTCTCCCTCTCCTTTGAATAGGGAGGAAGGAAAATACAACTGAAATCTGAAAGGGGGATTTGTGAATGCACCACAGAACTGTTGGAAACACGCCCGGAAGGTGAAAATCGGGAGGAAACAGGAGAGATTGGGAGGCAATGGGAACTCTAAGGTCCACGAAGGAAAAGAGTTAAGGGATCCAGGAAATACAGGTGGGGCAACGCTACACCCGAAGGAGGAAAATGAGAAGGTGATCGGCTGGAGTGAACTCTGCACATCGGTTTCCAAGAAATTACGATGGATGGCTCAAGAAACTGAGTGTTCCCAACTGCTCAGAGTTCGAATACAGAGAGAGCACATTTTGTCGGATGCTCCTCGAAAAAGAGAGCACAGACAAGCTATTGACAATATGCGGTGGCACCACAAGAGACACCATAAATCCTTTCAAAGAGTTTATGTAATGTTCTGGGGGAAGGAAGGGGGGAAAATGGGAAGGGGGCTCAAATGTTATTGAGAATGTTTTTCGAAGCTGGACCGTGATGTAACGGTTCCCAATGGTGGTCCAATATCAGATCAATACTTCCAACCGATCCAGATCGGACGCCACCAACCAGGGATGAGGTATCTAGAGGGGGGAGGGAGGAGGGGGAAAAGGGGAGGAGAGGGGAGGGTTGGAGACAGAATTTTCATTGAGACTTGTGAAAGTGCATGCACGGTTGATCAACATTACATGGCGGAGTCAACTATGCTTGAAGGGTTCTCCAAAACGTATGATAGCAACTGGCAGCTGACCAACGGGTAGGAGACCTCCTCTGGGTGGGTACATTAAATTTTAAAGGGCTAAATTCCCTGACAAAGAGATCCTTAGTACACCGGGAATTCCGAAGGGGCAAGTTGGACATACTCTTCTTACAATTCTTACAGGAAACAAAATATGCCAAGGGAGAGGAACGGAAGTTCCTAGGGGCGCGAACAGTGATAGAATTTTGGGAATCCGGGCCTCTGAGATGGGGAGGAGTGGGAATACTCATCAGATAGGGACTAGACTTTATGATCTCAAAGACATGGAGTGATGTCTAGGGGCGGGTCTTACTTGTTGCAGGCACTGTGGGAAAGGTAGATATCAGACTCGCTACCATATACGCCCTCAACACGGATCAAGCTAGGTTCCTAACCAAGGCAGTCCCCAAAATTATGTTAGAAGCCACTGGACTCGTCCTCTTAGGGGACGACTTCAACCTGTGGGCAGACCCTAACCTAGATAGGAAAACGGTAAAATTGAAATGAGGGACCCCACCGAAGGGGGGCGCGGGGAGATCACAAATATGCTTGAAATATATGGTTTGAGAGACTCATGGCGGCTACTCCACCCAGATGAAAGGGGGTATACCTTCCACTTCACCCCTCACAATACCTTTACTAGCATTGACTACATATATGTAATGAAGGTACGCACAACGCTACTATAGATCATGATATGGTCACGGCCGTCATAACTGGGACTCATTGCCTAGGAAAGGAGGCCGTTGGAGGTGTAATGAGACACTCTGGAAACACTCCGTTTTCAAAACTGAGATGGAAACTGAGATCACTGAATATATCAAGGCAAATAACACTGGGAAATGCCCCAAGTTAACAGTGTGGGAAACGCGGAAAGCGACCTGGCACGGAGTCCTGATTAGAGAAGGGGCTAGCAAGAAAAGAGAAAGGAACTTGATCGAAAATAAATTCAGGAATGAGATTTGTCGCTTAGACGGGGAATCGAGGAAAGACAACACCGGGAAAGCGGAAAAGATATCGGAGGCAGGGAAAAAAAGGGAAGAATTACGCCTCCTAGAACACGGGCTGATAGCCCGCAAGCTACAACTTCTAAGACAGACGTTTTATGAGAAAGAGGACAAGACAGACTCCTTACTCGCTGCCAGGTTGCATGCCCAAAGGATAGAGCAGAAGGTAATGGAAATAGAAAATCAGGACACTTCCCGCCACGCAACCAATGCAGACATCCCCGAGGCCTTTGCCACATTTTATGAGGCCCTATACAGATCAAAAGCCCAACTAGGGGAGTCGGATACTGACCGATACTTGTCCTCTGTGAAAATCCCGCAAATAACATATGATGAAAGCTGTGCATTAGAGGGTCCGATAACAGAAGAAGAGGTAAAGAATGCGGTTAAGAGGTTGTTACTAGGCAAATCCCTCGGAGAAGATGGAGAGATTCTAGACACTGGAAGAGCCCCGGACTCTTGTGTCTGAGCCCTTGTATCAGTGATCCCTAAAGAAGGTCGGGACCCCAAGCAATGTGGCTCGTATCGCCGCATATCCCTAATTAACATTGATGCCAACATATATACCAGAATCGTAGCAGCCAAACTGGAGACGTAAATGCCATGTCTGATACATTCTAAGCCAGGTCTACTTTATACTGGGTAGACAAGGAGCGGACAAGATGAGAAAGACTCTACACTTAATCAATGCATCTCGAACCATGGAATGACCTAGCTCTCCTCTCGGTCCACGCGAAGAAGGCTTTCGATAGGGTCAAAGGGGGTTTTCTGATGGCAGTCCTCCGCAAGGTGGGAATAGGTCTGAAATTGAGGAGGGGTACAGGCAGTATATGCATCACCCAAGGCCTCAGTCTTCGTCAATGGTGAATATTCCCACTGGCTCAAACTAGGTAGAGGAACACGACAGGGATGCCCCCTCTCTGCCATACTCTTTGCCCTCTCTGTGGAGCCTGTTGCCCAGACACTGAGAGAAGACCCTCAGGTCGAAGGACTCAAACTGGGAACCACAGACTATAAAGTAGCCTTGCACGTGGACGATTTACTCCTTCACATTACGAACCTCATGTCCTCCATCCCCAGAGCAATCCAGCTATTTAAAGAGTATGGCATCTTCTCTGGTTTCAAAATCAATGAGACCAAATCAATCCTATTTCCCATGTATGAGACCACACAAGCAGAAGTCGATAGACTCTCCTCTCTAGGCCCTATCCTGGAAAATGTTAAGTTCAAATACCTAGGCATACAGATTACGAGAGATATTACCAAACTCTACGAAACTAATTTTCCACCCCTCCTCCTAAAGTTCCACGCATACCTAGCCAAATGGAAGAAACTTACGATACCGTGGCTAGGTAGACTTAATGCGATCAAAATGGTATGTCTTCCCCGATTCCTTTACCCTTTCCAAATGCTCCCTATGCATATACCGAACACCTTCTTCGATGAGGTCAAAAAGGCTATTGTGAAGTTCCTATGGGAGGGTAAGAGAGCGAGAGTAGCCTAAGGATAAGGGAGGAACGGGACTACCAGATTTGAAGAAATATTACAAAGCTGCCCAACTTCGAATAGTGATCCCTCACCTCAGAAATAGTAAGGAACCTTGATGGGTTGCAATGGACAACCACCATCTGTCCCCAGCAACGGTCTAAGAGTCGTTGTGGGTTCTGAGAAACAAGCTAGTGCGGAGGTTAAGGGATCACCCGATACTGTGAACCATATGGGAAATTTGGAGAGAGAGAAGGGATATGCAGCAAATAACTTTATGGCGATCTCCCCTAAGCCATCTCTGGGCTACCGGCGTTAGAGAGAATATTCCTAATCTAGACAGATTTCAATCATGGTTTGAAGCAGGCTTGGAAAGGGTGGGTCAGCTATGGCAGAATGGGTCCTTTATTACGATTTTGGAACTGGAGGAGAACCTTGGGCTGGGCCCCCTCTCTGTCTTCCACTTCCTGCAGATCAAGGGAGCCCTAACTAGGGTCGAATGGAAAGATAAAGTGGATATAGAACTCACCCCCTTTGAGAAACTGCTGAACTCCAGAACAGAAATGAAAGGGTTAATATCCGCCATGTACAGAGAATTGGTCGAGGCAGGGAGGGGTTCCACATCGCACCTGAAGAATAGATGGGAGAAGGACCTGGGAGAGGAGATTGACCCCAATATTTGGACTAGGATGTGCAGGGCTGCCCCTCAAGTCTCGATAGCTAGCCAGTACAAACTACATGCGATCAAATTGCTACACATGTGGCAATATGACCCCCTGCGGCTCTCTAGAATGTTCCGGTCATTAGGTCCACTATGCTGGCATAAGTGTGGTGCAATAGCTGACTACTGGCACATGTGGTGGGACTGCCCCAAAATCAGGGTCTATTGGAATGAGGTCCTGGGGTGGATCAAAGACCTTGATGGAGTCCCGAGACTTGCAGATCACCTTATGGTTCTCTTTGGATTCGAACTATGTGGGAGAAAATCAGGGGCCTAGCAGCCCACCTTCTATTGGCGGCCCGCGCCACCCTAGTTATCAAATGGATGTCCGAACACACACCGAGCAAAGGCGAATGGATTACTTTAGCATCGAACATATGTGTTATGGAAGAAATCACTGCAACCCTGCATGAAAAGTTGACCCAATGTGAAATGTTGTGGGGAGACTTTGTCAGTAAGTACATGCCGAAAGCCAACCAGTGATCTGTGAAGTAAGAGTAAAAGATTGTACCCTTGCCCTCTGGGGAGGACACTCTATGTCGTTCTGGCGGAAAAGACTTACATAAAGACCCAAGGATCTTATGTCCGAAAAACCCATGTCAATGTACTCACCAAATTTGTTATAATGTACACCAAGCATGTCTCTATCCTCTATTTCAAGAAAATGTATTTCTATAAAATGAGAAGGGGGTGGGGAGGTTTTAGGTAGGGGGAGGTAGGAGTGAGAAAAAGTTAGTTTGTATAAAGTACGTGTTTTCCTATTTTGGGGATGAAAATGTTTCTGTTAAGTAATGACCCTTTGTATAACTTAAAATAAAAATTGTGCATCAACGTATGATTAATGTTGAAGAGGAACTTCAATGTAGAAATCGATCTAGTCAATGGAGTGATGGAAAGAGTGACTGCATTTCACATTTTTCCTCACAGTACAAGTATTGAAAATGTTGAAGTTAAGTTTTATCGTGGAGGAGGAACTCACTTGATTTCTCAGACCTCTGTACGTTTCATGATTTTTAAGGATACCTTTGTACAAAGAGCACAGTTTCCATGGTGGTCTGATTATCAAATAATTATTCAAAATCAGGGTAGACTTTAGAAGCTGCACTCATTGAAATTGGCCATAGAGTGTTTAAAGAAGGAATGTCATATGTAGATTTTTCACATGTGAAAAATATAGGTTTATTTTTAATAAACTTTGATGAAAGGAAAGTGACAGCTGACATTTCTTGCATTGAAGAATATAATATGTTGCATGTACTGTATGCTCCTCACCTGAACCTTATACCTGTACCAGTGAAGCACTCTTCCATAAAACGTAAGGAGTCAGTGAAAGCACATTCAAATGTAATCAGTGCTTGTAAGACTAAAATACACCAGCATTTGATGGAGTTGGAGTTTCATTCAACTGTAACATATTCACATTGCATCTTTAGTAATGAAACAGGAGTTGAATGTTATTGTATTTCAGCCTTGTGTATGTTGTTTCAAATGATTCAATTGATTCAAGAAATAGCTTCTACAGCAGAGAAACAGCTATGTGTTGACCTGTCAGTTCTTAAAATCTATGTAGATGATAATCCACACAGTTTATATTCAGCAATGGCAATCCGAAATGTAGTAGCTGTTGCAAGTGGAAATCAACAATTTTCTTAAAATACACAGGAGGATAGTCAAGAATTTTTTATGAATGTCTGTGAGGTATTAGTGAAAGAAACTGTTAATGTAGAAAGGTGTATAGGAATTAGTTACAAGTGGAATCATATGTGTCCAAAATGTATGAAAGGGCATTTGGCTCAAGATCTTTGTGAACAATTTGTGTATCTGCATGAGCCTGATCAGAAAAGTGTAAAATATTCAGATCTTGTAACTAAAGCATTCCATAACATGCAATGTTATGACTGTGGTTGTAATTTACAATCAACACTGCAAAGTCTACTTTTTAATAAGTACATATTGATTATGTTTCAAAGATTCAATGTAGATGGTAGTAAAATAAAAATAAATGTGTAAATAGTCAAGTTTCTGTTAGTAAGAAAACCTTTAAAACGTGTGCAATAATTTTTCATGAGGGGGCAATCATTGAATCTGGACATTTCATGACATGGATGCGTACAGAAGTAGTTTGGCTTGTTTGTAATTACACTATATCCACACAAGGCTAGATTGCCAAAGGGTTTAAAGAATGCTTATTTAATGTTGTTACAGCAAAGTTTTAAAATATATTTGTAATATTCTTTGTGAATATAAACATGCAAACTAAGCATTTTAAATTAAAAAATAGTCTAATAAGTGTTTTATGCAAAGTAGGACATGGTTTGTTACTAGGATGTTTTTTAAGTACAGTACTAAATAAATGTAGAGGTAGTATTGTGAAGATTATATCATTTAGAAGAGAAAATAGCATTATTCAACCTTCCACTTCTGATTTATTGTGTAAAACACCGTGGCCCTCATTACCAGTTCGGCGGTAGCCATGCCGCTATTGGCGGCATGGCTGTCACATCTGGGTCCTCAGAATGAGGAATAACCGGGCCATTCCGAGTTCGGAAAGCCCAGTAATTCCTCCCTCCAAGGACCCGGACCCGGTCCTTCCCCATTCCCATTTCAGCCCCCATAGGGCTGAATGGGAATGGGAGAGGGAGCAAACAACGAGCCATTACGAGTTGGCCCGTTGTTTGCTCCCTCTTCCCCTCGCGGGACCCGGTTTGACCAGGCGTTGATTCCTGGGTCCCGCGAGGGGACCTAGTAATGAGGTGGTACGGGGTAAATGGCGCCGGCACTTTTACGGCGCTGTTTACCCCGTACCGCCACGGTCGTAATGAGGCCCTGTATGTTTTAAGGTTACTTTGTAAAATGTATAAATATGTTTTATGTGCAGTGTGTAATTTTTAGAAAAGTCAGACAATCTATTCAGTCATTAAACTATGCATATTCTTTCATTTTGTATGGTAGGTTTAAGATAATTGTGATAAGCTCCTAAGGTTGCAGGTGGCCAGTTAAAGGACGCACACCAAAATATGAAAGAAGCTATGCAATGGCATTGTAGATATAGTTCTTATAATTTAGAATACATTTGATATAGTAGAAAAAGGTATTCCACGCTGTGTAGCCAGTGCTAACAGAAGTTTAGATAATAATTTGTAGTTTTAAGTTTAAAAAAATAAATATGATGTGTACGATATGAAATGTCATTATGAACTTCTCATGTGTGTAGGTGGCCAAACAAAGGACACTCACAGATTTTATAAGAAGTATGGAAATGCCATTTGTTATGTTATAGTGTAGTTTTTGATAAGTGTTAATAGGTTTATTCACAAAATGTTGTATTGTCTACATATTATGTATAATGTAGAAATGGCTATAGTTTAAAAAGATCAATAATCAAAATAATGTTACAGTGTTGTCATGTCTTCATTTATTTCTTTGTAAAACTGAAGACAGTTCTGTTATATGTCTTAGTTCCCTGGGGAAGGTTGTATAAAGTAATCTGTAAATTAGTCATTATGTGGCATAAAGTAATCTTTGTATAGTATTGTAACATCTGTGCATTGCAATGAAATGCATTTATTGGTGTACGGACTATGGATGTTGTAGGCAATTCTTTTTTGAATTTGCTGATGCAAAAAAGTAGTTTATAATGCTTTAAATGTTAAGTATTTAAAATAACAGAACAGATGGGTTTTTTCTCCATTGAGAAGTTTTTTTCCCCTCTATAGCATGATTAATTAACATAACATGGTAATGTTTGTGTACTTGGAATACAATCAGTATTCTTTTAGTATCATTATGAGAAGAAAAACATAAATAACGCTGTATTTATTATGTTATGATGACCACCATAGAACCACTGCTGTAATAATGGTGCATGGTATAAATGGCCTGTACCATTGATATTAAGTACCATTTTTTTCAGAGATTCATATATGGAAGAAAGAGGCAAGGACATAAAAAGGTATTTGGTAAGACTTTGGGTAAATTTATATGTGTAATGTATATATGCACATACAAGGAATCGTTTATTTTTTTAATTCATATTATTTCTAGCCACGGTTACGGTATCAGCCAATGAATATTTATTTTTATGCAGCTAAGGTGAGCAATGACTGGAGATCGTTTAATCGCGGCTCTGATAACTGCGGCTACAGGCAGCAATTGACAATTTTGAGTACTGAAACTGCATAAAATAAATTACAATAGATATTGTAATATATTTTTGCAGTGTGTGTTTAATTGTTTCTATTTTTGTAACATAAAAGGTGGCCTTTAAAAGGGCCGTTTTGGGGGATGGAAACAGACGGGTAGAATAGGGAGGAAAATACATAAGGATAAAACATTTAACAAAGGGAATTCAAATATAATACAACAGTCTCTGGAGCATAGCTCAGGGGCAACATGCTCACCTTGGAAGCAAGACAACACGGAGCAACAAAGGTTTGATCCCAAGTCCGTGCTTAGAAAACTGTGGGTATTAAGCGTGTTATAAATAACCTATCATATCATATTTTTTTGTTGGTTTTTGTAAAAAAAAAGGGGGGGGAAATGTGCCACTTAAAAAAAAAGACTAAGCATGACAGGTAATCTGATGTTCAGAGATTCAATTATGGCATCTCCCTTGACTACCCAGTCACAGCATTTTGTACACAACACTTGTATCATGGTTAGATAGTGCATCTGTAACATAGGAGCCAGTGTAGTGGATGCCACTGCTGATGTAGAGGCTTCATTTCCACTTGGAAACCAGGAGATCCTTCTTGAACTTTTTCCTTCCAACTTAGTGAGAGGGAAAGGATAGGTGATAGAATAACAGTTAGAGGTGATAGGAGAGATTGAGAGCACCATAGAGGGGTGTGGAGAGAAGGAAGGGGAAGTGCAAGAGGGGAGAGAGGAGAAATAGAAGCTTATCACAGAACAATGCCACACAGGATGCACAGGGTAAGGTCTGTGAAGTGGGGGAGCAACAAAGCAAGGTAAGCAACAGAAGTAGCACAACCAGGTAAGACTCAACAGAAAGGAAGCATAAAACCAACAATGAAATAAGAACAGTAGTAGTAGGTTTGACTTTTCTAGAAAGACTGGAAAAAAGCCTAATTTTCAAGCACAGCAGCAAATGCAAAAGAATTTAAAAAAAAACACTTAGGGCCTCATTACGAGGTATGCCGGTAGCCATGCCGCTATTGGCGGCATGGCTGCCGGCAAAACCGCATCCGTGTCCTCGGAATGAGGACTTACCGGACCATTCCGAGTTCGGATGGCCTGGTAATTCCTCACTCGAGGACACGGACACGGTTCATCCCCATTCCCATTTCAGCCCCCATAGGGCTGAATGGGAATGGGAGAGGGAGTAAACAACGGGCCATTACGAGATGGACCGTTGTTTGCTCCCTCTTCCCCTCGCGGGACCCGGTATGCACGCCTGGTTTTCCCAGGCCTGCTTAACGTGTCCCGTGAGGGGACCTCGTAATGTGGCGGAACGGGTTGAATGGCGCCGCAGCCTTTTACGGCGCCGTTTATACCGTTCCGCCAGGGTCGTAATGAGGCCCCTAGATTCGACTTTTCTGGAAGGAGGGAAAAAAAGCCTAATTTTCAAACACAGCAGCAAATGCAAAAAAAACCCACCTAGAAACAACTTTTCTAGAAAGAGTGAAACATGCATTATTTTTCCAAACACAACAGCAAATGCAAAATGCACAGAGATGATTATCCTAGATACAGGGGAGAAGCCCCAATGGCTAACTATGACAAATCACCTAATGCCAGGTATGGATAACATACAACTGGGATGTTCAAAAGACTGCAAGATTAGTCCCGAGGCACTATGTAGCCAAGATACCGTAATACCTTGTAGATCAATCTGATTGTTGGCAATGAGGTCATGGACTTCTATAGCATGGGCGGGGATCTAACATTGATGAGGGCACAGTTGAGTGGCTCATTTGAGCGGTGGGTGCAGAAGGTGCTGGGTTGGCAGATGGGTGCGTGGAAGTGGGGAGTTGTTGTTTGGGTACAGGTGGCTGTGTGGTCCGGCTGGACAGCCTGTTAGTCTGAGATTGGCTACAATGGGGTAGGAGAGGCATTGTAGGTCAAGGAACGAATGACCCTTCTGTTGCACAGGTTATGGAGTCTTTGAAAGCCCAATAGTGGAATAGATGGAGGTGGAGAGGTAGTATCCGCAGATTTGGGCATGGAGGGTAACAGACATTCACAGGCAAAGGGCCTGGCCATGAGAGTAGGGTTGTCTGAGATTGGCTAAAACGGGGCAGGAGAGGCATTGTAAATCATGGGAATGCAGGAGCAGTCTAGTGTGCCGGTTGTGGAGTCTTTGTCAATAGTGGAAGAAAGCATGGTGAATAGGTAGTATCTGTGGATTTGGGCACGGAGGGTAACAGACTATCATAGGCGGAGGGCCCGGCCATGAGAGTAGGGTCCCTTTAAGGGTAGGGAGGAAAAGTATAGGCTTGGAGGGGGGTGTCCAAATGAGGATCACAGGAAAGGGTTGTAGATGCCGGTGTGATGAAACGGGCCACAGGGGGTGAGGCTGGTGGCAGGACACTCATGGACTTGGTCAAGGCTGGTGGCAAGATGCTCATGCACCTGGGCGAGGCTGGTGGTAGGATGCTCAGGCACCTGGGCATAGCTGGTGGCAGAATGATCATGGACTTGGCAAGGCTGGTGCAGGACGTTCATGCACCTGGGAACGATTAGTGGCAGGGCACTAATGGACTTGGTCAAGGATGGTGGCAGCCCGAACATGCAACTGGACAAGGCTGGTGGCAGGATGCTCATGCACCTGAGTCAGACAGGTGGCAGAATGTTCATGGACTTGGTCAAGGCTGGTGGCAAGACACTCATGCACCTGGGTGGGGCTGGTGGCAGAAAGCTCATGGACTTGGTCAAGGCTGGTGGCAGGGCACTGATGGACCTTGTCAAGACTGGTCACAGGATGCTCATGGGCTTGGTCAAGGCTGGTTGCAGGATGCTCATGGGCTTGTCTAGGCTGGTGGTAGGATGTTCATGGAATTGGGCAGCAAAGAGCCTGAGCAGGGAGAGCCTGCGAGCCATTTTGTGGTGGCCAATAAGACTTGTGACAATCGGCCAGATAGGTAAGATGGGGGAATGAGAGGCTAGGGCTGCAGGGGGCAGGAAGCGGGAGGGCTAGATATGAGGTGTTGCAATAATAACCCATGAAGGGTTATGCAGTAGAGTCAAGCAGCTGGCAGATGAGTCAGTGCTCACATAAGGTAGAGCAGGAAATGTGGCTGGTGGTAAAAAGGGGCAAGGAGGAATGGATGTAGTAGAAGGTGTAGGTGGTGAAGACAAAGGATATCTGGGAGCATTGCCAGTAGTGGTAGGTGGGCAAGTCGTGCGAGATAACTAAGTTTGACATTGCAATAATGTGCAACAATCTTACATCTCACTGGGCAGGCGCAGTTGGGTTCCATAAAGCGGGGAGTGCCAAAGAAGGGTTTTGGTCTAGTGCTGATGTTTGCAAGTTGGGGTGGTAGAGCTTGGAGCGCTGCATACATGGGCTGGTCTTGGCACTGCTCCAGACAGGGCCACACAGGGGAAATCCACAAAGGCCTTTGTAGGTGGCCAGAATTGCCTGCTGGCTCTCTGGAACATCTGTGTATTCAATGAAGCGTGGCAGGTCTCTGGTGAATGGTGGCATGCCAGGTAGCAGAGGCACATCCATAGCCTTCAGTCATGAATGATGGGTTTGCCATTTTTAAGTGGCCATGCGATCATCTGTGGGCAAGGGGGTGGGCAATTTAGGCAGTCTGGAAAGGCCCAGCAGGTCAATCTTCTGAAATATTGCTGGGGAAACATATTCGAATCTCACAAGAAAAATACAGATTGTTATTGTATTGCATCAATATGCTTACCAAGCATGGTTATCATTCTGCTGCAAGGCCGCTCGAGGTGGCAGAGAGAGCTGAATGCTCGTGGTGGAGCTCCTCCTCAGCACAGCTAACCCCAGAGGGGTTGATAGAATGTGAGTAAATGGGGCAATCTGAACTATCCTGACAATGTGCAAATCTGAAAATGATGTTGAAAATGACTGATTAACACATTTAGTAACCTGATAGATGGTGGAAACCCTGCTGCAGAACATTCAGAATGTAATTTGTGATCTTGCAATTTTCATTGTATTTTATCAATTAGCAGTTGTAGAATGATTTAATCAAATGACAAATATGCTGGCACAATATTTAAAACTGGTGCCATTTCTACTGAAATATGATTTATGATTGTCATTTTCCCCAGGGCCATAGCAGCACACAGTATCAGGCACTGATTTCATGATATAGCATACACATATATTGGTCTACGGTGCACTCATTTTTTTCTAATGGGCACACCATGTTCTGATTCACACATGCATGAGTTGATGCAGCTTAAAGCTCCTGCATACTGTTGGTGACCTGACATGTGAAGTATTTGAACATTGAATGGGTCCTTGTGCAAAATTATCCAAACTCATATCTTTTTATGTGGTTTCTTCAAAATGTTCAAATACATAATACCATTTTGACCAATTTCTCAATTGGTGGAAGAAGGACACCAAATATGAACTTTGAGGGACTGGTCTTCCTCACACCAAATCATGGAAGATATGTACTACCGCACATTGATAATCTTCATGGGACTACAAAGTTATCTAAAATGTGTGGGCATTGAAACGTTGTGTACACCTGAAGTTCCTAAGAAAGCGTGCACAAAGCTGTCCAACTGGTTTAACTACAGGGGCTTGTGGGACGAGCTGTCCATCACTAACACTGAAGTCTTGTATATTTGTCACAGATGCTTGCGGTTGGGCCTCACCTGAGGCTTGGAAACGTTATAATAATTTGTTACTTTCCAAGACAGAAGAAAATTAAAAAAGAAGAAAAAAAATATTCATTGTGATTTATTGTCAGTATTAAAATGAAATGTGTTTTGATATATATTTTATCCGGTGAATTGTATACATTTGATTATTGAGTGCTTGTATGTATGAATTAGGATAGACTGGTTGGATGAATGTGATTGAGGTATTTGTGTTACCTTTCTTGCCTTTCCTTGTTGGGTCACAGTTATGAGTCTACCCGTGTTGAATTGTTGGCTTTTTGATTAATTGACAATTTTGGGTCTTATAATGTTACATCAATATAAGTAAATATGTTTGATATTTTTATAAATAATTTCCTGTGGAATTTCATTTCAGCAAACTGGTACTTTTTGATTCTCCGCTCCAGAGAGTAGAGATCCCCTGCATTTTCAGAAAAAAACATTGAACACAATTCTCAACCTAAAACAGGTAGGGCCCCTACTTTGTCAAACTCTAAGGACAATTTATTTTCGATCGTTCCACCACAGTGAGAAATTCTGAACAGTCTCAATAGGGATCAAGTTACCCCCTTCCCTCTCATTCTCTAAGCTGATCTTTCTGGGATTCCTTATTTTTGTCTCTGGTTGATGATGGGATAAGACCACCTCTGGTCCATCCTGTAGCTCCAGCAGATCCTTCTTTGTGCTGCCATGAGTTGTAGATACTATTAGAGATTTACTTCACATTTCAGAAATAAATACCATGGTTTGCCTTCCCCAGTTCACACAGCTAATCTTGAGAGGGTTTCTTCACCTCCCTTTCTTATGGACCCACATTCATTTATCTCCAAAGCCTCTCTACTCCTGCAATGGCCCTGCCTGCCTACAATGCCATGCCACATGCATGTTCCTCCTCCCACTATTGGGTTTGGCCACTTCAGATCATGGATTATCCCCATCCCCTGCCTTGATCCAATTATGAACTCTCCTCCCTGCCTGATCTTGCTAGCTAGCACTACACTTCTGACTCTTTACTCCAACATCATCCTGATGTTCACCTGCAATCTCCACTTGGTGTTCTAAACCTGGCACCCCCCGACATTCAACTTCATCCACCTCCTGGTATTTTGCTGAAGCCTCCTCCCACTGTTCCACACCTACCACTTCACGATGTTTAACTCCAACCTCCATCTGATACCTTTCCCTCTCTCTCTTTCTCTCTCTCTCTCTCTCTCTCTCTCTCTCTCTCTCTCTCTGTCTCTTCCTTACTCTAGCCCTTGTCTCTTCAAACTCCAGCATTTGGGACAAGTTTGCAGCAGTGGGAGATGACTGCTGAAAATGATGGATCAACCTCAACGCCGGTGTCCGCAGCCTCTTTGCCAAACGCAGGCATAAGGCTTCCGCCACAGAAGGCAGCACTGTTGAACCATATGTCCTGACCTCATGGGACGAAAAGGGAAAAGACCAGCAGCATCCTCCACATGGAAAGGAGAGAGGGTGGTAGCAGTGCCAAAGGTGAGTCTTTAAGTTTCCTCTCCCATGTGAATGCTCGGGCAACAGCATGTGTCTCCCAGCATAGATGGGCCCAAGCACAGCAGATTAAGCAACCATATGTCAATCTGTACAAAGGCAATGTGACTACATGCATGTGCAAGGGAAGGTGGGATACTGTTGAAATACACATGTACCATAGGGGAAATGTGCATGTGAAGCCATGGGACGAGAGAAACACCCATGTGTACTGTGAAAGTCCATGTTTCAAAGAGAAACCCCTGCACCAACACATCAACAAGAAATATTGGCAGGCCAATAGGCAGTGAGCCGATGCATGTGCCATGTACACCCTTAGAAGACACAACTCCCACCTTGCATGAGCTGTCCTCATTGGCCTACAACCGACCCTGCCCATCGGACAAACAATCTGTGTAGGATGACCATTTATCATGTTGCATGAGTGTCTTGCTAGCCGATGTACTAGTATGCATGATGACTGACAGCATGTCATTATCCACCCAACATGTTCACAGTCGACTCAGGGCCCAATTCTCATCAAGGTGTTAAGTACCAAAAAGGACGTTAAAAGGGTTAACAACCTTTTCGGTACTTAAGACCTATTCTGAAGGTGGCACATCCTTCCGAAGTCGGAAGGAATGTGCCACTTTCGGAATACATGTGGCGGTTGCTGGGATGGGTTGGAAACCAACCTAGCAACCGCCACATTTGCAAACTGGCTTTTTGGAAGCCTATTCTTTTGGCCCTCCTCCAGTTTAATATGTGCGCTAAACTAGCGCTCATATACGGTACCTTTTTGGTGCCATTAAACTGGAGGAGTGCCACAAGTAGCCTTGTTTGGTGTAAATGGAAGTGTCCATATACACCTGTGTTGTATATGAACACTTTCCTATACACCAAATTAAGCAGCTTCAACATCCTGCAATGTTGAAGCTGCTCACTTTGGCGTATCGGCAGCATTTTCGTTAAATAACGATTCCCTCGTTATTTAACGAAAATGCTGCCGAGATTCTGCAATCCGACTGTTTCAATTAGAAACAGGCGGATTACTGCGAAAGCACTGTCGTGCTTTGCGATGATGCCCAGGCCCACTTAAGAATAGCAATGGTGCCTGGGCGTCAAGAAATGGCACAGTGAATCGTGCTATTTAGCATGTTCACTGCGCCATGATGTGAATCGGGCCCTCAGGCTGATTGGGGCGGGGGCTCCACTTCCCAGTAGACTGCCACTGGTGGCAGTTCACCAACTCCCACCCCTTCACAGGAAAACCATTAGCAAAGAAGCAGGAGGAGCAGCAGAAGGGAGGCCCCAGGCCCAGTTCACAGCAGCACATCAGCCATGCCAACTGGTGAGACAGCCTTAGTGCTACAGATGTGCCCAGTGGCCTCACCACCAGCACTGCACATGGCACATTTGGCACTGCACCTGATGGAGGTACTCCACATGTAGCTGCATGTGTGGCACACCCATCAGCTTTGACTGCCACACCACATCTGGACTATTTGGTGATCGCTGACAAGCAACATCCAGCCAGTGCCACACATGGCACAACATCTGCACCCACCCATCTGCCCCCTGACTCCCACTTGTCACCTGAGGCAGACAGCCATTCTCATTTTCAGGGTGAGATGGATACATGGAGGGATGGTTATCGTACAACTGATGGAGATGACATTGGCTTCAGGTCCTCATGATTCAGCCCTGGCCCTCTCTAGTCCACAGGCTGTGTGGCAGAATTCAATGGCTCCCATCTGAGGGAGGCTGGATTCCATGGATCACTGCAAGGTTGTCATTTGCCATTGAAAACCTGGTGGAGATGCAGGTGCAGCATCTGCAGGCTATATGGGACTGTGTGCAGGGCTCCTCACAGAGAGTAGCCAGGTCATTGGACCGTTAGTGCCACCAGTTGCCCATGGGGATTGCTGCAATCAAAGCTGTGAGCAAGAGGTTGAGGGAGCACACAGAGCACTTTTTGGCTTTTGCCATATCTATGCACATCAGGATGCTGCTCACCCTGACACACATGGATGCCCACCAAAGTTGATACAATGCCATTTCAGTTAAAGAACAATGCTTTTTGTGTGAATGTGATGTATTCAAAACGTGCTTATATACAAAAGTATATGCACCATACGTCTGTCCCTGAATTTATCACACTCACTGTAAGGCAGCAGTGCATCTGCAGACAGTGCATCATTCTCTGCTGGGGGAAGCATGTCCACATCAGGGGGCAGGGGGAGATGTTGCATGACACAGATGTTGTGCAGCATAGATCAGGAAACAAATGTTTGGTCAACCTTCTCTGGCCTGTACATCAGGTGCCCTCCAGTAATGTCGAGGCAGCAGAAACATCTCCTCAGCAGGCCAAAGGGCTGTTCAATGCAGAGCCTCGTCCTGACTTGTGCCTCATTGTAGGTCACCACCTGTAACATACATGGGCCCTCATTATGACCCTGGCGTTAAGGGATTACCGGTACTGGTAAGGGTACCGGTACCGGTAATCCCTTAACTCCTGATTATGAGGTCCCTTTGCGGGTCCCGACCTTAACGGCTGGTCTGTACCAGCCATTAAGGTAAGGACCCGCAAAGGGACCTTGAAGGTGATTACGGTACCGCATTTTGCGGTACCGTAATTACCACCTTCCACATTCCCATTGAGCCCTATGGGGCAAAAATGGGAATGGGGAAGGGCCAATGGTAAATGGGGAATTACCGCCCCGCCAACCTTGGAATGGGGCGGTAATTCCCCATCTCACCATGGCGGATCCGGTAAATTACTGGCGTTAACTATGGCGCTAGTAGCGCCATTGGTTAATGCCAGGGTCGTAATGAGGGCCATGGATTGCAAACAGTTGTCATCAGCCATGGAAGATGGGGGTAACCAGAGTCACCTGCAAGATCATAGGACACAGATATCAGTCACAGTGCAATGAGGATGTCTTGTTGATGGACACTTTCTTGATACATTTACGGCAATGTTGCACAACATGGTTTTCATTCCCAGTAATTAAATGATTTGTAATATACTACGGAGTGTAAGGGTCTAGGAGTAAGAGATGGACCAAAGGAAGGATGTGGATTGGCCAAGTCATTTATTAAAAACAAAAATGTGCAGGAGTTGGAGGAAAACCTAGCTTACCCTACCTCTAAGAGGGCTTCCTTCCCTCAACAAAACTAGCTAATGAAACTGTCAGAGTCAGAATGTCCAAAGTAATGTTGGCTGTCCTGTTTCCAAATCCTAATCTGTTCCTCACAATCTAAACTTAACAAAGGGTGAAAGGAGAAATATCTCTTGACTGTCGATTTGAAAGGCCAGTTCAGCCTTGCAGTTCACAAAACAAAAGTTCCAAAAAGGTGTAATAAAGCAACAAAAGTTCCTATAGACTCAAGCGGTTGATTGTCTTTCCAGCGTTATCCACGTTTTTTTTCTTCCTGTGAGCAGACGCAGGGCCTACGACAAGGAAAAACAGCCTGATTCTCTCTCCCAAGCCCTGTGGTGATCTTCACTACCCCTCGTCTTGGTCCAGTCTCCTGCCAAGTACACTACACAACATTCTTGAATTCTGAGTTGTGTCTTTCTGTTTTCACTTGCACCCACAGCCTTGGTTTACTTTCCTGCCAAGGTCCCTGAGAGGCACTCGCATTCATCTTGCATATAGCTTGGGGAGGACTTCCCCAACCTGGGTCCCAGAACCCCTCCACTTGATCGTTCATAATGTTCCTTTTAGCTAACTTACCTTTGTCCCACAGTTTTGGTTTACTCTCCTGCTAAGGTCTATGAAAATTGCTGGTAAAACCAAAGTTTGTATTTCTCCTTGTTATATTTAGGGGTGCACTGCCCCAGTAAGGCTCCCAGACCCTCTTTACTTGTTCATTGTTATTGTTCTTTTCTTTGAATCTTCTTCACACCACAGCCTTGGTGTCCTCCCCTGCCAAGGTCTGTGGATACCACTTATGCATAGAGAGTTTTTATCCCTTCTTAATTCTGTGTGTGATATATCTTCCCAGGTTGGGTCCCAGACCCTGTTCACTTGGCATCTGTTCCCCTGCAAGTATTCCTTCAGTACATTCTTTTGTGCCTCACTCACAAGCTGGGTCTCCTCAACCCTCAGATTGGAGCCCGCTAGTACCTGCAGGGTCTTGGCCATCACCCTGTAGGTTTGTGCTGGTATCTCAGGAGCTGCAGCTGCTTCTGTGGGGCACCAGAACCGTCCCCGGTCCTCTTTGCTTCTTCTCCACAGTTTGGCAGCTTTTTGAGCACATCGTAGCCTCATCCGGTCCTCTGTGTGTCTCCTCTTCCTGGGTGCACCAGCGCTTCGTCTGGTTCTCTGCACATCCCCTCTGCAGTTTGGCAGCTTTTATGGCTCACCGGAGCCTGGTCTGTCTCTTGGCAGCCGATGACATTCCCAAAACGAAGATGAAGACGTCATCCTTCTCTTACCTCTCCTACTTTGAATTTCACCTGACCAATGACATCACTCAAAATACCAGAGTGTGTGAATTCTTTCTGGTCAATGATCCACATTACTCGTCTCACTGGTTTCTACTTGGCATGTATTACAGAAGTACATGGGGACATTAGGGAATGGGGATTTTCAGGGGTTTTGAGTGAAGGTGTGAGTGCCAAAGCGATGCTGAGTTCTCCCAAGATGGTCACTCCCTCCCAAAGAGATCCTCCCGCTCAGCACCACCCCCAGGGGGACTATTGGATAGCAGCCTCATCTCCCTTGCCTCATGAAAAGGGGCTTACCCATCTAAAGCAGTAACGACACCTTGGGATTCGTCACAGGGGATACATGTGCATTGTCACCTATAGATACACTGCGCACACAGCTCACACACACCAATCATGCCGACTTGGCCTGTTATATGGTGCCAAATGTGCATGTTGTCTGTGTTGGGCCTCAGCTGTGCTGTCAATCATGTGCACTGCTGGTTGATTGGTTGTTCTTGCGAATGTTTGTGGTTTCTGCATTCCTGCCGTAATGGATTCACATACATGGTTTGCAGTGTACATGCCATCACTGTCTGGCAGTGTTGCATTGTCATTGTGCAGCATTGAACTGTTGCATTATATGTGTAGGTATGAGTGCCCAATGCATTGTTGTTCCTGTAGACCTCTGTGTGTGTATGAATTACATGTTGGGGCAATATGCATTGCTCGCATACTACTCTATAGTCCTTCTGGGCCTGGTCCTGTGGGTTGGTGGATGTCATGTGCAGCGTGAGAGGGCAGGCCAAGCATGTACGGGGCCTTGACAGAGCATGCATTGATCACCAGTTTTAATGTTCCACCCCCCCATCACATATCATTCAACTTGTGCTGCATGATTGTATTGTGTGATTGCACTTGTATTCACCCATCATCCATGTCCGTTGCCCTCTGTTGCTCTTCCTCTATGCAGGAAGGGTGCTAGTATGAAGGACCATCACACATGGGTGGATCCAGGAAAGTGGGCAAAGCAGTGTGTTATTGTCCTGTCAGCGTCGCACATAACCTGCACATTCATTTAGTGGAACTGTTTCCTGTTGTGGAATGCCGCTTTGGATGCCTGGGGGGCATTCAATGCCAAATGGGTGCAGTCCTGCATGGAAATTTCATTTGGCATGTGGGCTGTTGTGTAGAAGCGTGCCTTTGTGGCATTTATCTGTGGCAGGGTGTGGGCAGGAAGATGTGCCAGGATGCAAGGCACAGGAATGCCTCCAGCACTTGCCCAAGCACAAATGATAAAGTGGGATGGGACATGCCATACAGTATGCGCACAATGTGGACGGAAGGTTTGTTTGTTTGTTTGTTTTATTATTCACTTTTTATGCACAGCAGACCCATATGTAGCAGGGCGCAGTATAAGAAGATACAAGGCTTACATAGTTACTGAATAACACAGTGTACAATATACAGTGGACAAATAAAGATTTCACATATATGCAAGACATACAATATACAAAGTGCAATTTACCAGATATTACGCTAAGTAATTACAGCAGGCAGTGGACCACTCGGGTCGACTAGGGGTCAGTAGAGATGAGATGTTGAATTACATTTTTTCTGAAGTTTAGGTATGGTTGGTCTACTCTCAGGTCTTGTGGCATTAGGTTCCAGCTTTTTGCGGCCTTTACTGGGAAGCTATTTCCACCGATCGTGGTAAGCCCGTATCTCGGTATAAGCAGGCAGTTAGTGTTGCCAGCTCTGGTATGTCTGAGGGAAATTCTCATGTGCAGTTTTTCTATCAAGTAACTAGGGGCAGAGTTATTAAGGGCTTTGTGGGTCAGAGATAGCATCTTTAGCTGAATTTTATTATTAGTAGACAACCATTTATGTTGCCGTCTGATGGAGGAGATATGGGTTCTTTTATTTATGGCGCCACTGGCAAGACAATGTACCACAGACACAAGCTTCAGCAGTGGGGGTAGGGCAATCCTGATATTGATCCTACTCTGGATGTTGTCATGGATCGTAGACACTACCTCTGATATCATCTACCTGTTCAGCCTGTACAGGTTAGTGAGTTGGGCATCAGTCAATGCCCTGGGTGAAGGCCTGACCCGGGGAATGGTAGCTCAACTTGTGCAGTGTCTCCTCCTCTTCCTCTATGCGCCATGTGCCCTGTGCTGCTCTCCTGCCTCTCTAGCTGAATGTGGAGCAGGAGGTGCTGCATTTCACAGTTTGTGGCTGCTAGTGGAAGCATGTTGTTGGAAAGTGTGTTTGTGTAAGGGGTGGGCCTTATTTACTCTTTCCGAGTAAAAACGGTGCACCTGTGACTTGATTTGCATCACCTGTATTCATTTACCTTTAGGTGGAGGTAACCGTACTGTGTTTTGGGGATAATTACCGACCATTATTGGCAGTATTTTGGTGGTATTTCATCTTGGCGGAAATACTATTTTGCATCTTGATGGTAATTACGCCTGCAGAATTAGCGCTGGTGTTAATTCTGCCATTTGTTGGCAGTAATTTGTCCAGTGAATTCTGCCTGCACTAATTCCGCCAGTGGAATTATTGCTAATTTCCATGAACACCTAATTCGGCGGTGTATTGAAAGTGGTGGCAATTCCATTAACGTCACTTTTAACACCTGCTGCCCAGCTAGTATTGAGCCCCATTGTCATTTCAAAAGATTCAAACCATACTCTCATTGCTGCTCCTTTTTTCCAAGGAGAGATTTCAAACTTCTTCAATATCAGTTCTGAGCTCAAGAAGCAACTGAAGCTGTATGTATACTTAAGCTTAGCATTACATGTTACTGTGTGCTGAGTGCTAAATTGGGGATGATATTGAATTCCCACTTAAAATAATACAATTAAATATTGGGCATGGCTAAAAACCAGTGCATGAACAGTGTAGTTTGTGTATAGAACCATAACATGGAGAGGAGGTGCCAAGGTTCAATTGGTTTGCTTTACAACATACTGTTAGGAACATTTTCTCTTTTTAGCAGCTTTCCCTCCATATTCTATGGACCCCCAAACCTTTTGCTTGGTTTTTCACCATGTCTTGACTTTTTAAGTAAAATGTCAGCTTCAGCTTCACTACACTGTGCTTTTGCTCATATGTTATGGGGAAACTGACTAGTCATTCAGGCTGTCATCACTAGGAAACATGTTTCCCTAGTCTTTTGACTTTGTTACTTTGTTTGCTAACTTTCTATCATTGCATAATGCATCTACAAACCCAGTGCATTTGGTTTTCTTTTGTATGGCTCTAGACTATACTCAAATGGATGTTTTGATTACCTAAGATGTGCTTAAGGACAAATTGGTGGCAGCAGTTACTTTTGCATACTTGATACTGTATTTTTCTTTAGCCTTACCACTTTTACAATGTTTGGCTACTAATAGTGGCTAGTGCCCCAACATGGTCATGCCACAAGGTTTTTCATTTGTTCCTTGGCCATCTTCTCCCATGACCTTCTTCCTACCCAGCCGGAACAGGAATTTCCATTTATGGGCAAGCACTTTCGCAGGCTAGTGCATACCATGTGTGTGGGGTCCCCGGAAGTTGACTGGAACTGTCTGGACCCAATTCACATACTGATGCCTGAAAGTCTAATGTTCATGCTTGAGTGAAACCCACAGTGGTCCCTGATTGGACCACTTCTGGTGTGCATGTGTGGGGCAGATCGTGCCACTGGATTGCTGGGTCAGATCACTCACCTGTCTTTGGGATAAGAAGAGTTGTCCTGCAGAAATTCCAAAAGATCTGAAGAGGAGCCAATCATCCTCTCATAGCTATGAAGAACGTGGAAGACCCATGGAGGATCCTTGAAGAGGCCTGGTGACCGTTGCTGAGGTCCCTTTGACCCCTGTCTGGCTACTGATCTCTGAAAACCCTTGTCTGGGCTTCAACCATGTGGTTGGTAGGAACAACTAGTCCTAGCATTTTCTCATTCCCAAGCTAGTTGGAGCCCTTGGAAGTATCCCTGGACCACTTCAGCTCATCCAACAAGAGGTCCTCCTGTGAAATGTCATCTAACTGCCATTAACGGGTCCTGAGATAGGAGGCTATCCTCGACCGTGACAACTGTGAAGCCTGATGTCACTGAGTAAAGATGACTTTCCCTGAAACCGGCCTTCCGCATCTGGTCGAGTGCCCTCAGGAGTGCAGCAGCAGTGGTTCTTGCATTGTTCATCAAGAAGAGGTTGCACAAATCTTCCATCCAAGACCGTAACTCTTCTTGCACCCTCAGCCCCTAGGCACCCCCAACCAGAACCAAATGCAGATAAACGTATCTCAGGCAACCCTCTAAAAACCCACCAAGTCTAAAAAGAAGCTACTGTCCTGGCTGTAAGTTGTAGCCATACTTACCTGTCTCCTATCTCCACCCTTGAACTGTTGGATAACCTCTGAAACGTTTACACTTGTTTGGCTTTGGCAAAACTTGTTGCCGAAAGCCCTCCACAAGCTGGGAACTGTTTTATTCACTAGAATACATAATTTTCTGTCTTTTGGACCCATCATCACGTCCCCAGGACCCCTCTCCTAATTGTTTTCCCAACTCGTAAACTACTGGAAAACTTTGTGAACCTTTGGGCACAAGGCCCTATACAATTTGGGGTTGGACTTCTAAAGTTAGGATTGCACTAACCTAATCACTCACCTTCTTGAACAGGTATTGCGGGGTGGGATTGTTTTTTTTTTTTGCACTTTCTTTTGCAGCAACTACAATGACTGTATAAATGTTTTATAGTGTTTAGTATTTTGTGATATTATTACTTGCCATTACTCATGTGTCAGTGTGATCATTGTTGTTTCATGTGTGAACTCATTGTGGACTGCGGACCTCACTCACCTCTTCTAAGATTTAGCCTTGGCCTCTCTCCATGATACCTTGATTGGTTTGGCTAAACTCCCAGAAGTTGTTCCCTGTTCACTATAACAAGGATAGCCTCCTAAACATCTGTCCACCAGGCCAGAGTTTTTAAATACATTCTAACACATATGGCCAATGGGAACAGAAGTGAGGGAGACAGCTTGCTGAGACACTGAGTATCATATCTCGGAAAAAGTATATGTAACATGTTGGCCAATATTACAAATGTTGATGACAAGTACTGTAGTTTGAAAAAATATCATTCCAGCATTGGCCCGGTGTAACACATTATCGTGCAGGTGGGATAGCGTGTTTTACTTGAGCAATACTGCCATTGCTTTGTTGGGATTGGTAGCTTTCTTTTCTTGGTAGCTTTCTTTCTCTTCACTCTCATTCTCGAAGCTGCTCTTTCTGGGTTTCCTTATTTTTGTCTCTGGTTGATGATGGGATAAGACCACCTCTGGTCCATCCTGTAGCTCCAGCAGATCTTGCTTTGTGCTGCCATGAGTTGTAGATACTATTAGAGATTTACTTCACATTTCAGAAATAAATACCATGGTTTGCCTTCCCCAGTTCACACAGCTAATCTTGAGAGGGTTTCTTCACCTCCCTTTCTTATGGACCCACATTCATTTATCTCCAAAGCCTCTCTACTCCTGCAATGGCCCTGCCTGCCTACAATGCCATGCCACATGCATGTTCCTCCTCCCACTATTGGGTTTGGCCACTTCAGATCATGGATCATCCCCATCTCCTGCCTTGATCCAAGTCTGAACTCTCCTCCCTGCCTGATCTTGCTAGCTAGCACTACACTTCTGACTCTTTACTCCAACATCATCCTGATGTTCACCTGCAACCTCCACTTGGTGTTCTAAACCTCCCCGACATTCAACTTCATCCACCTCCTGGTATTTTGCTCCATCCTCCTCCCACTGTTCCACACCTACCAATTCACGATGTTTAGCTCCAACTTCCATCTGATACCTCCCCCACCTTTCTCTCTCTCTCTCTCTCTCTCTCTCTCTCTCTCTCTCTCTCTCTCTCTCTCTCTCTCTCTCTCTCTCTCTCTCTCTCTTTCTCTCTGTCTCTTCCTTACTCTAGCCCTTGTCTCTTCCAACTCCTGCATTTGGGACATGTTTGCAGCAGTGGGAGATGACTGCTGCAAATTATGGATCAACCTCAAGGCCAGTGTCCGCAGCCTCTTTGCCAAATGCAGGCATAAGACTTCCGCCACAGGAGGCGGCACTGTTGAACCATTTGTCCTGACCTCATTGGAGGAAAAGGGAAAAGACCAGCAGCATCCTCCACATGGAAAGGAGAGAGGGTGGTAGCAGTACCAAAGGATAAAGTCTTTAACTTTCCTCTCCCATGTGAATGCACTGGGCAACTGCATGTGTCTCCCAGCATAGATGGGCCCAAACACACCAGATTGAGCAACCATATGTCAATCTGTACCAAGGCACTGTGACTACATGCATGTGCAAGGGAAGGTGGGATACTGTTTAAATACACATGTGCCACAGGGGAAATGTGCATGTGAAGCCATGGGACGAGAGAAGCACCCATGTGTACTGTGAAAGTCCATGTATCAAAGAGAACCCCCTGCGCCAACACATCAACAAGAAATATTGGCAGGCCAATAGGCAGTGAGCCGATGCATGTGCCATGTACACCCTTAGAAGACACAACTCCCACTTTGCATGAGCTGTCCTCATTGGCCTACAACTGACCCTGCCCATCGGACAAAAAATCTGTGTAGGATGACCATTTATCATGTTGCATGAGTGTCTTGCTAGCCGATATACTAGTATGCATGATGACTGACAGCATGTCATTATCCACCCAACATGTTCACAGTCGACTCAGGCCCCGATTCTGATCAAGGTGCTAAGTACCAAAAAGGACGTTAAAAGGGTTAACAACCTTTTCGGTACTTAAGACCTATTCTGAAGGTGGCGTATTCTTCCGATGTCTGAAGGAATGCGCCACTTTTGGAATACATGTGGCGGTTGCTAGAATGGGTTGGAAACCAACCTAGCAACCGCCACATTTGTAAACTGGCTTTTTGGAAGCCAATTCTTTTGGCACTCCTCCAGTTTAATATGTGCGCTAAACTAGCACACCTATACGGTACCCTTTTGGTGCCGTTAAACTGGAGGAGTGCCACAAGTAGCCTTGTTTGGTGTAAATGGAAATGTCCATATACACCCGTGTTGTATATGGACACTTTCATATACACCAAAGCAAGCAGCTTGCTTTGGTGTACATGAAAGTGTTCATATACAACACACGGGTGTATGTGAACACTTTCATTTACACCAAACCGAGCAGCTTCAACGTTACATTCTGCAACGTTGAAGCTGATGGCTTTTGGTGTAAATGAAAGTGTTCATGTACACCGCACAGGTGTATATGAACACTTTAATTTACACCAAAGCCAACAACTTCAACGTTGCAAGATGCAACGTTGAAGCTGCTTGCTTTAAATGAAAGTGTTCATATACACCACACGGGTGTATATGAACACTTTCCTATACACCAAATTAAGCAGCTTCAACATCCTGCAATGTTGAAGCTTCTCACTCTGGTTTATCGGCAGCATTTTCGTTAAATAACGATTCCCTCGTTATTTAACGAAAATGCTGCCGAGATTCTGCAATCTGCCTGTTTCAATTAGAAACAGGCAGATTACAGTGAAAGCACTTCAGAATAGCAGTGGTGCCTGGGCGTCAAGAAATGGCACAGTGAATCTTGCTATTTAGCATGTTCACTGCGCCATGATGAGAATCGGGCCCTCAGGCTGATTGGGGTGGGGGCTCCACTTCCCAGTAGACTGCCACTGGTGGCAGTTCACCAACTCCCACCCCTTCACAGGAAAACCATTAGCAAAGAAGCAGGAGGAGCAGCAGAAGGGAGGCCCCAGGCCCAGTTCACAGCAGCACATCAGCCATGCCAACTGGTGAGACAGCCACAGTGGCACAGGTGTGCCCAGTGGCCTCTCCACAAGCACTGCACATGGCATATTTTGCACTGCACCTGATGGCGGTACTCCACATGTAGGTGCATGTGTGGCACACCCATCAGCTTTGACTGCCACACCACATCTGGACTATGTGGTGATCCCTGACGAGGAACATCCAGCCAGTGCCACACATGGCACAACATCTGCACCCACCCATCTGCCCCCTGACTCCCACTTGTCACCTGAGGCAGACAGCCATTCTCATTTTCAGGGTGAGATGGATACAGGGAGGGATGGTTATCGTACACCTGATGGAGATGACATTGGCTTCAGGTCCTCATGATTCAGCCCTGGCCCTCTCCATACTCCACAGGCTGTGTGGCAGCATTCAATGGCTCCCATCTGAGGGAGGCTGGATTCCATGGATCACTGCAAGGTTGTCATTTGCCATTGAAAACCTGGTGGAGATGTAGGTGCAGCATCTGCAGGTTATATGGGACTGTGTGCAGGGCTCCTCACAGAGAGTAGCCAGGTCATTGGACCGTTAGTGCCACCAGTTGTCCATGGCGATTGCTGCAATCAAAGCTGTGAGCAAGAGGTTGAGGGAGCACACAGAGCACTTTTTGGCTTTTGCCATATCTATGCACATCAGGATGCTTCTCACCCTGAAACACATGGATGCCCACCAAAGTTGATACAATGCCATTTCAGTTAAAGAACTATAAGGACAATGCTTTTTGTGTGAAAGTGATGTATTCAAAACGTGCTTATATACAAAAGTGTGATGCATGTGAAAAGTAATGTGTCTAGAAAAAATGTTCAATAAATGTTTGTCGCACCATACGTCTGTCCCTGAATTTATCACACTCACTGTAAGTCAGCATTGCATCTGCCGACAGTGCATCATTCTCTGCTGGGGGAGGCATGTCCACATCAGGGGGCAGGGGGAGATGTTGCATGACACAGATGATGTGCAGCATAGATCAGGAAACAAATGTGTGGTCATCCTGTCCCGGGAGGATAGCTCAGCGGCAGCGTGCGCGTCTTGGAAGCAAGACGACACGAAGCAACAACAGGTTCGATCCACGGGTCCGCGCTTAGAAACCTCTGGGTGTTTAAGCGCGTTATAAATACGTAACTAAGATAAAAAAAAACACAATTACGCAACTAAGAAAAACAATTCCTGTAACAGCGCCTCGATGCCTGCGGGCTGTGTGAGCGCTTTATAAATGTAAAATAAATAAATAAACCTTCTCTGGCCTGTATATCATGGGTCCTCCAGTAATGTCGAGGCAGCAGAAACATCTCCTCAGCAGGCCAAAGGGCTGTTCAATGCAGAGCCTGGTCCCACCTATAACATACATGGGCCCTCATTACGACCCTGGTGTTAAGGGATTGCCGGTACCGGTAAGGGTACAGGTACCGGTAATCCCTTAACGCCTTATTATGAGGTCCCTTTTGCGGGTCCCGACCTTAACGGCTGGTCTGTACCAGCCATTAGGCCCGCAAAGGGATCTTGAAGGTGATTACGGTACCGCATTTTGTGGTACCCTAATTACCGCCTTCCCCATTCCCATTGAGCCCTATGGGGCAAAAATGGGAATGAGGAAGGGCCAATGGTAAATGTGGAATTGCTCCACCAACCTTGGAATGGGGCGGTAATTCCCCATCTCACCATGGCGGATCCAGTAAATTAACAGCGTTAACCATGGGTTTAATAGCGCCATTGGTCAACGCCAGGGTCGTAATGAGGGCCATGGATTGCACACAGCTGTCATCAGCCATGGGAGATGGGGGTAACCAGAGTCACCTGCAAGATCATAGGACACAGACATCAGTCACAGTGCAATGAGTATGTCTTGTTGATGGACACTTTCTTGATACATTTACGGCACTGTTGCACAACATGGTTTTCATTCACAGTAATTAAATGAAGTGTAATATACTACGGAGTGTGAGGGTCTAGGAGTAACAGATGGACCAAAGGAAGGATGTGAGGATGTGGATTGGCAAAGTCATTTATTAAAAACAAAAATGAGCAGGAGTTGGAGGAAAACCTAGCTTACCCTACCTCTAAGAGGGGCTTCCCTCCCTCAACAAAACTAGCTAATGAAACTGTCAGTGTCAGAATGTCCAAAGCAAAGTTGGCTGTCCTGTTTCCAAATCCTAATCTGTTCCACACAATCTAAACTTAACAAAGGGCGAAAGGGGAAATATCTCTTGACTGTCGATTTGAAAGGCCAGTTCGGCCTTGCAGTTCACAAAACAAAAGTTCCAAAAAGGTGTAATAAAGCAACAAAAGTTCCTATAGACTCAAGCGGTTGATTGTCTTTCCAGCGTTATCCAAGTTTTTTTTTCCTGTGAGCAGACCCAGGGCCTACGACAAGGAAAAACAGCCTGATTCTCTCTCCCAAGCCCTGTGGTGATCTTCACTACCCCTCATCTTGGTCCAGTCTCCTGCCAAGTACACTACACAACATTCTTGAATTCTCAGTTGTGTCTTTCTGTTTTCACTTGCACCCACAGCCTTGGTTTACTTTCCTGCCAAGGTCTCTGAGAGGCACTTTCATTCCTCTTGCATATAGCTTGGGGAGGACTTCCCCAACCAGGGTCCCAGAACCCATCCACTTGATCGTTCATAATGTTCCTTTTAGCTAACTTACCTTTGTCCCACAGTTTTGGTTTACTCTCCTGCTAAGGTCTATGAAAATTGCTGGTAAAAGCAAAGTTTGTATTTCTCCTTGTTATATTTAGGGGTGCACTGCCCCAGTAAGCCTCCCAGACCCTCTTTACTTGTTCATTGTTATTGTTCTTTTCTTTGATTCGTCTTCACACCACAGCCTTGGTTTACTCCCCTGCCTAGGTCTGTGGATACCACTTATGCATAGAGAGTTTTTATCCCTTCTTAATTCTTTGTGTGATATATCTTCCCAGGTTGGGTCCCAGACCCCGTTCACTTGGTATCTGTTCCCCTGCAAGTATTCCTTCAGTACATTCTTTTGTGCCTCACTCACAAGCTGGGTCTCCTCAACCCTCAGATTGGAGCCTACTAGTACCTGCAGGGTCTTGGCCATCACCCTGTAGGTTTGTGCTGGTATCTCAGGAGCTGCAGCTGCTTCTGTGGGGCACCAGAGCCGTCCCCGGTCCTCTTTGCATCTTCTCCACAGTTTGGCAGCTTTTTGGGCACATCGTAGCCTCATCCGGTCCTCTGTGTGTCTCCTCTTCCTGGGTGCACCAGCGCTTCGTCTGGTTCGCTGCACATCCCCTCTGCAGTTTGGCAGCTTTCATGGCTCACCGGAGCCTGGTCTGTCTCTTGGCAGCCGATGACATTCCCAAAACGAAGATGAAGACGTCATCCTTCTCTTACCTCTCCTACTTTGAATTTCACCTGACCAATGACATCACTCAAAAGAGTAGAGTGTGTGAATTCTTTCTGGTCAATGATCCACCTTACTCGTTACATTGGTTTCTACTTGGCATGTATTACAGAAGTACATGGGGACATTAGGAAATGGGGATTTTGAGGGGTTTTGAGTGAAGGTGTGAATGCCAAAGCAACGCTGAGTTCTCCCAAGATGGTCACTACTCTCGATGGGGTCCTCCCTCCCAAAGAGATCCTCCCGCTGAGCAACACCCCCAGGGGGACTACTGGATAGCAGCCTCATCTCCCTTGCCTCGTGAAAAGGGGCTTACCCATCTAAAGCAGTGACAACACCTTGGGATTCGTCACAGGGGATACATGTGCATTGTCACTTATAGATACACTGCGCACACAGCTCACACACACCAATCATGCCGACTTGGCCTGTTATATGGTTCCAAATGTGCATGTTGTCTGTGTTGGGCCTCAGCTGTGCTGTCAATCTTGTGCCCTGCTGGTTGATTGGTTGTTCTTGCGAATGTTTGTGGTTTCTGTATTCCTGCCGTAATGGATCCACATGCATGGTTTACAGTGTACATTGCATCACTGTCTGGCAGTGTTGCATTGTCATTGTGCAGCATTGAACTGTTGCATTATATGTGTAGGTATGTGTACCCAATGCATTGCTTTTCCTGTGGACCTCTGTGTGTGTATGAATTACATGTTGGGGCAATATGCATTGCTGGCATACTACTCTATAGTCCTGCTGGGCCTGGTCCTGTGGGTTGGTGGATGTCATGTGCAGCGTGAGAGGGCAGGCCAAGCATGTACGGGGCTTTGACAGGGCATGCATTGATCACCAGTTTAATGTCCTACCCCCCCTTCACATATCATTCAGCTTGTGCTGCATGATTGTATTGTGTGATTGCACTTGTATTCACCCATCATCCATGTCCGTTGCCCTCTGTTGCTCTTCCTCTACGCAGGAAGGGTGCTAGTATGAAGGACCATGACACATGGGTGGATCCAGGAAAGCGGGCAAAGCAGTGTGTTATTGTCCAGTCAGCGTCGCACATAACCTGCACATTTATTTAATTAAACTGTTTCCTGTTGTAGAATGCCGCTTTGGATGCCTGAGGGGCATTCAATGCCAAATGTGTGCAGTCCTGCATGGAAATTCCATTTGGCATGTGGGCTGCTGTGTAGAAGCGTGCCTTTGTGGCATTTATCTGTGCCAGGGTGTTGGACAGGAAGATGTGCCAGGATGCAAGGCACAGGAATGCCTCCAGCACTTGCCCAAGCACAAATGATAAAAGTGGGATGGGACATGCCATACAGCATGCGCACAATGTGGCCGGAAGGTTTGTTTGTTTGTTTGTTTGTTTGTTTGTTTGTTTGTTTGTTTGTTTGATTATTCACTTTTTATGAGCACCAGACCCATATGTAGCAGGGCGCAGTATAAGAAGATACAAGGCTTACATAGTTACAGAATAACACAGTGTGCAATATACAGTAGACAAATATAGATCTCACATATATGCAAGATATACAATATACAAAGTGAAATTTACCAGATATTACGCTAGGTAATTACAGCAGGTAGTGGGCGACTCAGGTCGACTAGGGGTCAGTAGAGATGAGATGTTGAATTACATTTTTTATGAAGTGTAGGTAGGGTTGGTCTACTCTCAGGTCTTTTGGCAGTAGGTTCCAGTTTTTTGCGGCCTTTACTGGGAACCTATTTCCACCGATCGTGGTAAGCCTGTATCTCGGTATAGCCAGGCAGTTAGTGTTGCCAGGTCTGGTATGTCTGAGGGAAATTCTCATGTGCAGTTTTTCTATCAAGTAACTAGGGGCAGAGTTATTAAGGGCTTTGTGGGTCAGAGATAGCATCTTTAGCTGAATTTTATTATTAGTAGACAACCATTTATGTTGCCGTCTGATGGATGAGATATGGGTTCTTTTATTTATGGCGCCACTGGCAAGACAATGTACCACAGACACAAGCTTCAGCAGCGGGGGTAGGGCAATCCTGATATTGATCCTACTCTGGATTTTGTCGTGGATCATAGACACTACCTCTGATATCATCTACCTGTTCAGCCTGTACAGGTTAGTGAGTTGGGAATCAGTCAATGCCCAGGGTGAAGGCCTGACCCGGGGAATGGTAGCTCAACTTGTGCAGTGTCTTCTCCTCTTCCTCTATGCGCCATGTGCCCTGTTCTGCTCTCCTGCCTCTGCAGCTGAATGTGGAGCAGGAGGTGCTGCATTTCACAGTTTGTGGCTGCTAGTGGAAGCATGTTGTTGGAAAGTGTGTTTGTGTAAGGGGTGGGCCTTATTTACTCTTTTCGAGTAAAAAAGGTGCACCTGTGACTTGATTTGCATCACCTGTATTCATTTACCTTTAGGTGGAGGTAACCGTACTGTTTTTTGGGGATAATTACCGACCATTATTGGCAGTGTTACGGTGGTATTTCAACTTGGCGGAAATACTATTTTGCATCTTGATGGTAATGCCGCCTGCAGAATTAGTGCTGGTGTTAATTCTGCCATTTGTTAGCAGTAATTTATCCAGTTAATTCTGCCTGCACTAATTCCGCCAGTGGAATTATTGCTAATTTCCATGAACACCTAATTCGGCAGTGTGTTGAAAGTGGTGGTCATTCCATTAACGTCACTTTTATCGCCTGCTGCCCAGCTAGTATTGAGCCCCGTTGTCATTTCAAAAGATTCAAACCATACCCTCATTGCTGCTCCTTTTTTACAAGGAGAGATTTCAAACTTCTTCAATATCAGTTCTGAGCTCAAGAAGCAACTGAAACTGTATGTATACTTAAGCTTAGCATTACATGTTACTGTGTGCTGAGTGCTAAATTGGGGGTGATATTGAATTCCCACTTAAAATAATACAATTAAATATTGGGCATGGCTAAAAACCAGTGCATGAACAGTGTAGTTTGTGTATTTTGCTCATTTGTTATGGGGAAACTGACTAGTCATTCAGGCTGTCATCACTAGGAAACATGTTTCCCTAGTCTTTTGACTTTGTTACTTTTTTTGCTAACTTTCTATCATTGCATAATGCATCTTCAAATGCAGGTCATTTGGTTTTCTTTTGTATGGCTCTAGACTATACTCAAATGGATTTTGGTGGCAGCAGTTACTTTTGCATACTTGTTACTGTATTTCTCTTTAGCCTTACCATGTTTACAATGTTTGGCTACTAACAGTGGCTAGTGCCCCAACATGGTCATGTTCCTAGGCCATCTTCTCCCATGACCTTCTTCATGCCCAGCCAGAACAGGATTTTCCATTTATGGGCAAGCACGTTCGCAGGCTAGTGCATACCATGTGTGTGGTGTCCCAGGAAGTGGACTGGGACTGTCTGGACCCAATTCACATACTGATGCCTGAAAGTTTAATGTTCATGCTTGAGTGAAACCCACAGTGATCCCTGATTGGACCACTTCTGGTGGCATGTGTGGGGCAGATCCTGCCACTGGATTGCTGGATCAGATCACTCTCCTGTCTTTGGGATAAGAAGAGTTGTCCTGCAGAAATTCCAAAAGATCTGAAGAGGAGCCAATCATCCTCTCATAGCTATGAAGACCGTGGAAGACCCGTGGAGGATCCTTGAAGAGGCCTGGTGACCGCTGCTGCGGTCCCATGGACCCCTGTCTGGCTACTGATCTCTGAAAACCCTTGTCTGGGCTTCAACCATGTGGTTGGTAGGAACAACTAGTCCTGGCATTTTCTCATTGCCGAGCAAGTTGGAGCCCTTGGAAATGTCTCTGGACCACTTCAGCTCATCCAACAAGAGGTCCTCCTGTGAAATGTCATCTCCCTGCCATTAACGGGTCCTGAAATAGGAGGTTTTCCTCGACCGTGACAACTGCGAAGCCTGCTGTCACTGTGTAAAGATGACTTTCCCTGAAACCGGCCTTCTGGTCGAGTGCCCTCAGGAGTGCTGCAGCAGTGGTTCTTTCATGGTTCATCAAGAAGAGGTTGTACAAATCTTCCATCCAAGACCGTAACTCTTCTTGCACCTTTAGCCCCTAGGCACCACCAACCAGAACCAAATGCAGGAAAACATATCTCAGGCGACCCTCTAAAAACCCACCAAGTCTAAAAAAAGCTACTGTCCTGGCTGTAAATTGTAGCCATACTTACCTGTCTCCTATCTCCACCCTTGAACTGTTGGGTAACCTCTGAAACTTTTACACTTGTTTGGCTTTGGCAAAGCTTGTTACCGAAACCCCTCCACAAGCTGGGAACTGTTTTATTCACTAGAATACATAGTTTTCTGTCTTTTGGACCCATCATCACGTCCCCAGGACCCCTCGCCTAACTGTTTTCCCAACTCGTAAACTACTGGTGAGGTTTTGGGCACAAGGCCCTATACAATTTGGGGTTGGACTTCTAAAGTTAGGATTGCACTAACCTAATCACTCACCTTCTTGAACAGGTATTGCGGGGTGGGATTTTTTTTTTTTTTTTGCACCAACTACAATGACTGTATATATGTTTTATAGTGTTTAGTATTTTGTGATATTATTACTTGCCATTACTCATTTGTCAGTGTGATCGTTGTTGTTTCACTGTGTGGACTCATTGTGGACTGCGGACCTCACTCACCTCTCCTAAGATTTAGCCTTGGCCTCTCTCCATGATACCTTGATTGGTTTGGCTAAACTCCCAGAAGTTGCTCCCTGTTCACTATAACAAGGATAGCCTCCTAAATATCTGTACACCAGGCCAGAGTTTTTTAATCCATTCTAACACATATGGCCAATGGGAACAGAAGTGAGGGAGACAGCTTGCTGATACACTGAGTATCATATCTCGGAAAAAGTATATGTAATATTTTGGCCAATATTACAAATGTTGATGACTGTAGTTGGAAAAAATATCATTCCAGCATTGGCCCGGTGTTAAACATTATCGTGCAGGTGGGATAGCTTGTTTTACTTGAGCAATACTGCCATTGCTTTGTTGGGATTGGTAGCTTTCTTTTCTTGGACACTATTGAATCAAGATAGAGTATGTATTTCACTGTGCAGCGCTGGCCTTGCTTTGATAACAGAAGATATTCATGCAGCATAATATTTCTTATTGCAGTGTAATGATGTAATGAAAACAAAGAATCGGTGATACAAATGATACTGATTATACCAGACAATATTTGTTCTGCCTTTAAGATGAAACATTCCCACAAACGTCAAGCACTTAAGAGCAACTCATACACTTTGATAAATGTGGTAATGTTGTGCAGGAAAGAAATACATTTACAGAAATATGGAATGATTTATATGGAAGATATGGATCACATTAACTCTTTTGTATTTAGTATTGTGTGTATGAGTGTGCATGAAAACCTTACACGATCTTTCCGAGACCCTGGACATTTTGTTGCAGATCTAATCCAACACCAAGGAATCACCGACCCGGGATTCATTGTACGTGTTTAAGCCTGATCGAGTCTCTTATAATACAGTACCCAGTAGCAGGGCGCTCTCACTTTTCCCCGTCTGTTCGGACAACATGAAGCATTCAGATGCTGCCTCATGAAACTATGGCATAATGTATGCTGCCTAGACACACAGTCCACCTGTGCCCTCACGAACTGAGCATCAGACTGAATGATACCTGATTTACCTCTCAGCTACCTCGCTATTATTTACGCTGCCTAGATTCAGATTGAACGGGCGCCATGTGACAAGAGCCTCACACACAGTGGCATCTGACCTATCCAGATTGTTACTCTTCAGCTTCCCGTGGTCCAGCATTTTGCCCACACGCATCCACTGAACACCCAGACATCCTAGTCTTTTTGTCCTGACTAATGCCCACATAAGAACAGGGCTACATTTCAGCCCCAGAAGGGCCGAAACCATGAGGTGTAGAAATTGACATTGACCTTTCAGGCATATTGTTGCAATAGTTTTACTGTTTTGTAATTTTGTTCACTGTGTGTAACAACTGTACTTGTTTATGCATCATGACCCCTGTCGTGCTGGATCTCGACAGTGGGATATGTATTATGTTGACTTTATGTATTGAACTGCAAGTAATGCAACTTGTTGATGTATGTTTTGCAATGTATATTGCCCTATGAATTCTAAATTGGTGTTCTGTGTTGCACCACTGAGTAAACATGTATATGTGTTTGTTTTCTTGTACCAAAATGAAATTTGTTGAAACAACTAAGGTGTAAGACAAGAAGTTATTTATATGATCTGTTTCCACACATGCTACAGGGGTCTGTTTTTTGTTTCACTGAGCCTTTCAATTGTATTTGATGATTATAGAAGACAAAAAATAAAAGAAAAAACAAATAAATAGCAGATACATGATACAGTACAGTACGTTCCAAAACACAAGATATTGTTCTAAAAGATTAGAGGATAAACATAAAATATTACTTACAAAACTTGGTTCATTTAATTGAATTTATATTACAGTTCGTATACAAGAAGAACTCAATAATTAAGCTAAAAGGGAAAGTTATGTCAGAGTTTCTTCAATACATTTTATAGCTGCCAGAATTGAAGAAATATGCTTGCCTGGCAGTATTTCCTACCAAAATTCCTCAGACCACTAAAGTCTAAAATTAAGTAGAACAATGTTATGCCTGATAGAAAATGCTCAGGGGCAAATCGTTAACAAATGCTTCAAATTTTTGATAGAACCCTCCATTTTCCAAAATGTGCACAGTCTTTTCATTCTATCAACTCCTCTTCTAGACCTCAGAACCACCTCAGTAGCCATACAATTAATTTGAAACCTTAGGTGTGTTTTCTTCCAGTTTGGACATGAACATTTGTAATGTATGGCTCATTTTTTGCCCAAGTTTTCGGAAGCAAGGAAATCTCATGAAACAAAGCATCCGGTCCCGCTCCTAGAGTGCCTTTCTTATTTTGCGTGAGCATAAATCTAAGGAACCACTCAATGAGTCAAAATCTTTAAGCAACAGGTCACATGCAGTTATCCAATTGGAGAAACATTGTGAGATGCTGTCTTTCATTAATGTATTTAATTTAGCAAAAAGGGACGTGGGAGGCAGCAACCTAATCTTTCTATAAAAGAATAATGTTTTTTACTTCAGCCATGATGTAATGGATAGAAGACCAAGCTCTTTTCGAATAATAGAGGCAGGAACATACTTAGGGAGAGATAAAACACTCCTCCAGATTAGGCCCTCAAGAAGTTGCCAATCCGGAGCTTCAAAGAGGGATTGTAGGTCAACATAATATAATAAAGCTCGCAACACCTTGGCTGTATAATAGTTAATCAGATGCACCAGGGAGAACTTCCCAAACTTTAAATTGATCGTCTTTAATTGTGCACAGAAGGCTACACACTTATTTTTTCATGAGTGCAAAGTGACAGAGCCATTTTGGGTGACTATTTATCGTAAAACCTAGCTATAGAGAGTGATCAATCAGGTCAGGTTTTACACCTTTAAATTCCCTTGTAAAATTGGGATATTTCCTACCAAAGCTACAAACCATTTATATAGTTTTCTGGGTATTGTGGGCCAAATTGTGTGCCTCCATAAATTAAGTTAGAGCTAGGAAAAAGCATTGGAGACCAATGGGCGATTGATCTAGTATCACCAGGTTACCCACATAAGCCAGGTAATGAATTTGCTGAGACCCAAGCTTTGGGGAAAAGGCTTTAGCCTGACCAATCCAATTACACAAAGCCGAAAGGTAAAGATTGAAGAGGGCCGGCGCCAGCACACACCCTTCTAGCTGTAGGGACTGGCTTAGTCAGGTGTCCCCTCCCATCAAAACACAGCCTCATCTTAGTATTATCATGCAGGACCATCAAAATGTCCAGAAGACTTTGAGGCATTGATGTAGCTCGGAACAGAGTGTTTATCTGTCACCTTATCAAGCACAGAAAAGAAATCTATGAATGATAGGTAAAGTGGTCTCTTTTCATACCTCATGGTTATGATCATGAACGCAAGCAGTAAACAGTTTAAAATGGTCTCTAGTCCTTGTCTAAAACCCACCGGTTCTTCATCAACCTTCCCCATGGAGCTAGACCATTGATTTAAAGAGTCAAGTACCAACGACGTAAAGATCTTCATCTAGAAGAGCAGATGGGTGGTAGTTAATAGGCATAGTTCTATTACCCTTGTTGAAAATCGGTATTATAGTGGTACATTTCCAGGATTCAGGGATCATTTTTGACCGTACAAAATCCCCAAACAAACCCTCCAGAATATACTGCCATAGCTCAGGATTGGCCTTCATTACAAGGTTCGAAAGTCCATCTGGGCACGTAGCCTGTGATGGGTTACCAGTACAAATAAGCATCTCAATATCCTCCTTATCAAATGGGAGAAACCACAGATGACTCCCTTGATACCTAACTACATTGCCAACCCTCTTAATCAGAGCATATAACTGAGATATGTAATCGAGCCACACTACTTCGTGAATAGGGTTTAGTTGTTTTGACCTTTGGAAATCAGAATCGTCATTCAAAAGAGAACAAAAAGACCTGGCACCCCTATTGCATAGGGTTTTTAGCATGCTTTCCCCTTCAGCCTATTACCATTGAGCTTTTCGTCCTTTCAACCAATTTTTATGTGTTTGCCTTAATTCTCTCACTTTGAGCCAATAACTATCAGAGGTGGAGTTTCTCCTTAGAATACTTATGTCCTTTCTCAGCTGTTTTTTTCTTAACTGTATCTCAGCATCATAAATGTGGTTCCTCACATTTTGACCAACTTGACACTGCATATGACAATACTTCAGGTCTTTCATTTTAGAATCTATAAAAGAAGAAAAGTTGTAGACTGAGATGTATTTTCCCAAACCAGGCCCATGGTAGAATCAAACAGATCTTCCCAAAAGGAATTGACGTTGTCAATCAACCTAGGGCTCCCACTCAAATCAGTAGCAAACTGATTGACCTTCAAGCCTATTGCATCAGTTAATTCAACAACCTTATATAAGAGAGCAAGGGCACCATGCAACATAGTATGGCCACTATGTCTAGTTCTAATGACCTCAATGTGCTACATAAGTAGACATACACAGATAATCTATTTTAGAGGATGTCTTGGCTGAATGCCAGGTTTTCTGCAATGCGTGGCTAGTCAAGAAAACCTATGTTATGCATTGTGAGTCCCAGTCACTCAAAAGTAGGAACCAATTTTGGGCATTAGTCCTAATCTTAAAGTTAGTCATGATTTTTCTCAAATCACTATTACTTAAATGATTGCCACAATAACAACTGAGATCATCAGTTATAATTACAAAATACCCACCACCAGAAATGTGAATTTCTTGCAGCAAATCAGCCACCTGCAATGCTCTACCAAATCCCTCTCTCTTTGAGCAGTATGATTCAAACATATGTTAATCAGCAGAATTGACATTGGATTCATATCCACTCCTAACCACAAGCTAATATTATGGCTAAGATACCGGGGTCAGAGTTGGGGAAGTGCCTGCTAGCCAGCCTAGATTGTTTCTAATGGCCGTAATCATGCCACTCGATGACCTCCTTTTCAGTCCACGCAGAGCTGGCTGAAAGTATATAATATGGCCATGTAAGAGAGGGGCCTCTGTTAACCATACCTCTTAGAGGTTAATTATATGTGATGAAATTAGAAGTTCAAAAAAGCAAAAATATTTAGCGAGATTACTACATCCTCTAGTATTCCAGGAGGTACCTTTAGCAAGACTGTTCTATACCTCATATCTCATCCCCCTTTCGTATAGGGCCCTGATAAGCAGACCAGGAGAAAAGAACACAAATCAGTCTCCACCTATTCATAGTTCACTGTCTCAGCCTTTTCATTGACAGATTTTCTAAATACAACTCCCCTCTGCAGTTCAACTGAGCTATTAGTTGGTGAGTGTTGCCATCTACACAAATCATATCCCATGACAAACAAAGATCCTGCCTTCGAAAACAACTGCTCAAAACCAAATGTTAAAGACATGAGCTCTATTAAGAGTAACCTCTTGACGTGCCACCACCTCTAAGATATTCTCACAGCTTACACTTTCTTTCACCAAAGTCTGAGTCTTTTTGTCTTTTAAAAAGGAGATTATAGTGCCCACCTCGGGATCTCCGTTAAGCTGGTCATTTCTTACCCAGCATTACACTTGGTCCCTTCATCAGAAGCCTCCCCCTGCGATAATGAGAGTTGTAATCTAAGTTTTCTTTTATATTTTTGGCCTTGTATGCCAATTTGTGTTTCGCAGAACACAGACCTTTTGGCTCTTTATCACTAGCAGCAGTAGGCATTTTATTTACCAAGTCATTTTTGTGAAAGAATATTGCTTTGGTCTTCCACTGGTATCTCATGCAGCTCATACAAATCCACACCACCTACCAGAGACTGATCATGAAGTAGAACTGTGCTGCATTTTTCTTCTAGAAATATAGCCGAGAGTGCTGACACTGGAGAGAACAGCCTAACATATGTACAGTGGGGTTGGTAGGAGGTAATTACTTTAATGACAATAAGCAATCACTTTTCTTTGCAGTAATATCATCTTCCAGGAAACTAACTTTTAAATTCAGCATTGATTTCACCTCTCTCATTTTGAGAAACCAGAAGGTGTCTCACCCACTAGTCCCAGGCAATCTGTCATCCAGGTGGCCATGACACAGCCATCGCTTTTGGATGCAGTTCCTGGGGGTGGACAATTGCGGGAGGATCACCTCTGTGAGTGGTCTTCAGGGAGTGGGAGTGTGACACCAGATGGTAAGACGCGATATCCACTTCCCTGTAACACCTTTACCCTATCCTACCCGGTAGGATATTTAAGAACTCTACCCCTCCCCCCTCCCTTTTGCAACACAAACACTTTCTCGCGGACAGCCCACTATACAGACAAACACCCGAGCCGTGTACCTGATATGTCCCAATACTATGTTCAGGTGAGGTCAGGTAATTATCGACAATCACTCACACCTGACTTCCATTACACTTTCTCACACAGATAGAAGGCGGAGCACGAGAGCACACTATGAGCGAGGCAAAGCACATGAGGAAACAGCAGTTTTGAGATGGCAGCTGAGCAAGAGGGGAAAGACAGCAAAACCGAAGGGGATCACAAGGAGCGAGATTCCCTTGACCTTTTTGGCATGGGACCATTACTTTCTGGAGACTTCAATAATAAAATGCATAAGACCCGGCAACCTGTCTGAAGAATTCTATGTGTCGGAGATACCCGGGGCCCTCCCGCATCAGTAATCAAGGTGAGGAGAATCACAAGCCGCTTTGTTACCAATCTTGGCTCCAAGAACAAAGCAGTATCAGGGAAGTCAACATAGCCAGTGAGTTGGGGAGACCGATATAAGACCCGGTCTGTGTGGAAGCCCAGGTTGCAAGCAGCAACACTGTATGGCAGAGGCTGGAACAAACATTGTTAAAATGCGAATGAAGTTAAACTGCTGATGAGTGATTGAAATTTAAAGCAAGCTACAATACCTTTGACGGTATGGTCCGGTACCTCGTGGGTGTTCAATTCAAGGTCTCTGTAATGTATCCAGCTGAGACGTAATAACAATAGATACATTTGGTCCAAGCCCGGCATAGGGAGACCAATTGAAAGAGAACAAATAACTATGAATGAAACTGGTCCTGCAACAGGTCAAACAAAATCCAGCATATAATTGAAAGTCTTTGCTTTTGGTGAAATAGAGAAAGTTTGGGGAAGTATGTGAATTTGGTCCGAGCCAGTCAGAGGGAGACCAATTGAAGGTTTTGTGTTAAAGTGGGTCTGAACCCCGGGCAGGGAGACCCGGGGTGAACAGAAAATCAACCGAGAATGTATACATGTGAAATCCTACAAAGAATGGAACTTTGATGTTTGTCGTATTGCATCAGGTGTTCTGAAATAAGAGACTTTGAATGGCAAAGAGAATTTGGCGCAGAAGGCCCTGATGTTGAAGTCTTAAACTGAATCCTCGTGCTAGAGAAGCCAGAGACTGTGCTGAGCTTGTGAGTGCCACCTTGTCCCGTGCTTAAAACGTCTGGAAGGGAAACCAACGGCTTGAATCTCCTGATTTATCATTTCTTGAACACTTTTCTTTTACATAAACATTGTTTCCCACACTATTTTCATTTAGAGGAGAGGATTGGCAATAGGATTATTAGTGTAGGCCCTTTTCTTTTGAAAAGACACCACTAGGACTGCGTCTTTATTATTTGATGGTGGTAGCTTGCTCCCATCTTTAGATTTAGGATTAGATAGGTGTTTTCCAAACCCAATTGAAGTTCAATAAACACCCTTGAACTGTGGTCTCATGTGTCTGGCTTACTGTTTGATACCATGCCTTCCTTACACTCATGTCCAGATTCATACTTTCATACATTTTTAAATGGGACAGGACAAGATTAATTTCTATGTTTGATGGATTAGTATCATTCCTGAGAGGGATTTGATTTGTAGAGAAGCTGTAATGTAATATAATTGTTTATTTATATAGCACCTATACACAGGAAAGAGTTTCAAAGGGCTCAAGCAGGGTGGGAACAGGGGGGAAAAACAACAGTCGCCCAGAGCCCTTGAAATTCTGAGGCAATATTAATCTGCACAGGCAGGTTAAGTGTGTAATATACTTTTAACAATTGAGACACAGCAAATAAACCTGACAGCGAGTCTGCAGTTCTTACCAGTGAAATTAAGGGGAGAAGACAGGGGAGAACAGACAGACGATCATTAGGCATGTTGCATTTGGACCGTGCAAGTGCGTAGATGAATAGCTGATCTCCGTGCAGATGAGCTAGTAGACATCTCTCTTTCTTGAGGCAGCAGAGACTGACCCTAGTAGGCTCAAACTGCAAAGGGGTTATGATCATCATTATACAACTGAGAGCTACTAAAAGGATCCAGTGGCTGAGTATTCCTACTAAACAACTCAGGAGGCTTTTCCCTCCCATTGTCCACTATATACGAGGCAGAGGAAGGCTGCAATGAGAGCCTGACCTGCTTTGATAGTTCTTGTGACACCACATGTACCAGAATAGAGACATCGGAAAGTAAGTACATTAGAGGCTGCAAGTCTTTCCCAATAGGCAGTGGATGATTTTCCCACAAAGTCATGTCATCAGTAATTCATTCAACCCCCATGTCATTGACTTGTCTCTGTCATATGAGCAGTATGCTTCACTCCTTGAGGCCTGTTGCAGTAGCTTGTTCTTTTATTTGGAGAAGCTCTATCCGGTATAGTAGATAAAGACCGTGCGATGTCACCTTAGGGAACAAAGCTGTGAAAACCTCAGTTTCCACCAGAGAAAGTTTCCGGACCCACAGTATATGACGGATTTCATGAGAATACAGATTACCCTCCTTAAAGCCAACAAAGTGTTATTGACCTGGGAAATCATGAGGCTAAATAATTCAGACTGCAGATTCTGTAAAACAACGGGTCAAACGGAAAATCTAGGGCATTTATTCACAGAATGCTATCCCCTAACAATGCTCAGAACTAAACACTTTGACCGGTTTCCGGAAGACTTGGTTAACAAGACTTCTGAGTTGTGGTGGCCCCTGCTGCGAGGAGAAAAGAAGACAGGTCTATCATTGGCAGCTGTACAATTTATAAGAGAAACCCTAAACCTAATAGAGGAGGACGCAAACCAAAAAAAAAAAAGGTAGCCGGTTCTCTCTTGTAAACTGGGGAAAGAAGCAACTGGCCCTGAGGACCTTTGCCCATTTGTACTCTGTGATGAATTTTGCAAACGTTTTAAAAATTTAGTTTTTAAGCAAATAAAAAAAAGATACTTCACGACTTTTGAGCCCACCCTTCTTCTTCCTCAGGACGTCAGTGTAACGTTGATGGAGATAGACAGAGGCCTACTCAAGCACCTTGTACTCCTCTCACACAAGATTATTTCACCTTCCAGTTGTCACACAAGAGACACAGTCACACCGGGGTGCCCAGCAATAACTGCACTTCAATGGCAAAATATAAAGTAGTATATAACAGCTTCAAAGGAATGCTGGTGAGATGTGGGCAAATAGAGGAGAAGTTGCAGGAATTTAGGAGGAAGGAGCAGATAAAATAAAGCAAGGCATTGTCTGATTCTAAGAAAAAAATGTAGCAGTTAACTGATAGCCAATTAATTTCTTTATGTATGCATGTACAATATTTATACCTAGCTTGGAAGTAACAAAGCACTGTCTATAAGGGACACAGCCAAGAATGATAAGTAGGGCACAGGGATAACAGCCGCAACTGGATAGAGCAAAAGAGATTAAAATGTTTTGTGATGATTAAAATTGATTATTTTAGAAACTGGTGATAGCATCATGCAAACTGATAAGAGTATTTTGAGACTATTACAAGATGTGTGGGTAGATTCATCGGTAAGTGATTTCAACCCGGCACTCAACCTAAGTCAATGCCTAGCGTGTGATGCACAATTGAAACCCTTAATTATTTATTTATGTCTATAAATTCTTTAATTTCTGAATGATATTTATTTATTTTATATATTTATGGATTTGCACTATATATATATCACACTACTTTAATAGTTATACAATGATCACCAATGGGGTGATCTCACAATAAATCTCTTTAATCACACGGAGTAATGATAGGAAAAATAATGCAGCATAGAATAATACTTATGTGTGGGTTCAATCAAAATACAATGTGATTACTCTTTCCGCCCTAAATCTTAATACTGTTAAATAAAAGGTGATGTGTGTGTGTGCTGTCATAGAGGCAAACTGCCCAGGATCATAACATCAACTGGGATTTTGGAATGGGTGAGTGAATACCTGTATTTGTAGATTATTTTTAAAAGCAACATGAACTGGAGTTCCCAGGTCGCCAGTTGTGCCACAAAACTTGCTGAAGTGAATGGGGCAGTTTTACTATTTAGTCTAAACCTGGGTAGATGTTCTCTGGAGACCATTTACACCATGTACAATGCCAAAGTGATACCAACTGCCAGTTATGGGGCGCAAGTGTGGGGCCACTCTTGACTAACCTCTATTCAACAAAAAAGTGCAGCACTTTCTGCACTGTCTTTTCAATCTGTCGAATGGTGCTTCGACATATTTGTTGCACCTGAAAGCTGGTCGTGGCTATATCTCTGATACATCAAGCCTGAAACCATTGACTCTGTGGGCAAGAAAGTGGTGTACTAGGGATAAGGAGCATCATCTCTCACCCTTGCTTATAAAGGACCTATTTACATCAGAGGTGGATTGGCACAGTTTGTGGCTGCAATGCATCAATCAGGCCCTTTGAGGAAGGGGCTTTTGCTATATCAATACTTAAAGTTACCATCATAGGGGAAAATGAACTAAATTGGCAAAACATCAAGATTGAAAAGCCCAGTGGGCCTCATTACGACCCTGGCGGAAATCGAAAAACGATGGCGGAAATGCAATACCGCCATCGAATAGCGCTCGGTGCGATTATGACCCGTCACCGCAAAGTACGATGCCATTAGCGACACCGTAGTGAACGCCAACGCTAACTGCACTAAGTACGCGCGCGAGCGCCATGCCAAACCGTAATTAGCACCATGGCGCAACGGTACGCGAATTCCGACCCTAGCGGACATGCACCTAACGCCATCAAGCATGGCGGAAAGTACCATTCCGCCATGGTGAGAAGTACGGCATCGCGAACCAACCGTAAACGGCCCTACTGAGTGCTTGTACACCGCTCCCTGGCCACATTGTACAACCCCCCGTAGGTGCAATGAAGTCACACAATGCAACCAGTGAAATGTACTAGTCATCCATGTCTGCCAACGAACAAATGAATCTCAAGAGGGCCCAATGGGAGCTGCAGGGCACAGATGGCACGAATACAGAAGCCATACAAATGGACATGACCTCAGTCTCCCACCAAGAAACGCACGCAAACACAGGCACCTGTGACCAGCAATATTCCGATAATCACATCATACCACCTATCCAACTGGCTGACCGGCATCTGTTACACAAAAGCTAATCCCCCGCCCCTGAGCATGACATCATCAAAACAGTCATAATGGCAGCCCTCATCCCTGACCTCACTGGGCTTCGTAGGCAAACGCGCCCAGCACAGTACCACGCAACTATACCCCGAAGCTGGAACCCAATGCAGATCTCCTCACAATACATCGCTCCCCAAATAGTAATATGCCACATCACTTGCAAAGAAGAACGCTACACGGTTCATATCAGAATAGAAATTTAATGCACAACAAATTCTCCAAGCCCATACAGCCATTAGGCCATGAACTCCAAAATATATTTCATTATTGTGGGCTGCATCCGCAATAAATGACCAGCTACTTGTTGTGTGACGCCCTGTTCCTTCATGGTACACGGGGGCTACATTCCCGTACGAAAAGGCAACATGGAAGCGCCTAGAACCGCAGGGCCGTCCCAATAGGGAGGCACTAGTCCAGCTGAAAGGCCGAAATGTTGCTCCTAGCCACTAGTACTGCGTAAGGGCATGTGGCCCATTGGCGATCGTCCCATAAGATCGTAATGCTGCTCCACTGATTAACACGAAGCAGCAGGTGTCGGGAGTAAAATCCATCTGCAGGAGTGGCATACAGATGGCAGTGGCAAAAGGGGAGGAGATACCTGTCAACCAAATGAAATGAAAAAGAATAGTATGGCCATCAGAACTACATTTGAATCACTCACTTCAATGATCACACCAAATCCACAGCCATATGCATGCTAGCCCACTCCAAAGGATCATCACCACCCAAAAACCACTTGCGAATCATAACTATCTATATCGAGGTGAAAACACTATCACAAACGAGTGTACCTGTGCATGCGTCTGTTAAAACAGAATCCATCTGATGGGATTGGTAACGTGCATAGACACAAGTGTCTGAAGGCGCGTCGAGACAGGGAGGGCTCAACAAGGCCAGATAGACGATGGTCCCACTATGGCAGCCCTGCATCACATAGCGCAGGGGAGGCGGATAGATTCCAAGAAGCCCTGTACATGGCAAACTCTGTATCAAATCATCAGTCCATGCATCCATACATCATTCCCTCATCCCGTAATGAAAACGCCTGTCTCCATACTCACATAACATGTGAAATTTCCATTGAGTCTGTGCGTTATGCAGCCTGCAAAATCCACTGTGCCCCAGTCCGTAATTCCAGTGTTGTGAAGTAACATGTATTTGGGAACGTCCGGCCTCATCGCCCACGTCGCTATTGCGCATCCCAAACTATTCATATCAATCATTGCATCCTCGCCATGGCCCCTGTCCCAAGGACATTGAACAATAGAACGTTATATTTGCAGTCAGACCTGTTGGCATCTCCTCGCCGCCAGCTGAAAACCGAAAGCGCCGCCCTTCGAATTCCTCATTTGCAACATCACGTCGAAAAGGCAACTGTGGCCGCTTGAAATCACAAATTAATCCATCTAGTGCGGCTGTGTGTGAAAACGGCAACTGCCTTCACTCACAAATGGGACGCCCCGCCCGTCGGTGAAGCTCGGTACAGTGTTGCATGAGGGTCCAGCGTTACTCGAGTACTACGTTCCACTGACCCTTCACAAGTCTGTTCGCGACTGCAAAGATAGTATGTGAAACAATGGGACCATAGCCGAATGAACATATCAACCAATGTTACACTGCCATCGGGTACAAATACATGATTGCAATAGCAAGATGCCATTCGTCGAATTGCAGCGTTGTGTGCGGGACGTGCTCGCCCAAAGGGGAGTGCAGCTTGCACAGGTGGAATGAATCACCACAGGTGGAGGCCATACAGCCTGAAAACACATAAATTGCACACCCAGCCTCCTCCCACAACCACATCCACTCCGAAATGCTACCGGCAGGACTAGCTATGTTGGCCCTGGGGGACCTGATAGCACTGCAAGTACTCCAACTTCAAGAAGAAGACGAACACCAACTACAACCGGCCGCACGGCGGAGACGCAGGAGGAGGAGGAGGGCAAGGCAGGGCCAGCAAGGGCCGCCAGCACAGCCACTACCACCACGCAGGCAGCCCGCAATCCCACGCCTCCGAGCACATCCGTTCAACCTCACTGATGAGCAGATCCACACCCTCTACCGTTTGGACCAGGACACCATAACCGCCATTGTGGACATGACACAGGCTGACCTTGTCAGCATGATAGATAGCCCAACCGCCATCCCACCCCTACTGAAGGTGGTGTCTGTACTCCACTTCCTGGCCACAGGCACCTACCAGCACACAGTCGGACAGTTGCATGGCATATCACAGCCACTGTTCTCACGGACACTATTGCAAGTGCTCGATGCCCTCCTGAAGCACGCAGACGACTACATCTCTCTACCACGCTCGGAGCAGGAAATTGCCAACACAAAAGTGGGATTCCATGCACTTGCCGGCATACCGGGTTGCATTGGTGCCATCGACTGCACCCATGTGGAATTGGTCGTCCCACATGCCATGGAGGCCCAGTACCGCAACCGAAAACAATTTCATTCTCTGAATGTACAAATGGTGTGTGACTCCAACAGGATCATTACACATTGTTGTGCCCGATTTCCTGGATCAACCCATGATTCTATGGTCTTGAGGAACTCTACTATACCACGCTACATGGAGCGACACGCAGGGAACAGATCCTGGCTACTCGGTGAGTCTCATTTCATGCATGATGATGTGGGGTATGTGATGCGGCAATGACCTGGCAGGAAGGGGGGGGGGTGCGTACGTAGCAATGGCATTCCTCAAAATTCCTTACTTGTCCACATACAGGTGATGCCGGGTATCCACTGAAGAGATGGCTCCTCACACCAGTCCGGAACCCACGGGACCAGCATGAGGAGGACTACAACCATGCCCACTCACGTACCCGTGTAGTCATAGAACAGGCATTCGGCCTACTGAAGACTCGTTTCCGCTGCCTCAGCAGGTCTGGCGGGGCACTCCTGTACCGCCATGTGAAGGTTGCAAAGATGGTCATGGCATGTGTCATGCTACACAACATGTGCGTACGTAGAAATGTGCCCATGCCCCCTGACGCAGAACTGCAAGCACCTGAAGATGGTCATGATGAGGGTGGGGATGTGGCAGCACCTCAAGGAGTCTGCGAGGCACAGGAGGGCCGTGACATTCGTCAGCATCTCATAGATGCATGCTTCTAGCACTCACGCCTGGTGGCTGATACATGGACACGGGACTCGTGGCACTGTGTGTGTCTGGAACATGCACAATATGGACTGTACGCCTATAATGGCCTCGTACACAAAGATCAATGTCCACACATCTCATTGCATGATCGTGCATTGTTTATGGCATATGTGATATCATGTTAAACACCCTATCGACCCGCCACCCAAGTGAGCCCAACACACCCCCTCCACCCTCCTACCTCCCCCCCGAACACCAGTGTCCATAGATGCTCATTGTCAGTGGGCAGACGCTATTGCAGGCCCCCTCTGCGGGTATCAGGGGCACCCCTGCCTGTGGAGCGCAGGTTCCTCCCAGATCTACGTTGGGGGCTGCCCTGGACGGAACTTGCAACGGATGATGTCTCTGCCTGCTCACGTCCATGCATGTCCCTAAGGGTTTGTGAGAGCTCAGTGAGCACACGGCGCACTGCGGCTAGTTCGGCACATACGTCTTTGGACGTCGCATGCAGTTCCCCCCTCAGGCTCTCGGTGCTTCTCTCCATTTGTACTCTCAGGCTCTCGGTGCTTCTCTCCATTTGTACTCTCAGGCTCTCGGTGGTACTCTCCATTTGTGCCCTTAGTGTCTCTGTACTTCTCTCCATTTCTGCCCTAAGTGTCTCAGTTGATGTTTCTATGTCTGCCTTAGTGCCCCCACATTCATCGGCATGGTCCTTGAGGAGCGTGGCCAGTTGCTGCTGTTGCACGATTACCTGGTCGAGGGACTGTTGCCTCATGTTGCCTTGCCACAGGGCTTGTGGGGGATGGCCAGTCGTCGTCTTGTGGATGCCCCTGCGTGGTATCCTCATGGTGTACGGGATGGAACAGACAGGGGGATTGAGACAGGTCATGGATGGATCTAACTTCGACATCCCCGTTTTCTGTGTCGGAGCATGCTGCCATTAATGGAGTATCACCTATGGTGCTGCTGCCACCAGAAGCAGTGCCTACTGTGGCATCCATTGGGGGGACCTGTGGTGGTGGTGTTGTGGGCATGCTGGCTGCTGGGGTGCCTGTTGAGGTCCCCTCCTGTGTGCTGCCACTTGATTTGTGCTGCTGCCGTGTCTTGATCCGTGCAGCTGAGGTGGAGGGTCTTTGGCCGTTGGTCTTGGCCCTCTTTGCAGGTGTGCTGGTAGGGGTGTCCTGGTGCTCGTCGTTTGGATCGGACCCTGTGGTGGAGTAAAGGAGGGCGAGCGTTATTAATGGGTCTGTGGGAATTGGAATGGCAATGTATCACATGCATTGGGGTGGTACCTGAGGGTGATTTGGGTCGGGGCCTTGGAGGTGGTTTCATTTGTGTGTGGAGTGTGGGTGCAGTTGTTTGGCAGCCTGCAGTTAGGGTGTGCCTGCTGCACGTGTAGAGGGTGTTTTTAGGATTTTTAATTATTTATGTATTTGATGTGAGTTTTAAAGTGTGCTATCAGGCCTATGTATGTGGACATTCTCCTGGACATGTGTTCCTGTTGCACTATGTGGGCACGTGGTACTTCACATGATTGGACGTTGTGGTTTTGGCATTGTTTTATTTGGGCCACCTACCTGAATCTTCGGATGTCTGCACTCCTTTCTCCATCCCTCCGACTCCCTCTATGCTCTCCATTCCAATGGTGGAGGCACATATTTCTTCCCAGGGGGTCAACTTGATGGGTGATTCCGATCCTCCCCCGGTAGCTGTGGCAATGTTGCGGTTGGCAGAAAGTATGCTACGGACGCGTATCCGCAGGTCGTCCCATCGCTTTCTGCATTGCTGTGGGTTGCGGGGTGCGGTCCCCACCGCACTTACCCGCTGTGCCACCAGGGCCCATATGGCCTTCTTGTTCGCAAGTGCCGTCTTGGTCATTTGCGTGGAGAAGACGGCGGCAGCATTCTCCTGGAGGGTCTCCGTGAGCACGGTGAGTTCCTCACGGGAGAAGTGGACCTGCCGCTTGCGGTCGCACGCTTTCTTCGCTACTTTTCCCATTTTTCTTGGTTTCACTAGGGTGGATGACGGGTTGGGATGTGTCTCAGGGTAGTATTTTTTATGGTTGTGTGGAATTTGTGGTTTTATAGGTGTACGGCGGGATGTTTCCCGTTCCGGGACCATGCTTTTACTTCCGTTTCCGTATATTTACGGTCACCGTACTTTCCGGTTGGCGCTCACTGCGGTGTCCGCTGAGATGGGTGGTGGTATTGCACCTAGGGCGCCGTACGGCGGCGGTGTGGGCCGTTTTGGGGTCATTTCCGCCATCGCGGACTTTGCACTTCCGCCATGGCGTGGTGCTCGTGCCCGATGGGTCGGAATGAGCCGCACTTTGCTCCATTGTGCAATGGCGGAAACGCTATTTACGCTATGGCGGTCCGGTCAGTTGATTTCCGCAAGGGTCGTAATGAAGGCCACAGTGTGTTATTTTCTAGAGCACAGACCCCAGCTAAGTCTAGAGAATTATACATGTTGGTTTGTTAACCCACGTGAGAGGGGTATAATATTTAACTTTAGAGTAAATTGCTTACTACTAGGTTCTATAGTGACCAACTGGTCCAATAGTAAGACCCATGCTATAACCCCTTTTCGTCCCTGCAATGGCACCATAGTAGAAGTTTTAACCCAGTTTTTGTTTGCCCTAGTTTAAAGATACGTAGAAGGATGTTTCTCCTACCTATTCTTACATTGTATAGCATTCACACTATAGGTGAGGCCATGGCATTGGTGTTCTCACAATTCTATTTACAGTTTTATCAAAAATGATGTATATGTAAGAAAACTTAAAATTGTCTAAAAATGGTATCAGAGGTTTCATATGTTTTCATTATGTGGGCTAATGGTGTGCATTTGTGAAATGGGAATTTCGAAATAAAGTTTGTATGTACGTATGTAAGACTATTACAGAGAGAATATGATGCAGAAAGCAACAGAAAATATACAACAACATTTTTAATCAATGTGGGTTTATTTAGAAAGTATTTTATCAGAATTGGAAACTATTCAACATTGATCCATTACTCAATCAGCTTTTTCAACACCCACCCACCATGACAAAGATGGATCAAATTTCTCATAGCAATATTATCAAGACAGACACTACAGTAGGAGATTATCACATGTTCTACAAAGCCTAAAGAAGATCACCTTCCCATTCTGTAATTGACAACTCTGCAACAGTGTGTTGAAATTTGAAAATCGTCAGCATCAACAAACTTGAAAACAATGATTCGTTCCAATGCTTCATTTAAACCTAGATAAGAAGCATCAGGTCACTGTACGAAGTTGTTACAACAAAACTGATATGGTTTGGCTGTCTTCTAGGGCAATGGGGGGACATGTGTAGCTGTATGCTGTTTAAGTTCCTTGGCAATTTGAGAAGAGTCACATGAAACACTGGGTCTTCAGTTCTTCTTGAACATTAGCAGGGTAATTCATAGAATTTCGCAGAAAAGTGTCGCAAGCGGCTGGCGCAGAGTGTCCGCGTGCGATTGTCTGCGCCAGGCACGTGCGCTAAAACCGATTTCCGCGCACAGCGTATTCATGGATTTTAGGCTCCCAAACCAGCCGTGGCGCAGAGTATCGCAGCGACCCTGCAGCAGCGCCAGTAACGCCCCCAAGAACGCCCTCGCGCAAGGAAAAGCCATCAAAATCGCTAAATCATCGCAAAGGGCTGCGCTAACCCTGGACCAGTTTACAGGGCTGCCAAACAAGGAACGCAAAGCGGGTAACGTTCATATCAGGGGTACGCGGGAAGTTGTACACGCGATTAGCCAGGGTACGTGTATTACAGGGGTACGCGGGAAGTTTAACACGCGATTGGCCAGGGTACGTGTATCAGAGGGGTAAACGTTAAGTTTTACACGCGATTAGCCAGGGCACGTGCATTACAGGGGTACGCGGGAAGTTTAACACGCGATAGGCCAGGGTACGTGTATTAGAGGGGTACGCGTGAAGTTTTACACGCGATTAGCCAGGGCACGTGTATTACAGGGGTACGCGGGAATAATCACACGCGATTTGGCTGGGTAGGTGTATTACAGGGGTACACGGGAAGTTTTACACGCGATTTGGCTGGGTACGTGTATTACAGGGGTGCGCGGGAATTATCACACGCGATTTGGCTGGGTACGTGTATTACAGGGGTGCGTGGGAAGTTACACACGCGATTAGGCTGGGTGGGTCCTCACAGGTGTTCCCTGTACACCCTCCACGGCCCCTGCAGGCAGCCCACAAAACAGGGGACTACCCTGCACACCTGCTCATGTCCCCCTGCACCTCCACCCCCCAGCCACCAGGGGCAGCCTCCACCAGGCCCCCACCCATGTCTACCACCACCCCCACCCCCCAGCCACCAGGGGCAGCCTCCACCAGGCCCCCACTCATGTCTCCCACCACCCCACCCCCCAGCCACCAGGGGCAGCCTCCACCAGGCCCCCACTCATGTCTCCCACCACCCCCAAACCCCAGCAGTGCAGGGTCACCCTCCACCAGGCCCCCACTCATGTCTCCCACCACCCCCACCCCCCAGCCACCAGGGGAAGCCTCCACCAGGCCCCCACCCATGTCTACCACCACCCCCGCCCCCCAGCCACCAGGGGCAGCCTCCACCAGGCCCCCACCCATGTCTACCACCCCACCCCCACCCCCCAGCCACCAGGGGAAGCCTCCACCAGGCCCCCACCCATGTCTACCACCACCCCCGCCCCCCAGCCACCAGGGGCAGCCTCCACCAGGCCCCCACTCATGTCACCCACCACCCCCACACCCCAGCACTGTGGGGCACCTGCCAGCAGGCCCCCACCCATGTCCAACTCATGTCTCCCACCACCCCCACCCCCCAGCCACCAGGGGCACCCTCCACCAGGCCCCCACTCATGTCCCCTTGCACCCCCACCCCCCAGCCACCAGGGGCAGCCTCCACCAGGCCCCCACTCATGTCTCCCTGCACCCCCGCCCCCCAGCCACCAGGGGCAGCCTCCACCAGGCCCCCACTCATGTCTACCACCCCACCCCCACCCCCCAGCAGTGCAGGGGCAACCTCCACCAGGCCCCCCCCACTCATGTCCCCTATCACCCCCACCCCCCAGCCACCAGGGGCAGCCTCCACCAGGCCCCCACTCATGTCTCCCACCACCCCACCCCCCAGCAGTGCAGGGGCACCCTCCACCAGGCCCCCACTCATGTCCCCTATCACCCCCACCCCCCAGCCACCAGGGGAAGCCTCCACCAGGCCCCCACTCATGTCTCCCAGCGTGCTACGTGTATTTCAGGGGTGCGCGGGAAGTCCCACTCGCGAATAGCCTGGGCACGTGTATTTCAGGGGTGCGCAGGAAGTTCCACACACAAATAGCCTGGGCGCATGCATTTCAGGGGTGCGCGGGAAGTTTTACACGCGACTTCAGCAGGGTACGTGTATTTCAGGTATGCGCGGGAATTCTCACACGCGATTTGGCTTGGTACGTGTATTACAGGGGTGCGTGGGAAGTTACACACGCGATTAGGCTGGGTGGGTCCTCACAGGTGTTCCCTGTACACCCTCCACGGCCCCTGCAGGCAGCCCACAAAACAGGGGACTACCCTGCACACCTGCTCATGTCCCCCTGCACCCCCACCCCCCAGCCACCAGGGGCAGCCTCCACCAGGCCCCCACCCATGTCTACCACCACCCCCACCCCCCAGCCACCAGGGGCAGCCTCCACCAGGCCCCCACCCATGTCTACCACCACCCCCGCCCCCCAGCCACCAGGGGCAGCCTCCACCAGGCCCCCACCCATGTCTACCACCACACCCCCACCCCCCAGCAGTGCAGGGGCACCCTCCACCAGGCCCCCACTCATGTCCCCCTGCACCCCCACCCCCCAGCCACCAGGGGCAGCCTCCACCAGGCCCCCACCCATGTCTACCACCCCACCCCCACCCCCCAGCCACCAGGGGAAGCCTCCACCAGGCCCCCACCCATGTCTACCACCACCCCCACCCCCCAGCCACCAGGGGCAGCCTCCACCAGGCCCCCACCCATGTCTACCACCACCTCCGCCCCCCAGCCACCAGGGGCAGCCTCCACCAGGCCCCCACCCATGTCTACCACCCCACCCCCACCCCCCAGCAGTGCAGGGGCACCCTCCACCAGGCCCCCACTCATGTCCCCCTGCACCCCCACCCCCCAGCCACCTGGGGCAGCCTCCACCAGGCCCCCACTCATGTCCCCCTGCACCCCCACCCCCCAGCCACCAGGGGCATCCTCCACCAGGCCCCCACCCATGTCTACCACCCCACCCCCACCCCCCAGCAGTGCAGGGGCACCCTCCACCAGGCCCCCACTCATGTCCCCCTGCACCCCCACCCCCCAGCCACCAGGGGCAGCCTCCACCAGGCCCCCACCCATGTCTACCACCACCCCCGCCCCCAGCCACCAGGGGCACCCTCCACCAGGCCCCCACTCATGTCTACCACCCCACCCCCACCCCCCAGCCACCAGGGGAAGCCTCCACCAGGCCCCCACCCATGTCTACCACCACTCCCGCCCCCCAGCCACCAGGGGCAGCCTCCACCAGGCGCCCACCCATGTCCCCCTGCACCCCCACCCCCCAGCCACCAGGGGAAGCCTCCACCAGGCCCCCACTCATGTCCCCTATCACCCCCAACCCCCAGCCACCAGGGGCAGCCTCCACCAGGCCCCCACTCATGTCCCCTATCACCCCCACCCCCCAGCAGTGCAGGGGCAGCAGGCAGTCAGGCAGCAGCAGGTGGGAGCGTGCTCGGGCTCTGGGGGGCAGTAGTTCGGCCTTCCGGGCAGGAGCGTGGTATTCCGTGTGCGTACGCGTGGCCAGCTTGGTACGGAGTGATTTTGCACGTGAAAATCCTGCACGTCAGCGTGAAAACTGAGGAAAGGCCCTCAGCGCGTAAGCGCGTCTGTGACGTGACCCGCACAGGTGTTTCCCACACAGCACGTGATGACAGAGCACACGTGGAAAGACTGCACGTCAGAGTGTAATCGCGTGTGATTGGTGGAAATGGCCCTACACGCAGAAGTGACAAAGCGTGTGATTGGTGGAAATGGCCCTACACGCAGAAGTGACAAAGCGTGTGATTGGTGGAAATGGCCCTACACGCAGAAGTGACAAAGCGTGTAATTGGTGTAAATGGCCCTACACGCAGAAGTGACAAAGCATGCAATAGGTGGAAATGGCCCTAGCGCGTACACGCCGCGTAAGTGACGCTGGACGTGTGGGCCTGTATAAAAGGTACGTGTAGAACACGTTTTCCTTGTACGTGCTTTTCGTGGAGAGCGAGTGGGTGAATTCTGTACTTCTTGTCGTTTCACACGCGATTTACTTCACGGCGTTTCTAGTTCGTATTCCCTGTTACCTCTGACAGCTTTTTCTCTTTTCTCTCTTTTACTGGTTTACCTGGGCCTGTTCCCTCAAACAGTGTTCCCTTCTACTGTTGTCCTGTCTCCTCAGACAGCGTACAAATCTTCTTTTGGCGGGGGTGTTGCCAACCAAACGTGCTCCTTTTACACGCTCGTTTACCTGGCAGACGGTGAGTCACGCATGTATCTAACATCTGTGCTAGCCCCGTGTGTAGCCTACCCCTTCAGAGGTCATTCTAGGCTGCGTGTGACACGCAGACGTTCATTCTTGTGTTTCTGGGTGCCACAGCGTAGTGCAGGTTTTTCTTTCTGCACACGTGGTCTAGGACGGGTTGCGTGCACGTCATCTCCCTTTTTTGGGCCTCCTGTGCGTTGCGTGACCCGTCATCTTTCCCCAGGGGTTACATTCAGCCTTGCTAGAGCACTAGGGTACAATTACCATCTGGTACCCAACCCCTTTGACCCCCAATTGCCCAGGACAATAGTCTACATCCACTCCCATACGCACATTAACATCAGTGCCATGGCTGGGAGGCGAGGATTCCGTAAGGGTGGCAAAGGTGGAAGAGCCACAAGTGGTGGCCGTGGTGGATCCGGTAGGGGACGTGGTCGTAACTTGCAGGGTGAGCCTGTCCCCCCATGTGTGGAGGACCAGTCACGGGCACCCATAATCCCCCCCCCCTCCCATTGAGGCTGATGTGGCTGACACCATCCATGCTCAGCCCTTGTTGGACCAGCCCATTGTGGCACCAGACCTGGCTGACTCCATGGCTGACTTCCAGGTCAGCAGGGCTACGACACGTGCGCTGGTGCACGTTGATGCCATCATGCCACGTGGATCTGGGGCAGCAAGGTCATCTGCTGCACCAAGGAGGCAGGGCGGAGAGGCTGCAGGGGCAGCTGCGGCTCCATCCACCCCAGCCCTCACACACCCAGCCAGGACAGTGTCGGTCCTAGTCCATGCTGCTGACATTCCCCCTGACACCATCACACTAGAGCTAATGCCTGCACCAACTCCCATGCTGAGTGTGCAATCCCACACTCCTGATACAGAGTCCACCAGGGCTCCTGCCCCTAGTGTCCAGAGCGGCGCAGGACACTCAGGATCACCACCACCTTCCAAGCGGAAGAGGAAGAGTGCTCGTCCGGCACAGGCTGATGCCCCAGACACGGCTACACAGTCCGGCCCGTCCAGGAAGCCCAGCTTCACGGATGACGAACTGAATGCACTTGTCGAGTATGTGTCCGGACATGACAACGAGATGGTCATTGTTGCAGGATCCAAGACCACACCTGCACAACGCCAGGCACACTGGCAGACCGTTGCGGACATCGTAAGTGCCCTTGGAATTGTGAGGCGCACAGCCAATGATTGCTATAAGCGCTGGAATGACCTAAAGCGCAGGGCAAAGAGTAAGCTGGCCTCAAGTCATGTCGCAACTCTAGTGACTGGAGGTGGGTCTCCAGTAGTAGACATGGAACTCACTCCACATGAGTCAGTCGCTGGGACCTACGTCACGGAGGAACAGATCCAAGGCGTGGGAGATCTGGCTGATTACGAGGCATTGTCGGGTGAGTGCACATGCATGTGTGTGTCATCCATGTGCATGGTGTGTGTGTGAGGGCTTCTGTTCGGGTGCCAGGTGAGAGTGTGTGCGCCTGAGTCGTATGGGTCAGCCATGTGCTTCATGCAATCCTTCATGCGCAGCTGCATTTGGCCATAGCAGTATCCCTTCTGCCAACAGTAGACATCTAGCCCAACTGCACGCCAGTTGCCCTTGAAGTGTCACCTTGCCACAACGTATTTGCTTCTTTTTCACTGTTCATTCAGTCAGTTTGTTTCCATTCCACCACTTTCACTAGGCATGTCGCTGTCCACTAGTCACATGTCTGACATGGGTATGGTAAAGTGGAGTGACTTTGTTACCTGGATATCATTTGTACACACATGTCCCTGTGCAATTGGACCATTTCAGACTGGCAGCTCCAGGTGAAAAATCTGACCTGTTAGAATTAGAAAAGCAATTACATGCGGGAACTGGACTGAATGAATAGGTGCTGCCCTCCTCTCCATCTTCACTCAATAGCAATGGTACATGCCATCTGTGTGATGGCATGTGTGTTTCACCTGGCAATCACAGGCCAATGTGTGATGCCACTGCCAGGCAGCATGCAGAAAATGTGTTCATCTTCCATCTTGGTGTCATCAGTGTGTGCCATTTGCCTGCACTTCATACGCAGTGAGGGTGCATGCATGGGAGGGTTTTAGTCATGTGGGACGTGTGTCAATCAAGTACTGGTTCTCTTGCTTCTCAGCCCTCAATGTGTGCCATGGTGCTAATGCCTGTTTCCATTTCTTTGTTTTCATGTCTTTGCAGGGGAAGACGCACCTGATACTGCTGGGGTTGTGGAGATGATGCAGACCCAGGAGGGGTCCGAGGGCCGACCAACCACCAGTGAGGGACGTGGTGTGGTGGTGGGGGAGAACCCACAAGTGCTGCAGGTCGTGCTCTCAAGGGGTGTCTCTGGCTGCACCTCCCCCGAGCTGTACTCAGGTGTTGATTCGGATGAGACCTACGTGCCGTCGCAGGTGAGTGTTCCAGGGAGGGATTCTGTTCTGTCTCACCCACCTGCACCAGGGTCAGAACCCTCCATGGGGATGTCAGTGTTGGCAGCTACGCCTTCGGTGGTTACGGATGCAGGGTCACACTCCGCGACATCTGATCCTGTTCCTGGGCCAGCAGATCAGAGGGGGAATGCAGTCCTGCAGCCTCAGGCAGTGCCGGCACAGCAAGGCGCAGTTCGCCTTGCCCCAGACAGGTGTGGTGCCCGCCGACGTGGTGGCCGTACGCCACCCGGCAATACCGCATGGGAGCAATCCATTTACGGTATGGCAACCCAACAGGCTGCATCATCCGAGATGATGGCTCAGGCCATGGATAGGGTGGCCACTTCCATTGTCCCCCCAGAAAGGCTGATGGAGCAACTAGAGCAGGCAACCGACTCCATCTGCCAGTCACACAGGGAGGACATGTTGGGGTCCAACAGGGACAGGCGGGCGGCACTGGCGACTCTGCAGGAGGCCATCTCCATTGAGTCCCAGGGCCACAGGGAAGCCCTGAGGCAGGAGCTCCTTCACCTCATGACGACTCTTGTTGAGCTTGAGGCTTCAACACACCAAAGGACAGAACAGCAGCTGGAGCGTCTCACCCGTACGCTCTCAGCTGAGATGCAGGCAACGAGGGCGGAGGTCCGGGCATCCCGTGAGTTGTTGCATGGGGACCTCCGCACACTCATCCTCCAGAACCAGACCTACCACACCCGCATGCTTGCAGCCATGGAGGAGCAGACTAGGGCCTTGCGTGGGCTGCCTCCCATAGTGCAACCACCTCCGGATGCAGCTGCACAGGGTGATAATAGCGACAGCAGTGATACTCCCACAATAGGGTAGCCGTGTGGGCCATGAGCCCATGGAGGTGTTTTATCTTCCCAGGATCCACGCAGGTGGGTTCTGGTGTGCATCCTGTCCTCGGACCTCCTGGGTGGCCTCCCCAACCCCCCCGGGCCCATCAATGGCCATTTTTGATTGTTTCTTATTTTTATTTTTATTTTGATTTCTTTTATTCCCAATTTTTTTGGGACGATCTGTTGGCTTCCGTGGTTCCTGTGGGCATACGCTGCATTGTGGCTGGGCACATGCAGGCTTGTAATGTATTTGGTTCAGATGCTTGGGTTTGAGTCACACACACCCCTCCTGCTTCCCGTTTCCATGGGCTTGTAAAGGGTGTGCCCAAGTGACAGTGAATTACACAGTGACGTTGGACTCCCATGAGCTGTGTGGGCAGTCTGTAGTCAATACTGTGTATACATTCCTAGTGCATATTGCTGTTGTGTTGTACACTGCATGTTGCATTGATGTGTAACTCTTCTTCTGTGTCTACCTCCCAATTTGCAGGTCCCTTCCTCATGTCCACACAAGGACCTCTAGTCTGGAGATGGGGTCCATGTTGGCAGCAGTGCACCTACAACTCTACATGGCGACAACACTGCACAGTTGGTAGTGGTGGGAGTGCAGGCATTTCCAGGTGGTGAGACTACTAATATGTAACATTTGTGATGTCATGTTAATGGTACTACGTGCTCAAGTATGTTGTTGGTCCGGCATTGCTGTGAGCATTTCAGGTGTTGCAGGTTTCTAATAGTGCCACTGTACATAGTGAGACTGATGTCATGTTGTGGGGATTACTTTGTTTACCTGCAATTAGCATGACATGGCACGGTGTGTCGTGTGGCGGTGCTGGGGTTGGGTTGGCTGACATGGCACTGTCCTCTTGTTGCATTTTGCAAGTGGGTATTCATTTTAGCTGCTTCAATGTGTAACTTCACAAAACTGCATTGGTGGTGTCTGTGTGGGTAGGGATGCACACATTGTGACACTTCCAGGTGAACAATCTCAGGCTGACATGGTATTCCCGGTTCATTCTCCAGACATTCAGGATCAGTGTCAGGTTGAGTCATCATTGATTGTCAGATGGAATGTGCCAGGGCAGTGTGCACTCCACAGGGGTGTGATTTCTATGTGAAGTAATTAGCCACTAGCTGTGTACGGGCTGCCTCCCCCGTGCCCTTTCCCCTCCCATGCGCAGCGGCTGTGCATGTGGTTGGGGATGTGGGGCCACCACCATGTCCACGGCCAGGCCCCGGCGTGTTGCAACGTTGTGCAGGACACATGCTGCCACTATGATCCTGCACACTACTGGGGGAGCGTATAACAGCTGCCCGCCAGAACGGTCAAGGGAGCGAAAGCGTGACTTTAGCACTCTGAATGTGCGCTCCACTATGCCCCTGGTTGTAATGTGGGCTGTGTTATATCTTACCTGGGGTGGCGTGGTGGGGTTCCGAATTGGCGTCATCATGTGGGGGCTGAGAGGGTAGGCACTGTCCCCTGTGGAGGTGGTGATTGGTATCATTGGTGGGGTTGTGACCTTGCTCAGTATCCAACATGCATGCATGTGCAGTGGCATACATACTCACCAAGCAGCCATGTATCGCCATGCCGCCCAGCTTCTAGGTCCCGGCTTAGGGTGGACATTCGGTAAATGAAGCTGTCGTGGGTGGACCCGGGATAGTTGGCATATACTGAGGTGATGATTCCCTTGGCATTACATGCTACCTGCACGTTGATGGAATGCCAGTGCTTGCGGTTCCTATAGATGTGCTCAGATGCCCTGGGGGGACGTAGAGCCACATGGGTGCAGTCGATGGCACCTAGCACTTTGGGGAATCGTGCCACAGCGTAAAAATCCAGGGCGGCAGCATGCCTTTCTGCAGGGGTTCTGGGCAGGTATATGTGCCTACGGACTGATGGCCGTGCAGTGATGATGTTCAAGACCTGGTGTAGGCAGCGTGACTGGGTGGCCTGTGACACCCCACCCACTATGGCACTTGTCCGCTGAAATGATCCAGTGGCTAAGAAGTGCAGTACATTGAGGACCTTCTCCAGGGGGCTGAGTGCTTGGGAGCACAGGGTGGGTGATATGAGGTCATCCTCCCACTCACTCACCAGGTCCAGTATAATGTGTGGTGGAAACCTGTACCTCCCATACACCTGGTCATCAGGCATCCCGAAAAGGCTGGTTCTGGGTGTGAATATTCTGGCCCTGACTATCCTCCTCCTCCTCCTTTGGTAGCCCACTGCCACTGCTGCTAGGAACGGTATGTTCATCCTGGCGTCTGAGCTTGTTATTGTTAAAGTCCGCAAAATTATGCTTTGCGCGTGTTCTAGGCGAGCGTGTGACCCGCGCACCCCTGGAATCCAGTTCCCAGTCCAATAGCGTGTGGAAATTCACACGCACCACGGGATACAGCGTGTGACCCGCGCACCCCTGGAATCCAGTTCCCAGTCCAATAGCGTGTGGAAATTCACACGCACCACGGGATACAGCGTGTGACCCGCGCACCCCTGGAATCCAGTTCCCAGTCCAAGAGCGTGTGGAAATTCACACGCACCACGGGATACAGGTTCGCTGACGTACTTGCGTGTGTAAGTGCCCGCGCACCCATTAAATACACGTACATGGGCCAATCGCGTGTACGCGCACTTTTGTCCAATTACACGCGATGACACTCTGACGTGCAGTATCTCCACGTGTGCCCCGTCATCACGTGCTGAGTGGGGAACACCCGTGCGGGTCACGTCACAGACGCGCTTACGCGCTGAGGGACTCTGGTCCAATAGAATCGCGCATGCGTGCTGACGCGCTTACGCGCTAAGGGCCTTTCCTCGGATTTCACGCTGACGTGCAGGATTTTCACGTGCCAAATCACTCCGTATCAAGCTGGCCACGCGAAAACACACGGAAGACCACGCTCCTGCCCAGAAGGCCGAGTTACTGCCCCCCAGTGCCCCGAGCAGCCTCCCACGTGCCATCTGCTGCTGCCTGCCTGCCTGCCTGCCTGCTGCCACCGTGCCCTGCCATTTGGTGCCTGCACATCAGCCATCTGCAGGGGTCCAGTTGCTGTGTCCACCCCTGCTGGAACTGAAGACTCCCGACTGGGATTACATCGCTCCACAGCCCAGCCCCAGGACCCAGTTGCCCACCCACACCTGCCTCTGGGGTTGCCATGTCGGGCACTTCCACATCTGGCACCAGTGGCAACCCCAGGCCAGAGGGGCAGAGGGGCACCAGCTTCACTGTCACCGAAGTTGGTGTCCTGGTGGAGCATGTCCTGGGGCAGTATGATGCCCTCTTTGGATCGTCCCGCGCCAGCAAGGAAGGACGGCAGAGGATCTGGGCCGACTGTGTGGTTGCCATCAACGCGGAGGGGGTGGCAACCCGCGACGTCCTGAAGATCAAGAAGCGCTGGGAGGACTTGAGGTCCAGGACCCTTGTGAAGGCCCGGCGCCTCATGGAGGGGGGCCGGGGCCGCATGAGTTCCATCCAGATGAGGGTCCTGGAACGCGTACGCCCAGCGCTCCACGCCCAGATCCTTGAGAGGGAGGCCCGTCTGGAGTTGAGCGGTAAGTGTCCATGCATTACTGTGTGAGACAGGGCATGTTGCGGTGTGCTGGTTCTATGATACTTGCCTGTATGTGTGCCATAGGCCATGTATGCATGTATGTGTGCAGGGACATCATGGTAATGCATGTGCGACCAGTGATGTGTGATGCACATGGTTGTTGCATGTGTTGAAATGCCGCATGGGGAGCCCTATGCAGATTTAGAACATGAGAGCATGCCAGTCTCTGTACCTGGACATGGGTAGGGGTGAGGGATGGGTGCTGATGCCAGGTACATATATGGTAGCCATGTCTGTGTGCCTGACCTGCGTGTCTGTGACTTGTGCATGCCATGGATGCATGACACATGTGTGTGACAATGCACAGATTCAGTAAAGCAGCCAAATTACCCTTGTATCCGCTGTGTTTGGTGTGTTTGGGGCCAGATGGATGTGACTGAGGTGAAGTGTGTGCATGTGATAGGCATGAGCCATGATGCATGTGAGTTACATATCATTGAATGTTTCAAGAGTCCATTGGACATGCATGGAAATGTCCATGGCATGCACCATGCCTGTTACTGTGTGTGTTTTGCCTGGACTGACCCATGTGTTGTGGAGGGACATGATGGAAGTGTACTTTGACAGTGGTGCTCATCTGCTATTGCTTCCTGTCTAGGGGACCATTGTACAGTGCCCTGATGCTTGTGTTCTTTGTCTCCCTCTACGCAGCGGCTAGTGAAGTGGAGGGCGGAGACGGCGCTGTGGAGCAAGGCGGCGGGGATGCCCCCACGGCTGCAGCGGAAGGGGTGGGCGAGCCCCCACAGGGGCCTGCTACGGTGGGAGACGGTGAGGAGCCATCCAGGTTGGTGGTTTGCACAGAGGAGGAGGAGGCTGCCACTGGGGCACACATGGGGCCTGGTGGGGGCATCCCTGCTGGTGCAAGTGGTGCAGTCCAGGGCCAGGGGCAGGAGGCAGCACAGGTCACCGTGGAGGGGCCTGTGCATGTCGCTGTCCCTGACCCTGTGAGTGCACCACCATGCACCAGCAGGGATGCCCCATCCCAGGCCTGTCCGCAGGTAGAGGGGATGTCCATGTCACCTGACTCCCCTCCACCTGCGGACGTGGGAACCCCTGGCCGTGCGGAGAAGATCCTGATTGGGGTCGCGATGCGCACGGCTGTGATTCGTGATGCCGTGCGTGCTTCCCGGGAGGAGCACGCACGTCATCACGAAGTGCACCGTGCCGACGTGGCCCAATTGGGATCGGCCATGTTCGGGGGTTTCCTGCATGTGTTGGCCAATGTGGCGGCCCTCTCCTCCTCTGTGCAGGCTATCCACCAGTCGTTCTCCTTGCCGTCTTCCAGCCCAGATGCCACCAGGGCCCCCTGTGGACCTGCCCCGACCAATGCAGCCAGCTCGGTGGGGACACCACAGCAACTGGACCCCAGCAGATGGAGGATGTGACGGCATCATCGGGCAGGGCACGTGCACAACGGCGTTGGTGGTTTCCATCAGCCTGGATGCCGTCGTGCTGGCACAGGCAGTTGCGTCGGAGGCAGCAGCAGGCTCAACGTGGGAGGCATCATGGCTCGGGGCCATCAACATCAGGGGTGCAGGCATCGGCCGGAGGGCAGGAGAACCCTGGAATGGGAGTGGCTTCCGTGTGGGAGCGGTTGTGCCAGCGGATAGGTGCGGAGCGGCAGCGGGCAGAGGAGGAACGGCTCACGATGGTCAGGGCGGAGGACTCCATGCGGAGGGCGCTGAGGCGGGCTGAGTGCCTCGAGGGTCTTCGCAGGGAGTTTGAGCTTGACACTGCGTTATCCCTGCGGGACCTCGGGGCCAGGGAACATGCCCGCCTCCAAGCCATTGACCAGGAGTTCGATGATGCCCTGGCCCATGACAACAACCAGTGAGCCGTCCGCATAGCCCGCTGCCTTTGTATATAGTTGTATAGTTAGGGTTAGGTTTCCTTTATTTTTTTGATTTTTTTTTGGTAGCGATTGGACAAAGCACCACTTTTTTGTATATAGTTCAGTTTTTAGTTAGTAGACATAGTTAGGTTTAATTTGGTTGGGCTCATGGACCCAGGATGATCTTCTTCATGGTTCTTCATTGGCTTATTTTAATTTTTCAGATTATTTTCTTGGACATTCATCTTGTTTTGTTTGATTTGCTTTGTGTTTTTTCTTATTTCATTTCCATTCTACTTGCTGTTCAATACATTATTTTTTTTATTCTTCAATGTGTCGTATCATCTCATTGCTTTCAGGCATGTCATGTTGGGTGTTTTGTCATTCACTTGCAGCCATTGTGTGTGACAGACATGTGTTCAATTGCATTATTTAAATTGGGGGTGTAACATGTAATTGCCTTTGATATGTGGGTGGGTGTGATAGTTGTTTGGGCCTTTTGGCAGGGGAGGATGGGCATTACGGACATGATTGGGGAATGTTGGGACCCAGGTGCAGGGGGGCATGGATTGGACATGGGTGGGGGCCTGCTGGCAGATGCCCCACAGTGCTGGGGGGGTGGGGGTGGTGGGAGACATGGGTGGGGGCCTGGTGGAGGGTGCCCCTGGTGGCTGGGGGGTGGGGGTGGTGGGAGACATGGGTGGGGGCCTGGTGGAGGGTGCCCCTGGTGGCTGGGGGGTGGGGGTGGTGGGAGACATGAGTGGGGGCCTGGTGGAGGGTGCCCCTGGTGGCTGGGGGTGGGGGTGGTGGGAGACATGAGTTGGACATGGGTGGGGGCCTGCTGGCAGGTGCCCCACAGTGCTGGGGGGTGGGGGTGGTGGGTGACATGAGTGGGGGCCTGGTGGAGGGTGCCCCTGGTGGCTGGGGTGTGGGGGTGGTGGGAGACATGAGTGGGGGCCTGGTGGAGGGTGCCCCTGGTGGCTGGGGTGTGGGGGTGGTGGGAGACATGAGTGGGGGCCTGGTGGAGGGTGCCCCTGGTGGCTGGGGGGTGGGGGTGGTGGGAGACATGAGTGGGGGCCTAGTGGAGGGTGCCCATGGTGGCTGGGGGGTGGGGGTGGTGGGAGACATGAGTGGGGGCCTGGTGGAGGGTGCCCCTGGTGGCTGGGGGGTGGGGGTGGTGGGTGACATGAGTGGGGGCCTGGTGGAGGGTGACCCTGCACTGCTGGGGTTTGGGGGTGGTGGGAGACATGAGTGGGGGCCTGGTGGAGGGTGCCCCTGGTGGCTGGGGTGTGGGGGTGGTGGGAGACATGAGTGGGGGCCTGGTGGAGGGTGCCCCTGGTGGCTTGGGGGTGGGGGTGGTGGGAGACATGAGTTGGACATGGGTGGGGGCCTGCTGGCAGGTGCCCCACAGTGCTGGGGGGTGGGGGTGGTGGGTGACATGAGTGGGGGCCTGGTGGAGGGTGCCCCTGGTGGCTGGGGTGTGGGGGTGGTGGGAGACATGAGTGGGGGCCTGGTGGAGGGTGCCCCTGGTGGCTGGGGTGTGGGGGTGGTGGGAGACATGAGTGGGGGCCTGGTGGAGGGTGCCCCTGGTGGCTGGGGGGTGGGGGTGGTGGGAGACATGAGTGGGGGCCTGGTGGAGGGTGCCCCTGGTGGCTGGGGGGTGGGGGTGGTGGGAGACATGAGTGGGGGCCTGGTGGAGGGTGCCCCTGGTGGCTGGGGGGTGGGGGTGGTGGGTGACATGAGTGGGGGCCTGGTGGAGGGTGACCCTGCACTGCTGGGGTTTGGGGGTGGTGGGAGACATGAGTGGGGGCCTGGTGGAGGGTGCCCCTGGTGGCTGGGGTGTGGGGGTGGTGGGAGACATGAGTGGGGGCCTGGTGGAGGGTGCCCCTGGTGGCTGGGGTGTGGAGGTGGTGGGAGACATGAGTGGGGGCCTGGTGGAGGGTGCCCCTGGTGGCTGGGGGGTGGGGGGGTGGGAGACATGAGTGGGGGCCTGGTGGAGGGTGTCCCTGGTGGCTGGGGTTTGGGGGTGGTGGGAGACATGAGTGGGGGCCTGGTGGAGGGTGCCCCTGGTGGCTGGGGTGTGGTGGTGGTGGGAGACATGAGTGGGGGCCTGGTGGAGGGTGCCCCTGGTGGCTGGGGGGTGGGGGTGGTGGGAGACATGAGTTGGACATGGGTGGGGGCCTGCTGGCAGGTGCCCCACAGTGCTGGGGGGTGGGGGTGGTGGGAGACATGAGTGGGGGCCTGGTGGAGGGTGCCCCTGGTGGCTGGGGTGTGGGGGTGGTGGGAGACATGAGTGGGGGCCTGGTGGAGGGTGCCCCTGGTGGCTGGGGGTGGGGGTGGTGGGAGACATGAGTGGGGACCTGGTGGAGGGTGCCCCTGGTGGCTGGGGGGTGGGGGTGGTGGGAGACATGAGTGGGGGCCTGGTGGAGGGTGCCCCTGGTGGCTGGGGGGTGGGGGTGGTGGGAGACATGAGTGGGGGCCTGGTGGAGGGTGCCCCTGGTGGCTGGGGGGTGGGGGTGGTGGGAGACATGAGTGGGGGCCTGGTGGAGGGTGCCCCTGGTGGCTGGGGGGTGGGGGTGGTGGGAGACATGAGTTGGACGTGGGTGGGGGCCTGCTGGCAGGTGCCCCACAGTGCTGGGGGGTGGGGGTGGTGGGTGACATGAGTGGGGGCCTGGTGGAGGGTGCCCCTGGTGGCTGGGGTGTGGGGGTGGTGGGAGACATGAGTGGGGGCCTGGTGGAGGGTGCCCCTGGTGGCTGGGGTGTGGGGGTGGTGGGAGACATGAGTGGGGGCCTGGTGGAGGGTGCCCCTGGTGGCTGGGGGGTGGGGGTGGTGGGAGACATGAGTTGGACATGGGTGGGTGCCTGCTGGCAGGTGCCCCACAGTGCTGGGGGGTGGGGGTGGTGGGAGACATGAGTGGGGGCCTGGTGGAGGGTGCCCCTGGTGGCTGGGGTGTGGGGGTGGTGGGAGACATGAGTGTGGGCCTGGTGGAGGGTGCCCCTGGTGGCTGGGGGGTGGGGGTGGTGGGAGACATGAGTTGGACATGGGTGGGGGCCTGCTGGCAGGTGCCCCACAGTGCTGGGGGGGGTGGGGGTGGTGGGAGACATGGGTGGGGGCCTGGTGGAGGGTGCCCCTGGTGGCTGGGGTGTGGGGGTGGTGGGAGACATGAGTGGGGGCCTGGTGGAGGGTGCCCCTGGTGGCTGGGGGGTGGGGGTGGTGGGAGACATGAGTGGGGGCCTGGTGGAGGGTGCCCCTGGTGGCTGGGGGGTGGGGGTGGTGGGAGACATGAGTGGGTGCCTGGTGGAGGGTGCCCCTGGTGGCTGGGGGGTGGAGGTGGTGGGTGACATGAGTGGGGGCCTGGTGGAGGGTGACCCTGCACTGCTGGGGTTTGGGGGTGGTGGGAGACATGAGTGGGGGCCTGGTGGAGGGTGCCCCTGGTGGCTGGGGTGTGGGGGTGGTGGGAGACATGAGTGGGGGCCTGGTGGAGGGTGCCCCTGGTGGCTGGGGTGTGGGGGTGGTGGGAGACATGAGTGGGGGCCTGGTGGAGGGTGCCCCTGGTGGCTGGGGGGTGGGGGTGGTGGGAGACATGAGTGGGGGCCTGGTGGAGGGTGCCCCTGGTGGCTGGGGTTTGGGGGTGGTGGGAGACATGAGTGGGGGCCTGGTGGAGGGTGCCCCTGGTGGCTGGGGTGTGGGGGTGGTGGGAGACATGAGTGGGGGCCTGGTGGAGGGTGCCCCTGGTGGCTGGGGGGTGGGGGTGGTGGGAGACATGAGTTGGACATGGGTGGGGGCCTGCTGGCAGGTGCCCCACAGTGCTGGGGGGTGGGGGTGGTGGGAGACATGAGTGGGGGCCTGGTGGAGGGTGCCCCTGGTGGCTGGGGTGTGGGGGTGGTGGGAGACATGAGTGGGGGCCTGGTGGAGGGTGCCCCTGGTGGCTGGGGGTGGGGGTGGTGGGAGACATGAGTGGGGGCCTGGTGGAGGGTGCCCCTGGTGGCTGGGGGGTGGGGGTGGTGGGAGACATGAGTTGGACATGGGTGGGGGCCTGCTGGCAGGTGCCCCACAGTGCTGGGGGGTGGGGGTGGTGGGAGACATGAGTGGGGGCCTGGTGGAGGGTGCCCCTGGTGGCTGGGGGGTGGGGGTGGTGGGAGACATGAGTTGGACATGGGTGGGGGCCTGCTGGCAGGTGCCCCACAGTGCTGGGGGGTGGGGGTGGTGGGAGACATGAGTGGGGGCCTGGTGGAGGCTGCCCCTGCACTGCTGGGGGGTGGGGGTGCAAGGGGACATGAGTTGGTGTTCATTAGTTCAAGGAGACATGTGCCTTTGCTGGGGGGCATGCCCATGGTGGGTGGGCTGCCTGCGGGACATGACCAGGGATGCAGGGTAGTCCCATGTGGTGTGGGCTGCCTGCAGGGGCCGTGGAGGGTGTACAGGGTACACCTGGGAGGACCCACACTGTCAAATCACATGTGGAACTTCCCGCGCGCCCCTGAAATACACGCGCCCAGGCTATTCGCGTGTGGAACTTCCCGCGCACCCCTGAAATACACGCGCCCAGGCTATTCGCGTGTGGAACTTCCTGAAATACACGCACCCAGGCTATTCGCGTGTGGAACTTCACGCGCACCCCTGAAATACACGCGCCCAGGCTATTCGCGTGTGGAACTTCCCGCGCACCCCTGAAATACACGCGCCCAGGCTATTCGCGTGTGGAACTTCACTCGCACCCCTGGAATACACGCGCCCCCAGGCTATTCGCGTGTGGAACTTCCCGCGCACCCCTGAAATACACGCGCCCAGGCTATTCGCGTGTGGAACTTCCCGCGCACCCCTGAAATACACGCGCCCAGGCTATTCGCGTGTGGAACTTCACGCGCACCCCTGAAATACACGCGCCCAGGCTATTCGCGTGTGGAACTTCACTCGCACCCCTGGAATACACGCGCCCCCAGGCTATTCGCGTGTGGAACTTCCCGCGCACCCCTGAAATACACGCGCCCAGGCTATTCGCGTGTGGAACTTCACGCGCACCCCTGGAATACACGTAGCCTGCTCCCCCAGGCCTGATCGCGTGAGGAACTTCACGCGAACCCCTGTAATACACGTAGCCCGCTCCCCCAGACCCGATCGCGTGTGAAACTTCACGCGAACCCCTGAAATACACATAGCCCGCTCCCCCAGGCCCGATCGCGTGAATAACTTCACGCGAACCCCTGTGATGCACGTACCCTGCTGAAATCGCGTGTTAGACTTCCCGCGCACCCCGGTATACACGCACACGTATTCTTTTGTCAGCGGGTGTCCGTGTTTGTGGGTACCCCTTTGCACGTCATTTTTCCTGGAGGGCCACAGTATGGGACATTCATCATGGCAGTATATAGGTGCTATTTGTTGGCGCACCTTTTGGCGCACATTTCTTACAGCCGCAGAGACGCTACCGCCTGCTTTCTTGTGGCGGTCGTGTTTGTGCCTGTGCGCTGGTTTGAGCCTGCGCTTTTTTGCCCTATTCTATTCCATGAATACGTGTTGTAGGCGAGCGTGTGGGCGTTCCGCGCACTTGTGCCCTGTACTTCCCCTGTGACGCCCACATTTTGGCAAGTTGTTCCCCATTCCGAGTGTTACGCCCGTGTTCCGCCTACTTTTGTTGCGTGCGCCGCGCTATGTGCGAATTTCGCTGTGGCCTGTGCGATTTTCGCTGTGACCTGGCGCACGCTGTTAGATGGCCTGTGCGCCAACGTGTGCCGTGCACTTTTTTATCGCACATCCGCTGGTTTTCTCGCGCACGGCCTTCCATGAATCGACGTGCGCTGCTTTTCGTGCGATTTTCGCAATTGCACTGCGATTTTCGCTATTCCACTGCGATTCGCACATTTTTGCCCACTTGCGCCGCGCTAATTATTCCATGAATCGGCCTGTAGGTGTTTTGGTGATTATATGGACCTAAAGTGGTAAGCTGTTCTACAGTATATAGTAAGAGAATACTGGTTTCTGATTGTTCTTTGTACCATTTATTTAATTTCCAGCTTTGGTATTTTGTATTTTCAGGCATTATGCTGGCCCTTAGAAATAACTAGGAGTTTGGATAGTTGGAGCGGTGCTTGAGTTGATATAGCCTTGAATGTAATACAGGCTAAACAGTGACAATGTTTGTGAATGTGAGAGATGCAGTTGAATTTCCTGAGTAAATTGTGTAGCAGTGAGGTGTTGCACTGCTTGTGTGGCAGATTTAGGTGAGTTTTATGACAAGTTTATGCATAAAGTGCATTTCCCCATCGTATTGGTACATTTACCCTCCAATAACTGGCACATGTAAGAGGTCTGGTCATCTTGATCCAGAAGCTAATTGTCCTGCAGCTTTGTTTGGATGCTCTAGCCAAATGTATGTAGGAACGCAAAATCAAAATTACTACACAGAAATCTAAAACCACAGTCTGCTCAAAGAAGAGGGATCATATCAAGTTTAAATGGAAGTTTAATGGGGTGAAGATGCAGATTATTGAAATACATCTATTTGGGGTATGCAGTGGGGCATACATTTTGGTGAACCTAAAAGAATATGTGGGTTATTTATTGCCCAAAGGAAAAAATAATCATACGTATGGCCGCTTCTCTCTCCTGCCTACAATTAAATACTATAAGGCTAAAGTCATACCTGCCTTACTTTATGATGTAGAGCTATTGTTCATTGCTAAAGAGTTTGAATGGCAGAAACTGAAGGGGTTGATCTTTCAAAGAGTGCTTGACCTTCCAAAACTGTGTCCTAGTAGCAATACTGAGATACAAAATGGGCCTACACTTGCTGGCTTGTATGATGAAATGGAGACCTCACTCATTTTATAGGAAAGTTCTTGATCCACCTAAAAATAATTATTTATAATTTTGAATCAGGTCATGATAAAGAAAAGTAGTATCCATTTTACCAACTGGGTAAATGATTGTGAAGATCTTTTACTAAAAATAGATCATATACGTGGGTCCCATGTATCAGCACCTCTCAAAGTAAAACAAGTTCTGTGGGAATATGTTCAACCAGAGATGCCATTAATAAATACACACTCTTTAGATATCAGACACTTTAGGAGAAACGTCTCAACTCTATTGAGGTATACATTTAAAAATATCCTGTCCAAACTGGGGGTCTTACTTTCTTAGACTTAGACTAAACTTGCTCCCGACAAGGGAAGTTGTGGGCGGTAGGTCTAACATACCAAGACAAGATCGAAAGTGTAGACTATGTGAGGAGGAGGAGGAGAATATTGGGAAATCGGACACCTCCTGACAGAATGTCCTAAAACCCTGCATCACATAATCAAACATTTTAAGATATGTTTTCAGGGTATGAATATTTATGCACAGTCACACGTTTGCAATAGGATATTGTGAAGGGATCAGCTATCCTTACTCCAGACTACTTTGAGATGTATTAATGAAATATTGTACTACATTGAGGGGAAATCCTGAATGTCATTTTTTGGATGAATGTTTTAACTTTTATAGTGTTTTATATCTTAATGTATTGTATTGTATGAGGATGTTTTGTAATGTATTGTGTGAGGTTTCATCTAAGCCAAAAACACAATGGGCCTCATTGCAAGTTGTGCGGAATACGTTTAACGGGGCCGGTAATGGTGCCGGCGCCGTTAAACACATTCTGCACTATTACGAGGTTCCCTCGCGGGACCCTATGTGGACGTCTGGTTTATCCAGATGTCCATAGTGGGTCCCGCAAGGGAACCAGGGAGCTAACAATGGGCCCATTACAACTCTTGTAATGGGCCCGTTGTTAGCTCCCTACCCATTCGCATTGAGCCCAATGGGGGCTCGAATGGGAATGGGCATGGTCCGGGTCCGGGTTCCCTGAATGGGGAAATACCAGGCCCTCCATACTTGGAATGGCCAGGTATTTCCCCATTCAGGGAACCCGGCCACGTACACGGTTTTGGAGGCAGCCATGGCGCCAATAGCACCATGGCTACCTCCAAAGTCGTAATGAGGCCCTATTACATTTTTAAAAAGAGATTGTTTTTAGTGGGGAGGTTGGATGGGGAAGAGAGTGAAGGAGAAAGGGTTGGCAGGGGGCAACATTGATTCTTTGAACTTGTTTTGTCAGTAGAGTGTTATGTAATATTGTAACTGGTTATACAAAAAGTAATGCATTTCATGGGTGAAGAAAAGTAACTGCTATGCTGTGAGTGTGGCAGTCTCTAAAACAATGCATAACGATATAGGAGCTAACCCGAATTCTTATGAACAATGCTAACTTTATGGCAGGAGATAAGTTCTGTGATGTTGGAAGCATGTAGAACCATGGAATGGGTTTTAAAGGGCATCATATTTCAGGGCTACGAGAGGGGTAACCAGTGAGTGGTGACCAGTGAGATTGTGTGGTTCTTGTGAGTGGCGAAAGGTCGGACCTTGCAGCTTTTACTATGTTGATGAACATCAATAGAAAAGTTTAAATATGGTACATCGAGCAGTCCAGTTAATGCAAAAGAAATGTCTAAAATTACCAATTATTCCACATTGCTTCTAGAAAAACCATAACATCACACAAATGCAATTGATGGTACCGAAAAAAAAGACACAGAGTTCCAACAGCGGTGGTGATTTGAATACTAAAGTACTAAAACGGCAGGTGTTTTTAATTATTTGGCAACAGAACACCCATTAACTCTCAGTAGCTTGATAGTTTCTTTTAACTGTTGACATTGTTTAATATTTTTACCCGTCATCTGATGAGTTTGGTGGCCAGTGGGTTACTCATTTACTTGCATATATTAGCCACATTCTCCTTGCCCATTTCTCATTAAGTTAGAGGAGTAGACAATAATCGTATATATAATTATGCATAATATTGCACCTTGAACTAATTCGGCTACTTCACATTCAGACATGTAACCACAAAGTAGAGTTTGCTTTGACTTCAAAATGACACACTAGAGCCTTTTTCACTATCTTTAAAAACATGTATGGAACCCATAAGAATGTATGCATCAGCTGAACACATGTAAAATAATATGCAAAGGATTGTTTGCATCTCTGCCCAATTTCCTTGAGTTAAATGACAATGTGTGGCCTGTTAACATATTATTGAATGCCTCAAGATGCTTCTCAAGGCTAAACTAAACATGTGAACTGTTAATGAAAATCTACAAACTGTAATGTCATTTTTCTGATGGGTTGTCTGTTTATATTTTCATACATTTGCCCAAACAAATGATCATGCCTGTGTATAGTTAGTTTTAGTTTGACTCCTTAATTGCGAGAAGGTTTGTCCATATCTGAATCACTTGATCCCTTTGCCACAGGCAGCCAAGCAGCACCTCACTAAGGTGCCCCAATAATTCTGACATATGTTTCTCCTTGCTTGGGTTCCAATAGTAGTGGGCATTGCATAGTAGTTTTTCTTCAGGTGTTGCCTTTGTTAAGAGAACCGAGAATTACTTTTGTGTGACTACTGCCCTTTTGTGATGATATTTATGGACAAAAAAATATTGGCCAGGAAGGCTGTCTAGAGCAGGGGTCCATAACCTTTGGCTCTCTAGAGGTTTTGGACAACAACGCCCATCAGTCATAGTTAGCATATTAATTAGTGAGGGATCATTGGAGTAGTAGTAAAAACATTGATAGAGCCAGACTCTGATGAATTGCCATCTGGCAAGGGTGAGAAAGCCCTGGCTTTTTCGTGGGTAATACCATGACAGAAGCTCCATGACAGAAGCACAGTGTGTAGTTGTGCATTGCTGCATCTGCATCCAGATGCACAGGTCCCCTATTGACAGCTGCAGTGACACCAAAGTCTCTGCAGCACAGGGGCTGTATTTGAAATATGCACTTTTGTTCCCAAATCTACATAACCCTGAAGATGTTGTCCTGGTGGCACATAAAGCTGTAAATATTAGCCATACCTGAGTTAGTGTATGGTGGCCAGTGTCTTTCAGAGATTTCCCAGCCACATCAAGATGACTTTGCAAATGTGTCAGTCCTGGTCCTAGTTCAGCTGTGGAACGATTATGCATATTCCTCCCAGACAAGGCCCACCCCTGTACACTGACGGGATTAGCCTTGGGGGGTTGCTAATCTTTGTTTCTTTGTAATTGTAATTGTTTATTTGTAAAGTGCCTATACACAAGTCATGTGCTTCCAAGTGGTTCAATGCAGGAAGGGAACAAGGGGATATCATTGTCATTCTTAGGCCTCGAAGAATCCAAATGAACTAACAGCAATAACTACCATATAGGCCAGGGCATTGCTAATAGTATAAGTGTGTGACACAGAGTGGGGGGAGAAATGGGGGTGGGTGGGGTTTTTTGAAGGTCAGGTAACACCCTTTTCCCCAGGACAGCCACTACACAGGATGCTGGCATGGGAACAGAATCCAAGAGGCAAACCATTCGCAGAGAGCCAGGCCTCACACCAGGGGGCTGCATTTCTAAAGACCTCCTATTGAGAGGGGAGGAGTTAAGGTGAGCCAGAGTGGTGTCTGCACAGTTTTTAGATTGTTCTGCTAACTTGATTGTTTCTGCCTCTGGTTCTCTTTCCTCTCCCCTCCACTTCCTCTGGAGCAAAGCACTTTGGGTGTGACGTCAGAAGGGCAAAGTGCATTCATTTCAAGGGAACATATTCGACCCCTAAAGCAGGTTTGCTTTAGTCCTATCACCTGGGGATTTTCCCTATAAAGGAAGGGGACTCCCATCACTTCATTTAATCATCTGGAATCATCTTGAACCATCCTGAAGATTTCCTTGGACCCTGCTGAGAGAGCAGTCCTCTTTAAAGTCCTCCTGTTGTTAGGTGGAGGCAGGTGTTCAGCTCTATCCCTAACCATCCCCTCGGACCATTGGGAGTGATCTGCTGCTGGAACAGAACCTGCCTCTCTGCCAGCCACAGTCGTACCCAGGACCTCACAGTGTTGGAGGAACCCTGCAGATGTATGCAAGCCTCCCCCATGTTTCAGAGCACAAGAACAAGGACCCTATCTATCCCCTGGAGTGGGACTCGCAGCAACCTACGAAATTACCTTCTGCTGGAGCAAGACGTCTCTGCCAGCCATAGTGGTACCCAGTACTTCACTGTGTTGGAGGACGTCTGCAGTTGCGTGCCAGCCTCCCCGTTTGAGAGCATGAGAAAAGGACTCATTCTGTTCCTGTGCACCTGGATTTGGATTCACCCACCCTGAAAGTCAGACAGACGGGATCCTAGTGTTTTTTACCACTGAACTTCTTGGACCATGTTTTAAGAACTCCTCAGCACATTGGAACCAGAAGGACCTCCATTGCTGCCTTTTGCTCTCTCCAGATCTTTGCACAGCACCAAGAGTTCTGGTCTGGCGCTGCCCAACAACCAAGAACTAAAAAGAAGTTACTATTGACTGCTAACTGCCCCCTTGGTCTATTTGTGTGTGCTAGAGACTAGTTAGGTCACTTTGAACCCTTTTTACTCATAAATACTTATGCTTTTTCAAGAACATGTTTGCTTTTGCTTGCCTTTCACTCCTGATTCATAACCATAAAGTGCTACATCTACTCTCTTTGTTTATTCTTTGTTCTTTCCTCAGGTGTGGATTTTGTGTAGTGTTTTTACAGTTAGTTATTATTTAGTTACTACTCATAAAAAGTCAATAATCTTGGCTGTATTTGGCAAGAAAACATGAAATGCAAAGGACAGACCAATCAGACTCTCAAAACAGTTTACTATCAACTTAAACTGCTGCAATAATGCCTCTGAGTATGGACAAAGTTCGCTCCTCTGTGGTTGGAGCACTGGTAAACTCAAGGCTCGATTATTGCAATTCTCTTCTCCTGGGTATCTCTAAATATCAAATCCAGAAACTTCATCTTACCCAAAATTCTGCAGTGGGACTCGTTTTCTCACTGCCTAAGAAGGCTTCTATTTCTTACTACCACAGGAATATTCATTGGCTTCCAGTACAGGACCATATTTTAAGAAATGTGAAGACACTGTTTCTAGTCTTTAAATGAATTCATGCCGAGCCTTGAGGTTATCGGAGGGACACCTGTTAGATAGTCCCATTTTCTAAAACAGCCACGTATGGAACAAATGTTTCTCATGTATTCCTATGTAGCTTTGGAATAAACTCCCATTGGATCTAAGGAGAATTACATTCCTGGAGACATTCAAGAAAAAGTTAAAAACGTACCTCTTTCAGCAATGTTTGCCACTGCTGCTGACTATATGTCCTTAAATGCCAACTGCGCACAGATGCTTTTTCTGCTTGAATCTTTGGACATGTGCAATATAAATGCCTTTTTAATTCTATTCTATTCTACATGGTGTGTTTAATTAAAGTGCATTTACTTTCATGGAACCTTTATTGGACATTCTTTTGTTTTGGACTGTTATACTGTGCTGTTTGGGTTGCTACAGAATAACATTCACACCCCTCTGAATAGTATAGCCTCCCCATGACCCACTTGCCACAAAAGGCAAAGGAGGTATATCTCTTTCTTGATTGTGCCTGGTTTACCTTTATGATTATATTGGCTCTTGCTTGGTAGAAGTGTGAGGGCTCAGTGGGCGTTTTAGCCTCTACTCATCCTCATTAGCCACACACAAGTTGCATCCCCCGGTCTATATCAATGCCAGTGGTCATGATTAAGTCAAAACCGTCCATCCTTGCTGTGCCATAGGGAATGAAGCATGACCTCACTGATGCTATGCATAGAGAGGTATGTCACCAAGCACTTTTCAGGACAGTTGCTGACAGGAACATGTCAGATATGCATGTGGCTGCTCTCCTTCTGAAAACCGTCTCGGGAATGTTAGAAAACGAGTTTTGGAGGATGACCACAGAAGTGCCAGTGGCAAGGATTATCCAAATCAGGCCAAAACCTTCTATTCATCATTATTTCAGTGTAGTATGTTCGTCTATGCATTAGAGAAAACATCCAGACATGGGTCCCTTCGCTCAAGGTTAAGTCTGGATATAACCCAAATTACCAAAACTATCAGTGTGCTTATATTTCTCAAAACTTCCCAAACGTTTAAGAGATGTGGATGAACTACTTCCAGAAGCCAGATTATAGTGATTATATAAGAGCCGTTCATATTGATGGGAAGACGATTGTGTGTGCTGTTGTTTGACAGCTGTTGAATTTCACTTTAGGTAAATCTTTCTGGCATTTCAAAATATATCATTGGATATTTTGCTTTTGATTGAGGGTCATTTAAAAAAAATGTAATTCCACTGGAGGGGGGCACTTCCATTTGTAATTGTGTTCCAAAGGACCCCTCTGGAAATATTTCAACATTTTGTACCATGTGGTCGAAAATTAAAGAAAACGCAGGCAAAATTGACATAACACCCTACTTTTCCAATACATTTGTAGAAAAGTGTAAATGCCATCAGCAATTAACAATAGCTGGAGTCACTTAACATGGATTCCTATGGAATCTGCCTACTTTCACCAGATGTAAAGGTATGGAGATTGCAAAGGAATCCACTGGTTTAATGCTAGTATAAAAATATATGCTGGCATTAAACACTTTGTTGTTTTGAGGCACAGCAGCGAAGCATGCCACAGTTTTTTCTTTAAATTCACCCGACTCAGAACAAAATGAAAATCGGATACATCATTAGAGAATGTGTTAAAATAGGCGTAACATATATATGCAAAACATTCTTAAATGATCTCTGGGATTTTCAAAGTGAGCCCCAATATATTTACATAGGGAAGGAAAGAAGAAACTTTAAGTGGAGTGGTTTTAGGCAGTGCTCAACAGAGTATAACTGTACATTGTATTTTTTAATACATATTTTAAACGAGATAATTGTCTTTCATTGAAGGGCAGACTATATTTACTTGCCTAGACCCTTTGGGCTTTTCCTTGGGGTTGTGTCACTATTTTGTTGAAGGGACATGTTCTGTGGTGGCGGTGATTAGACAATGGCACTAGTGGTAGGTTGATTGGGTGTGTGACACAAGACACTGGCCCTCATTACGACCCTGGCGGAGATCCATGGTGCAATATGCACCATGGACCATGGCGCAAAGCTGCCAATACCGCCATGGGGGTTGGCGGATTTACCGCCCCATTCCGACCTTGGCGGGGCGGTAAATCCCCAATCCCCATTTTACCCTTCCCCATTCCCATTTTTGCCCCATAGGGTATAATGGGAGTGGGGAAGGCGTTAATTACGCCACCGTAAATTACGGTGGCGTAATTAACATCAAGGTCCCGTAGCGCCATGGATTTCTCCGCCCGGAAAAAGCAGGCGGAAAAAGGCTCCATGGCGCTACGGGAACTCGTAGTAAGGCGGAAGGGTCCGCCATGATTTCCGCTGGCGTAAACCCACTCCGCCAGGGTTGTAATGAGGGCCACTGCCTCTTGGTGAAGGACTGAAGTGGGATTTGTTCTGGGCCAGCATGATTGAAGTATCTCTCACACTCCACCTAATTTACAATTGCACACTAGCACACACAAAGCATTTACATTTCATTGCCACGTTTTAGGTAGGTTGATTTAATTTGGGAGAATAACACACTTTTTTGCATAGTGGTGATGGTGTTGTTCAGACAGTAGCATTGGTGGCAGCTTAATTGGATTTGTGACGCAACACACCACCTGCTCACGGAACAAGAAAGAGGAGCAATTTTCCCTTTGGTAAATGGATAGAAAATGTGCTGACATGTAGCTTATCTGCCCTAGGGTTCCCCTCTTCTGTTGTCCTTCTTTCCTTCCTCTCTATGTACCCATGATTTCCCTCTGGTGCCAGCAGCCCATTTTCTCTCTATGCATTATATGCTGGGGTAATGCATACTTTGCTTGACAGGCTCAATCCCTGGAACTCCATTCCTCTAAAATGAGTTCCATATGGACTTTCGTCATTACTGTGCATTCTTCATCCTACCATTAAGCATTGTCTCATGTATTGTTTCTATATGCACTGTCCAACCTAGTAAGACATATATTCATGAAGTCATGATATGATCATGGACCAATTTAGTAGAAATAACCAAATGCTTGGAATCACACAGAATTCTGTGCACCCCCTTCTGGAAAAATGATTGCAAATGATCACAGCAATCATACAAAAGGGTTCAGAGGTTCACACTGTAACAGAGCAAGAGATTCTCGATCACAAAAAAGTGTGCATTTTTATAAAGTAATCACCAGGATCCAATGGTCTGACGAATCTCAAGTCAAAGAGTTCCAGCATGGATCATGAGACAAGCTGCAAGATGCTTTGGCAAACGTTCATACGTTCAGCCTTGGCAGAGGATCAGTGGGAAAGAAGATCAAGCAAAATAAGAACTGAAGGACCACTTCTGCATGTCCATCTCCAGCTGTGTGGAACTTTAGGTGCTAATGAAATCCAGTGGTAGAGACACATTGTGAGTGCTGAACCTATAGATGTAGGGAAGTCACGAAGACCACTCAGTAGAACAGGCAAACTTATGCATCTACTGTGGAAACAAAGGACATTTTGTGTGCAGATGGTCTCTTTTTACGATCACAAACTTCAGAGCTAAAAAGGGACTGTCGTCTTTTAATCATATATCAAAATCATTTGACCTATCACTATCGCACAACACATATTTACCATTGAAGTTATATCTATGGTGGACAGAGAGGACAACTCAGAGTTGGTGGATCATGGAACCTGTGTGAATATTTACGAATTTGCATTTCATTCAGCAAAAGTCAATGTACAATGTAGCAATTAGACCAGTTACCAATTATTCTTTTGTGGGTTCCATTGATATCTAGAATATTTACTCATGCAATTATCGCATTACAAATGAAAGTATGATGAAAGTAAAGAGCACTTCAGAATTTGGTTTTATAGACACTCCTCAAGTGGTTAATTGTGTGAGAGTCTGCCTTCCAGTTTGTTTGTCAGAAGGAGGAGCTCCAGTGATCCAGCATGCAGCAGAGACCACATAAAGCCACTGTCCACGCAGAGCGTGGAGTGGTGTGTGAGTGGTTAATTGTGGGAGAGTCTGCCTTCCAGTTTGTTTGTCACAAGGAGGAGCTCCAGTGACCCAGCAAGCAGCAGAGACCACATAAACTCACTGTCCGTGTCCGTGCGGAGCACGGGGCAGAATGGTGTGCGAGTGGTTCATTGTGGGAGACTCTGCATCCCAGTTTATTTGTCAGAAGGAGGAGCTCCAGTACCCCAGCAGACAGAAGACACCACATAAACCCACTGTGCATGTGGAGCGCTGCACAGAGTGGTGTGTGAGTGGTTAATTGTGGTTGCTTGGGGTCATGGGGCCATTGGGCTGACCCATTGCTATCGCCACAGTTTGGAACTTGCCTTTGAGCAGAAGAGACCATTCATCGCCGAATTCAGTGATTGGAAGTTTGATGTCCTAGCTGTTGAAACATATTTTTGAAAACAAATCTCTTTACCAACCGCAATTAATATAGGTGGGAGACGGAAGATGGGACTCCTTAGTGCAGCAGCAGAAAAGAAAGCCCCGGATTGATTGCCCAGTGAAGATCTCTCAAAAACACATAGTACGCTAGACCAATCGAGGGGTAACCTACTAAACAAAGCAATCCAGCCCAAGACAATTACCAGCTATTTTGGAACTGTGCTATTGACGGAGAAGGTGGATGGCACAAAAGGGGTTGAGAGATCACTGTTGGTGGAGCATTCTAAGAAATTATCGGTGAGCCATAAGTAATCCAGTGCAAATACCATACAGGGCACCGGGTTGTTAGCCTCACCAGAGCTGTCCAAATAATTGGCCGATCAAGAGTCACTGAAGGGGAGTAAGTTGGATGTCATCTTGCATTCCATGTTGTCCCCTCTTTTATCCACTTCCTTTGACAATAATAACTCAATGTTTAAACTCTGTAATAGACTGTGCAGAAACTCACTGTGATTAGTGGAGAGGAATGTGATCTTTGTCTACTTTTGGTAATGTGATTGGTACGCAGCTGTCTGCTTCCCCAGATTTACAGAGGGTTGTATCAACCTTAAGCTTTTTCAGCTGCTGTGATAGCGATAGTGAGTATCTAAGTAAGTCAGATGTAGACTCAGGAGCGACAAAGAATGTGGGATTCCTGCCCCTAAACAACTCACAATGCAAGTTGGTGAGTCGGGTCCAGCAAACGTTGAATGCGATTGCAGCTTTGATCGACTCACTATGAATACTATTTAGCACTCTGGTTGTAGAACAGTATGAATCAAAGGACATCCTGGCTACATTCATGGATATAATTCTAACTGCCCATGAACCGATTCATCACTCCAACTCGGCAGTGCTACTGGGGAATATAGAGCGGCCGACAAATATAACTGACAGAAAGACAGTGAGTCAGACAAGGGATTTTGAAAGTTTGGATAAAAGCATGGGCCTCATTACGAGGTTGGAGGTAGCCATGGAGCTACTAGCTCCATGGCTGCCTCGAAAACCCTTCCGACCCCGCCCTGGTGAATGGAGCAATTACCAGTCCATTCCGAGGTCGGAGGGACCGGTAATTCCCCATTCACCAGGGCCATTCCCCATTCCCATTTGAGCCCCCATAGGGCTCAATGGGAATAGGGAAGGCGCTAGTAACGGTACCGCAAATTGCGGTACCATTATTAGCTCTAGAGTCCCTTTGCGGGTCCTGTCCTTAACTCCTGCAAAAACCAGGTGTCAAGGGAGGACCCGCAAAGGGAACTCATAGTAGGGAGGTAAGGTATTACCAGCACCGGTGCCCTTACCGGTGCCGGTAATCCCTTACCTCCCACCTCGTAATGAGGCCCCATGAGTTGCACCACTTCTGACCTTGTTGATCAAATACAGATAACACCAAGGATAGAAGAAAGGAGTAACGAACCACATGACCTGTCATTATTAATCCAAGAGGCAGAAGTCTTGTCTAATATTTCACAAAACAAGGCCAAGCTTAAGAAGGGGGAGAAACATAGAAAAAGGAAAACTGTTCCCCCACTTTATGCAAGGAAAACTATACTGAAAAAACAGCAAGCTGGATATTTGGATTATGTAAATATACTAGATCCATTGATTGGGGAGAGTGGTGATTTATTGATAATGGAACCTGTGGTAGGACAGCAAGGTCCGGTGGACAAAAACACCACTGTTGTTTCTAACATACTGGTGGATGGCATCCAATGAGAAGTAAAACTGCACGGACCTTTTGCCACATAAAGGGAACTTTTCTTTGCAGGGAGTACCTAGCAATTAGTGGGGTAGGACAGAGATATGAGCAGATGGAGAGCCCACATATGGTGGACTTTAATGTGCAAAGTGTGACTGAGTACAGAAATGTGTCCATGCAAAAGGAATATGGTGAACAATGTGAAGAGTATGGGGCATCTCAGCAAGGTGATGGATCTTTAATTCTGGGGAGTGGATTCAATCAGAAGGTATCTGCTCTCTACCAGCCCATTTCTGAATAGGAGCTTTATAATGAATCTATTTCAACGTACACCAGCACTCAGAAACATAGAAAGGATATTACACAAGTTACTCTGCCAGATATATATATCCCCATGAATTGGGTTATTGTGGAATTTATTACACCTGCTGTAGTAATTTTGTTAAGTTTACATCAGAGCACCCTAGCTAAAATGGGGTATCAGCACACAGTTTGTTGGAAGCAGAGTGTTAACTCACAGGAGACAGACTATGATCTGGTTGCAGGAAAAACTCCTAAATGGAGATTACGTCCCCCTGATGCCAGTTATCCGGACCATATGGAGCGGAACCTATCCTTTGTTAAATATAAATCATGGTCTGCATATGTGAGGAGCAATAATGTACCTTGGACATAAGACTCATTTAAATATGTTGATAGTAGCCAAGCATAAAAAACTTGTTGTTTAGCCCAAATGAGGTGGGCCTCCTGGAACTTGCACAGTTTTAACTCCTTTCTGACAAATCCAATTAGATTACAAGTATTAACTTCATGTCACATTTTTACTACAAAATACTTGGCAAACTGATGCTTTTTTATGGATGGTTTTAATATAATGTGTCGTCCAGCTATACAGAATGTGGGGGGCTGCCCTATGGGGGCTTGGCTATAGGGGAAAACGTCTCTTTATGTTTAGAAATGTTGACAATAGGTACAATTGCACCTTATGTTCTGTCGGGTGGCTTATAAGATAGAATGCATCTTCAAACACCTCTTGTACTTATAAACATATATAAGCCCCCAGGGGTGAACTATAATAACACAATGGGCCTCATTACACGGTAGGCGGTGAGCCATGGCACTATTAGCGCCATGGCTCATGCCGGTAAAATACCGGCACCGCCTTGGCGGAAAGGGGATTTACCGCCCCATTCCAAGGTTGGAGGGGCGGTAAATCCCCCTTCCGCCATTGCCCTTCCCCATTCCCATTTCTGCCCCATAGGGCTCTATGGAAATGGGGAAGGCGCTAATTACGCCACTGCAATTTTGCGGTGCCGTAATTAGCTCCGAGGTCCCTTAGCGGGTTGGATTTTAACGCCTGCAAGAAGCAGGCGTTATATCCTCCAACCCGCAAAGGGACCTCGTAGTACGGCGGTAAGGGTTAACGGTCACCGTTGCCATTAACGGTGACCGTTAACCCTTACCGCCTTCCGTGTAATGAGGCCCAATATATAAGAAAGAGTCTGAAACACTAGATTATTGGTACGTTTGTAACCCCGGGAGAGAGCGATTGTTGCGGGGGATTTTAACTGACATATATATAGAAATGACTGTGCCCCCCCTCATACAGATGACATTAAACAATCAACCCTATCTGGAAAAATTGTAGCAAGACCACTGAAAAATAAGGAATGGGGTCGGTGTTTGGAAATGCATAATCTAGTATGTCACAACTTAAAAGGGAAAACTAAACTAACTATTGACGATACATGGACTAATGGGAAGTATGCCTCTTGTATTCATTAACTTTTTGTTAACCAAGACATTTTGCTGCCCCATTGTAGTCCCATAGCTCTTTTACACAACAATATTAGTAACCATCTGGTGCTGACTTCGAACTATATGATAGAAAGGAACGGAAAATCAATAACTAGAAAGTACTGTGTGGGGGCTTGGATCAATAATAAGGAGAACGGAATTTGTTGGACGGATACTAACATTGAGAGACTCAATTCTCATATCTATAAAGATTTTACATTGCTTATGAATAGGCTGAGTGAGTGTGAAAGGGACGTGAATAATGCATTTTTGCAACTCTTTGATAATTTAAAGTTGTATGGATTGAGTAAGGGGGCAAACAGGGTAGCGCACAGCCCCTTTGACATAGCGATATTCCCAAAAAGGAGTGAATTACGAAAAGAGCGAGCAATGCTTAGAAACGGGACTATCTTTCAAAATTGATGTGTAAATCCTATTTAAAAATATTTACATAAAAAATTGGTTAGGCAACATCGGAGATCCCTCTTTAGTGCAAATTGGAAAGCTATGTTTAATATCCTGCATAAAAATTATACCAAAAAGCTTTGGTCCTTTTTTAGGTCTTTTTTGGCAGGCAGTACAGCATAGGAGCTTAACTCCATTGCAGTGACTGTTTGGATATTATATTTGGGAGCTCTATACTGTGACCCCTACATAGAACATGCGTTCTTGCATCTTGCCCCAAGAAATGGCAATATTAAAAGGTTTTGAAGCCGGTGATATTGAAGCAGTAATCAAAAGCTAAAAAGCATCTAGGACACCTGGCCCGGATTCTGTGCCCAATGTAGTTTACAAATCATATTCATCTTGCTGCGTGGCAATTTTGGCCCAATGGGTTGGTAAAATCCTGGCACAGGGCCAGATGCCAGACATTTTGGAGGGAACCTATTTTGTTTCCTGTATATAAAAAGGGTGGAGAAGCTGAGCCTACAAATGATAGTCTTCTAGCAATGCTGGATACGAGTGGCAAGATCCTTGCCACACTTTTATTACAGATACAGGACATCTGCAAAAGTGTTAAACTGGCATTCGAAAGTATCATAGCCCAATACATAACAACTGTGCGATGCAATATTTAATTGCAGATACTAATTTTTGCAAAGGAAAATGTAATATGTGCTATGTCGACTTTTCAAAGGCAGTTGACACAGTGTCTCTCTGGAAACTCTGGAGTAAGCTCACGAAGTGGGGCATTGACCCTATATTTTTGCACTTTATCAAGGCTTTGGATAGGGACAAAGTGCTATTACTACGGTTGTCGCAAGAGGGGAAATTAACACATTAGTTTAGGACCAATGTTCGGTTAAAGCAGGGATGTGTGTTGGCCCCCCTGCTATAGAATATGTATCCATAATTTTTTGATTTGTGTCTGACTGATCTGAGGAATTTCCCTCATCAGATCGGAAAAGATCCAATACCTTGGTTAATGTATGCAGATGATACAATATTCATGGATTATACACCAATTGGTTTCCAGTGCAGTATTGATGTGCTGGCTAGGTATGCTAGTGGGAACAACCTGTCTATTAATTCCTCTAAAACATAAAATATGATGCTTGCAAATATAGCTAAATGTTCAGGATGCTTCATACCTCCACCCACTCCAAATATCTTAAGAAAAACTAAAAAAAATATGAAGCTTCCTGGAAAATCTCACCCTCCGAACTAAACAAAATAGCATTCCTCAAGGCAGCTAAAGACTACAAACTACAAGTTCTCCAGGCTAAAAGCGCACTGTACAACGACAGAATAGCCAAGACAAACTCAAAATCTAAAGAACTATTCTCTATCCTTAGAGGGTTAGAAACCCCCATCCCCCAGAAGGAAACTGCAATAAAAATACCAGCTGGTGCCTAGACATTCAGAATGCTCTCTTGGGTAAAATCACACAACATCAGGCTAAAATAGCTGCAAAAAAAAGAAACGTTAGTAAACCCCTCAGCTACAGTCAGTCACAAACCTAAACCCACCAACAACCTAAATACTCAAATCATCTCGAGCTTACAACCATCCAAGTGCCAAGAGGACCAATGCACACCTTCAGTCATCAAAGACTGTGCACCCCAACTCGCCCCTTTCATCACCAATCTCATAAATGCCTTGTTTCATAACAATTCTCTCCCAACGGACCTCAAAAATACCTAGGTTCCACCACTCATAAAAAAACACCCTCAACCCCAACATACCAACTAATTACCGCCCCATCACAACTGTCCCTTTTCCTCTACAAATACTAGACATAGTTGCCTATCTCCAAATTCAGAAATATTGTAAGATAACCACATTCTGGGTCTCAGGCAATCGGGGTTCTGCCTGAAACAAGGGAAAGAAACAGCCCTATTAGACTCAAAAGTCCAAATGGACGATCTGAAAGATAAACGGAAGCTCACCTTGCTCCTCCTTTTGGATCTCTCGGCTACCTATGATTTGGTAGACCACAATATCCTCTGCAACCACTTCAGTACAGCTGCTCAATTCTCACCTAATGCCATCCTCTAGATAAGGACCTTCCTCAATGACGGAACAATGAGGGTCTTCTCACCCAAGGCAGAGGCGCCACCCACCTCCGGTCACATGTGGAATACTGCAAGGCTCTTGCGTGTCTCCCACTTTGTAAAACAAATTTACATAGCTACTGTTTGCCCGTCTTGATGGCCAGGCGTCACCTACACCAGCTAGCAGATAACACCCAGGTCCTCACACCTATCATACGAAATCATGCCACTGGCACCCAAACACTCAACACCATTTATTATACCATACAGGTCTGGATGGCACACCACGGGTTGTGTCTCAATGACGACAAGACCAAGTTACTCCTAATAGGATTACAACTCAGGGTACCAAACTCAGCACTGCATTTCAATCCTTTAAAAATTGATGGCAACATCATCCAAGTGTCCAATCAGGTAAAAACATTGGGGTTTTACTTAGACTCAACTCCTGTAGACTCTTTCTCTCTCCCGAAAGCTGCATCATGCTGGCCAGAGCATTGATCCTAAACCGCTTAAACTACTGCAATGCCCTATACACCGGCACCTCAACATACAATATTCATAAACTCCAGGTGCTTCAAAACTACACCATCAGAGCAGCATTAAAGGAATAGTGCGCTCAAAAATGTTATTGTCCCGATTGTTCGGGCAAGTCGTTCTAAGCATACTTTGATCGATAGTAAAAAATGTTCCTATGCATCTTACCTTAGTTTTCCTCACTTTTACACATGTGAAAACAACGTGTTGGCCGTGGCCATCTTGTGCTAATCTTATCCGTGGATCGATGGCCCTAAATTCAAGTGCACTTGTGGCAATTAATCAAAACACCCACCCCCAATGTTGACATCACTAGAAGTGTTCGGCCCTTTCCACAACGTCAATGCACGTCTCGTTTCAATGTTCTCTGCCTGCAAGTTATTGACGTGCCTCCATGGAAATGGCAGGATGCCGCTTTCCTCAATAAGTATAGACAGACCCTTTTGGATCAGAGAAGGCTGCTGAAATGATGGGGAATAAGACAATAGTTTGCAAGATCAATCATCCGAGCATGAGCCGCAGCCGAGTTGCATGGAAGACGTTTCAACATGGTGCACCTGCAATCGTTGCAAGGTCATGCCAACCGAGGTGGAGAACTGCTGCTGAAAACTCTGGATGCTCGGCCTACATAGCTGAAGAAGACACACCACTGCTTTGTGTTACCGATCTGCATGACTTTAGGGCAGCCTGCCTCACAAGTTCTGTGTTGAGGATTATGATGGTGCTTATGCACAAACTTCGCAGAACAGTTTGGCCGGGCAATCCAAGTAATGAGTAAGTATACCCTAGATCTGATGTGATTTTTACTACCGAGACGATTTGAATTTCATGTTTTTCTCCTACTTTTTCCGAATTATTATCGATCTCTCTGTTGAAATTCAGCTCTACATCCCCCAGTGCCTCGAACAGCAAGCCCACGCACACATTTGCATCCCCCTGTCAGCTATGCGTGAGCACTGTTCTTACAAAATTTCTGCCATGCCGTTGTTACAATACTCATCTCACCCCCTTCCACTGAACATTCAAGAACACCCACAACAACCCTAATGCCGTGCATCAGTATATTCTCCCAAAAGCAACACACATCCACCTGTATCACTAGGATACAAACAAGGCAAATGGTAGATCAAGCCTCTGTGGTGTGTTATAATTATTTCTTTTAGCATATAGTGGGGACTTGTGCTGTAAGGGTTCCAGCCTTAATTTTTCTAAGTGCAACTATGCCATCGAATTTCGGATGCACTATTTGAAGTTGGCTGCTACACTTATCAGGTTCATTCGATTTAAATATGTATGTTTCTCTTTCCCAGGTGGTACAGACTCGTGCCCTATCGTTCATTTACATGGTGGATTTATGGGAGGCTTAGATACCCGAATCGATAAGTAATAACCACCTGTGACGTTCGAGCCGTTCGCCACAAATTGCCCAGTGACAGTAAAGGGGATTTTCTAATACTGTACTTCAACCTCAAGTATACAATTTATGGTTTGTTGGTGCCAACAACATCACCCAATTAAATGAAATACAACTGAGTAAATAAGGATATTTTTTGAGTTTTTCAGTGAGTCAAGAACACGGGCATGAGTCTCACACTGGAGATTTGGCGGTGTTCCATAATATGTGCCTAAAGTTCAGGCCGAAAAGGTTGCACTTCGGCATAGACGGTATGGAGGCGAGAACGAGATTAGCTGTACTTGCCCATAACAATAACGTTGGTAGGGATCAAGCAAGAACTTCAGGAAAATTGGGGATGCCACGTTGCTACAAGGCCTTTACAAAACAAAGCAACCAATGGGTGGCCAAGCCAATATACGAGGAAATGGATTTTGAATTTGTCAAAGATCTGACATTGACTGTGTGCACCATGCATACTCTTGGACTGGAAGCTGATTTTGTTTCCAGGACCCATACAATGCCACAAAACATTGCAAACGAGCCTTGTCCTCCAAAATCCGAACTTGTCGTAAAGCGTAGTTCTAGATTCAAATTATTTGTAGCTCTCTGTAAAATGCGTTCAGATTCACATCTGGAGGTGTTATCAATTCCAAATCATAAATGCCCAAAAATTTCATTTGAATTAAATAGAAACTGTAATTGAATATTACACCCCTTGGTCAAACTCTCCTATATCAAATGTGATATCCTATGTCAGAGTGATTGGTTTATGCAGTGCCCAGTATTTGAGTTTCACTAGATCATACAAATATATTGGCCAGTTCATTCTAGTGTGTGATTTCTCACAGAAAAGAAAAAAACTCACTAACGTTCTCTCAGTACAGAGTGAATGTTGGTGCCTTTGGAAAGGCCTAGATAGAACCAGTGCTCTCGACACAGTGACCATCTGGATGAAGGTGAGATCATTGGAGGCACACGGTTCTGGGATAGCAGACAGACAGTCCGAGACATTCGATGTTGGCTTTGTTATCCTGTGCCATCCAGCAGAGATGTTTTTTATGGGAGGGAAAAAGGGGCACTTGTCATGTTTGATAATGTGATTGATTTAATCTTGTATTGCCTAGCCTCTCAAAATTGCCAGTTCCTAAACCTTTCAAAATGATCAGCCCTTCAGAGAGATTCCCTTCTAAGGGTATGATCTTCAAAGCAGTCTCTATCATGGTTTCAATGGCTATAGAGTTGCTTCCACTGTAATAGTGAGCATTGATATATTGCACACCAAGGGCACTTTACTCTTTTGATCTCTAATGGCGACATTATTTGAAAACCATGTACCACTTATAATCTCAGTCTGTCTGGATACAGACACCTTCCTGGTAGTTTCTAATCTGCCTCTACTATCCATGATATCGTATGTGTAGCTTTCTTGAGCATGTTTGCATTCTGGGAGGCAGCACATGTGAGTTACCTGTCTATTCTGCATTACTTGTACCTTTCACATACAGTCCTGCAGCAATACTACAGGCTGCATACCGTCCTGGATGATATTGATTAAAGTCTCCTGTATCTCAGCTAGAACAGAAGTAACCTCTTCGTAGACTGATAATGTTGTCGTTCAAATGGTACTTATTTTATCATTCTGAATAGAGCAAGAATGAAGAGGGTAAGGGGACTTAAAGAGAGTAAACATCCTTATTTTTTATTCTGTGAGGCAGCATATCAACCTATGGGTTGTGATTGTGGCCGCAGGGGAGCAGGGTAGATATTCTTGATCACTTAATTGCTTTGGTTTGGTGGAGAGCGCCCCAAAGATGTCTGTGCCCAGGGCCCCAAAAATGCTTTAGATGGCCCTGCCATCCAGATATGCTCATCCTTCTGACACACATAGTGTGTCACACACAGTGTTCGAACATGCACCATTCATTGGTAAGACAGTGTACATAACAGTATTACATAAGGGGAGGGAGGCTACGTTTGGTTTTTTGCTCATCTATCTAACTCACACAAGTTACATTGTGAAAGACACGATAATATGCTAGAGCCGCCTACTCCATCAACAGGTAATCCGCTTGGGGAACGAAACAGTTCTGGAGGAGTGCGAGGTTTGTTTGTTTGTTTGTTTGTTTGTTTGTTTGTTTTATTTCTATAGCGCTCCGGACCCGGGAGTATAAGGGCGCTTGGTACAGGTTACAAGGTACAGTACATGGTAATAAGCGGTGATAGTTGAACAACAGTTATCTACAGCATATACAGACAATGGAGGTGATAGCAACCAATAATGACAAGTGAGACATGTGCCATATATACAGTATATAGCTAAGTCTAACTTAGAGGTTGACTTTTTGTCAGAAGCCACCCAATGGCAAGTTTCCTGAACGACTGGAAGGATTTGGATGACTTAATATTCAGTGGCAGGGCGTTCCAAAGTAGGGAGGCGAGGACAATGAAGCTCGAGCCTCCGGCTCTTTTAGAAGTAAATCTAGGTACTGTGAGACTTAAGGTATTGGAGGATCTCATGGTTCTGATGGTAGATTTCATGGTGAATTTGTTAGTAAGGTAAGAGGGGCTAGATGGTTGAGAGCTTTGTAAGTGAGGCAGAGGGTTTTTAAATCAATTTTATGTTGGATGGTGAGCCATTTGCATGTAGGTCTAGTGGCAGAGATGTGCTCACGCCTGGGAATGTTTAACGCTGCCCGTAGCGCATTATTTTGAAGGACTTAAAGTTTACTAATTATTGCTTGGTTGGCCCCTAAGTAGAGGCTGTTGCAGTAGTCTAACTTAGATTGTATAAGAGCTCTAGCTAGCATGAGGCAACTTTTAGAGGAAATAAATGGTCTACAGGCTCTAATTAGTTTTCCTGTATAGGCAGTGGCTGAAGCGGTCGAGTTGACTTGCTTAGTGAGGTTAATATTGGCATCGAGATAGAAGCCAAGTGTTTTCACGTTTTTGGCGACCGGGATGGTATTGCCAGCAATTGTGATATTGGAGTAGTTGGGACTAAGTTTTTGTAAGTTGTTTGGTGAACCAAAGGTGAGCAGTTCAGTCTTCTCGTCATTCAGGCAGAGGCCATGCATGGCCATCCATGCCTGAATGACAGAGAAGATTTCATTGATCCTGGCTACATCAGTATTGTAATTGCCTGAGATGGTGAGGAGAATCTGGGTGTCATCCGCGTAGTTTGTGTAGGTGACACCCAGACGGTCCAGTTTATCAAAGAGGGGCTTTGTAAAGATATTGTAAAGGGTTGGTGAAACACAAGAGCCTTGTGGGACACCGCAAGTGATAGGGATGGGGTCTGCTGCTGCCACCGGAGAGAAGGCTCTCATGGTTCTTTTAGCCAGGAAGGACTGTATCTACGTGACAGCAGAGTGGGAAAAGTGGGCGGCAGAGGAGAGGTGGTTGCAGAGTATTTTATGGTCGACCAAGTCGAAGGCTGCTGAGAGATCTAAAAGGAGTAGGATGGCAGCCTTGCCCTTATCTTTAACTTCATCGATCTGACTTTTAAGATCAACGAGGGCAGTTTCTGTTCCATGTTGAGGCCGGAAGCCAGATTGACGCAATCCGAGTAATTGGTTGGACTCTAGGTAATGCTGAATTTGCAAGTAAGCAACTCTGTCAAGGATTTTTAACAGGAAGGGAACGGTTGTGATAGGCCTGTAATTTGTGGAGATGGCTGGGTCCAAGGTCTGTTTTTTTAGTAGCGGGAGGACCCAAGACTGTTTCAAATTGTTGGGTACCGAGTTAGTGGAGAATGACACGTTTATGAGCTTAGAAATGAAGGGGGCGAGGTCTCTTGCTGCATCTTTTATGATCTGTGCGGGGCTACTGTCCCTTTGCAGTTTGACGGTTTGAGGGAGGTTATGATTTTTTGCACTTCTAGTACGGTTACTTTTTTTAAGGTGAAGCCATGGTTGGTGTTAGGGGTGGTAGGTGGGCTAGGGATAGGGGGGCTAGGGATGGGGCTACTATTAGAAAGTTGTAGTCTTTTATTTTCAATTTTTGTTTGTAGGCTAGTGATTTTGTTCGGAAGGGCATCTTGGATACTAATGCACCAGAGTTGGTCCTTCACGGACATGCCCGTAGGTGGGTAGGGGTTTTCTAACTCCTTCAGGATGATGAATAATTCTTTGGTACTGGATCTTGAATTACTTATTCTTATATTGTAGGCTTCCTTTTTAGTGCAAATTATTTCTTTTTTTATAAAGGGAGGATGCATTTGTAAGGTTAATTGTGTGTTCCTCTCATGGGTTCAATTTCCAAAGGGTTTCCAATTTGGATTTTTTGTTTCTTAGTTTTTTAAGTTCTGGTGTGCACCAGGAGTTAAGATGTGCTTTGGGTTTACCTTTGCATAGTTTTAGAGGGGCGACAAGGTCGATAGCTTTGGTCATGGCATTATTGTAGGTGTCTACTAGTAAGTTGAGGTCAGATGTGTTGGGGATCAGGTTTAGTGTGGGTAACACCAGTGGGATGAGGGCTTCAGCAGTAATGTTCCACTTATTTCTCGTCAGACATGCTAGTGCAGGTGGGCACTGTATGTGGTGTGGGTTATTAGTGCTAATGTCAAATGAAAGTAGGAGGTGGTCGGTCCATATAAGTGGTTGAGGGTCTTTGCAGATAATGTTACAGTTGTGGGCAGCAAGCCAGTCTAAGGTTCTGCCTTTCTGATGTGTGGGTAATGTGTTAAGTTGCATGTAGTTGTGTTCGCAAAGTGCATTAGCAAGGGAGGATGCTGGAGTGTCGTGAGGATCATTGTATCCCAAGTTAAAGTCACCTAGAATAATATTCTGAGATAAAGGTTTAGATTTTTCAGTTATGAGGGAGGTTATATCTTCCTCAAAGGAACCTATGGGACCAGGGGGTCTGTATATTAGTTCCAGGGTGATAGTATTCTTAGGGGTGGTTTGAATTTTAATGGATAGGTGTCCATAGGAGTTTAGAGGAAGGGAGGTCACAGATCTAATGTCAAGAGAGGATTTGAATATAAGTGCTACACCTCCTCCACAGGCATTAGGTCTGTCGGCCCTGAGGATGGAGTAGTTGTCTGGAACCGCGAGAGTTAGAGAGGGGCCTGCTGCGGCAGGTTATAATAAAGGTTAGCTTTATTTGGAATTTCATTTGAGGGCTGATATACACTTGTGCGTTGCATCAACACACACAATTTGTGAATGCAGAAACATTAACATGGCATAACATATCTTTAGATGGATGTTTCAAGCTGTCCTTCGTGTTCTGAAACACTGTCCCACCTCAATGGCTTTTTTTATTTTTCCCTCATTCTTTGCAGAAATCGAAAGCTAAACGTCTCTGCCGTGGAATAGGACAAGTGCCTTATTGTAATTTGGCCTTGAACGCTAGGCAGCAATTGCTCGAAGGACAGAAGCTGTGGGGAATAGAACAAAAAAAGATACCTTTGACTATATTGAGAGCGGACATGCACCGCCAAGTTAGTGTGAAAGTGTGTGATACTTCGTACATGGCGGTTGTTCATGGAAACAATCGATCCATGTCATTTCCAGAAATTATATAAGTTCATGTTTACATAACATTTTTATTGTGATTAAAAATGAGTAGGGTGTGGGCTGTATGCATAATAATTAATTGACAATGGGGTAAACGTTGTCCATGTGCACTGTGATCGCTTTTCGAAACAATAATCTTGCAAGCTTCATTAAAATGACATCTGTCCGGGGTCCAAATTGCTATGTTTGTTCTTCGTTTTCTCCATGTGGTTCTCCATTCCAATTGGGAGCTATACCTACTTCACAGCGCTCAAATTGTACGCAACTCGTGGTCTCCAGTAGTACACCTTGTTTTCATCAGTGTATTAAATATTGGTTGTGTTGTGCTTATGATTAGGTTTCAAACAGTTATGAGGTATACAGTAAATTGTCATATTAAAATAAAGAACGGCTACTGAAATGTATTTTTATTGTGTGTTGTTCCCAGATACTTACTGCCCATGCCATGGATTCCAGGTGACAGAAGACAGCTTCTGGAATCAACACTGGAGGATTACCATAAGCAGTGTTTTTTCGATCAACGTTGTTGGACGGGCGACATGGCCTTATGTGTCAATTTGAATTTCCGGCAATAAGGAGCAACATGTCAGCATTCATGATGTAAGAACGTGGAAAAGGAAGAACGTTTGGCTTTGAAACTGCAAAAAAGACATATCTTCTCCCACACGGAGCACCAAGGGCAGTCATTGAATTATTTTGCTGATGTGCCATATGGCAAGACAAGGCCACAAAAGGACAAAGAACATTGAGCTTTTATTGTAATCTGCATAGCTCGAGTGTCATGCAATCGACGTCAGCTCTAACTTAGCTGCAAAATAAAAAAAGTGTTAATTTCCTGGAGTTTATCATTTCTTGTGAACATTCTTTGAAAAATAAAAGCATTTGCAACATTGCAGACTATTGTTGATGTATTATTGAAATATTCTATACGCAAATGCTATTTAGGGCAAGACAGAGAAGGTACACTCTGTGTGAGGATGTCTGTGTTTATCTTGTGTTTATCTTCTTGATTCTGCAGGTGTGGGTGATGATGTGGCATGTTGGGCTACACTGGCCATGAACGTAATGAAAATAGGTGGAGCAAATCATTGGGACAAGTGATTTCAGCATCGGGGACAGGTGTTTTGATTTATTGCTGCGAGCGCACTTGAACTTATGGCGATCGATCCTCTGATAAGATTAGCACAAGATGGCCGCTCCCAACACGTTGTTTTCACATGTGTAAAAATGAGGAAAACTAAGGTAAGATGCATAGGAACATTTTTCGATCGATCAACGTATGCTTATAACGACTCGCCAGAACGATCGGGACAATAACATTTCTTAGCGCACTATTCCTTTAAACATCCCCAGATCAGCACACATTTCAGCAACTATGCTGACACTTCACTGGTAACCGATCCAAGAAAGGATCTGGTTCAAAACTCTTATGCTGATACACAAGTGTATTCACAGGGTTGCCCCGGCTTATCTGGCAGGCATAATCTCCATACCCCAGTCCGCCAGACCCACAAGAGCAGCCTACAAGGACTGCTTCGTCACCCCCAAATACCAGCTTCAAAAAGCTGGGGGCAGCAGCTCCCCCACAAGCTCTGGAATGCCGTACCAGCCCAACTGAGAGTACAGGAACCCTCTGGATTTTCTGTAAGCAGCTGAAAACTCACCTGTTCACACACAAACTGCATTTCTAAAACACACACTGATCCAACGCATGTAAATAACTGCTGCAACCTGTACATATCTGTATTTATACCTGTATTTTAGAGAATATGAAAATGTTCAAAACTGCAAAATTGTATAATTGTAAATATATCTGTACACCTGTAACCTATGCAACAAATGATACATTCTATGTAAGAAGCGCCCAGATGCCTTTGGGCTTGGCGTGCTATATAAGCAAAAAAAATAAATAAGCGAACTGAATCATGCCAAGCTTGAAGTGAATGATTATTACATATATTTAGGGATTCTGATTAGTGTGGTACCAACTAAATCATGTTATGTTGATTATACTATCTCTCGTATTTTAAAGAAATGGCACTTATTAAAACGGTCCGTTGTCAGTGCAGGTGGCAATAATATAGAAGGCGCTATAAAAATATATCAAAGCACCATCATTCCTGCTCTGCTGTACGGATTGGAGTGACGTTTGGACAAATATGTGACATTTTTGGACAAGTTGGAAGAGAACATACTTAGATCAATGTTAAATATTGCCAAAGGGACTCCTTTACGCTGTGAATTGGGCCTTAGTTCCCAATGCGGGCCCATTGGCTATTAAAGTGCCTTAAACTCTACTGTTTGCTGTTGATTAGATCACCATAGGATAATACCCTAATGGGCCTTGTAACAACTAGATTGCAAGTAGGTCAATTGAATTCCTTTGTATTGCATCTAGAGGATAATACCCTAATGGGTCTTGTGGCAACTAGATTGCAAGTAGGTCCATTGAATTCCTTTGTATTGCATCTACAAAAGGAGGTCTGTGAACATTGTCTTAACATAAACTTTCTGATAGAGGAGATTTTGGAAATCCCTGATTACGAGAAGCAGCTTAAGAGGAAGACCTGGGCATGAGACAGTGCTAAGTGGAGGAAAAAACTTAGTAAAAAAATACAGTATTTGGAATATATCAAACAGGGATTCCCTATTGATGATTCCTATGCTTATCTGTTAAACCCATGCAATGGGAGAATGAGGGAATGTATTATCTTTCTTTGTCTAAATATCGCTTCCACATAAGAATACACAAGCAGTTGGATAGGCGTCCCACATGAAGACGGTAGAAGCAAACTGTGCCAAAATTCGGTTGAAACCAGTCGCACACATTGACCCAATGTCCCTGGCTGAAGGCTCAATATGAATGGGCATATGCCTCTTTTGTCACTGAGGTTGGAAACGGGAGCAGGTTTTTATGTATGGGAAGAGGCTGTGAAACCTCTTTTGGGTTATTAAAATGGGGCCACCTGAAAGGATCCTGTTGTTGTGAGTTACTGATTAATTTACTGGGCTGGAAGGGTTTTATGTAGGATATTAACTGACATCTGATGATGAATTGTGGATGAAATTTGAACCTCATTACGAGTCCGGCGGTAACCAGAAAGTGAGGTGCCGGTAAAATGTAAGTCCCCATAGGACTCTATCGTAGCGGCGACATGGAAGCACCGGCACTGTTGCTAACGGTGCCAGTGCTCTGTGACCGGTCTGCCTACAGTGGCTGCTGTGCCCGGCAGGGTCAGACCTGTTGGGCAAAGCGGCTCCGGCAGGCAGACCTGTAATATGCCGGTCTGGAAACAAAAGTGCCGGTGACCTTCCCGGCACCCTTGTTTCTGAACCGGCGGAATCCTAATGAGGCCCATTGTCTTTGTCTCTATTTAAAGGTATGGAATATGGGAAGTTGATTGTTTAAGTTTGCTATTGTTGATAAGGATTGTATTGACTTTGTATTTTAATGGGTGTGCTTAAGTTTTTATTTTTGTAACCAAATGCACAATAACAAAACAAAAAAAAAGACACTCCCCAACTATAGGACACCATGTGAAAGGTCATGTTGAATTCAGAATATTGCCAAACACTTTGCCAAACAAAAGAATTCCTGAAGGAAATTCCTCCTCTAGCTCCAACAGAGGTGTAATGTATTGCCTTAACAATAACAAAAATGTGCGGAGGTCGTTTTTCTGACTGAGGCCATCTCAGATACCTTATAAATGTCCTATGGACTTCATATCTGACAAACAGATTCCTCATTGGTGAATACATGTGTTTTGTTACAAGAGGAAGAAATACTGAAACCATATTTGGATGACTATCTTCAGAAAGAATTCACGCCTCTGTTGACATCTCAAGCAGGAACACCTTTATAATTTGAGAAAAAGAAAAACATTGACCTTCAGATGTGTACAGACTATCTAAAGTTGTATAGTCATCAACAGTAACAGTTAGATCCAGTTAAGGATGCAAACTGGTTTCCTGAACTTCACTGTGTGAAACATATCATGTAGTACAGTTATAGACTGGGGATTAATGGAAGACAACTTTTAAGACCAGGTTTGGCCATTTTGAATCTACTCGAAAGACATACCTTCTTTGCAATGATCCAGCGGTTCATCACAATTCATTTTTAACATTCTCCTGTGGGAGATTCCTAGTGGTTTACCTGTATAACATGCTGGGGTACTCCCACCATTTTTAATAAGCATGTACAGCATGTTTAAGTTCTGTGGTGGCTAAGGAAACACTGGGGCTCATTACGAGTTCCCTGGTATCCCGCTGGACATTCTGGCGGGATACTGGGGAACTACTGTACTGTCTACACTGCTTGATATACCAGTGTTACCAGGATAATAAAGGTGGCGGAGATGCCGGTAAATACCCATTTCCATGGAGTCCCTTAGGACTCCATGGGATGGGGTTGTCGCAATCACAGGCACCAATGATAGTGGTGAGTGTGATTGCGGCAATTGTCTGCAATTGTCAGGCCTGCCGGTAGACCACAGCCCCTACCGTCAGACTTAGAGTTGGCCAGTCCAGAAAGGTGCCGGTACACATTGTTACCGGCACCTTATTTCTGGACCGGCCAACTCACAATGAGGGCCAGTCTCTTTGCCAAAGCAGACAGATGCTACTTACACAGTTAGGAAAGTGTGTTTCTCTGCTATTGTCTTTCTACTAAATGATTTCTCCATTGCTGTCATTTAACCCTGTTGAGTGTAACCACTCTATTATTCTATTTCTGACAAAGAGCACTTGGTTATGAAGGGTGAATTCACCAGGTGGAGGCATTATCTGGAAGTCGGCATACAACCAATTAAAGTGTTAATGGGCCACAACAATCTCATGTTCCTAAACTAAGTTTAATGTCTCAGCCCACGATACGTCACATGGATTAATTTTTTTCTTCAGATTCAGCCACACACTGTCATACCATTCAAGCACAAAACATGATAAGGCATACTTTCTTGCATAAACCCATCCAACCACAAGAAATACAGAAGAACTTTCACCTATTCATACCCTATAGATACATCTTTGGTGGGCATGCTAAAAAAAAGTCAAAGTCATCTAGAAGGACTATTGCAATGGTCTCATGATGCTAAATTGGCTGGACGTCCTGATAAAAACCAGTCAAGTGATATGGTTCATTGTTCATTTTGGTGGCCAAAGAAGAGGGAAGATATTGATAATTACATAAATGGTGCACAATTTGTAGTCAACACAAAGAATCTTGAAAAATCCCTGTCATTTCATGATTCGACTGCTGACCAAAATCCAGTCAGCAACTCCTGATCGCCACCGGGAACGTTGAGAAGACACGCGAAACAGTCCCCAGCTCTTTACCCAAAGGAGTAAGGGGAACCAAAACAAGGGAATAGAAAGTGACTAGTTCCCTACAAAAATACAAGATTAGATTGTAGAGCAAGTGATCTTTACAAGGTACTTCAAGGTTATTAAAACTCCATATTCTTGACTGAGAGATGGTGTTGGGCCATGTTACTCCCGGATCCCTCTCATTTGTGCATATTAAGTGGCTTTAGGTTTTCACTCTAAGTTAGTACGGTATTCCAGACGTGGAACTCTTGCTCACTGTTCTTAGAGAAGCACAGCTTCACCTCACTGACGAGGCCCAACCAGGCTGAAACATGTGTCTGTGGTTGCCGTAGATACTCTTGTTCTGAAGGGAATTGCCTGGCATTTCGGTGCTTGACTTCCCTTGGGCAGAACAAAGATTGATATATAGTGGAACTGTCTCTTCAGTGAAAGGATGGTGAGCTAAAGACTCTGGTTGAGAATCAAATCCGGCTTATAGGCCGGTAGAGAGAAACTCCCTGAAACCCCCTCAATCCCCCGATATTCACCACCCCACTTCTTACCCTCACAGTTACTGTACTCCGTGGAGGGGTGGAAGAGGATGGATGGGACAGCGATTAGGAAGCACAAATATATCTTTTAGGAGAGCCAGAGAACAAAGCCAAGGTGGATGCTGTACCAGGGCAAGCATTGTGTGTTTAATGTGAAACAAGCTGGGTGCAGCAAGAGAGCAAGTGTACCGTGATGGTGTGTGAGCAGGTTGGAGAGTGCATACCGTGCAGACTGGGTGGTAATGACAGAGAATCAGAAACAACGGCTGTGGGCCAAGGACAGGTAAGCAAGTGGGATAAAGAGGCAAAAACCTTTGAGATGTTAAAACAGATGAAAAGCTTCCTGGAAAATGTGGGCATACACTGATCAGAGAACAAAGTAACAACAACAAAACTTTTATGGGGACTTGATTGCATATATAAGTAGCTCTAGAAGTGCCCATGATGTGATTATGACTACTTTCTCCTGCAGGACTTACTAAGTCCAGGTGCCATCGTTAAATGAACTACAGTCACTTACAAACCTTTTATTCGCTACTGGTCCCCTTTTCCTTTTCTCCTACAAGTGCCATGAAATCAGAAATCTTCACTTTCTGTTGCTTTTTTCCTGATCATGTCCTAGCCTGTCAGTCGTGATATTGAATCCATTAGCAAATTCGACAATACTATGGGGTATTTTAGCAATGGACTTCATCTGTGAATTTCCCCCATGTTTTACATGGTAATACACCCTGTTTAGATTGGATGTGAAACATTTAAAATTGGAATCAATTGTGTATTTTGTTACTGAGAGGAATACATCACAGATGTACTTTCTTAAAAAGTATGCAACCATCAACTGAGCAATTTAAATAGAAGATGTTTATGACCCGTAGTGGATAGTGTCATGCGCTCGTTCAGGGATGCTTCCTCTTCAGTCACAGACAATTATTGCTATCCTAAATAATGCATGGTATGCACTATACAAAGGCGAAGATTATGCACAAGAAGTGACTAAGAAGAGAAGGACAGGTCTGCTCTATCTCATATATGATTGATTGTGGCTCGCCACAAAACACATCCTATTACCACAAGCCTTCAGAGACTGAAACCTAGATTTGTGGAGCCTTTTCATTTTTTAAGGTAATTTCAAAGTTGACAGTGAAGTTTCGCCAAATCATTGATGGATACATCCAGTGTTTCACATGCCATTACTCAAACCAGCTAATTTTACTCACTGCGAAGCTGTTTATAAACGCTCTCTGTTAAATTATTATTTAGCCAAAGTTCAACAAATGCTAGATTCCAGATGGAAAGCGCATTGTGTAGAAAAACCTGCCCATTGGCAGTGGTGGGGCCTTGAAGTAAAACCATCTCAGATCAGCACATCCATCAGAAGCCAAAGAATAATCCACTCTTTCCAAGCATCTCGCAGAGACAACTGTGGTGTTCATCAAGGATCTGAGGCACTCAATTCACAACCCCACCGTCTGGGTTAACCAAAAGGGATTTGGAAATACGCTAATTGTCATGACCTAGACCACCATTATGTATGCTTACTTTGTGTATTCATTCTATCCAATGCACTCGGCTCCTTGGGTTCCTTTTTCCTTCGTTGTCATCTCTTTGATTTCTCCATTCTTCATTCTGTTGTAGTGCTTCTCCCGCAGACCTCAGCTTGCCGCCAGTGGCAGGGTCTCACCTGAAGATGGTCCTAAATTTTCTTCATCCTTCTTTCCGCTCTCCAGCATGGATGGCTCCAGCTCCTTTGCTTCACTTCTTCCTTTCCTCACCCATGATCTCCCTCTACCCCCAATTGTCTTTCAGCAGTCCAGTGTTATTTTATTTATAGCCCGATAGGGCTTTTGTACATACATAAATGCAAAAAACGCCAAACCAAATAATGTATTATTTAGAGTGAATTCCATACATTATGAACAATATTGTCCATGTGCATCCATAATTTCACCATATAATAAATGAGTATTTCCAACATAACATGTTTTCCAAAGTGCTAAAATATCCACAGTAAAATCATGCCCATACACTAAAAGGATAGATCTACATATCTTTACAAGACTTTCACAGTGCAATAACGGAAGATTATTCTTCCCAATTGACTGCTCTCCACAGAGTCGGCAGTGTCGCTTGTTTCTGTTTATTCCCAATTTCCCCACTATGACTGCATAGGATTCAACGTTATTAAATGTAATGTTCAAGTATTTCTTAACCATCCAGGTAAAAGACTATTTTTTTCCAAATCATTTCAATTGGTGGTGTAATTAAGATGTTGCACAATATAATCACTGCTAAGAGATTTAATAGACAAATCAATAACATTCTGTTCGCTGTCAAACGTCTGAATATATATATTTTTATTATAGCCTTACATTCAATTACAGTAAACTGTGACAGATCTGTAGCAATACGTTTCTGCCAGACACCATATATTCTTCTTCTTATTTTTAAGGTTGAAGATGAGAGGCTCATAAGCATTTTAAAATTCATGCCTAGTAGGAAGTCTGCAGGCGCTTTGTTCATTTTTCAAGCAACTCTCAAACAATTTAGTAATACTGCGTTTCCTATGCTGTGCATATTAAGATCTAATAGCACATATTCAATCAGGATACTTTTTTTAACATTTAAAATTGTTCTCAAACAAAAGTTTATCATTTGTTTGTGACTCCATATCTCCGGCCCATATTGCAACATTGGCCTAAATCTCCTTTTATATAAAGTAATAACAGCAGCTAGAGAAAAGTCTGCATAATTTCGGACAAAATTGGTGATGTCATTTAAGGTCTGTGTCACTCTCATTTCTAAATTTCACAAATGTACATCCCATTGTAGGTTAGAATCCAATGTAACTCCCAGATACACGTATGAAGAAACAGTATCTAATACGTTTTCTCCCATTTTTAATTTCAATGCAGCGCTCTTGTTAATTTTTGTTGGGCTAAATAGCATTGACTTAGTCTTGGAGGCGCTGTACTGATGCCGTTTTTTAGGGCAAAGGCATTCAGCTTATTCAAGGAGCCGTGTAAGTCCTTAGCTGTGCCATCCAGTAAAACTAAGCCATCAGCATAGCCGAGTCACTGCAGACGATCATTACCTAATATTACCTAATATTGCCAGCATCCTCACCTCAGATACAATCTCCTCAGTTATGTCAGCCATATTGGTTAAATAGTATAGATGACAAAATACAACCTTGTTAGGGCACGGCATGAGTGCAATATTGTCTGTGGTATCACCAACACAATTCAACTTAACCTTAGCCTTTGGAGGTCATTACGACCCAGGCGGTAAGTACACCATTTTTACCACCATGGTGTAAACTATGTTTACACCATGGTGGATGGTGGATTTACCGCCCCATTCCAAGGTGAGTGGGGCGGTAAATCCCCATTTCCCATTTACCCTTCCCCATTTTGCCCCATAGGGCATAATGGGGATGGGGAAGGCAATTAGCTCCAAGGTCCCTTAGCGGGTTGGATTTTAACGCCTGCAAAAAGCAGGCCTTAAAGCCTCCAACTCTCTAAGGGACCTTGTAATCAGGCACTAATGGTTTAACGGCGCTGACGCTCTTTACGGCGCCATTAAACCATTAGCGCCAGGGTAGTAATGAGGCCCATAATCCTTTTTAACAGTGCAAAAGGAATGCCCCAGGAATATTCAATGGCATTGGCCAAAGTCAATGGGCCTCATTATGACCCTGGCGGTAGCCGTGCCGGTAAAAACGGCACGGCTGCTGCCGGAGTGATTTTTCTTTGCAGTGCCCGGCAATGGGGAATTACCGGGGCATTACAGTCCCGGCGGTACCAGTAATTTCCCATTGGGAAGAATTACTCCCCATTCCCATTCGAGTCGCATTGGACTCAATGGGAATGGGGAGGGCGGATGCACCGGCACTGTGTGCAACAGTGCCAATGCATCCGTCAAGGTCTGCGAGTGGGTTGGGAGATGTATTGACCCACTCCGCTATGCCATGCGGCATCACCCTGCCAGTTATGGGGAAAGAAACAGCAACAATGGCGTCACAACCCTTGTGCGTGCCAAAAACCTACAAAAACTGTGTGCTTCAGCACACAAAAAGAGGGATGCACAACCTGCCACCCATGGTGAATGTGCAGTGGAATAGAGCACACCCTGTAGAAATGTGCCAGTGGGTCCCATGATCAGCAAACAGAGTGCACAGAGAAAGAAGCAGCACTTTGCAACTAAAACCCAAAAATGTGCCTACAATTGACATTTGCTTTGTTTCCCAAAAACTCCAAAATGCCTATAACACAACACTTTTCAACATTCACAATCTTGCCTGGTGCTAAAATCCATGTATCAAATGAAACATTGTGAAACATACAAAGTCTGAAAACTGACAGCCTCTATGCCAAAATCTGGGTGCAGTGAACGACAGCTGTCAGAGGAGGACTGAGAAAGCTGTAAAATAACCTAAAACTAAAAAGTCTGCTGAATTAGCAAACATAAACAGGATTGTTGCCAAAAAGGAATACAGATTTTAGTTGTGTTTTGGATGGCATGAGTGCAATATTGTCTGTGGTATCACCTACACAATTAAAATTAACCTTAGCCTTTGTGTGTGAATACAAACACATAATCCTTTTTAACAGTCCAAAAGGAATGCCCCAGGAATATTCAATGGCATTGGCCAAAGTCAATGGGCCTCATTATGACCCTGGCGGTAGCTGTGCCGCTAAAAACAGCACGGCTGCTGCCGGAGTGATTTTATTTTTGCAGTGCCTGGCAATGGGGAATTACCGGGGCATTACAGTCCCGGCGGTCCCGGTAATTCCCCATTGGGAAAAATTACTCCCCATTCCCATTCGAGTCGCATTGGACTCAATGGGAATGGGGAGGGCAGATGCACCGGCACTGTGAGCAACAGTGCCGGTGCATCCGTCAAGGTTTGCGGGTGGGTTGGGGGATGTATTGATCCACTACGCTATGCCATGCGGCATCACCCTGCCAGTTATGGGGAAAGAAACAGCAACAATGGCGTCAAAACCCTTGTGTGTGCCAAACACCTACAAAAACCTACAAAAACTGTGTGCTTCAGCACACAAAAAGAGGGATGCACAACCTGCCACCCATGGTGCATGTGCAGTGGGATAGAGCACACCCTGCAGAAATGTGCCAGTGGGTCCCATGATCAGCAAACAGAGTGCACAGAGAAAGAAGCAGTACTTTGCAAATGAAACCCAAAAATGTGCCTACAAATGACATTTGCTTTGTTTCCCAAAAACTCCAAAATGCCTATAACACAACACTTTTCAACATTCACAATCTTGCCTGGTGCTAAAATCCATGTATCAAATGAAACATTATGAAACATACAAAGTCTGAAAACTGACAGCCTCTATGCCAAAATCTGGGTGCAGTGAACGACAGCTGTCGAGGAGGACTGAGAAAGCAGTAAAATAACCTAAAACTGAAAAGTCTGATGAATTAGCAAACATAAACAGGATTGTTGCCAAAAAGGAATACAGATTTTAGTTGTGTTTTTGATTCCACAGATTTTAAGGCCAAGAAAGAAATGTATTTGTATGTGATCGAACAATTGTGGTTTGGCTGGATTTAAAAGTCAATCAGCTTGGCTGAAGCTGCAAAAAACTGGAAAAGCAGGTTTGTCTCCCAGAAGGAGGGCCTTCCTCTCAGCAGAAACTGACGGGGAGATGTTCATTGCAGTGGGGACAGAATCTTGTCTACAGAGGACAAAGGAACAATGACAAAGTTGCAGCCCGGGAAACTGGAAGTGTGAAAAGGGTCGTAAATGGCCTCTGGAAGAAACAATCCAGGAGGGGGATGGCTTGGACTGCTGGGAGACAAAAAGAGGCGGAGCCAAGTGACCATCTGTTGCAAAACATGAACAAAGAACACACGTTTAAAAGACTCAAAAGTTGTTATTCAAAGTGGTGAAAAATATAAAAAATGACAGAGTTGTTAATTTAATTTCTGGCTGCACGTGTGAAGAGGTGGCAGAACTGTGTGAAATGTTCAGGACAGGAATGGCAAAATATGTGGTTTTATGCAAAATGTATTACTGTTAGAATTGTGAAAATGTACATGCATATCCCTATGTTAAACATGCACACTTGTGGAAATGTTCATAAAAATTGGAGAGTGTGTTCATAGCGAAAATGGCAACATTCTGTAGAAAGTGGAGACAAGATCCCACCACTGTGGGGTTTTGAGGAATAGCTGCTATGTAAAATATGGCATCTTTGTGTGTGATTTGTATAAAGGGGACCAATGTAGAAGTGTAAATTTAATATAAAATCAGATTTTGAGACCAGTGGATAAAGGGAGGTCTCGGAGGATTGTAAAGCAAATCATAAAATCTGACATCACCCAGCCTTGATCCAATCACTCAAATTGCAAGGCGGAGATGAAGTGTGGTCCAATCCCAGCTCACAGAGGCAAGCTTAGCTAAGCCGGCACACACACACCCTTTATGATGTCATTTTATATCATGAATAGAGACAGCTGACAGCACATAGGGACAGACAGATCCACTCACTTTCCTGATGCTGACGGAGCAAAGCAAGGGCCTATTGCATAGCTGAACCATTCTCAACTAGGCCTAAAATTCTAGAACAGAACCCCAAAAGCCTAGGAGAAGCATCATAATACAGCCGGGTGCGCTGTTAATGCTTGCCTGCTGAATTGAAAAATCCTCAGAACCAAGAAGGGCAGTTTCCGTCCAGTCCTGTGCCCTGCTGTGACCAGAGCGCCTTGCTGACCCTTTCCAGTCCGATGTGCCCAGCTGTCAGTCCCTGATAGATCCGACTCCATAGGCCAGATTCCTGACGGTCCAAAATCTTAAATCCATTTGTGTTGTGAGTATTAACAGGAAGCTAGCTGTTGATTACCGTGCATTATCTTGTCCCCTCCTAACCTCTGACTTATCCTTACTTCCATAATCAGTAACATTGCATAAATCTGTAGTGAATTCTTATTCTGTCTATCTGTAAAAGCATCATTTTCCTAGTCATTTTGTCAACTTTGATCTATTAATTTCATTTGAGTGACCAGCCTAGCGCACCAGGGTGGATAGCGAGGAACCCGGACTGAGTCACGAATCACTCTTACCTGTGCCGTCCTGGTGGCTTAGCTTGGATGTTCTAGTCCATAGGCAATATTTTTCTGATTTTAAAACTGAAGCCTCTTTCCATTCTCGTGCTTACTTCACAAAAAAAAACCTTTACTGAAACCTCTATAACTCCCTCCGTTTTTTTGATAGAAATGATATTTCAACTCCTATTGAGCAGGGAAAAGTTTGCCATGAATTCCCATTTTGAGAAATTTGTACACATGTGAAATAGCTTCCAGTTGTTTCCGACCTGGACTTTAAGATTTCAAATGTTTTCTTTGGACTAAATCATTGCTGGTGATTGTGTACAACTGTTCAAAGCGGCTCCCATAGGGATTTAGAATAATTTAAGCATTTTTCCACACATTTAGAGTTCTTGCTCAGCCAATTTAAAAGTCATCCTGACAATTGAAAAGCCTGTTTTTCTCTTTCTGTGTAAGGGGGAAGTGAGACACTGTTTGATCTGTATTATTCCTGAATACCTGCTCTCTCCTTCCATCTCTTTGCATTGCCTATTGGGGGTTGAGGGGTTTTTCAGGGGGAACCTCTAACCATAGCGCTATCTGATCTGAACCAACACAAAAGTATTATTTTCTGTGCTGCATTTGTTTTGCTCATTACTTATTCCCTGTGTATTAAAGATATTGTTCAGTGTTCTGTCACCCCATTGGTGATTGTTGTATCTATTAATATATATATATTGTGATTTTGATCTTAAATAAATAAATAATACCTTTTACAAATCAGCCTGATTCCTGATCCAGCGTGACCCGGGGTATTTTTAAGTAAGGGGTGTGATATGAGTGGTACATCTTTCAAATAATTGAATTCATATATCAAATACGTTTTTATACTGCGCTGTACACTAGGCCGAGAGCAGAGTGTATCGCCTGATTGAAATCCTTGACAAATCTGGGGGCTCGAGTCCGGGGTTTGATTGATTGCCACCCATGACAGTCTAACACAACAGTCTAACATGCAGAGTAACACTACTTTGTGTGGTGTGGTGTGAGTACTGTGCTACACTGTATATGTGCCCCTAAAATATATACTCTAGAATTCAGGCTTGTTTGAAAAAGTAAATTTACCCTGAAATAAGCCAGAAGGAAATTAATATTTCCAGAATGGCAACCCCAGTGGAAATCAATATTGCAAGGGAACAACTACTGCACAAATTGTTTGTCAGGGGTGAATGGGTAGAACAGGATGAACAGCTATGGCTGCAGGGAATAAAACAAGAAGTCACTGAAATCAACCTTAATATCTGGCAGGACAAGGGGCCATTACATCAAGCAGTCAGTGAGCTGTACATGACCCCTAAAATGAAAGAAGAGGAATGCAAATTTGCCAAAATAGCGGCCTACCTGTACCTCCACATAGGAGTCATACAGGAAAAGCATGCGGACCATGTAGACTTCACAAAGAGGCAAGGGGAAGCAAGGCAGAAAATCCAGACTAATCTGGACTCTGCAGAGCAGAGGCTTCAGAGTAGCCAAGAAGCTGAAACAGAGGCTAGGTAGTATGCCACCAAACTGCAAGAAGAACTGACGCTCTTACTGCAAAAGAATGCAGAGCAAGACACCCAGATACAGACACTGAAATAAGAGTGTCAAGAAAGGTTGGATTCACTACAACAGAGCGAACAAAAGCTGGAGCAATCGTTACATTATAATAGAGGCTGTGCAGGCCAGATAGTTACCCTAGAAAGTCAGATTGATGAACTAAAGGAGGAAAATAATAAATTAATAGTGAAGGATCTCCACACTCAAACAGATTTTGATGATTATATGCCATTAGAAAACAAAGGGACGACCTGGCTACACAGAAGGGCACTCTAACTCAGGAAAGACACGCCTTAGGCCAGGAAGTCAGTGATTTCAAAACAAAGTTAGAAGAAAATCACATGGCCCTTCAGTAACTTGATGAAATCAAAATGGATTATGAAAAGCTGCTAGAGCACACCAGGAGGGCGGAGGATGCTCTGGCAAAGTATAATCAGACCAGTAAGGACCAAACTCAGGAGGTGAGTATTCTGCAGCAAAAACTGGCCCAATACTCTCAATCCAGACAGGAATCACAGAGAGACAAAGAGGCTCTCTGTGAAAAGAATGACAGGTTCCATAGACAGATAGCCATGCAAGAACAACTCATAGAGACCAGTAAGGCCTAAATAGGGGAACAAAAGGGTCAGATTCTGGCATGTCATCAGGGAGTAGGGGCTGAAAGAGATGAGGTAAGATGGGAGTGAGAAACCCCTGAGCATAACCTCAGGAAACCTGGCATCAGGGACTTTAAATCCCTTCAATTCCATGGACTCTGCCACCCCCATGTCCACTGGCTCAAATGAACCAAGGGCCTTCAGGGATGGTAGACTTCAACATAATGGGAAATATGGGACTGACGGATCAACTCCTCCCAGAAATGTATGGACGGGCCTCTATGTACAGGTTCCCAAATGCTAGGGCTAGCTTCTCTCACCGTGGAGACTCCAGTGAGGAGAGAATCAGAGAACTTGATCCTCAGAAATATCACCTACCTAGAGATCAGTCAGTCAAATTTGGTGGGGAATTCCATGAAAATAGGCCCAGTTCAGACTCTTCTGAGCACCACAGGTCTCAAGGGACTAGGCCCCCACATTCTGCCAGCCATTCCCAAGCTCGCCGAATCAGGGAGAGCCTAGAAGATCAGACAGCCACCTCTGGTAGCAGTGCCTCTGAGTCAGAGGATGAGTGGACCAGGGTGACCAGAACTAAAAGGGCCAACAAAGTTAAGAGAGCTTTACTGAAAGATCCCCTGAAGCTGATCAAGGCTATTAGGAGCGTCATCACGCCATATGACAAAAATGCCAAATATTCAGTTCGGGAGCACCTTGAATTGTTTGAGCAAATGATGGAGACTTTCCACTTGAAGAACAGTCAAAGCTGTATTCAGTATGTCAAGTGGATATTTTCACCTGAATACTCCAGCTTCTTTGTGGGGCTGGAGGATCAGAACCATTCAAGATGGTCCACATATAGGGTGGACATCCTAAAGCATTTTCCAATTCATAGAAACCCTCAAGAGGCCCGCAGGCAGCCTACAACCTGCAATGTGGGGAAGACCAGGTCCCACAAGAATTTGTCCAAGAACTGAAACGCGCCTTTGCGCAGACCACCAGAAGGGTCGGCACAGACAGCAGGGAATTTGTCAATACCTTCTTTCATGCCCTCCCTAAATACGTTATGACCCAGCTAGTAAGGGACTTTCATGAGAAAAGATCACTAGACTGGGTCATTGAACAAGCAACTCGCATCTACGAAGCGCAGAAGCCACTAGAATGTAATAATACTAACAAAAGCCCAAAACTAACCAACATCCCTGCTGCTGCTAAGGTGGTGGAGGTAAAGGTTGCACCCATTTTAGATCTGGAGATGGGAGGCCTAAAAACATTCACACACAGAATCCTACCAACCTCAGACCCAGAAGGCCCTTGGGCCAATCCCAAACAGGGAGTCAGGGAGGTAACCCCACAAATGGGACCCCTAACTCCGCTGACCACATCAGCCCCCGTTACAAAGGTAACAGACCCATCCTGGGCTATGTGTGGACTCCTCCAGCCCGGGGGGGTATCCAACCAGACAGCTGCCAACCCAAGAAACTTCCCTCCTCACTTTCCTCAGGAGGGCGGTAATCCCTCAAATGACGGATTAAAATTCTTTTCCCAGTGCCCACCAAACCTCAACCCCCAAAACAACCCTTCTTTCTTCTCCCAATTTCCTGAGCCCAGACAGCCCAATCCGGGAGAGGGGAGGCCAAGGGTGGAGGGGTACCAAAACTATCCTAACCAAAGAAGGGATAGTTACCCTTCCTGTGATCAACCAAGGGTAGACCAGAGGACCCCGTACCAGGCAGAGGGGGTATCCCAACTGGAGCAGCAAGTCCAGAACATGGCACAGGATCTGGGTCGCATGATGAGGGCGCAGCAAAAACCTCCAATGAATATTGCGACTCAGAACTCTTCAAATCAGGGGTCTGGTGCTCCAGAACAATGACGGGGGAAGAACCCCGACAACCCACCGGTTCCCAGGGAGGAGGCACAGGGGGAAGGGGGTGTAAAGCCTTCGAGGAAGCTTCCTTCGTCACTTTTGGAAAGTCCCTGGAAACCCAGGAACCAGAACCAAAATCTCCTGCCCCCAAAAGTCTGCAACCTAAGGAACAGATGGGGGGGTAGGAGGAAATAGCCTAAAAAGGCCCATTTTGTGGAGGAGGTGCAAATCTTCCAGTTTGAAGGAGAGGGGTCCTCAGAGGATTCTGGGAAAAGGATCTTCTCCTTCAGGGATGGGGGAACTCCTCCCAAAGAAAAATGGGTCCCAATAGATCCTGATCAAGATTGGGTAGATGTGGGGGACCCAGTTAAAACCACCATCATCAAACCCCAGAATGACCAGCAAGAAAATCCCCGTGTTCAAAATAATTCTGGTGACTGCCCCCAAAAAGGGGGGTCAGCCCAGAATCAGAAACAGGGGAGCCCAAAACTTCTCCCATGTCCAATTGCCACCTTTTTCTTACAGGTTCCCAAGATCCCAAAAAAAATCCTACCCAAATCACCACTCTGTCAGAATCCAAAGAAAAGAAATTAACCCACCAATTGGGCAAAGATTTGCATTATCTTTGAGGAGAAGGAGGGAAGATTTTATTCCCCGGTCCAAATATTGGGGCAGTGTACAATTTTGGCACTGGTGGACACTGGATCCTAAGCCACCCTTCTGTCAAAAAGGGCCTTTGATCAGCTGAATTCGGGATGGGGGAGAAATACTAAATCCCTCTCACCCCTCTTCCTGGACAACTTCAGAACTTCGATGGGAATGAAATTCCTGTTGAGGGGACTGCAAATTTAGAAATTAAAATTGGGCGACACAAGGTGGAGCACCCGGTCATAGTGGTGACACCAGAGGGCACACCATGTTTACTAGGGAATGACATCCTGCGTAGATTGTCCCCCCTCATAGATTGTGTAAACAAGGTCCTCTGGACTCAGACTAACCGACCAATAAAATTGAAACATAGTGTCAACCATGTTAGTTTAAATGGCACATGCCACATGGTTGAACAGAAACCTGACCAAATTGAATTCCACTTCCAGAATAACCATATCCCAGACATGACAGTAATTGCAGTAGGACAACAAACTGGTGATGGGGAGTCCTCTCTATTTCGGAAAATCAACCTTCTTTCCATCCAGTCTAAGGTGGCATTCCACACTGGAAGGGAACACTCTGAAATTCTATATGAATTCACAATCAGAAAATCCTACTCCTATAGTCCAAAACGGTGAAAAATCAGCTCAAAGCTTGTCTGATATTCAGAAAATTGGAGAGCAGCTGTTCATACCTATTCAGTTGTATGAAGGGAAGGACTCTGTTCTCACCCGAGTATGTGTGAACAACGGTCAGAGCTTCATCAGCGAGGCCATGTTCCGCAAACTCCCAAAAGATCCAGCTATTGCCACATTTAAACTGTTAGATAAATGGGAATTGGACCTGAAAACACCCAATTCCAAACATCTCCTGCCTAGCATGTGTATACTCAAAATGTCCATAGGTAACAAGAGCATAGTCCATAATTGTTGGGTCGTGCGAGATGTCCCTGCTGCATTTTATTTAGGCAGTGACGTTCTCAATCGCTTTGCCATTAGTTTGGACCTAATAAACTTCAAAGCCTGGTCCTGATTAGCGGGTCCTTTGATGACCCAGAGAAAGCATTCCGGTCAGCTCAACTGCTGCATTATGCAGTTGATATTCAGATTGGAGAGGAAGTCATCATCCCAAAATGAACCCGACAATTCTCACTGGAAGTAAAAATTAAAACAGGACAGAAACTAAACCTGATGCCTATGTTCATCTTAATGCTCATTTCCAACAGGAAGGGTTGGGGTAAACCCAACACCCCTAGTCAATATAGAACACAACACCATTCCAATGGAGGTGGATAACAGTGACCTAAAGAGTATCACTCTAGCCGCAGGCACCATTATTGGAAAGGCGGTTGATGACCAACATTTATCCATAGATTTAGGTAACGAACTGTTAGGACCAATCCCCAAGAACTGTTTTGACAGTGACAGCGATGATGACACAACACCAGACAGGATCTTCACTCGGCATGGGGGGAATTTCCTGGTGTACTCTTCCTGCCCTTATGGTAAGGAAGATGTGACCTGTGACTTCAGGAGGGATGAGGTGATCTTTCAAGTCCACAAGGACTGTCTTCCCCACCTGAAGCCATCAGTTCAAACCAGTACTTTTACCAGGGACTTTTCCCCTCAGCTGGAGGAGGCCGCTGAGATAACCAAACCAGAAGTCTTCCTGGGATTCAGGCAGATGGTTGAAGAGAGAGTCAACCTAGCTGATGCCTGTGAGACTCTGGAGCAATAGCAAAAATTGAAACAAGTTTTCTTAGATATTCAAGATCTCTTTGCGGTGGACTCATATGACTGTGGTCGAACCGACATCCACACAACAACAATTCCCACGGACCCTGGCATGACTCCAGTGTTTGTGAAGCAATATCGCTTGCCTCTCGCATCAATGGAGTCCATTACTGAAATACTTAAGAAACTTGAGTCCCACGTGATAATTCGTCCAGTCCACAGCACCTTCAATAATCCGGTGCTGAGGATTTTGAAACTAAACGGCCAGTGGAGACTCTGTGCTGACCTAAGGGAGCTCAACAAACGGGTCCATACTTCCTGATGGCCTCTTCCCTGCATTGACCAAGGGCTGGCCCAGATCCCGGGGTCAAAGGTATTCACTTCAATCGACCTGACCAATGGGTACTGGACTGTACGTGTCAATAGGGTGGACCAATACAAGCTGGCCTTTACCTTCAGGGGCAGCAGTACACTTGGACCTGGACTCCCTTCAGATACATCAACTCCGGCAATTAATTTAACATATTTCTGCATAAGGTCATGCCCGACTTGGGTCAAAGGGGTAACCTGGCCTATCTAGATGATGTTCTAGTCAAAAGCTCAACTGTGGAGGAACATATAGCGGAGATGCTTTATGTTCTGACACAGTTGAGGGCTGCCGGAGCAAAACTCACTTTCCGAAAGGCACAGTGGTGAAGGACCCATGTAAATTTCTTGGGGCATGAGATAGCTCCTGAGGGTCTCTGTCCCCAGGAATAGAAAGTAGAAGCACTCGAGAAAATAAAAGACCCCACAACTCTGTGGGAACTAAGGAGCCTCCTTGGACTGACTAATTACAGCAGAAAGCTCATTGAGGACTACGCAGAGATCATGCAACCCCTGACCCATCTGTTGAATTGGGAGGTGGGAGGGGGGTGCAGAACAAGCTGAGGCAGTAAGAAAACTCAAAAGAAGCCTCTCACAAGCGCCTTGCCTAGCTTACCCTGTCAAAAACAAGGAGTTCTTCTTGGAGACAGGGTTCTCAAATACATGTTTGACTGCAGTATTATATCATAAAGCATGACAAGGTCAATAAAGTAATCTCCTATGCGAGTAAAACTTTATCCTCGGTGGAGGAAAAATTCAACGATTGTGAGAAGACACTCCTGGCCAAGGTGTGGGCATTGAAGAATTACCGCCTGTTTATCCAGGCGGAACACATCATAGTGGAGACTCCACACCAGCCTCTGCAATATCTTCAAAGTCACAGAATCCGGGCTGGAAATGTGAGTAATTCCCGAATTACTTCCTGGATTCTGTCAATGTAAGGCTTTCCTGTGAAGGTCAGATATGGCCAAAAAAAGAAGAGTCCACTCGCGCAATGTCTGGCTGACTTGCATGAGTGTGCCAGAGAAAACTGTCTCGAGGATGAATGTCTAAAAATCAAGGACAACATGGAGGCAGACCTTAATTCCTCACACAAACTCTATGAAGAAGACAAGTGTGAAGGAATGCCCACAGTCTATGTGGATGGGTGCTCCTACCATGTTGACAACAACGGGGAAAAGGTACTTGTGGCCGGCGTGGGGAATGCATGGGTGAATGATGCCCCAGAACCCTCCACTGGGTACAAAATCTGTCCCCGAAGTAGTCAAGTGCAGAGCTGATGGCTGTGCATCAAGCCATCCTCACTGCTGTCCAACACCAACTTCACAAACTGGTCATAATCACTGATTCAGATTATGTACAGAAGGGGTTCGTGGAGCACCTGGTTAACTGGAAAACCAGAGACATGCTATGTGCTAATAATAAACCTTTAAAACACGGAAAACGTATACAAAATATTGATGATCTGGTGACCTCGAATGGGATGACCATCTATTGGAAAAAGATCAAGGGTCATTCTAAAGTAGATGGACCAGACAAAACTGGAAATAACCTAGCTGATCAGCTGGCCAAAACCAGAGCCATCCAAGGGGATCTACTTGAGATTGAGTCCCTGTTGGGGGAAATCCAGGTCACTGCTATCACTAGGTCCCAGACAAATGCTCACAATGAACTCTCAACTGCACAATGAAGTAAGGAGACCCCAGATGCTGATTTGATTACAGCTCAAAAGGGGGATCCAATAAATGGTAAGTTTTATCAACACATTGAGGATCCTGAAAACTTTCCCCTGACTGATACCGATTACATTGGGAAAGAGGACCTCAGAGTGTTGATGAAATGTCCAAAAATGTTCTGAATCAAAGACGGTTTGCTGGTAAGGTGATCCATAGATGGCCATGACCAGTGGGTGGTCCCCACCTCATTCCGAAGCCTGATGCTAAGTCACACCCATGATGCGGCCACAGCTGGTCATCAGGGATTTCATACGACATTAGAAATCTTGCGAGAGGTTGCATACTGGCCACACATGGGGCAGGACCTCGACCAGTACTTGAAGGGGTGTCTTGTGTGTGCACAAGTTCAGCCGACATCACTCACACAATGTGCTCCCCTTCAAAAGAGGGGGATGACACTGCCTAGGTCAGATTTGCAAGTTGATTTTATCGGGCCTGTGATTCGCTCCTCTAGGGGGAACAAGTACATGTTGTTCCGTAACATGCTTGTTCATTAAATGGGTGGAATGTCTCCCAGCCCCAAATTGCAAAGCAGAAACAGCAGCTGCCCTGATGATCAATCACATCTTCTCGCGTTTTGGAATACCCCAAAATATTGAGTCAGCCGAGGTAGCCACTTCACCAGTGAAGTGATGACAAAGATGTGGGAGATACTTGGGGTCAAAAGGAAACTACACATTGCCTACTGGAAGCCTCTAGTGGTGGAGTTGAGAGGTACAATAAAACTATTGTGAGCATATTAAAAAAGTTTGTGGCAGATTCTGGGCCATGTTGGGACATTCGGTTACCCCTTGTCCCGATGGCCATCAGATCTACCCCTTCTTCTGCAACAAAAATGTCTCCATTTGAGCTGATGACTGGACGAAGGATGGTGCTACCCCAGCATCTGCTCTACAGAACCCAAGAGCAGACCTTGATCAATGCCTCCACAACTCATGAGTATGTTAAGAATCTGAGAAAACACCTTCAACATGCTTTTGCCTATGCTCAGCGGAATCTAGAAAGATCTGCAGACAGTATGACGACCCACTATGATCTTAAGACAACTAAAAAAGGAATATCAAGTAGGCGACCAGGTCTATTTGGACAATTTCCAAAGGAACCAAGCCAAAGAGCGCAAATTCCTCCAAAGTTGGCGGGGACTTTTGAAATTGTGGACAGAATCTCACCAGTTGCCTAGAGAATCCGCAACCCCCAGGGCAATTTGTCATAAGGGGAAGACAAGTGGATCCACATAAACCAGCTGAATAGTTGCCATCCCAGGCATACTTTGTGGCAAATAGAGGAGCCAACCGAAACCCGGAGGGGGAAATTCCAGAAACCTAGAAGAATCACAAAAGGTTCACCATGTATGTGCAGGCAGAGTGTTAAGACCATTAGTAAACATAGATGGGGAATATTGTCGATTATAATCCATGCACGTGTCTTTCGCACTGCTGACATCCCCACATGACATGTGGACACAGGAGTGGGAAAATATCCATAACCATGCTATGTTCTATCTTCTAGCATCTGGACTAAGAATCATCCAAAGGGTTTACCAAGGAGGACCAAGGAGGACCACTTGGGGACTGGTAGGGACTGGAGTGCTGCTCCATACTCCAACCAGAACCAGCAATACTCCTGACCAGAACTGGAGAGGAGAGCAGGTCGCCTCCAGCACTAACGGGAGAAGCAGCTGACTTTCTCCACATGGACAAAAGAAAAGAACATTCCAATCTCCCGACTTCCCCTTGAAGGGTGGTCAAAATCAAGCTGGGAGGGGGGTCTCTGTGGGATGTATTGACCCACTCCGCTATGCTATGCGGCATCACCCTGCCAGTTATGGGGAAAGAAACAGCAACAATGGCATCAAAACCCTTGTGCGTGCCAAAAACCTACAAAATCTGTGTGCTTTAGCACACAAAAAGAGGGATGCACAACCTGCCACCCATGGTGCATGTGCAGTGGAATAGAGCACACCCTGCAGAAATGTGCCAGTGGGTCCCATGATCAGCAAACATAGTGCACAGAGAAAGAAGCAGCACTTTGCAAATTAAACCCAAAAATGTGCCTACAAATGACATTTGCTTTGTTGCCCAAAAACTCCAAAATGCCTATAACACAACACTTTTCAACATTCACCATCTTGCCTGTTTTTAAAATCCATGTATCAAATTAAACACTGTGAAACATACAAAGTCTGAAAACGGACAGCCTCTATGCCAAAATCTGGGTGCAGTACTCGGGGCTGCCTGAATGACAGCTGTCAGAGGAGGACTGAGAAAGCTGTAAAATAACCTAAAACTAAAAAGTCTGCTGGATTAGCAAACATAAACTGGATTGTTGCCAAAAAGGAATACAGATTTTAGTTGGGTTTTTGATTCCACAGATTTTAAGGCCAAGAAAGAAATGTATTTGTATGTGATGCAACAATTGTGGTTTTGCTGGGTTTAAAAGTCAATCAGCTTGGCTGAAGCTGCGAAAAACTGGAAAAGCAAGTTTGTCCCCCAGAAGGAGGGCCTTCCTCTCAGCAGAAACTCACGGGAAGGTGTTCTTTGGAGGTTGGGACAGAATCTTGTCTACAGAGGACAAAGGAACAATCACAAAGTTGCAGCCCGGGAAACTGGAAGTGTGAAAAGGGTTGTAAATGGCCTCTGGAAGGAACAAGCCAGGAGGGGGATGCCTTGGACTGCAGGGAGACAAAAAGAGGCAGGCATCTGTTGCAAAACATGAACAAAGAACACATGTTTAAAAGACTCATAACCTGTTATTCAAAGTGGTGAAAAATATAAAAATGACAGAGTTGTTAATTTAATTTCTGGCTGCATGTGTGAATAGGCGGCAGAACTGTGTGACATGTTCTGGACAGGAATGGCAAAATATATGGTTTTATGTTAGAATTGTGAAAATGTACATGCATATCCCTATATTAAACATGCACACTTGTGGAAATTTTCACAAAAATCGGAGAGTGTGTTCATAGCGAAAAGGGCAAAATTCTATAGAAAGTGAAGACAAGATCCCACCACTGTGGGGTTTTGAGGAATAGCTGCTATGTAAAATATGGCATCTTTGTCTGTGATCTGCATAAAGGGGACCAATGTAGAAGTGTACATTTAATATAAAATCATATTTTGAGACCAGTGGATAAAGGGAGGTCTCAGTGGATTGTAAAGCAAATCATAAAATGTGTCATCACCCAGCCTTGATCCAATCACCCAAATTGCAAGGCGGAAATGAAGTGTGGTCCAATCCCAGCTCACAGGGGCAAGCTTAGCTAAGCCGGCACACACACCCCCTTTATGATGTCATTTTATAGCATAAATAGAGACAGCTGACAGCACATAGGGACAGACAGATCCACTCACTTTCCTGATGCTGGCGGAGAGCCCTGCTGCTGAAATCTACATCTTCCTTGTTCCAGACTCCAGAAACTTGGCAAAGCAAGGGCCTATTGCATAGCTGCATCATTCTCAGCAAGGCCTCAAATTCTAGAACAGAACCCCAAAAGCCTAGTGGAAGCATCATAATACAGCTAGGCGCACTGTTAATGCTTGCCTGCTGAATTGAAAGATCCTCAGAACCAAGAAGGGCAGATTCCGTCCAGTCCTGTGCCCTGCTGTGACCAGAGCACCTTGATGACCCTGTCCAGTCCGATGTGCCCAGCTGTCAGTCCCTGATAGAGCCGACTCCATATTCCAGAATCCTGACGGTCCAAAATCTTAAATCCATTTGTGTTGTGAGTATTGTGTGGGAGCGAGGGGCCAGCAGGCCCCTCACATCCTTTACTTCTCAGTACAAAACTCAGACCAAGTGCCTCCAGTGATGGGTTCGCCCCTCGCCCTTATGCAACGTCAACTCTGATTGGCATTCGCGTAGATGGGACCACTGAGCAGGACACAGGGCATACATTTTGTACCCCCTTTTGACTCCATCTTGGTGTCTAGGCCGCACTGTGATAGTACAAAACGCTTCTCTTCCCTTTCTCGCAACAGCCAGACGCACATGGCACATGGCCCCCACCATCGTTCCCACTCTGACTGGAAAACTCTGCAGCTCCATTCTCACGCTGAAGCCGGAGGTGCTTGCAACAAATAATAAACGTCACACATCACTCTTCCTCTGAGATCACTGCATGTGAATCAGCATGAGCTAAGCACATAGCTCGTCCATCTCCACAAATGTGTCCTTGCCCCCGCACCCTAGCCAGTGGAAACTTACTGCCATTGCGACTCTGTGCCCCTGCAAGGTATTCCTTTCATGTGCCAGATCACTGACCAAGCCATGATGCCCACCCAACAGATCCCCAACTAACATTAGACCCCTGCTGCAGTATATCGTTGCCTACCATTAACAAATGCCATATACCAGAGATTCTTGTAAGCACAGACCCTCACTTCGACCAGTGTTATTATAATGGTCAAAACCTTTAACCGAAAGGCCTGTATAATCCAATGTAATTGATAGTATAGATGCACGTGTGACTTTTATAGAGACATGATGAGTTATTCAAAGACTCTGAACAATTGTTATTAAGTGCATGCATTTTTGAAAGTATATTGTGTTAGCTTAGCTAGTGACCACCCTACTTCACAGCGACCTGACCTTCACCCATCTGGAGCACAAATGCCTGACGTCCACCCTCCCGCCAACCAAGCAGCCAACACCTTGACACCACCATATGGACTGTCCAATCTGGGACCAACGTAGTATCCTATGTTAGTTGCGTCATTTGCCCTATAAAATGTATTGTAACATTAATTTTGGTCAGAGCGCTCTCAGAGGCAACAGAGATCTTTGAATGGCATTTACTTATATAAACCTTGCCTTGACCTCTCGCAGCCTGCTCTCTTTGCCTCATTCCCCATCTGGGGTGTGCCTGTTTTTTCCTTTTGCATGAGAAAGACGGGGAGGGCACAAACATTTGGTGACCCCCTGCGACGTGATTTGGAGAGGTGCCTCGAGGCCCACACCGTGCGGCGAGATCCGGGGCGCCCCCCAGCAAAACCATTGCCTCTGCAGCCAACTAGCCTGTGCGCACTACGAGAAAGGGTCAAGGGTTCCCGGTTGACGAATACCCAACTGAAAAAGCTGCTCGCCGAGGCGGGCCACGGCTTGGTTGGGGTGGTGACTCGACTGGGGTCAGACCATGAACGGTGACCCTCGAATTACCTGACTGAACACATGAGTGCCGGTTGCGAAGGTTCCTAAGGAAAGGTAAGGGGGAAAATAAGGGAACAGGGAACAGGTGATAGTGGGTTAAAGCCAAGAGTAGGGACTGTCTGAGTGATGCTAAGGCTTTTCTGATCTGTCCTTTATGTGGCCATTAGGTTTTTGTGAGAAGTAAGAAGAAGAAGAGAAGAGGTATCCTAGCCTGAATGGGGTAGAAGGCGGCGCCGCGTAGCATTGTCTCGTCCAGTGCAGATAAATGAGTGAAGATAAAGAGAAAATAGTAGGGGTCTCGTATATTGAGTAGACTCGGAGTAGTTATTTAGAATATTCTTTTTCCGTGTAAGCAAGAATTCTTGGGAAAGAGTAAGAGGGTGTGAGAGGTGGGGAGTGAATGAGAAGAGTAGGCAACAGGGAATGATAAAAAGTGGGTAGTAACGGGAACAAGGGGGAGATAAAAGCGCGCAGGTAGTGCATATTAGGTGTTAAATGTCTTTTTTGTTGTCGCGTATGTCAAGACGTTATATGTGGCCTGTCAGTAAGGGGTTATGTATGCAAAAGTGAAATGTTGGAATTGAAAATGCAATAATTGCAAAGGTGATTTTGAGTATTGATGCACAATAACAGTCAATAATTAAGAAACGCTTAATATATTGTTGACCCGTAATAAGGGGAAAGGTGGTTGAAGGGTGTGAAATTGAGAGAAGATAACTATTGTACACGAGTTAGGGGGAACCTCAAGGGCAAGGGCGTACACAAGCAAAGGGAGAAACATAGTCATGGGAGGAATAACACCATGAGCTCACATTTGCCAGCACCTCCCACTATACAGTGACAGGATACAAAAATACCACGATCAATGGGTGACAGAGATAAAAGGGGACAGCGTGACACCAATTTGGCCAGAGGGAGGGTCATTTGACAAAAGGGTGTTAGATTTAGTGTACACACACTTATTGGCGAGATATAAGGGAAAACAGTTTCAGAATAGAAGGGAAATATTGGACCTGTGGCAAATGTTCGAGGAAGTTATCCCTACAGCAGAGGTAAATACAGAAAAAACGATCAAAAAACCGAAAACACAGGAAGAGGTAAGCGGAACACCAAAGGGTGAATCCACAACGACCACAGCTGAGAATGATACAACCAAAATATACCCCTTAATGACAAGACCAGCAGTAGGATACAGCAAGCCCCTGTATATACAAGCGTGCCCCACCCCCACTCCCTCAAATGGAGCGGTAGCCACAGTGCCACCACCATACGATAAAGGAAGCCTTTTTGGCCTGACAAGAGCACCCCATGTAAATTTAGCATGATTAACTGGAGATTTAGACCGCCAGTTAGCGCATGCACAAATGGAAATAACACAGCTAAGAGCACTGTGTGACAGGGGCCAAATGCTGCCGGGGAGGAGAAGCACCACCATTATCCGAAGCAGATCTCACACCCCCGCTAAGTGTAACAGGGGAATCAGCACCAGCCACACCAGGACCAGTGCAGTCTGTATTGTCTCACGGAACACCCACATTACAAAGGCGAGAGAAAGAATGGCGATCGGGAGAGTTCCTGGTCCATCTGAATGATAAACCAGTGAGAATCATATGCCCAGCCACCCCAGAAAGTCAGCGAGGGGAAGGACAAGAGGAGAATGGCGAGCAAGAAGAAGAAGTAGAGGAGGTGTGGAGTTATCTAGACGAATACCAGGAAGGAGTGGCAACTGTAGGATCCCCACGGCCTCATCATTTCAATGACGTAGATCCACGATCACCCCCACGATGACAGGGTAGATTAAGGCAGCGAGTAGGGAATATGCTGGTAAGTAAGACAAAGAAAGGGACGGTAAGTAAAACAGGAAAGAAGCATAAGTTGTAGATGCCGTTGATGCACAAAGAAGCAGGTAGGCCACACTATATTCCGTGGGCTCAGATGGACAAAAACAACCTGTTGAAGCTCCTCCCCCAACTTGTGGGAGGAGCAGGGAAATGGATACATGCGTTCGAGAAGAACACAGCAGGAGTACCGTTAGTGATAGGTGATGTAAAAAGTTTGCTAGTGTCCGCCGTCTGTGATCAAGCAGACGCTGTGTGGGAAAAGGTGGGGTTCCCAGGAGTAACAATGAGTTGTGACCGCCACGATGGATCTCCCTTCAACAATGTTCGAGCACAAGTTTGGGACGCACTGCGGCGCACATTTCCAGATATTCCAGATTTACATTTGGTAATGCAATGTACCATAGAGGAGAATGAGGATTCTACGCAATTCATACTGCAGGTGCAAGACTTATGGAGAAGCGAAACTGGTACGGCGTGGAACCAATCCGCTGCCTTGTTCTATTTTATATTAGTAACCCAGCAAGAAACAATCCGAATGCCATTCTGATTGGCTCGCGCCAGGTCACTACCCAGCCGGAAATCCCTCCGTCGGGATTCCACTGCCTTTGTCCCCGGCGGGGGCGTGGCAGCCCCTCAGCCAATGAGGAGGCTCGAAGCGGGGCCATCTCTGCTCCGAGCCTCCCTGCGGCTGAGAGGCTGCCTTCGCCCCCGCCGGGGACTCGGGTAAGTCTTTTATTTTATTTTTATTTTTCCCTGCCCTCCCTCCCCCCAATATACCTTCTTGATCCTGCGTCCCCGGCGGGGAAGAGGGAAGCCTCCAGCCGTGTGGAGACTCGGAGCGGGGCCATCCCCGCTCTGCGCCGCCACACGGCTGGGGGCTTCCCTCATCCCCCGCCGGGGACGCAGGTACTTTTTTTTTTTTTTCCTCCCCCGTCCCACTCCCGCCCTCCCAACCCCACTTAATTTTTTTTTAAAATCCTTATTCGGGAGCGGACGCGCTGGGAACACGAGTGTTCCCAGCTCGTCCGCTCCCGATGACCGCCATGGAAAGGGAAAACGGACTCTGTTTTCCCTTTCCATGGTGGCGGCCATTTTCTTGGTCGTTTCTTTTCTGTCCCAAAATGCCGCAGCGTTTTAAAGCCACAGCATTTCGGGACAGAAAAAAATTACTTTTAGTACCCCGATCACACAACTTTTGCGGGCCGGGATACTACAGCAATAGAACCCTCGCGGCGGGGCATTACCGACTCTGCTAATGCCCCAGGGCCTTCGGTAATGCCCCCGCCGCTCGGGTTCTATTGCTTAAATAAAGAAAGTGCTCCCGAAGGAGGTACAGAAGGCCTTGGACAAGACAGCTGGGATAGAAGCCAAGGGTTGGCATGAAATTCAGAGCATAATTGTGCACCACTGTAGGAGGATCAAAGAGAGAGAAAAGGAGATAGCACAAAAATGGCTGGCAGACGAAGCAAAACTGGTACAGAATAAATAAGTGAAGGTCGCCGCCATAAACGCCAGCGTAGCAATAGATAGGTAGAAGGAGGGGGATGAAAGTGCAGGAAACAGACCAGTCGGAATAGCAGCACTGTGGGCAGCAGGAGAACAAGGACGGTGGAATGGAGAGGAGCCACACAGAGGACCACAGCGGCAAGAAAGGCCGGCAAGAGGAACAGGTGAGTACCGTGGCCAGAGAGGAGGGTTCGGAGGACTGCGGAATAGAGGATTTGGTGACCAAGGGATGGGGGGAGGACAGCAAGGGTCATGTTGGAACTGTGGGAGATGGGGACACTATTCAAGGGATTGCAGAATGCAGCCCTCAGGGTATTTCCAAAGGCAACCACCCATGTACAATGAACAGATATGGGGATGCCCACACCCAGGTAGCCACTATGGATTACCAATGGGAGGGGGAAGACCACAAGACCAATGTTATAACGAACCCCAAATGCGCAAAGACAACCACCCTCACAACCATATCACAGTGCATCACAGACCATGACAAGACAAAACATTGTAGGAAACGCCAGCAGCAACAATTTTGCAACAACTGCACATGGTGCACCTGCACCGTTCCGTGGCGCAACAGTAGTTGGAGATAATGTTTTCTCAGTGCCCAGGCAAGAAAGGTACGCAGACTAGGACAGCCCACAGAGAGCACTTGCATGTCCAGTCCTATCCACCACCCTACGTGCAGAGGAGGAACCACTAGAGGGGGCAGAGCTAGGAAATAATAAGTTTATCTTTATGGTAGACTCAGGAGCGGAAAAATCATGTCTTATGGAAGGGCGGTTTCCGCTCTCAGGCAGGAATTTGGAAACGCAGAGGTTCTCTGGGGCTATTTTAAAAGTTCCTTACACCAAAGATCTTGATATAACAGTGGGGGGTAAAACAGTGCGCGCACCCTTACTGTACCACGAAGATGCGCCCATCAACTTGCTGGGTAGAGATTTGCTAAGTAAATTGAACATGACCATTTCGTTTAATGAGCAGGGAATAGTGTGCCCCACCCCAGGAGTATGCCCAGTGAGAACAATGTTAATGATTAGTACGATTTGAATAATGAATTAAGTTGTGGTGCGAGGGATACCCATTGATATAGACATGTTTATCTATGGCATCAAAGTGTTAGCTCGAGTAGTACCTGATATAACGAGAAAAGAATGGAGGACACCATCAGACTTTATATTCTCCCCAATTGTAAATAAGGATGTCGTGCCAGGCACTATAATGTCCATAGACATCGAGGCACTTCAGGTATCAAGCAAATGTATTGTGGTCATAGGCTTGGACATGCATGGGTGCGAGTAGAGAACTGTGCTATGCATAGATGCGAAAATAATGCTAAGAGACCTAACTAACGAAGAATTATTCACTGACAACCAAGATGATGGAGAGATAATAATGGAAATAAGCATACTGTGTGACATCATGATCCAGTACAGAGAGGTACACAACCCACTTATGGCTAGTGTTAATGCCCCACCAACAATATTTGAGGAAGACATGGCAAAAGTGGCACCAGAAATTTGGACTACAGGCCCCCATGATGTAGGGTTATTACATGAAGTAACACCAATAAAGATAAAACTTAAACCACTTAAACTCATACCACCCAGAGTGAAACAGTACCCAATATCCAGAGAAGCAGAGGAAGGGATTAGGGAGACAATAAATGCACTCCTGAACCAAGGTATAGTAGTGCCGTCAAGTTCCCCATGTAACACAGCCATCTTTCTGATTAGAAAAGCAAAAGCAGGGCGTGGAGGATGATCCTAGATCTCCGCTCACTCAATGACGTCATTCAAAAAGAGTTCCCACTAGTGCCTAACCCGGCATCAATACTGTGCAGCATACCCAAAGAATCTACATGTTTTACTGTGGTTGGCTTGAAGAATGCCTTCTTCTCCATACCACTTGACCCAGGATCGAAGTATCTCACAGCATTCACACTGGGAAATAACAGATATGAACATCGCAGACTCCCACAGGGATATTGTGAAAGCCCAAGTATTTTTAACAGAGTATTGCGTTAAGACATTGGAAACATAGATGTAGAGAGCACCATTATACAACATGTGGACAATTTACTTGTCTGTAGCAAAACAGAAGAAAAGTGCAGAGAAGGCTCCATAACACTGTTAAACATGTTAGCTACCAAGGGGTACAAGGTTGATAAAGGGAAATTATAATATTGCCTTGCCGAAGTTGTATACCTCGGACAGTTGATATCGAAAGATGGAAAACGAATACTCCCTGATAGGGAAGCTGCTATACGTAACATAATAATACCAAAGACAGTGAAGGACATGCAAACATTTCTTGCCATATGTAACTATTGCTGAGCATGGATCCTTGATTATGCAGCATACACACGCCCATTACTGCAAGCATTAAAAGAAGCGCAAAGAAGTAGAGCCCCAATAAAATGGACACATGACATGATGGCTCAGTACTTCAGACTAAAAGACCTTATCACAGATGCCCCAGTCCTCGCCAACCCAGATTATGAGAGGGAATTTTTCTTGTTCTCGCACTGCAATGGAACACTGATGACGGCAGTGCTTACACAGAAAACATAATTAGGCCACAAACCATTGGCCTATTGGAGCGGAACACTAGATGCAGTGATGCAAGGTCACTTCCCGTGTGAACAGGCCCTCGCAGCAGCAGCCTTCGCCATTGAAGAAAGTGCCACAATTGTAATGGGATGTTCAGTAACGTTGTATGCAGAGCATTCATTATTTGCGATTCATGAGCGGTCAAAATCAACACTGACAACACAGAGAGCAACTGCGTATGAGATCATAATTTCAAGCCCCAACGTGCATGTGGTCAGGTGTAAAACAGTAAACCCAGCAACATTCATTACAGAGCCATGTACAATGGAGGACATGCAGGAACACGACTGTGCCACCTGTGAGTGGGAGGGTGATGATATTCCCAAAGCGAGTGAAAATGCCCTGAAGGAAGGAGAAATATATTTCATGGACGATTCAGCATCAATAAACCCAGAAACAGGAGAAAAGCATGTAAGGATGGCAGTAGTGCGAATGGGGGAAGATAGCTATGAAACAATCGTCCAAAAGCGTCTCCCGTCCCATTACTCTGCACAAGGGGCCAAACTAACGTAATTAATCGAAGCATTACGTACATCCAAAGGATGCACAGTGACTATATACTCAGATTCAGCATATGCAACTACCACTGTCCATTCAGGACTATCGCGCTGGCATAGAAGAGGGTTCAGACGAGCAGATGGCTCACCCGTACAGCACGCTGCACTATTGAATGAATTAATAGAGGCATTAGCAGAGCCATCGGTAGTGGCAGTGGTGAAATGCCAAGCCCATACCAACAACACAGATGCGATCTCATTGGGAAACGCGCCCGCCGACGCTGCAGCGAAGGAGGCCTCGTATTTTAATATAACACCAGCGGCTGAGTGCCTTGTCAAAACCGCCTCCACAGAAACACTAGAAGAAGCATATAGTAACACACCCATAAAACAGCCAATAGAGCTACAGAGGAGAGCCCCAATGGAGGAACAAGAATTATGGCGCAAGCAGGGATGTAAACAATCGGCCACAGACCTCATTTGGAGGCAGGAGACAACGGGGAAGGTAGTGATGCCGGCAGAATTACTCGAATTAGCATTCCAACAGCTGCACTTTCCAGCCCACGTAGCAAAACAACACATCGCTGCAGACATCCAGGAACATTGGTTTGTCCCCAACCTACAGGAACATTTGTCAACATTTATCATAGATTGTACAACATGTCAAACATACAATTCAGGGATGACATTGGGGACATTGCGAGGTACTTTACCGCAGCCGGCAGGGCATTTAGGGAGCTCCACATAGACTACGCCAATTTGGGAGAGAGGTGTAATGGGGCAAGGTATCTAATTGTGGTAGTATGTCCTTTTTCAAGGTGGGTGGAGGCGGGTCCATGTCCCCACCCAGACGCGAAATGCGCGACGAAATTCCTAGTACGAGAAGTGTTTTCCCGATGGGGAATATGTGATGTGATACGGTCAGTCAATGGCACGCACTTTGTGAATGACCTCTTCAAGGAAGTAACGTCACTTCTAGGGGTAAAGCACAAACTGTGTTCCATTTATCATCCGATGGCTAATGGCGTGGTGGAAAAGATCAACGGTCTGCTCAAGAGGAAGCTATCAAAATTGTGTAATACATTGAAGATAAACTGGGTGTATTGCTTGCCCCTAGCACTGTTCCAACTTAGAATGCAACCATGCAAGGACTACCATTTGAGCCCCCATTAAATTTTAACTGGGAGGCAAATACACACACCACTCTCCCCAATTAGGAGAGCATCAGATGCACACAGGGCTGCCTCATTGCTGGGCGAAGAATTTAAGGAATACTTGACTCACCTGACGCGTGCAGTACGCAGCATAGCGCGACAAACTGCACCGCCTTTTACTGAAAATGTGGCAACTGATACTACTATGCAAGCTACAGATAGCCCAACTGGGCCGCTGATGCCAGGAGCACAGGTATATGTGAGGAGTTTTGTCAGGAGATGGAATTCACCAAGGTTTCATGGCCCTTATGAAGTGATTTACAGTACACCCACTGCAGTGAAAGTAAAGGGACTGAAATATTGGGTGCACCTCTCAGATGTGAGAAGGGCACGCGATACTACACTCCCTCAGAGCGAACAGGAATGTGCAAGTGGTACTACAAGTGAGGTTGAGCAGCAATGACAAACTGATCAAATAAAAAGAAAGTTGTAAGGAGCAAAAGAAAATGATGTGTCCTCTGACTTGCTTCACTCTACGTCTCTATCTTCCTTCCTTTCATCCTCTTTTCATTACTATATCTTTCTCTTGCTATAAAAATGCACTGGAAAAAAAGAGGATATAAGAGAAGCAAATAACAAATGTATGATGATGATAAGTGCAGCAACCGTTACGAAAGCAATGAGTAAACATGAAGTGTAAATATATATATGTATATATATATATATATATATATATAATGTACATATTCTGGTGACTTAACAAATTCGTATCGTCCCTCCAGGTGACAAAATGGCCCAGCAAAACGAACTCGCGGAGAACACGCTAATGTTAGATAGCAATAGGGATGCCATTAGGGCTAACAAGTTTAGTAATGTTGAATGTGTTTTGAAATGTGCTACAGTTTTGCTTTATGTGATGTTGTTCTTCATGGCCTGGTATTACACTCTCTTATCTCTGGTTAATGACATGCACAAAGGGGGGAGCGGGGCTAAGCTGATACGAGAAGGGTCAAGCCTAATATGGACTGGAGTGAAGACAATATGGGGAGAAACATATATCATTGGTATTAACGATACAAATGGAACACAAACTTCAGAGCACGTTCCTGCTTATCCAACAATTGTCTCCTTGTCACATTTTGGGATAAATATGAGTAATGATTATGAATCAAATGAATATGATGGTGACTATTATTGGCCGAGTAACCTAGCCAACACAAGTATACATGCAGAGACAATCATAGAACCTACCTCATATTACGCTGCTGCTACTAATGAGTATACACATGCCATATTCAATAGCAATGATATTGCCTGGGCTGGAATTTTCCCAATACATTACCAAAAAGTGAGAAGCTACAAGGAGGGAGGGAAAAGAAGAGAAAAAAGGGGGGCGGGAAGGGAAAGATACAACATTTATCATGACCTGGGGCTAGATGAAATAGAAAACCCCCACCACCCTGATCAATCTAACAAATGGTATTCAGACATGAGTGCTACGGCAAAGCAAGCAACAAATGAAAGCTGCTATGTCTGTTCACTCATACCGCATGCATCAGGGACCCCCAAAATGTTGGTTATACAGGAAGTGCCCTTGTCGGAGGCTCAATGTTTAATTCACTTAGTTCTGTGTAGGATAAAGAGCACTTTCCAGACACACACCGTCACTATGGAGGGGATGGAAAATGAGAGAACGTGCACAAGCGTCAAGGAGAAATTTGCCTGAGAGAGCCATTTCTTGTCATCAAAGGGACGAGGTATGCAGAGGACAAATGGCACAATGAAACTATCGAATGCAAAGCAGAAGCACTACGCAACACTTCACCAAGCTAACATGGATCACAGCACTAGAAAAGCCCATAAAAATACAGAAAGAAGTACCGCACGAACTATGCTTTCATGGGGAAGGGAAAGTGAACATGGGGGAGGCAAGGAAATGCAATAAGACAGTAATCATACCTGATATGAAGAAAGGCACCGCAGCCCTCATGGACATGTACTGGATTTGCAGCAAACAAGCCTACCTGCATCTACCTGCATCCTGGAAAGGTACTTGCACCTTAGCCACCCTCCATATGGCCCTGATGGTAATACCCGAAAGTCATACCCAAGGAGCAGCAGGAGAATCGGCTGGCAAATCGGCAGCAGGGCAATCGGCTGAGCCATCGACAGCGCCCCAACAAGTAACAACAGAACCTCCAGCTTACAAACTAGAACACGAGTTGAAAACAAAGTTATCACGAAGTAAAAGATCATCCAACTATATTTCATCTGAATCATCAAAACTCCTAGCTGAGATCCCTCAAAAGTACAAGCTCTTCTCATCCACAGAGAATTTTTTTGCATCGCTCCTAGCGCCAGGGCTCCAAGCACGAGCAAATGCCAAATGGTTACAAATAGTGCGCTGGGAGCTAATCCAACTGGTTAATGACACTGAAGAAGGATTCAACGTTATAAAAATAGAGCTCCGTGCCTTGCGCCTAATGACAATGCAAAACCGATATGTCTTAGATCTCCTCACGGCGATGGACGGTGGTGTTTGCTGAAAAATCGGGGGGCATGTTGCACATTCGTGCCATCTGAAGATGCATATAACGGGACACTCTCGCATGTGATAACAGCAGTTCACAACTTAGGAGAAAGGATGAGAACAGAGGGCGGAGCAGAAGAAAGCACATGGTTTGACAACATGTTCATCTGGATACCAGCATGGGTAAAGGTGATGATGAAAATACTAGTTCCCGTCATCGTCCTTGTGCTGCTATTCTTCTGCGTGTGCCAATTAGGCCTCCGGTGCTGTGCAAAAAGTATGCCTACCTCAACTATGATGATGGTAACAATGGGCCGATCGACAACGGTAGCAATTATGATATATGCACAAATACAAACAGGGGAACAAAACACTGCAAAATACAGGATGACTGCCATCTACAGGCAATATGGGAACAGGGATGATAATTTATACCACACCACAATCAAGGAACCAACAGAATTTCAATGGTATAACGAGGTATGGGTAGACCTGGATGGGGATGGTGGGATTTACCTAACATGTACTCCAGACGAATATGCAAGGAGAGGTAATAGCTTGAGAAGTGTATGCAGAGCATGGATGCCAATAAAAGGTTCCCCAGCCTGGGAAGAAGCAGTTGCTGAAGCTGAGTACTACCAAAGGGAGAATGAAAGAAAACAGGTGTCATAATTTGTTACTTTAGATTTAACGAAAGGGGGGAATGTGTGGGAGCGAGGGGCCAGCAGGCCCCTCACATCCTTTACTTCTCAGTACAAAACTCGGACCAAGTGCCTCCAGTGATGGGTTCGCCCCTCGCCCTTATGCAATGTCAACTCTGATTGGCATTTGCGTAGATGGGACCACTGAGCAGAACACAGGGCATCCATTTTGTACCCCCTTTTGACTCCATCTTGGTGTCTAGGCCGCACTGCGATAGTACAAAACGCTTCTCTTCCCTTTCTCGCAACAGCCAGACGCACATGGCACATGGCCCCCACCATCGTTCCCACTCTGACTGGAAAACTCTGCAGCTCCATTCTCACGCTGAAGCCGGAGGTACTTGCAACAAATAATAAATGTAACACATCACTCTTCCTCTGAGATCACTGTCCTGCATGTGAACCAGCATGTGCTAAGCACATAGCTCGTCCATCTCCACAAACGTGTCCATGCCCCCGCACCCTAGCCAGTGGAAACTTACTGCCATTGTGACTCTGTTCCCCTGCAAGGTATTCCTTTCATGTGCAAGATCACTGACCAAGCCATGATGCCCACCCAACAGATCCCCAACTAACATTAGACCCCTGCTGCAGTATATCGTTGCCTACCATTAACAAATGCCACATACCAGAGATTCTTGTAAGCACAGACCCTCACTTCGACCAGTGTTATTATAATGGTCAAAACCTTTAACCTAAGGCCTGTATAATCCAATGTAATTGATAGTATAGATACACGTGTGACTTTTATAGAGACATGGTGAGTTATTCAAAGACTCTGAACAATTGTTATTTAGTGCATGCATTTTTGAAAGTATATTGTATTAGCTTAGCTAGTGACCACCCTGCTTCACAGCGACCTAACCTTCACCCATCCGGAGCACAAATGCCTGACGTCCACCCTCCCGCCAACCAAGCAGCCAACCCAGAGGAAGAGATGCCACCCACACCTTGGGCACCATATGGACTGTCCAATCTGGGACCAACGTAGTATCCTATGTTAGTTGCGTCATTTGCCCTATAAAATGTATTGTAACATTAATTTTGGTCAGAGCACTCTCAGAGGCAACAGAAATCTTTGAATGCCATTTAATTATATAAACCTTGCCTTGTACTCTCGCAGCCTGCTCTCTTTGCCTCATTCCCCGTCTGGGGTGTGTCTGTTTTTTCCTTTTGCATGAGAAAGACAGGGAGGGCACAAACAGTATTAACAGGAAGCTAGCTGTTGATTACCTGCATTATCTTGTGCCCTCCTAACCTCTGACTTATCCTTACTTCCATAATCAGTAACATTGTATAAATCTGTAGTGAATTCTTTTTCTGTCTATCTATAAAAGCATCCTTTTCCTAGTCATTTTGTGAACTTTGATCTATTTATTTCATTTGAGTGACCAGCCTAGCGCACCAGGGTGGATAGCGAGGAACCAGGACTGAGTCACAAATCACTCCTGGCTCTTACCTGTGCCGTCCTGGTGGCTTAGCTTGGATGCTCTAGTCCATAGTCAATATTTTTCTGATTTTAAAACTGAAGCCTCTTTCCATTCTCGCGCCTATCTCACAAAAAAACAACCTTTACTAAAACTCAAAAATTGCAAATATCGCGCACAGTAAAGTTTGCCGTGAATTCCCATTTTGAGACATTTTTACATGTGTGAAATAGCTTCCATTTGTTTCCGACCTGGACTTCAAGATTTCAAATGTTTTCTTTGAACTAAATCATTGCTGGTAATTGTGTGCAACTGTTCAAAGCGGCTCCCATAGGAATTTAAAATAATTTAAGCATTTTTCCACACTTTTAGAGTTCTTGCTCAGCCACTTTAAAAGTCATTCTGACAATTGAAAAGCCCACTTGGTTTTTCTCTTTCTGTGTAAGGGTGAAGGGGGAAGTGAGACACTGTTTGATCGGTACTATTCTTGAATAACTGCTCTCTCCTTCCATCTCTTTGCATTGCCTATTGGGGGTTGAGGAGTGTTTCAGGGGAAACCTCTAACCATAGCGCTAGCTGATCTGAACCAACACAAAAGTATTATTTTCTGTGCTGCATTCATTTTGCTCATTACTTATTTCCAGTGTATTAAAGATATTATTCAGTGTTCTGTCACCCCATTGGTGATTGTTGTATCTATTATTATATATATCATGATTTTGATCTTAAATAAATAAATAATACCTTTTACAAACCAGCCTGATTCCTGGTCCAGCATGACCGGGGGTCTTTTTAAGTAAGGTGTGTGATATGAGTGGTACATCTTTCAAATAATTGAATTCATATATCAAATAAGTTTTTCCATTGCGCTGTACACTAGGCCGAGAGCAGAGTGTATCGCCTGATTGAAATCCTTAACAGGGTGCCGTTCCGCCTGACATGTCAGACCGGGTGGGCGGAAAGGCACCCGTTCGCAGAACTCGGAGTATGCTGGTCCAGTAACAACAGTGCCGGTAGCTTACTGGCACCGTTGTTACCAGACCGGCATATTCATAATGAGGCCCTATTGTGTTTGGTCTAGTACTTTTCCCCTTCTGAAAGCGAGTTTGTATGTTGTGGTACTTCCTGCCTCACTCCAAAGTCTCAGTGCTCCCAACAGTGAATGCATAGCCACATTCAGAGCTAAGGTTATTTCCAGTATGCATGCATCAGTGCAATAGCAAAGTTAACTTGCGCTTTACCTCCCTCTCAAACCCCTCTCTTTCGGTGCCACTAGAGTGCATAAAGGCCAAGCAAATAGCAGTGTAACACTGTATAAATCCTCAGAGACTAATATTACATTTCTCACCAATACATAAAAAGGCACATGGGCACACAGATGCACCGACAGACATTCACAGACTCAGAAACACAAAACCATGCCCTAAAATACACCCCCACATACCTATGCACAAGAAAAAAAGGTTTGGAGGAAGTTTTAGCAGCAGCAATAACTGAAATAAATCCCAATAATGTGATATGAGTATGATAATGTCATACTCTTTCATTTCAGACAAGAGAAGAGCTCAGATCACAGCACAAAAAAAAGAATGATTAATCTTTTAAAATCTGCGTTGTCTTGCTTCCAAGACAAATGTGTTGCCCCTGAGCTATCCTCCCTGCACACGTACTAATGCATGGTTGGCTGAGACTCAGCGCATGCCACATTGCCCGCCCACCACTTTTGCTGTTTTGGACAGTGACCTCAATACTCAAAGAATGATGGTCATATCCAGAGACAGTTACTTCTGTTGCAAAGCTAAATGATCACTACAATTTCACCCACACCAAAGCCAGATGGAAGCTATGGTAACCTAAGGCACTTGTAAAGCATGGTCTAAAGGACCTTGGATAGTTGGGAAGCACAGGCATATAAACAAGGCGATTTTTAGTCTGAGGGTTTTTATTAATGGCATAAAAGGCCGGATGCCAAGAGGATAAGCATGTTCAGGGTTTAGGCAATTTAGTATGAATGGATGGATATATATACAGGCTGTCACATAGATAATTTAATCTTCTGTCCTAACATTAAAGACCCTTCTTAAGTGAGAGTGTCCTGGACTACTGAAAGAGAAGTGCAGCAGTCAGTTTGTTGCCCAAGTCTCAGTCGAAGGTACTGTTAGCCACAGGGGGTGAAAACAATGAGCAGAAGTGGTTCTCAAGTGTTTGGTATATTACTGCCACAATGTTAAAGACCTAAAACAAGGCAGGAGGCATTATTTAAAACTGTTGACAGAGGGTGACAGGGGACAGAGGGTGACAGGGAGTTGTCAAGTATGTCATTTGACCGATGAAGCAAGTGAAAGTTGCTGCTTTTGCTTCCACCTTCACCCCCCCCCGGTTCTGACTCTCCCTCTGACTCTGTCCTTGCTAATCTGCACATCTCCATCTCAAACACCCTCAATATCCTTGCAGCTGTCATGAGGATCAGCCTAAAACCTGCCTCCATGTGCACCAGCTGGTATGATTCTGATCTATCATCTCTGAAACATAATTGCGGTATTGCACAAAGGAAGTGGCAAACCTCAGGTTCATCCTCTGACAAACTGGCCTGTCACCTGCTCCTAAGGCAATGTCATTTCTCTATCCGCTCCAAGAAGAAGGCCCACATCCAACCCCTCATCTCTGGAGCCACTAACAACACGGCTGAACTTCTCAAAATCTTCAAGGAACTTGCCAATCCAACTGCAGTCTCTACTTCTTTGCTTCTTTCCCAGGCTCGCTGCACCACTTTGGCGTCCCATTTCACATCTAAAACTCAGGACATCCTGTCCTCACTCTCCCCCACCCCTCATCTCCACTCCCGCTCCTGCTCGCCTGCCTCCTTTGCTCCCCTCCTTTCACCCTGCACTCTCCTCCCTCCTGCCCATAGCAGCATATGAGGTCTCTAAAGTTGAATGCTCTATGAAGGTCTCCTCCAAACAGGTGCTCCCCTGCTAGAACCATTAAGGACAACATGGTGCATGGTTCTTGGTAACTTCTGTAGCCACTCCTTTGCCACTGGCTCTTTCCCTCTATCCCTCAAGCACCCCCTTGTGCACCCTTTCTTTAAAAAGATTTCTGCTGATCCTTTCTCCCAGGCTAACTATTGCCCTATCTCCACTACCCACTTTCTGGCTAAACTCTTGGAGAACTGGTCCTACCCCAACGGACCCTCCACACTGGACTTGTTGGCTGCCTCCGTGACGATCAATCCGGATTGCAGGCATCTGTTCTCCTTAACACCCATGCAGACATGCTTGCAAATATTGACTCTAACTCTCCTGATGTTCTTATTCTCCTCAATTTCTCTTCTGTCTTTGACACAGTCAACCTTTTTATCCTCATAAAATGACTCTGTGATAACCTCAGCATCACGGACCAGCCACTTAAATGGCTGACCTCTGTCCTCACTAACAGCCCTTCCCAGTTGCAACTAGGCTCTTTCTCCTCTGCCACCACACTCTCAACCTGCAGCATCCACTAGGGCTCTATTCTATCGCTGTGACTCTTCAATATTTATCTTGCCCCTCTTGCTCACCTGATCTCCTCCTTCTCTCCTTATTTCCAGTGTTATGCTGATGACACACAGCTTTACTTCAAATCTCCCTTTACTACCTTCTCTTCCCCCTCTTTCATCCCTGATTGTCTGACCGCCATCTGCACGGTGTGCAGATAACGATCTCTGTCTTAATGCCAATAAGTCAGAGATCCTTCTCATTGGGACAACTGCGCCCTGTTTTCCTCCTAGCCTCTGGCCGCCCTCGTCCCTCACCATCCTGTGAGGCGGTAACCCCTGGGGTAATCTTTGACGCCGCTCTCTCCTTCACCCCTCACATCTTGGACCTTGCCAAGAAGGCCCACTTTCAGCTTCCCCACCTTAGAAGTATTCGCCCTTTCCTCACCTTCCCCCAGAAGCTTAATATCTTCAGAGCTCAGGTCCTCTCTAGGTTGGACTACTGCAACAGCCTCTTCCTCAATCTACCCCTTTCCTCCCTATGCCCCTTTCAGCTAATCCAGAATAGGGCTGCAAGACGTATCCTTGGCCTCAAGCCCAGGGACTATATCTCAGCACTAAAATCTCTCCACTTGCTCCTGGTGGCCTTGAGGATCAAATTCAAGACCATCTGCATCATCCATAAGTCTTTATGGGGCCTAGGACAACACAATCTCCAACTTTCCCTCCCTAAATACTGCCTTGCTAGAGCCCTCCGCGCCGCTAACTCCAACTCTCTGATTGTCAAATGCTTTTCCAAGCAGAAAGGTGAGGGCAGATCTTTCTCTTCAGCTGGTACCTCCATTTGGAACAACCTCCCTGCACCTTTCAGACTTGAACTGGGCCTCCTTAAGTTCTGTAAATTTCCCAAAACTCAGCTTTTCTTGACCTCTTTCCCTCTTTCCCTTCCTTGTTAATCACCCCAATGCGGCTGAGACCGGTGGACTGATCCTCATGAATCTCACAGGATACCAGGCCTTCTACCCAGTCACCACCATGCACCTCACCCCCCACAGAACTGCCCCCTGTGGGCCCCCTGCCTGGAGGCAGTGCATCCTACCTGTTGGATTTGTCCGCCCAGGCACTTACCCTGGGGCCGCCCCTTGGCTCCCCTTGGCACTTCTCTCCCGGGCCCCTACCAGCACTTTTCCATTCATTGCTACCCCCCACCCGTCCCTATTTCCTGCACTTACTTCTCTTCACTGCACTTCCATGTCTGAATGTCACAAGGCCTAGTACAACAACAATGGTATATTTACTGTTTTTGACAATGTTACTCACTCCACTTGTTCCCTCCTCACTTTGCCTTGTGGCACCTGGAAACACCATTCTGTTGTATAGGCGCCTAACAAATGTTCAATAAATAAATAAATACAATATGTGTATGCATGTTTGCAGAGGGGCTTTATAACGAGATGCATAACTAACAAACCACCTTTATAGTAGGGGTAGCAATAGGCTGTGCACAGAGGTGGGAATTTGACAGGTTTAACTAAGGTGAATTAGAAGCGGGGAACATAGTTAAGTTACTCCACTATTTCTATGCTAAACACACTTGGGGCTAGCCAATGAAAGGTGCAGTAGGCCTTGCAGTCCACATGTCTTTGAAGCAGACTTTGTAGGATGAAAGCAGCACAATCAGACTTAGGAAGTGGAGGTAATGAAAGCAGCAGGAAGTGTGCAACAGACATTGAAGAAAACAGAGCAGACATTTCAGGCAGTGTGGTCTAGCCATTGCCTGATACAATGCAGGCATAGCTCGGGGCAGAAGATGGAGGGAGCTGTTGGCCAGGGTGGCTTTGTGAGAGAGTTTTGAGGGCAATGGGATTGGGTGCTAAGGCTTAGTGCCATGTTGAAAGTGCAGCAGTGGCATTACAGTAAAAGATGTGGAGATGGATGATGAGGGAAAAAGGTAGCTTCCTTTGTCAACTTGGAACTATCTAGACAAAGATGAGAAGCTTTCATGAGATTGACATGTCTGACATCTGAGAATATTAATATCCTCCCCAGAGTCTTCCAGTTTTCCTTAAGCAAACATTTACTATTGTAATCTGAGCGACATCAAACATTTTCAATTATTTTGATCTATACCATTTGCTAGACTAACTGTGAGAGAAGTGGTATTAGCTTCATACTGCACATAATGTTCATTACAATGTATGAGACTACAAAGACTCAATACAAACATTCAACTTGCATGAAACATCATGGCAGGTTCTTCAAGGCACAATATGGGTAATGTTCCTAAAAGTCAAAATTGCACAGAGGGACCCGCCATCGTGTGAATGTATGGGCACTTTGGACCTCTCAGTACAATTTGTGTTGTTAGCACTATGAAGTGTTAAAACTGTGTGTTAATCCTGTTTGAGCTACGTTAACATGCATTTGTTTCACATCGATGTACAAAGGAGTGTAGTTGCTGTACATTGCAGAATGCATTTACATTGAATTTCTTAGGAATCGAATGCCTTAACGCCATTTGGAAATATGCTAGCGTTAATGCATAATTCTTTAGCAAGTGGAGCACGTGTGTGCGTTATACATGCCATATCATATCATACACCTGTTTTAATACTCCAGGGACTGAAAAATGTCCCACACTGTGCTTTGCGATTGCAGCCTGGGCAGAGGACGGATATATTGTCCAAGGACACCTTCCAAAGTGTCTGTGGATTCCATCTCTGCTCTACACACAGCAGGGGTGTTGCTAGGTCTGGAAAAGATCTGGGGCTACACTAATGTCGGGATTGTCGGGACTTGGGGCTAGCTAGCCTTTTGGTTATCCGGGGCTACAACCAAAAGACCCGGGGCAATAGCTAATCCACCCCCTAGCAATGTCTCTGACACAACCCTCTTGGGCCACGTAGAATATGTTTTTTCAGGCCTCCAAGCGCCCAGCACCAGTGTGCAGCCGCTTTCCCAGCTCCTTCCCCTGCCTCCATTTCCCCGTTTGTGCGCTTCATCCCGCCTCCCCAACCCTCCCACCACCCATGATTGGACCATCAGAGGGCCATTTCCTGCGAGCTACTCAGCGCGAGCACCGCGCTGCTGCCCATTTCAATCGGGAAACAGGTGAGCTGTGTAGTCCCTTAGTGACCCTCCTGGGTCACGTAGAACATGTTTTTTTAGGCCTCCAAGCGCCCGTGTGCAGCCTCTTTCCCAACCCCCTCCCCTGCCTCCTTTTCCCCGTTCGTGCTCTACATCCCGCCTCCCCAACCATCCCACCACCTGTGATTCGACCATCAGAGGGCCAATTCCTGGGAGCTACTCAGCGCGAGCACTGCGCTCCTGCCCATTTCCATGGGGAAACAGGTGGGCTGTGTAGTCCCTTAGCGACCCTCCTGGGCTACATAAAACATGTTGTTTTAGGCCTCCAAGTGCCCAAGCCCCTGTGCAGCCTCTTTCCCAGCCCCCTCCCCTGCCTCCATTTCCCAGTTCGTGTGCTTCATCCCTCCTCCCCAACCCTCCCACCACTCATGATTGGACCATGTGGCTGTCATAAGCGACCCTTCCAGGGCAGCCCTCTGCCCAGCAGCCCCTGTGGCTGAGGGCCCCGAGGCAAAGGGCGACTCCTACAATGGTGGCTCCAAGATGTGTCTGCATGTGTCCGCAGGGGAATCCAGCAGTTAAACAGACACCAACAAAAACTGTAAGTGTAGCATAGGTGGGGTGTAGAGCAATTACTCTACACCAGAAAGCCCCTGCCACTCTACCTTACCTTTCCATAACATAGACTGCCATAGACTTAGACCATGCATACAAAGTTGAACTTAGAAGGTATTCCCAACATCACTGAGTGTGCCGTAATAGCGTCACTGTGTTAAAGTTGAATTTAGAAAGTGTGCCTAATAGCATCACTGTGTTAAAGTTGAATCTAGAAAGTATGCCTAACAGCGGTACTGTGTTAAGGTTGAATTTAGAAACTGTTCCCAACACCATTGAGTATGCGCTAATAGCGTCACAGTGTTAGAGAAGAACTTTGAATATATTCCCAACACCAATGAGTGTGCCGTAATAGCGTCAGTGTGTTCAAATTGAATCTAGAAAGTGTACCTAATAGCGTCACTGTGTCAAAGTTGAATTTAGAAGTATGACTAATAGCGTCACTGTGTTAAGGTTTGAATTTAGAAGGTATTCCCAACATCATTGAGTGTACCTTAATAGCGTCAAAGTGTTAAAGCTGAATTTAGAAGGCATTTCTATCATCACTGAATGTGCCCCAATAGTGTCACCGTGGTAAAGTTTGAAAGTAGAAAGTGCGCCAATAGCGCCACTGTGTTAAAGTTTGAACTTAGAAAGTATGCCCAATAGCGTTATCGTGTTAAAGTTTGAACTTAGAATGTATTCCCAACATCACTCAGTATGCCCTAATAGCATCACTGTGTTAAAGTTGAACTTAGAAGGAACTCCCCACATCATTGAGTGTGCCCTAATAGTGTGTTAAAGTTGAATCTAGAAAGTATGCCTAATAACGTAACTGTGTTAAAGGTGAATCTAGAAAGTGTCACTAATATCGTCATCTATGGTGCGGATAGAGACAACACCCGTTCTGCATGTGGATGGAAAGGATGGAGTGGATGGAAAGGATGGAAAGGATGGAGTGGAGTGGAGTGGAGTGGATGCAACAGAGTGGATACAACAGATAGAGTGCATGCAAAGGACAGAGTGTATGGAGTGGATATATCTCTGTATATCTCTGTATCTCTTATATATGCTATGTATATGCTATGTACCCGTATCCCCATGTTATCTGTAACACATGTTTACCTATCCATCCTGTCGCTTCATATACGTAAACCGCTATGTACACCCCCTGTCCTGCTTTCGTGCTTGCTCACAGGCGCTTTACTAATAACCACCATATCACACTACTACACTTACTCTCTCCTATACACCATCATTCAACTAGAACACAGCTATACTATGACACATTCGGTCTAGCTGTTCTCATACTAACATGACCCCATGAACACCTCATCATCCTAATAAAACACAGCTAGCTGAGCACATACCGCCTAACTTAGGGGTCTCCTTCGGCCTAACGCAGCCAGAACTCAGTCTGGGTGTCCACCCTTCAGACCGAACACATCCAACTGATTTCCTCAGCACCACACCTACCCCTAAGAAGAACCTTTAATGCAACAACCACACCAGCTGCACACATATCTTGTGGGCCCACGCACCATATGACAATCTCTCTCTACTGACTTGATCTAGGGTTCCCGAGGGCGTTTAGCCTGCCAGCACGTTGAGATCATACCAATGATACATAAGGCGCTATATAAATGCCAATTAACATAACATAACATAACATAACATAACATAACGCAGTATAATAATTATTTTAGCTCACACTACACACAATAAAGCACCACCTTTAAGACAAAATTAAAATGCACAATAGAAGGAAAAGAAAAAACAGCTGTAGAATAAAAGACATGGGAACATTCTGTAAGAATGCTTAATGTACTGCAAAAGCTTTTAGCCAGTGTTATATAAACATTGCATCAGAAGTTCAATGGCATTTTTCACTGCTTAACACTAGAACAAAAAGTTCCCTGGTGCAAAACATTGCTGAAGTACATTTTACCACAGGACAAATACCTGTGCACAATATAACTGTACTTGCTCGAACTGTGTTATTCGGACTATGCAATCATCATAGAAAATATTCGCTTTAAAAATAGGTTTTGTACATAGTTTTTGTGAGGAATTGCCATCTGGCAAGGGTGCAAAGCCCTGGCTTTCTTGATTTGTATTAATAAATAAAATGATGTGGGTAATTCCATATGTTGATCAAATTTCCCTTCCGTAAGCTCTGTGCCAAAAGCATAGTGTAATTGTGCCCTGCTGCTTCAGTAGCCAGTTCTGCATCACCTGCTCTACCAGTGGCACAGAGCAGGTTCAAAGGTCACAGGTGCAACAGACAAGTCTCTGCAGAGCAGGCTCGACATTGAAGATGTTCTCCCCTGTACCAGAACTACAATGGTCATAAGTAACCCATGATGGTGGCAGGACGGACTCCAAAATAAGGCTGTGCCTGAGTTTATCCGCAGTACGCTACTTATGATCATGGCCACCACATCCAAATTGATATCACACATGTCAGCTCCTGTGAGTCACCTCTGTTGTGGAAGGTGATGTGTATTCTGGCCAGATGGGTTGAGACTGCCAAATGGCAGGACAGGAACCTGAATGGCCATGCCTGTTCTTTGATTTCTTTGTGAGGGCAGGTAACACCATCCACCAGAGGCAGACGCACAACAGCCAGCTGTTTTAGGCCCAGGTATCAAAGGAGCACACCCATTTCAAAGGCATAGCCTCACAACAGGTTGCTGCATCTCTAAAGGCCTTTGTTCTTAGTCAGAAGGGAATGGGGCAGGATTAGAGTAGACAGGAGGGCTCTATTCAATGGAAGAATACTTCCACCATTTTGATTCTCTCTGCCTTCCTCGCTCCTTCCTGTCCCCTCCACTTCCTGTGGAGCAAAGAACTTTGGGTATGACATCGGAAGGGAAAGTCTACTTCGTTCACAAGTAGGGATTGGAAAACCTAGGTAGGCTAGCTTTAGTCCAATCACCAATGGATATTTACCTTTATAAGAAGGGGTCTCCCACCTTTTCTTATATTCCTTCTGGAACAACACATCTGAGAAGGTTTCACGGTACCTCTTTTGGAAAAGTTGTATTTTCCAAAGGCCCTAGCCTTAGGTGAATAAGGAGTGGTTCAAGATAGAGGAGAGCTTTGCCCCCCTGCCCACTCCAAGGGCACATTGGGGGTGACTTTGCTGTGGACCAGGAGCTGCCACTGTGCGCCAGCTGTCATGATCCATCGATCACGCCCCTTTTGGTCCTCCTGGTCCCTGGCACGACGGGGGTTACTCGCTGTAGTACACCCAACATGGCCGTATTCGCAGAACGCGGTCTATCGACCTTTACGTCCATGCAGCACGTTCCATAAATTAACCACGCCCTTGCGGCTCCGCTTGTCTCAACGCTATCGTTAGCTGAGGCTAGACATGCGTCGCGTTGTGCTCCTGGAACTGAGTTGCTGCTCTAATTCCCGGACCCTCTCCTTCTCCTTCCCTTTCCTTGTACCTGTTCTTTCTGTGATCCACGCACACCTCCCCCGTGTGCTCTCTTCCTTCCTGGTCTTCCTGGAGTTTCCTTGATCCCAGACGTAAAAGCTGAACGAATCCTGGAATCTGACGACGGCCGAGCGGGCTTATACAAGACCCGAACAGCACAGAAGAAAACCCCGCCGAAGGATCCCGCAAGGCAACATAAACAGGTGAGAAAACACGAAACCTGTGACAGATTGAGACGCCACCTGACTGAATTCGACACAGACATAGAAGCGGCCATCCAGGACCTAATGTGTGGCATGCAAGAGCTGACGACCGAAGTGCAAAATTTAAAGGCAGAGAACGCTGCCTTAAAGCAATTGGCGTTGTCCCGTGAATCTGCTACGAAAGAGAGTGTAATACTGGGCGGTGTTGTTGATAAATATGATGGTTCCGCAAAGAGTCTTCGTGGATTTCCACTTTACTTTCAAGCCTTATTATTTTTCTACGCCCAGGGCTAAGGTGGGCTTTATTATTACGCATCTTTCCGGCAATGCCTTGACCTGGGGCACCCCACTGGTTAACTCTGGGAATTCTCTCCTGGATGATTACAATGGCTTCATACAGGCCCTTAAAACCATGTTTGACCGCCCAGAGCGGGTCTACAGTGCCCAGGAACGTCTACTTGACTTTCAACAAGAAACCCAGGATATGCTTACGTATGTCACATGCTTCAAGCAGCTGGCTAAAGAGGCGGATTGGTCCCCTGAAGCTTGTTTTACCGTATTTCGAAGAGGGCTAAACGAAGACATCAAGGATGAACTAGCCAGAGTGGCACGGCCAAGTTCTTATCAGGCCCTAATGGATCTTGCCCTGCAGATTGACTTTCGCATTCAGGAGAGAAAGGCAGAGAAAAAGAAAAGCAAGTTGCCACTCCAGAAGAGCCCCATTGGGATATCCTCGAACCCCGAAGGTATTTCCACTTCAAGTAACCAGCCTGAACCTATGCAGCTAGGGGCATTCCGTGGACCCATATCCTCTCAAGAAAGAATGCGTAGGATCCATACCGGGTTGTGTATGTATTGTGCATCAGACAAACATTTAGTAAGAGAGTGCCCAATAGCCCCCCCACGGCGCTCGGGAAATGCCAGCTCCCGATCCTAAATGGAGCACAGGTTCGGGAGAGAGATGCCTGCTCCACATCATTTCCATCCTTGAACTCTCCTGGACAAAATTCCTTGGTGATTTTACAGGCCTTCTTATCACCATCCAAGAAGGAAACGCATCCCATCCTGGCACTGGTGGGCTGTGGAGCTATGGGAATTTTCATAGACCAAGAATGGGTTCTTAAACACCATATTCCTTGCGAATCCCGGACTATTATGCAACCTGTAGAAGCTATTGATGGAAGACCCCTTTCTTCAGGACCCATAACCCTTCAGACCAAGGATGTCGAACTTTCCATAAACCACCATCGAGAAAGGATAAAATTTGACATCATCAAGTCGGCCCACTACCCAATGGTTTTGGGAATGCCCTGGCTTCAAAAACACAATCCGTAAATCAATTGGGCAGCGGGTTCCTTGTTCCTGGGCTCAGAATTTTGTATGTCCCACTGTTTATTGTCAGACCTTACTCCGACACCATCAGAAGGGCCTCCTACGAATCACCAAGGTACAATCTCTGTCTCAAACATTATCCGGGTTCCGGAGATATAAAAGGAATACTCTGATGTCTTCTCCACTGCCATTGTCCAAGCGTTACCTCCCCATAGACCAGACGACTGTGCTATAGAAACGGACCCTTCCACTGTAATTCCCTTTGGGAGGATGTTCATCTTATCCGAACCTGAAAAGAAAGCCCTTCGAGAATACCTGGACACTAATCTTGCAAATGGCACCATACGACCCTCTAAATCCCCAGAAGGAGCCTCACTGTTTTTTGTTCCCAAGAAAGACACCAAGGAACTCAGACCGTGTCTGGACTATCGAGGTTTAAATCAATGCACCCTTAAGGATCGCTATCCGTTACCCTTGATCTCGGACATTCTGGAGGCAGTAAGGGGTGCAGTTGTTTTCACCAAGTTGGATCTCAGGGGTGCCTACCATCTGATTCACATTAGGGCAGGAGACGAGTGGAAAACGGCCTTTAGAACACCCTTTGGTCATTATGAATACTTGGTCATGCCTTTTGGACTTGCTAATGCCCCGGCGGTCTTCCAACGCTTCATGGATAAGGTGTTCTCAGACATGCTATTCCTTTTTGTGATTGTCTATCTGGACGATATCCTAATATTTTCGAAGGACATTTCCAAGCACGAAGAACATGTAAAGGCAGTGTTACAACGACTACGCGAAAACAAGCTCCTGGCAAAGCCCGAGAAATGCATCTTCCATGTTTCTACTGTACATTACCTAGGATTTGTCCTTAGTCCAGAAGGCATTGGAATGGATCAATCCAAGGTTAAGGCTGTACTATCCTGGCCAAGCCCCACCTCTGTGAAACAAATCCAGTCTTTCCTGGGCTTAGCTTTTCCGAGATAATCCAACCAAATCATTGTCCTATTAAAGAAAGATGTACACCTCCTTTGGACCACAACTCAAGAGGATGCCTCCAGTTACGCTATTGGAGCCGTCCTCAAACAGGTATTCGGGGACAGGATGGAACACCCCATCGCTTACCTTTCCCGGACGTTAACTCCCAGCGAAACCCATTACTCAGTCTTGGAAAAGGAACTGCTGGTCATCCGTCAAGCCTTTACCGAGTGGCGTCATCTACTCCTCGGAGCGAAGCATCCTGTCCAGGTCCGCACAGACCTTCAAAACCTACAAGTACTGCAAGCCTTGGAGTGTAGGAACAGCCGTCAAGCTCGCTGGGCCTTCTTCTTTGTCCAGTACCAGTTCCAGATTCACCATGTTGTAAGAGGATTCAATTCAACACTACAGCTAAGTCAACGCCTAGTCTATAATACTGAATGAAAACCCTTATTGATATATCTTTATGTCCAGTTCATGCATTCTGGATGACTACCCCTATATAACACCCCTCTCTTGGAATCCTCCTGACCCCACTGAGCCAAGAAGTAGTTCTGTTTTGCAAGTTAAAAGGTTTAATTGATAATTTAAACAATATATATATATATATATATATCACGCTTTATAATAAATTAATAATTGAATAGCACACTTAATCTGATATGATAAAGATTACAACGGAGAATCTGGCACTAGCACACTTCTTGATAATCACTAAGGAGTTGACATGAAATGGATAAGATAGCAACAATACTTTTATGGTTTCAAATGGATGCAATGTGGAATGAAATGCAGTACAGAAAATAACTTGATAGGATTTCAGCAAAAGACAATGTAATTACTTCCTTGGACAATTCACCCCCCCCCCTTTTATGCAATGCAGGGAAATGGAAGGAAGGCACACAATTCTCAGAAATGCAATTCAAATGTAATTCAGTTCACCCAGCAACTTAGACTACAGAAGTTGAAAACACAGGCAAAATGCTTTGATATGTGCTGGCAATGTAGAAAAAAATATGCTAAAATGCTTTTAATTCCCTCTAGAGGTTCAGGGTGAGTGGTATCTAGTTAATACTAGTCCAGGCTCACTCTTGCAATGATTCAGGGATAGTTTTTATGAGGCAAACGATTTTTTTCAGGGGAAAGCAAAAGCAGCTATCTTTTTGCAAGTGGAGAAATTTTCAAATCGCGGCAAAATTCGCGAATGCGCCGAGCGAGATTACAGAGGAACTACAAGGACTATCACTATCGTTTTGGGGTCCTAAGAAAGCCTAGGATCTCAGCTTCCAGATGAAAGTTACTGCAAGTCTCTAGCACAAACGGTCGCGGAGATATGAGCGATTGAATAAAGGTCGTTTTTCAGATTTGAAATTTTAAAGTTCAAAAAGACAAGTGCAGCTTGCAACTAGAAAATGACAGGTGACAGCTTTACAAATGACAGGTGACAGTTAGGAGGCAGTTCTACTTAGATTAAAATAGAATTGATTATATTATTTTAACTAAGAGATTGGTTCTGCACAGTTTTCTAGGTACTCACACTATATTCTTGAGTGAAATGGGCCTCGCCACGGATCTGGTCAGGTTTTAGACTGGACTCTGGTCTCTGCACTTCACAGTGATCTGGGTCAGCTCTCTCTGGTTCTGCTAACAGGTCAGCTCTACTCTGCTGGTCTGGTCTGGGTCTCTGAAGGTTGATGGAGGTAAAGTATGGATTTTCCCGGCAGAGCTTCCAGCTGCAAATGGATTTGAAGGTCCCTATCTGTCCTGTCTCTCTGCTTTTGTGTGTTTTTAAAATGTGTGTGTGTGAGCAGCATCACTAGCCAGCCCCTCTCCACTTATCATTGGCCAAGCTTTCACTTCTCCCCTGATTGGGGAAGCTAAGTTGTGTCAGAGTGATGTCATTTTACAGCCTGCAGAAAGTCCACTCCTCCTGTCAACTTGCACACAAATCTAGATTTGAACCAAATACATATTTCATAGCTACACAGTGGTTTGAAATTACATGCACCCATCATGCATTACAGGAGGTATACCCTGTTCAAACTCTGCTCTTCCTGGGGGCTTGCATTCAGAAATGGCAATATTTTGCACTTTTTAACTGGTTTGCAATACCAGACATTACCCCAAATTTACACACATGTGCGCAAGGAGTATGGACATTAGTTGATGAAGTGTCAGATTTTTCACATGCACACATTTTGAGTAATATCCTCTTTTCCGCTAAAACTCCCCTGAACATACCACCGGTTCTAAAAACCTCTTAAAATGTGGGCAGAAAAATCACAAGAATTATGGAGTCATTTAAATAATTTTCACAAGTCCGCTCTATGAGTTATTCATCTTTTTCTAAAACCATATTCTGGCTATAGAGGTGTGTCTTTTCATGTCACATGGTACAGAAACCAGTCTTTCCAGTTTCTGCCAAGCTCAGAGACCCTGCCCCTCCCAGCTTCTGCCAAGAGGAAGCTCCATTTACGACTCCCGCCAATAAAACATTTGCCTGAGTCAGGACAGGGCTTTGTTCAGAGCTCCTGTATTCTGTGGGGGCTCCCCTTAATTCAATTATCAGAGAGATGGCATATCCTTAGTGTGGCCAGCAAAAGGCAGATAGGCCTGGGAACACAGCTGTGACTCAAGTGTCACTCCTGATGGGGGGTAGTTGCCAGGCAGAATTCAGTTCCTTAAGCCAGGTTTCAGATAAAATGTCACTTCTGTTCCCCAGTTTAAGTCAAGACATTTTTTTACATATGCAGCTAGGATGCTGATTCTAAGTTTAAAACTATGACATTTAAACAATTGCAACCTATGTGACACTCAAAGTAGGTCACTCATTTCTTTTAAACATTTAGATTTTTTAGTGTCTTTCAGTCCAAATTTACTTAAACTGCTGAAATCCACAGCTCAGCCAGTCTTGTTATAAACCTTCAAGTCACTTCAGAATATAACTTTACATTGGATCCACCTCTTAGTAAGTCTTTCTTTGGCATGTTTTGGGTTCATTTATTCAGTTTTCTACAAAAAAGTAAAATCTGGTGGTTTTAAAACGCCGGCTTTTGGATAGTGGTGAGTACTGGTACTGCACCCCTTTTTGGGATTTAAGAAAATGAATTCCCAACAGTTATGGGTTTGCTTTTGGCAATCAGCATTGCCACTCCCAATGGTTTCAGACTACTGTGTGGGTAGTCCACTGGTGGTTTTAGGCAGCGTCCTTCTGTGCCCATAACATCGGCAAAAATGAGTGGCAGCCTATTCTTCATGCATTTCCCTGTGCATTTTCTGGGAAGCTCTGGCCATCATGATGTTTTCCATGTCAATACTGCACAGTTTTGAGGTAGGGCTCGGATGCATGGGTAAATACATCCCACAATGTTTCCAGGACACAAAATCTAATAGCTGACGCCCTCTCTCGACGTCCAGACTACGAACCTCCGGGAGATCGGGCATATCCCAAGATGTTTCCCCATACAATATTTGTAGCTCAAGCAAACAATCTCCTGGAAGACATTCGTATGCAAACTCAGACTTCAGAACTCTGGAAGGATCCTTCCAAAAGGACTCAATGGGATCTGAGAACCCAGGACGGATACCTGTTTAACAATAACAACCTGTTTATTCCCACACAGAAACTACAACAAAAGATAATAAACCTCTGCCATGATACCCCTCACTCCGGTCATCGCAGCATTTCCAACACCCTCTGTCTAATACAAAGACAATTCTGGTGGCCCAGAATGAAGGCTGACGTTCAACTGTACGTGCAATCTTGTTCTGTCTATAATCAAAACAAACATGACAACCAAAAACCAGCAGGACTCTTATTACAGCCTACTCCACCAACAAGACCTTGGGAAGTCATCGCTACAGTTTTTATTGTAGAATTACCGCCATCCAGAGGGTACACCACTATCATGGTCACCATTGACTTGTTCACTCATATGGCCCATTTTACACCTTTGTATAAGTTACCAACCTCGTCAGAACTTGCTGGAATCTTCCTGGAACACATCTTCCGACTGCATGGACTTCCTTCCAAGATTATATCGGACAGAGGAGCATAGTATATCTCTCAATTTTGGAAACACCTCTGCAGGATACTAGGAATCCAACGAGCCCTCTCCTCAGGATATCATCCCCAAACCAATGGAGTCACAGAACGAGTGAATCAAACCCTTGAACAATACCTTTGTTGTTTTTCTACTAAGGTCCAGGACGATTGGTCGCCTCTGATACCAGTGGCAGAATTCGCCTACAACAACTCAGACCATTCGGCCGTTAAAACCAGCCCTTTTTTTTGCAGCCATGGATTACACCCTGCGGTACTACCTTCAGTCCTTCCGCATCCTACTGCAATTCCAACAGTCGATTCCTGGATTGAAACACTCATCAATGTACAGAGAGAAGCCACGGAACATCTAGAAAGAGCACAGATCCAAACTAAGCACTATGCAGATTCGAGGAGAAGGCCAGGGCCTTCTTACACCATTGGGGATAAAGTATGGCTATCCTCGAAGCTACTGCGCCGACATCTCCAACCGAATAAGTTGGCTCCTCGATATTATGGGCCCATTCCTATGAAAGAAGTCATTAACCCTGTGGCCTTTCGACTTAAACTACCAGACTCCTGGAAGAAAATCCATCCCGTTTTTCACAAATCTCTATTGAAGCCTTACATCCAAACCACCCGGACTAATCTTAGACCCAGTCCTGTGATTGTCAATGACCAGCTAGAATATGAAGTGTCTCGAATATGTGATTCCAGATATAGACGAGGACAACTTCAATACCTGGTGGAATTGAAGGGCTATCCACCAAGTGAACGTACCTGGGAACCAGTCTCAAACCTAAACTCCCCCAGATTGCTCAGAAAATTCCATCTAATACATCCAGGCAAACCCGGTGGAACGAGTTTTAGAAGGGGGCATGCTGTCATGATCCATCGATCATGCCCCTTTTGGTCCTCCTGGTCCCTGGCATGTCGGGGGTTACTCGCTGTAGTACACCCAACATGGCCATATTCGCAGAACGCGGTCTATCAACCTTTACGTCCATGCAGCCTGTTCCATAAATTAACCACGCCTCTGCGGCTCCGCGCGTCTCAACGCTATCGTTAGCTGAGGCTAGATGTGCGTCACGTTGTGCTCCTGGAACTGAGTTGCTGCTCTAATTCCCGGACCCTCTCCTTCTCCTTCCCTTTCCTTGTACCTGTTCTTTCCGTGATCCACGCACACCTCCCCAGTGTGCACTCTTCCTTCCTGGTCTTCCTGGAGTTTCCTTGATCCCGGACGAAGAAGCTGAACGAATCCTGGAATCCGACGACAGCCGAGGGGGCTTATACAAGACCCGAACAGCACGGAAGAAAACCCCGGCAAAGGATCCTGCAAGGCAACATAAACAGGTGAGAAAACACGAAACCTGTGACACCAGCATCTCCAGAAGTTAGAAGGGCAGACCCTGACCAGAACCATACTGTCCTGCATTGTCATCTAGCTGAGCCCATCACATGCTAGGTTCCAATCAATTGCTCGATGCAGGAACCCGATCCAAACAGCTGGAAAGTCACATGCCGTCTCTGGCTAGGGTTGTGACGATGGCTCATCCTGACTAGCCCTCAAATGGCTGTTTCACTGACCAGCACATCAGAGTACCCAGATCAACAATTTCACGACTGTCGCCTGCCGACTCAAACCACTGGAGCATCACACATTGACCCTTTGCAGCAGCTAAAATCCAACTCAGCCTGGCCCAACTTCGAAGAGATCCTGGGGAATGCCAGACCAGCATTGCTGAAAGCCCCCCTTTGAAAAGCGCAGAACAGCCGCATTCATCCCTGTACGACTCATGCTCACTGCTTCGGCCCACAAGAACTACTGTACCTGAACTGAGCTTGATCCAGTCGCATCAACATTCGACACTGGGTGTGACACTGTCAACCCACCAAAGAACTGAAACCAGGTACTGTTGAACACAAACTGCCCCTCGGCCCACCTGAGCCCTAGAGACTAGTTAGGTCACTATTGCACCTTCTTTCACCCAAAGACATATCCTTTTTGTGGTTGATATTTTGTCTATCGCCTTTGTATTCATGCTCAGAGTGCTACTTTCTTCAGTCTGTAGCATCTTCTTGGATGGGGAGTTCACAGTGTTTTCTATTTAGTTCTACTGCAGATGGTGTGCTTAATAGGTAAATCCTGGTCAAAGGAGGGTCCAGTTCTATATGCTGCCTAGATTGACCTGTCTCTGCATTTGACACAATAGAAACAGGATGTGGTTTGAATTACATCGACAAAGGGACTGATCTGTCCAACTCTTTGGTTATTATCTGTAGTGTCCACTTGTATACCGTTGGATAAATCATTTGTTCAAGAGAAGGGTGTGCCCTCCTAGCACAAGGACTCCTGTGGTTCTGAAGAAAATATCTTGCATCCTCTACATCCCTGTCTGTAGTACATGGTGAGTATCATGTGGAACTATTAATTGAATTAACAGTCAATAATGGAATGATCTAACATGCACCAGTGCTCGATTAATCTTACACCAATGAGCATTGCTAAGTAGTATTGATATCTCACGTTCATGTAGGCAGATGGCATGATCATTTTTATTTATCATGTCAATAAAATAGGCAAACAGATGAGATGATCACTTATTAATCATGTCAATACAATTTTAAAAAACAAAAAAATCCTCTAGGATAATATTTCATATACCCCAGAGCAGTTTCAGAGTAGTATTTAGTCTAACTTGCAGTAGTTTACATGATTGTTTGAATTATTATTTGTTCTTCTGTCATTTTTATTTTTCAATTTTTCAAGTAGTTGTGTTACATTGAGTATATGTATTCTCCCAGAACATTGGTTTTAGGTTTTTGTATGTGTTGTAAAGGAAAATGCCTGGTAATATGCCAGGTAAATATGCACAATTTGGTGAAACAGTGTACAACTGTATAAGGAAAAGTGCTTTGTCACAAACACATTTTTCCTTTTGCTGAAATCCAGGGAAAAGGGTGGGGTGTCCAAATGTCACATAGCCAGTAATGGCTGGAAGGTCCTAACAGGCAACTATGCACAATTTGGTGTGGATTGGTGAAATGGTGTGGAATTGTTAGTTCCATTTGCTATTTGTTTTACAGACAGTTTAATTGTATCATTATATGATGTGTATTTCACTTTTGTATTAAAATAATCTTTATACTCTCAGGCACTCTCTTTGACCTCTGTGCACACAATAACTTGTAAAGGAACAAGCATGAATGATGACAACATACTGCGCTATCAGTAGCGTAGATTTTCCACTTTTATGTTTAATATTGTATATTGCCCCCATTCCACACTTGCCCAGAGGGGCACCCTTATGTTTTGTAACATTGTAGTTTGAATTACAGCAATGGGGCATTCCTCCAGGACTACTGGCTATCATCATACATCTGAACACTGACAGTAAGAAACGGGTCAGATTAGATGGGAGGATATCCATTTCTGTTTCAATCTTAACAGGTAGAGGAGTCAGGCAGGGGTCCCACTTGGCTCCCTGACTAACCTCTATCTCGCCGATTTGAACAAAGCTTTATTACATTGTGCACTTGCCTCCCCAAAGATTGGGGCTTAACCTCTGTCATGGCTCGCTTATGCAGACGATGTGGCCCTGATGGATTTTGCACCAATAGGCCTCCAACGTCTCATAACGGGGTTTGAGGAATATGCAGCGAGTAACGTATTAATAATGAACACTGCTAAAACAAACATTGTTTTCTTCTCTACCCCTGGCAGGCGCATTTCAATTTTCAATTGGAATTTGAATGGCATCCGCATTCCAGGGAAGTTGGCGATTAGGTATTTGGGCCTGATTTTGTACGCAAATCCATCAATCTCAAAGGAGAAAGTGCGCTTGGAAGGTATATTGGACAAGTTAATCTGCCAGATGAAAAAGATCTTACTGAAGTATTGTAAATTCGCGTTGGTGCCCCTGATCCATTTCTATAAAGTCAAGGTGATCCCCAAAGTTCTATATGGCCTGGACTCAAATTTCCAGGCCTGGTCAGTTAACTGGTTCGAGGATGGAGGGGAGACTTTGGAAAAAGGTATTAAACCTCCCCCAGTCCCTTCTAGTTTCAAGCGTAAGGTATGAATTGGGCCTGAGCTCCCTGGCAGCGCTGTTGATAGTTTCCCTATATCGATCTACTCTGGTTTTGAAGGTGGGCTGTCTGTACGAAGATGTGGCTATCCAAATGAATCAGGATAACTCATCATACTTGACGAGATTGAAAGACAGAGCCACAAATATCCTAATCCGCTTGGATAGAGTTCCAAAAGACTTGGTGGGGGATCCCGAAGGCATTATAAAAGCTATTCTTATCCAGATTTGGATTCAAACAATAGATTCCTTTCGAAATTTGAAACTAGCAAAACCTCTTTCCATCCTGGATAAACCCAGAGGTCTTCTCCCGAGATACTTGACCAAATTTACGGACCCACTTGAGAGGCACAAATGTCTCAGTTTTTCGATTTAATGTAATCTTGGCAGGAGAAATAAGGGCTTCTCGGGACAGCCTATGACTGGAAAAGGGTCTTTCCATACTGTGTGGGAAAGGGGAACTTCAAACACTCAAACACATTGTTATCAAATGCGTTGCTTTACAAGAAAAGAGTGTGAGATTTTTCTGTCAATTCATTGATCGTGAAACCACAATTCAGACGGTCGAGTTTTGGGAGAGCGCAGCTTCCGGCTATGAAACCAAATTAACCTTGGAGGTACTAAAACTATTGAATACTGCTGGATTCATTTAATGTTTTGATTATTTGCTTCCTTTCCTCTTTATTGTTTTATTTGTTTTAACTGTAATTAATTTCTTAGGTATAAACCATGATGAATAGTACGTATTTGTTTTCTAAGACTGTAAATGTTATCATGTAACATCATGTGTTTTTGTAAAAAGCTGATATTTGGCTAAATACAATAAAACAATAATTTAAAAAGATAGTGTGTTTACTTAAAATATATATTTCTTATAAAACTTGATTGGACCTGCCCTTTATTTTGGACTGTATTACTGTGTTGTTTGTGTCACTATTGGATCACCTACACACCCCTCTTAAGAGTATAGCCTTATCTCGGCCCACATTACCACAAAAGGGAAAGGAGGCATATTGCTAATCTATTTTTGTTTTGCTTTTATGATTGCGTTGGTTCTTGGTTTGTAGAAGTGTGAGTGCTGAGTGGGCATTTTTACTCCTACTAAGCCTTCCACCAGAGGCGTAGACAGGGTAGGGTCTGAGTGGGCAAAGCCCACTCAAAATCTGTAAATGCCCACTCAGCAGTGCTGCATTGGCATTTACAGATGTTAATGTCACTGAGATGTGCCCAACTACATGAACTTCAGGACCCACTTGTTAGACAATCCTGGATACGCCTCCACCTTCTACTCTTGCTGGGCAGAATCCAATTAGTCACAGTTTTTCCCTCCATTCCTTTTGCACAGAACTAATCATTCTGCATTTTTTACAGATATCTTGATGAACATTTAACTTGTCAAATTGAAATACTTTTACATTTTTAAAATAGTGCTCTTTTCAGTGAAAAATAATGTTTTCTTCAAATGATTCTTCTTTTTCAAAGCAAAGAAACAACTGTTTTATTATTCTTTGGGTCACTGTGTTTTTGAGGCACCGGTCGCTGTTTGATAATTAACACAATTTAGACATGCACTGCTGCGCCAGATTATTCCCTCTTTCATTTGGCACCCACAAATCCGACGAGGCCAAATTTAAGATCCTACATCACATGTTGAACTAAAAAGACATTCACACCAAGGTCACCGCTGTCCTGAAACCTTTAACTGAGACAACTCACATCTATGTTTCCATTACTGCACCACATGAAAGAGCTATTTTAGTTGCGTCACTGTTTATTTCGACATATTTTGGCCGCCTGTCAAGTTGGCCAGACAAAGAAGTGCCTAAACTCAAGAAAGCCTAAAACACAACCAGCGCATGATGAAAGGGAATCGTGTTAACTTTCTATCCAGTGCACTGGCTACACTGGGTACATGCACCCCTTTCAAGATATTGCATCTGAAACAAGGACATCTTCAGGACATTTTTCTTGTTTATATTTTCAGTCCTTTCGAAAGCGATGACTCTCATGCATAACCCCTGTTTGGTCATTTATTCAAATTGTGATAAAGGTTGGTGTTTGGTTCATTGTAAATCAATGTGCGTCCCTTCTTTTTAGTGGAACACACACACGGACTGAAAAGAAAACAAACTTGCATTCTGGAAGAAAATGTCCGTGCAGACTGTATAAAAAGTGAGAGCAATTAAGTATCAGTTTCCCACAATCAAACTAGACGGTCGCGAATAATATTTGCATTTCCATGTGCTCGTTTAATGAAGCAACTCCAAAATAATTAGTTGTTTTAATAACCTTGAATAATTTTCGGAAGGAAAGATTGATGATGGCGAGGAGGCATCATTAGGAATTTCTGGCCAGTAAATAAAAAAACATCCTCTTGAGAAAGTAAATAACAACTCTTACAAAGTATAAACATTAAACTTTTCTGTGATTTTAGTAACTTGTCCCGTATAGCGGATATACACACAGAACTATATTTACAAAATATTCTAATTGAATGTAGGGTGAGCCACCATTATCCTTTTCGTACTTTTCTGTCCCCTGCATGCAACTTTCCACTTTTGCAAAACAGAGTATTACATTAAGGAGTAAAACAGACAAAATCACGTTCACCATTTACAATCGGTTTTGTAAAGATATAAATGCTGCCTGTAAATTAAGTTTTTCTTGTGGTACTCGCTTATGGTATTTACAATGGATTCCTATTTAATTTGCCTGTGTTTAGCAGATGCTCAATGCAGGCAGATTCCATAGAATGTGTGCTGATAGGGAGGAAACAGATTCCTCATTCTATTTTACACCCCACCAGCAAAACATTTTAGAAATGACCCAGTCTGGTCAACAAAGGTACAAACCGTTTTGCGCCTCAGATTTCTACCTTAGTTTATCATTCCGGGGATTAGAAATTACCCCGAATGGGAATATACATCTATCTTTTCAATTTGACCTCCACTAGAGCTGTCTGTCTTGGGTTAATAAACCTTTGTAAAAAATAGAAGTGCCCTAAAAGACAAATATAATGTTGTTTTCATAAGCAAGATTGACTTGTTTGAGCTAATTTTCATATCCGCAATGCGTAGCTCAGTGACTCTGAACTGGAGGTAAACTTCCAGGGATAGCTGCTGGGTGATTTTGCGGCAGGTGTTGCTTGTTAGCTGAAATGCCTTATTCCTTTCTCATTTCAGGTAAAAGTGTTTTTTTTTTTTTTTTCATACATGTTTAAATCTGCCATGATGTTTATGGTGTTTGCTATATAAATTCAGTAAAAATAGTTTTGTGAATGATACATTATGGTTAAGTTGGCTTAATAAAACCCTATACATTCAGTAAGAAAACTTTATTAAAGGAATGTTATGGTTGCAGCACAAAAAAACAAAACTCAAAATAAAGTATCAGTTATGATTTTCAAAGCAACCATAACTGCAACACACCCATTATAAAGCAATCAAATCTCTACCAGTACCCTACATTAACTTAACGATAATGTAAATGTATCAAATGTTTCAATAGTATCAATTATCATGTCTTCAGTACCCAAGAGGAATCAACTGCAGACATGTTTAGTGTGCACTTTGCACAGGGCATAGAAAAGCTCCTGTCAACATTTCCAAAGTGATGACTTTGGCTTGCTTGCAGACATGCCCTTTGGCCACTAACCACCTTTGCGGGACCATGGGCTACAGGGCATGGTCCTCTATGGTCAATGGCCATACTGCTATAAGTAACCGCTGTGCCTCTCCTGCTGTAGCCAGGACCACTGCAGATCTGTGGGCCATTGCCATGGTCAGTGGCTACATTTTGAAGAGCATGGCGTTCTACCTTAGGCTAGAACAAGTGGCCACTTTACCCCAATTATATGTCTGTAGGCGACTGGACATAGACACAGGTCAGGCTGGAGGATATGATATGATATGGTAAGTCATTTATAACGCACCTGTACACAAGTGTTTCTAGGCGCGACAGAAGGAGGACAAAACAACAATCTTACTGGGCCTTGTGTCATTCAGATCGTGCAAGTGCAGGGAGGGGAGAAGTGTGGGGTGGCGAACTGCTGGTAACTCAATAAGTGCTGCCGGAGAGTGGCTCATAAATGCAGAGAGACAAGGGACTGGAGGGTTGCAGATGTATTTATTTATTTGCATTTATAAAGCGCACAACAGCCCTTGGGCATCATGGCGCTGAAGTGCTGGGGAAGCCAGGAGGCAGTGCAAGGGCAACTGGACATGCAGGAACCTGGGCCCGAGTTTCAGTGGGTGACCAGGTGACCAGTGTGCGGAGCAGTCAGGGTCATCAGCAACAGAGAGGAAGAGAGAAATCAGAAGTGAAAAGGAAGGTCTTGAGTGGCTTCTGGAACCATCAGTGGTTCTGCTCAAGTTTGAAAGAGGCAGGGAGGCTGTTCCAGAGGGAGGCCCCAGCTGAGGAAAGAGATCTCCCCCACACACTCTGCTTGGAGAAGCGTCTGACCCTCAGAGAGTTGGAGGTGGATGAGTGGAGAGCTCGAGAAGGAAGATATTTGGAAGAGAAAATTGGAGGTAGTGCGGTCCCAGTTCCGAGAAAGCCTTGTGGACGATGCAAAGGAGATAGCCTTCAATCATCCCACAAGCTATTCCAAGCCACCAGAGTAGCTGCTGGCGCTGGCCCATAGCAAGTCCAGAGAGCCACATTCCCACCTTTGCAGATGTGTTGGCCACTGGCCATCAGCAGGGTTCATTTTTCCACAGGAATGGCCTGGCCTACAGCCACGCTCCATGGCCACTTTACACCATTTAATGTCTATGGGTCATGTCCTCCAAAACTGGACAGGGACCAGTTTTTCCTGCATAGTTTTCTGCCATGCACCAACCACCCACAACTAACTGTAGCAGACACTGGGCCTGTGATGTAGCCTGGCCCACTGCCCAATGTACTTCAATTGTGGGTCTGTAGGTCGGACGGCAGTTTGTCCACGGCATGGCAATGCACAGTTTCCACTATGGATTTGTAAGGACTCGAGTGCTCTGAGACCTGAGTTCTGGTCCGAAAAACCCAGAGGAAAAATTCCCTTTTTGCCATTTTCTAGGTATACTTCATACCCATGCGACCTCCCCCCCCCACCACCTTTCCTGGGATCGGGATGGGGCCCAAGGGCTGCAATATGCCTGTTTTTAAATAGTGTGTAGCCCATCTTCAGGATAATGCAAAATGTATGCAAATGACAACAGCAGCCATTTGAAACTTTTCACCAGTCCCCCAACCAATCAGATTGTTTGTTCCTTAACTATCAAATCTGCGTTTCACATGCTAAATCTGCAAGTTTGAACCTGGGTCACCCAGAAGTACATTTGTGTAGCAAATCTCAAATTAGCCATTCAGAGAACAAATTAGTCATGTCGTGGTCTTGGAGCTGTTGCACAAACCCAGTTATCTCTAAAACATGTTTGCCCTTTTTAGGGCACTGTTACACAAAACTGCTGGACAGATTTTCACAAAATGTGTAAGCAAATTTTTGGGATGAAGTACCAGCTCCTCACAGAGGCTTAACACAAATTAAACCATGCAGTGGTAAGGGCTGACGGAACGACCAAAAATGAGTTAATGGAGAAAGAATGGGAATACTTAATTTTTTGGGAGCCCCCTATTGCTGTTTCCTTCCTTGATACCTCTCCAAAAAGATTATGTTTTCAGTCTATAATGTTTTGGAAATATTGTGTGTACATTTGTCAAATGGTACCAAAGTTATACACTGCCCAAATAGTTCTCTTTCTAGGGGGAGTCCTATGTAACCATAGCTACCAAGTCACTGTCATGGTCTAAGCAGCAGATGTATATTTATCTCTCACTCTTACACAACTAAAGTGGACGCTCTGCAGATTGTTCACTATATTCTGATGAAGGAACTGTCTTAATAGAATAGAACAGAACACTGTTAATTCAAAGGGATCCTGTAATATTATTATTATTAAGTCTTCAACCAATACATGGCACTGCTCGCCCACTGCATTGCTGCTCCCTGTTCAAACTTTCAATGCTATGCGGATGACACTCAACTTGTTATCAGGTTCCCCTCTGCCACTTCGTCTCCCTTTCACATCTCCGACAGTCTGCAATGCAGGAGTGGTGCGTTGCCATTAACCGCTGCCTAAATGTCAGTAAAACAGAGATCCTCCTCATCTGCACACCTGCACTTTCTCTTCCTGTCACTCTCTGGCCAGCCTTCCTTGACCCTCTCCCTGCTCCCACTTGCGAGGCTATGAACCTTGGGGTCATCTTTGACTCCACACTTTCCTTTTCTCCGCATATCTCTGATGTCTCAAAAAAGTCTTACTACTAGCTGCACCTCCTCAGAGATATTCTTCCTTTGGTCTCCTTGCCCCAGAAGCTCACTGTCTCCAGAGCTCTGGTTCTCTCTAGGCTGGGCTATTGCAACAGCTTCTTTCTAAATCTGCCTGCAACCACTCTCCGTGCTCTGCAGCTCATCCAGAACAGGACTGCAAGACTTGTCCTTGGCCTCCAGCACTGGGATCGTATCTCTCCAGCCTTGAAATCTCTTCATTGGCCCTCAGTGTCTGCAAGACCCATTGCATTGTCCACAAGGCTTTCTGTGGCCTGGGTCCACAATACCTTCAACTCTCCCTCGTTAAATACATTCCTACTCGAGCTCTTCACTCCTTCTCTTCCAAATCCCTCAGGGTCAGTCGCTTCTCCAAGCAATGAGTTGGGAGTAGATCCCTTTCTGCGGCTGGGGTCTCCCTCTGGAACAGCCTCCCTGCCTCTCTGAAACTTGAGTAGAACCATCTTCGGTTCTGGAAGCACATCAAGACCTTCATCTTTGCTTCTGCCTTCGCTCTTCCTCTTCCATGCTAATCTCGCTGCTTTGGCACTGCACACCTGGTTACCCTTTTATTTTGGCCTCAGATCCCTGCCCTCCTAGCCACACACCTGAACTGCCTCCTGGCAACCCCTGCACTTGGGTCTGTATCTGCAACCCTACAGTCCCCTTCTAGCATTATCAGACACTTGTTGACTACACCTTATTCTCGCACTTACCACCTGCTGGCCGCGCTACCAGTCACTGTTCTATCACGTGTGCAGCACTTTCCACTCCCCCTTCTCCTTGCACTTTGCCTCTTTCCTTTTCCCCCGCACTTGCACGTTCTCAATGTCACTGGGCCTAGTAAGATCATTGTTTATGTCTTCCTTTGTTTCCCTTCCCTTGCCTCGTCACGCTCTGAAACACCTGTGTCTGAGCACGATACAAATAAAATATCATATGATATAATTTCCAAACAATGTGGCAATGTGGTGGTGTAGGGAATTTAAGCGTATAACAAGAAAATGATGTTACAAATAAATGAAAGAAATGGTAACTATATCTGGATATATTATTATACACTGAACTGAATATTGGAATAATCTCTGTATGCTTTTACATAAGAACAGGATTTTGTCTCAGTTAAGTTTCCAATTCATGAATCATGTATGCATCAAGTACCTAGGATGCATAAATCATTAACTAATACCTCATTCCATAGATGCAGCCAGATGTTTAACAGCAGTGAAAATGTCCATATACATGTGCATGCATTTCTTGCTCATTGTAAACATGTACTTTAATTGAAAATGGAATAAAAGAGTGAGATAATTCCTAAACATGGGATCTGCAAGTTCTGGAAATGATTCTGCCATGCTCATGGGAATTATTTCAATATGTATGGAAAATAATGTATTGTGAGGAATTAGGAATGAGAAACGGACACAGAGGACTCATGATTGTGTTTACAAATGGTTATTCAAAATAATAAAGGGGTTGGAAAATGCAGTGCTGTACCTAGTCTAGGTGGTGTTTTCCTACCTCGACTAAAACTAAGGGTCTGTCCTGAGTCAAGATGTCCAAAGTAAAAATGTCCTTTCTCTGAAATCCTATCATAGCCATCAGATTTTAAAAGTAACTCTAATGTGCTAAGGGTAATGTCTTTGGCCTTGAAAGTTCACAAATGTTCAAGTTCAAAGGAAGGGTGTAACCCCAGCACTCAAATTCCCAATGGATAGGGTTCACAGTTCCAGGGGATGGATCCCATCCCCAGGTTCCCTCTTCACCAATACAAACAATCAAAAAACAATCAAACGTATTTATGGGCTAAAAAAAGAGCACTCCCTTCTCTTTGTGTATCATCCCATTCCTAGGGAAATGTCTCCCTTCCTTAGATATGTTCAAACAATTCAAAATCTTAAGGGCATGAGTCTTCCTTGGGATTCTTTGTTCAACAACATTTGTTTAATGCAAAACATGGATGTGTACTCCAGCCTCGCAGGACACATGGTGTACTCCCCAGCCAGGTTCATCTCCACATTCAATGCAATTTGATTCACAAGCCTGCCTTTGCCTGATGTACTTTCCTGCCAGACCTTTCTCATGAGGCTCACTTTACACACTTACAAACTTGGACTTTGCCTGGTATACTCCCCTGCCTGGGCTTTTTCATGTGGTTCACTTTACACACTTGCAAACTTGATTTCTGTGTTTATTCCTCTTGACATTTCTGGTTTTATAGTCCTTTCATTCAGTTCACTGGCTCTTATCTGGCCTTGATAGCATTGCCAAAGTGCCCCAGTGTCCAAGCTTCCCTTCTAAGGACTCACCGGCTTTTTGTGGCATTCTCCAGTACTCTCGCAGTAAAGGTGAAGCAGTACTCTGGTGTCCTGTCTCCACTTCACAGGTTCACAGGCTTCTCTTTGCGGCTTCCTCATCCTTAGCAACTTCTGCTCTGCTGCTGAGCCCTTCACTGTGTTTGTATGGCATTGGTACTGCTTCCCAGTTCTGTGGCCACCATTAAGACTTCTCTTCTCCTCCTGCTCTGGTCCTAGCACAGCAAACCCGCTCCAGAAGTCCTTCACCTTCCTCTATCTCCCTAAGCCTCCAGGCGCCTTGGTCTTCAGCAGTCCCTCAGCCAGTAGCGAGATGACAAAGCTTATCCAGACAGCATCTCCCTTCTCCATGCTGGTCAGGGTTTTTAAATGCCCCAGCACCTATCATATGCTTGTAACCAATAGAGGGTGTCCTGGGCTTCTTGGCTTAAGTGATCCTGATTGGTGCATTCAGCCTCCTTGTACCAGTGTTTCTATATACATGGGAAAGATAGACAGTCCTTGGCATTTCATTCACAAACTATTGAAAGATGTCAGTAGGTTTTGAAGTGGGAGAATGGAAGACCAGGCTCCCGTCCTTCACCTCTCGCGCTTGGCCTAAAGGGTCACGACCCAGACACCCGCCACGAGAAGAGTTTGTCCATTTACCAGACGACCAGATACCCTGGTACAGGAACATACGGATGTGTCCATCTGCCTGCCCAGCAGCCCGCACTGGCCATGCCGACACCTGCGGCACGGACCAACTAGACTAAAATCTACACGTCGTTAGAGATGCCATGACGACCTAGACAACGGGAAGCACATCTGTACAAATATACACACTGGACATTCCTGCACCGATCTACACGAAGAATATACTCAGTGCTATGACGTAGGCGACAGGCATACTCACGGACGTGCATCTTTATTATTTTTACATAGGCTTTCAGAATGCAGAAACGCAAGACGCGTCATGAACTCATCTACAAAGCTTGCTCACGCTTCTCTTGAAACCAGTTACCACCATGAGAAGTATAATGAAGACACGATACTGGTCATGGAACTATATGCTACTATAACCTAAAGCACCTGTGCACCAAACGGACCACTTATGCACCAGGCCCAAATAGGCCTCAAACAAGAGCTCCCGTGGACATTAACAAAGCAAGAGTCAGGTTGCTGATCCTGCAGAATGAGCCCGGCGAAACAACCAGCCAAGGTCGCAATGTTGCAAACCCACATTCCAAGAACAAATCATCAAAGGCACGATGTTGCAACCTCGCACTCCGCGCACCAACGTTAAGGTCACACCTGCAAATTAAACCAGACACACAGTGGAAAAGCAATATTAATTGTGCAGAATTCTGCCTCAAACACGGTCCCTCCCCACGTGACCAAGCCGAACCTGACGAGATGCCAAACCCAGGAGAGAAGAGGCGTCTGGATCCCTTGCTATGAGACACAGGCAGATACACTTGAAAGGCTCAATGGACATCTGCGACAGTGGGAGCGGTCAGCCTTCCAGCTATGAATAAATCCTCACATTGTCTGCACGTACCCATAGTGAAACATTGTTGCAAATTGCAGGTACACCGAGAGCTGGGAACAGCAGTGGTCCCAGGCTGGGAAGCTCACGGGCGCACCAATCAGAACATGGGGCTCTTATCACTGACGCCAGTAATATTAACCAATCCTCAGGAGTCTTCATGTAACAATTCTCATGTATCTAATTGTAGGGACAACCCAGATATATCACCTGACTACCCTTTGTCCACTAACATTGTTCTCTATATGTGTGCTATACTAACCCTACCACTCGAGCAACCAATTAAGAGTGGCGATAGGTTTTTTGTTAACTTTCTGAAGTGATGCAAGTAGCGCGTCATAATACAGTAAAAAGGGCCTGCGAGCCCCACGATTGTGTGTGTGTCAGGACGGACGCGTACGCTCCTTGACCCATCCCTGCCGTTTTGTCTAATAAACAGCAGAGTCACCTTGCTTCTTGTGTGTGTCTCATACTCTATCTCATCTGGGATATACGGGAGGAGTTGGGGCCTCCCTGCCTGGAGGTCTGCGGACGGCCCGGCCGACCCCGGCAGAATTTCCCCCCGACAAGTTGGAGGCACTGCTGAGATCTGTTTAAGATCAACTTTTTTATTTTTTACTTTTTCCAGGCACTCCCGTTGCGAGGAGGCCCGGCGGCGCGGCCCCCTCTGCCGTTGCCCCCTTCTGAGGACTACAGGACCATCGCGGAGCTGCGAGAAGACCGGACAGCGCAATCCGGATATTGGCCCTCGGGAGCCGGTTGAGAAGTATCCCGCCTGAGGTTGGCGAGTGTCCAGACGTGGTCCAGACGAAGGGAGGTGGCGAGCCGCTTGGAGGGGTGCACGCAGTTGAGCGGCCCTGCATCGAGAGGACTTGGTGAGCATGACACGCACAACAAGCAATGCGAAATTGTGAGGGAGGGGGGAGGAAGTAAATAAGGGAGGAGGGAGGTGTTGTACAGGTGCGCGGCGAAGGTTTAACAACTTAGTGTTGCCAATGGAATGAATGGTAGCGAAACGAGTGCGAGAGCAGTCGGCTACGTCACGCGAAAGAGGGGGGCGGAGCACGAAAACATCACGTGCGGCAGCTCGTAGACACTGATTGGCCTAAGTAGCGACTACGTGTAAGGGTGGGTGTGTGTGGTTTCCTACGATTTGGCATTTATTGATCAATGAGTAGGCGAGGATCCCTATTGTTCGAGCAAGAAACTCGATAGGTAGATGACGTTTCCCTGTAGGCGGTAGCTAGTTGCCTAGTTGCCCAATACGGAAGATAATTGGCTGGTTAAGCCCTCCTGTTGAGGGGCGTATCACACGCGAGGCGACGCAGTGTGCGCAGTCCGATTATATTATTGATTTGATTACCTTGTTCCAGGAGTGACAGGAAGACAGCTGTAGGGTTAGCGGGGGTAGATTGCAAGTGTATTTTGAACTTAAAGAACATATGAAGAATGTACCAGTAGCTCAAAGAGATCGGTGACATCACCAGTAGGGCTTTAATAGGATATCCAGGCACAAGGAACTTTGGTTTTGAGAGTGGTGGGGAAGGGAAATATGATAAGGGAGCGGACACGGAGATAAACGGTAAACGAGTGGATTGGGGGAAAAGAGAAGGGGAGAGGGGCGTGGCTGCGCACGGAGAATGCCGGCCACGGCAAGTGTAAAAAGGGGGAGGAGAACGGGGAAACAGGACGACTGTATAAGAGCGTCGTAAGGGGTACGCAGCCGCAGGGGGCTGCGTGCGCTTCGGCCGCAGGGGGCCGTAAGGGTGTCGTATAAAGAAAGAAAGACAGAAGGGAATATACAAATGTAAAACCCCATATATATATATATATATATATATATATATATTTTTTTTTTTTTTAATATTTTTTTTTATTGCATAATTTGTCAAAGGATTGTCGTAAGTCCCCAAACTTACAGGGCCAGGTAAACAATATAAGGTTGTATATTGTAAACGGCTAGTGAGATACACTGCTACCAGATAGGGGAAGGGTAGCAAGGGGGACAGGGTCGGGAGGGTGGGGGAACACCCTCACTACCCCACTACAACACATATGCACCACACTGCCACCCCATAGGGAGAAATTAATTGAGTACAGCATAGAGTGGACCCAGGGGACGGATAACAAAATGTTAACACCATGGCCGCCTAATGGTAGTTTCGATCCGTATGCCCAACATTCACTGCTAAACCATCTGCACAATACATACAAGGGGAAGAAGTTGGCAAACCATGTGGAGGTGTTTAACTTATGGAGGATGTTCCAGGGGTCCCGACCAGGACCTAATGGAATGTTCACTATGGGGGAAACACCGGAAGAAAAGGAGATTAAGAAAGAAGGAGAGGATGGGAAAAAGGGGAGTGAAAGCACAAAGAATACGGGGAACGGAGGAGAGGGAGGAGAAAAGATTGATAAATCAGACGACATAAAAAAGGAACCGAGCAACGAGATACCCATAACACCGGGAGTGAAAACAGAGGGAGGAGGGTTGTACCCTTTAAGAGAATTAGGAGAAATAGAAGAAGGACAGTTAAGGGCGGCTGAAGGATACTCGAACCCGGCATACAGCCCTCCGCCATATGTGGCTCATAGGAAGATGCCAGTGGGGGAGGGGAGGATTGGAGAAGAGCAGACTGTAGAGATAGGAAATGATGAGTGGGTAGCTGCACAGATATTATTAAAATTACGAGGTTCACTAACTGGAGAAGAGAGGGAGGTAGTAAAGAGAACAGACGAGGATAGTGCAAGAGAGAGTGAAATGAGGGGGGAGGAGCTATTACGGCAAAAGGAAGAGATTTTGGAGGAAAGATTAGCAAAGCTAAGGGATGAGCAGAATTAATTGATCAAACAGCTCGAGAGGGAGGAAAGAGAGAGAGTGAGGAAAAGGAAAGAAGGTAAGAACGAATCGGAAAAATTAAGGGAACGAAATGAGGAGCAAAGGAGAGAAGCTGAAAGGGTAAAAGCAGCAGCAGACAGGGTATCAAGAGTAGTGCTGAGAGAGAAGAAGAAGGAAGAAGAAGAAAAAGAAAAGGAAATGGAAATATGGAAGAGGAGGTTACTATCAGAGACAGCTAAGAAATATGAAGAGGGGAAAGTAATAGCAAGTATAGTAGAAAGAGAAAGGGTGAAATGGGAAAGGAGGAAAGAGGATGAAAGAATATTGGAACAGATGAGCAACGAAGTGATGGAGGAATTGAAAAGGAAAAGGGAGGAAAATAGTAGGGAGATGGAGGAGAGAAGTGAAGGGGGAAGAGAAGGGAGGAGTAGGGAGAGTGAAAAATGGGGGGATGTATATAGAAGTAGAGAAGTAGCAACAACATCAGCACTAGGGGGAGCAGTTGGTAACAAAGGAAAAGGAGAAATGGACCTAATAGACTTAGAAACAGTAACAATAAAAGGGAAAAAGGCAGAGTGGGGGATGCCATTTATGAATGATTTTTGCAGTGAGGAGGAAGAAGGAGTGGAGAGGGAAGGAAGAAAAAGTGAAAGGGAAAGCTTAGATAAGCTATACCTCACTCGATCGAACATGGACTCGCCATGGATCAGTAGGAGAAAGGAGGAGCTGGAGAGAAGTGAGGAGGGAGAGCAAGGACTAGTGGAAAGACAAACCCATAAAACCACACCATCCCCATCTCCATCACGCCCTCCCCCATCGCACCCTACATGCTCAACCACCTCACGCTCGCTGCGCAGAATAAAGCTCGCGCCCTTCATAGACGAACTGACACCCTATGCATGTCGGCTTAGAGACCTCCCTAGTCGCAGGCAGGACAGACAAAAAAACATGCCCACATTAAATACAGGAAATGACGAAAGGAGGGGAAAGGATGGAGAAGAAGGAGTTAGGAGCAGGGGTAATAAGGACGAAATTGAAGAGGTAAAGGAAACGGAAGAAGAGGAGGGGTGTGAGAACTCGATATTATGGAACGTAAAGGGTGACACAAGACACAACTTAATGCCACTGTTGGAGAGAGGAGGGGTTAGACCACAGTACGTCCCTTGGAAGCATACGGATAAAGAAAATATAAAATGTAGGCTCCCATCACTAAGTGGAGGTGCGGGTAAGTGGATATATGAAATGGAAAAACACACCGCAGGACAGAAACTAGCAGTAGGAGATGTAAAGGGCCTGTTAATATCAATATTAGGGGATAGAGCGGATGACATTTGGAAGAGAGCGGGATTCCATGGGGTAACAATAACAAACACATCGCATGATGGGGCACCATTTGCAAACTGCAGACATGCGCTTTGGCAGGCACTGAGAGTACAGTACCCAGACACATCAGACATAGGAGCAATTACTTCCCGTAAGATGCGTGAGACTGAGGATCCTGTTGATTATATCCAGGATATCCAAGAGAAGTGGCGCATGGAAACTAGAGAACAATGGGATAAAACACCAGCAATATTTTATCATATACTAGTACAAGGGCTCCCAGAAGGAGTTCAGAAACAACTAAAGAAAGTAGTGGGAATGGAAGCAAAACCATGGCCAGAAATACAACTGACTATAGTACATCACTGCAGGATATGGCAAGGAAAAATGAAACAAAAGGAAGAGGACAGGAAAACAGAAGAGGCTAAACTAGTACAGAAAAAACTTACTAAATACACAATGGAAGGGGCACTAATAACTACGCCCACACCAATGGCCCAAAGCCCCAAACAAGTAGTGGCTGCACAAGATCCCGCTCAAATAGCACCTCCACAGACTATAACACAACAAGTGCCGCCACTGCAATTACACGCACCAAACATGGGAGGAGGGTACCCAATGCAAGGAGCTGGGTATTATAGTTATAACAGGGGGAGAGGAGGATTTATGAGAGGGAGAGGATACGGATATAATACCCAACAGCAGGTGGGAGGACTTAGAAATTCCTACCCCACAGGGCAACCAGTATACCAGGACAACACAGGGAGCTTCCCATGGCAAAGCAGGGAACCACCCGTGTGTTGGAGTTGTGGATTATTAGGACACATGTCACGCACGTGTAGGGTCAGGCCAGGAACACCAGCATGGAATGAACAGGTACAACCTAGGACCTCACAAGAACAGCAGGGCATACAACAACAGCCACAAACATATTCACTGCCACAACAACAAATAACACAACAACAGCCACTGCCACAACAACAAGTAGCGATAACACAACAACAGCCACTGCCACAACAACAAGTAGCGATAACACAACAACCCCAAACGCAACAAACGCAATTGGGTAGGGTGACGGTCTTGGGACACAACCCTTACACAGGGAATGGCCAATCATTGTACCCCCAATAGGACAGCCCACAGACGGCCTTGGTGTGTCCCATCCTGTCAGTAACACCTAATAGTGCGGAGGAGCCACGCATAGAGGTAACGATAGGTGACAAAAAATTATCATTCCTTGTTGACACCGGGGCAACCCGGTCTTGCATAAGGGAAGGTAAATTTAAGATGTCAGGCGAAGCCATGAACACCCAAGGATTTTCTGGGGCTAAAGAGTTGGTTCCCTTTACTGATAACGTTCCCTTATCTATTGGAGATTATGATCTGTCAGTTCCACTTTTATATTATAGTGCCTCACCAGTAAATATAATGGGGAGGGACATAATGAACAGGTTGAATATGACGATCTCTTTTACAGAGGATGGCATAATTTGCTCTACTCCAGGGATTAACATGCTCGCAGCATGACAGATTATGCAAGCATACTGTGGACAGACAGCGATTAGGGCGGAACCAGTAGATGGCGAGCTATTCCAGTATGGAACAGACATGGCATTTGCATGGATGCCAGGGATAGAAGGGAAAATATGGAGGAGGCCAGCAGCCTATCTGTTCCGACCAGAAACACCTGTTAATGAACCAGAAGGAAAGGTGTTTGTAATGGACATTGAGAGCATTATTGCAACAGCTGATTATATTGCTGTGCACGCCCAAGATAAAGAAGGGAGAGCATGGAGGTCAGTGATAGCACTAGCAGAAGGATGTAGGCTGACCCAGGTGTCAGATGAGGAGCTGTTCTCAGAAGAAAAGGAGGAAGGTGAAATGGTGTTCATGATGAGTGTAGAAATATGGCTAAGAGTGGCTCACAAACAAGTAGCACAGAAAATTGCAATGGCACTTGAGGCAACCGCATGCACCCCAGTCCCCTTCTTTAAGGAGGATATGTCAAAGGTGCCCAAATCATTATGGACTATTAGCCCTTATGACGTGGGATGCATAAAAAGCATAGGGGGTGTAAGGATAAAATTGAAAAAAGGTGCCATACTACCAAGAGTGAAACAGTACCCACTGTCAAAAGAGGCAGATGAGGGCATATATGAAACCATAACGGCCCTTATAAACAATGGCATATTGGTCCCCTCAGAATCACCATGTAACACGGCTGTGTACCCAGTGCGCAAGGCTAAAGGGGGGTCTTGGCGCTTCATACAGGACCTCAGGCCCTTGAACAACATAGTAGAAGCAGAGTATCCAGTAACAGCAAACCCGGCCACAATATTGTGTGGCATTCCAGCAGAAGCATCACGATTTACAGTGATCGACCTTAAAAATGCTTTTTTCTCAATACCATTACACCCAGACTCACAAGATTTGACAAGCTTCACTTACCGAAATACAAAGTGGAAACATACCAGATTGCCACAGGGGTATTGTGAATCACCCTCAATTTTCAATAGAGTAATACAGATGGATTTGGGTAACGTTGAAGTGGAAAGCACAGTGTTACAGTATGTGGATGACATAATAATTTGCAGTGCAAACGAAAGTAAATGCAGAGAGGACTCCTTAAAGATGTTGACGATATTGGCTGAAAAAGGGTACAAGGTAGACATGGGAAAGATACAATACTGTCAGGAACAGGTACTTTACATTGGACAATTGATATCCCAACATGGAAGAAAGATTGCACCACAAAGAGCACAGGCCATTTCAAGCACTCCAATGCCACAGACTGTGAGAGAACTGCAGCAATTTCTGGGGCTGTGCAACTACTGTAGAGCATGGGTATTTGATTACAGTTCATACATAGGACCCCTGCTTGAGGGTTTGAGGAAAGCTAATAAAGGGGAGAAAAAGTTGGGGTGGACTATGGAAATGAGGGAGGCCTTTGATGAATTGAAAGATGCGATATCAACTGCTCCAGTACTGGCATCCCCAGACTATGAGCGACGATTTTTTATATTTTCACATTGCGACTCAGCAGTGATGAAAGCAGTATTGGCCCAAAAAACGAGCATGGGCTATAAACCAGTAGCATTTTACAGCGGTCACTTAGACCCTGTGATGTTAGGTCACTTCCCTTGCGAACAAGGTCTCGCTGCAGCTGCTTTTGCAGTGGAAAAAGCATCAGCAATAACCATGGGGTGTCCAACTACACTGTTTGTGGAACATGCACTATTTGCAATATTGAATAAACCTAAGTCCACACTAACAACGCAGAGGGCATCAGGTTATGAGATCATTTTGTCTAGAGCTGAACTAGCAATTGTTAGATGTAGCACGGTTAACCCTGCAAGGTTCCTAGCAGAAGTAATTGAGGAGGGAGATTACGCCCATGACTGTACCCAAATAACTGAAATGTACTCATGTACTAGAAAAGTTGAAGAAAACGCACTCGAGGGAGGTGAGCTTTTGTTTATTGATGGGTCATCAACTATTGATCAAGGAGATGGGATACGGAGGACTGGGGCAGCAGTGGTAAAAATGATGGAGGCGCCGGTGTGTGTGGCTATGAAATGTGTACAATTGCCACAGCATTACTCTGCTCAAGCCGCGGAACTGGTTGCACTAATATTGGCATTGAAGGAAAGTTTTGACAAACGAGTAACCATATATTCCGACAGTGCATATGTTACATCCACTGTCCACTCAGGGCTATCAAAATGGAGAAGAAGAGGGTTTAGGAGAGCTGATGGCACTCCAGTGCAACATGCCCTCTTATTGGCTGAACTAATTGAAGTAATAAACGACCCCCAAGAACTAGCCCTAGTAAAATGCACCGCACACACCAATGGTGAAGACCACGTCTCAAAAGGGAATGCAGCAGCAGACGCACATGCAAAATATGCTGCATACTTTGGTGAGATATGGAACCCCACAGAATCACAGAGAGGAAGAGGGAGGGGAATAGCTAGGGAGATGTTGATAAGAGAAGGGTACACCCATCTCCCAGCCACGCAGATTATGGAGCTACAAGCGGCTGTACCAATGGCCGAAAAAGAAATATGGGTAAAAAGAGGATGTACAATGTCACCAACCGACGCACTATGGCGCCAGGGTGGCACTGGAAAAGTTGTAATACCATTGGCACTTTTAAACACCGCCCTGAGCCAATTACATCACCCAGCCCATACAGGCAAGGAAATAATTGCAGCACGAATTAGAGAAGATTGGTTCTGCCCCGAGTTAAATTCTCATGTGTCGAATTTTATCAGCAATTGTCTCACATGTCAACAGTTTACGGCCGGTCATACCCTAAAAGTGATAAGAGGTACCATACCCCGGCCAGAGGGACCTTTTCGGCACCTTCACATTGACTATGTTGATATGATCAACATATGTCAAGGTAATAGGTATATGATTGTAGTAGTATGCCCATTCTCTAGGTGGATTGAAGCAGGGCCCTGTTCACACCCAGATGCATTTAGAGCAGCCAAATTCATAGTAAGGGAGGTCTTCCCCAGGTGGGGAGTGTGCGAGGTGTTAAGGTCAGACAATGGCCCGCATTTCGCAAACGAAATGTTCCAGCATATCACATCCTTGCTGAGCATAAAACACAAATTTGCATGTGCATACCACCCACAGGCTAACGGTGTATGTGAACGCCTGAAAGGCCTTTTGAAGGAGGCAATTGCAAAAATACAACAAACAACAAAGAAAAGCTGGTTGTATTGCCTTCCATTAGCCCTATTTGAATTGAGGAATAGGCCAGGGTGCGACCACCACCTCACCCCTCACGAGGTGGTTACTGGACGTCAAATGCGCCTTCCCCTAACGCCAACGTCAAGGGCATTCACTGACCACGAAAGTTCAGCGAGTGTGTTAGGTGATGAAATGTATCAATATGTGTCTTCTTTGATTACTAGTGTTGTGTTTGTGTCTCAACAGCTCGAGCGCACACGTGGCGGGTCTACCAGCAATCAAGAAGAAGGCGCCAATACAGAATTGGAAAAGGAGAACTTGTGCAAACTTGCCAAAGGTGACCACGTGCTACTTCGCAATTTCAATAGGAAGTGGAACGATAAGCGGTTCACTGTACCCCATCTGGTAGAGGACGTATCAACAAGAGCAGTAAAACTAAAGGACAAGCGTGCCTGGAACCACCTACATGATGTAAAGATCTACAAACTGCAGACCCGCCCCAGCGCCAACGACAGGTCCATTGGAAGGACAGCAACAACATCCCCAACAGCGGAAGGAAGTTCTACCACAGACAACGACCCAATTGTTCCCTTACCGTGTCACTACCCAGCTTCCCCGGAGACAATAACTGACGAAGAAAGGGATGATCACCATACTGCCCACCCCATGGTCACACGCTCGAAGAGTAAAAATACTCCCACCAACTGAGCCCAAACCCCCCGCCCATTGACCCCCAAGTATAGTTATAACTGAACTGAAGGACATTGCCTGCACAAATACACATGTAAACACGTGAATGTTCTCTTTTTCTCTCGCACATACAGGAACTGCGTATTATTGTATTGTTAAGAAAATAGCTAACTAACAAGTTCACTGCCCAGGCGTAGATGGTACTCCCAGACGATAACTACCCAGAAGAATTGTCACACCAATTTGTATACGAAATAAAAAGGCCAACGTACCTAAAAAGGAGAAGGGTACGTGTCTACTACACAGCATTCCTCTTGGCCATAGAATATTCCATGCCCCACCTCCGCCCATACTTGCCGGTCCTAAGAGATAGATCACTTAGAGTAGCGTGGGAACAGCTCTTCGCCTGGGCACTGAATGACTATTTGATAGGGAGAGCTTAAAGGAAACCAACAACTAACATTTAATAACAAGCATTTTGAGAATTTTTAGGCGGGCAACTTTAACGTCGCAAGAATACGCTGCCAGGACTGCAGCAAGGTAAGAGCAAAATGCCGGTGAGATTAGCATATGTAATAAAAGTAATAGGGATTTTGATGATCACCGGGTTCTTGGCTGCCTCTGTATGGCAGTACAGCTATGCTATTAATTTTATTGCTGCACCCAAACCTAATATACCCCCGTCCCCTGCTGCAACAGGTGTTACGTCAGGTGATAGTAGTAACATTGCACCCAAGCAAAATAAAGTTAAAAGCAGCACATACTCAGACAACAAAGGTATTGATAATTATATACAAGATTCAGCACACGTCACAAACAACATATGGTACCAACACATGACCCGCATTGGTAAGCAGACAACTGAGGACAGCTGCTACGTTTGCTCATTAATACCATACGCCATGAGTGCTTCACAAACATTTGTTGCCACAGAAATAGATGAAAAGACAGCACAGTGCATAATATACTTGGCACTGTTCCAAACGAAAGGGAGATTTCAAGGGACAGTAGTGCACATGACATGGAAAACACGAGACTCATACCCATATGAAAACAACTTCCTCAAGACCTATTTGAGTTACCACAAGAGCAGTTTACATGCTGAAGCATTCAGATACATAACAAGTGGTCCTGCAAAAGGAGAAACAAAGAAAGTAACACTGCAGTATCTACCATGTGATTGGTACGCCACTGAAGTTCCGGGTAAACAAGGATGTTGGGAGAGGCCGCTGGTGACGATAACAGGGAAGGTGTATCTGGACAACAGCTGGGAGATAAGAGTGATTGGCAGCAACATGGTAACAAAAGAAACTATCTCAACTATCGAGGCACACAATCACCGATGTTGGACGACGTGGATCAAGTATGTACCAATGCTCACGTGGGTAGAAACGGATGAAGACCCAATAACAATACTACCGCTGACTGCGCCCAAGGTATGCTACCAGCATAAAGGAGAGGTGGACGTAGGATATAACACCAATTGTGCAAGTGTGATGGAGTTACCTGAGGGGGGAGCAGGAACAGCAGTAATAATGGACCATTATTGGGCCTGTGGAGAAAAGGCATACCATACACTGCCTCCCCTGTGGAATGGTGTGTGCACAATGGTGCACGTCAATGTACCATCACTAGTGGTACCCAAGAAGCATGTCAATGTGGCGAACTTTCCCGAAATGGATGAAGGGGACAAGAGAAAAAAGAGATCTGCACCACTTCAGGAGGAGCAAGGGAACAGGACCAACAGCAATGATACTGTCCTAAATAGAAGGAAAAGACAAGGAGAATCACTGACAGGAAATTACCTGTGGGGAAGGTCGGAAACGGCACTAACTTCAATACCGCCAGAACACAGACTATTCAGCAGAGCAGCAATGTTCTTCTCCTCAATAATACACCCGGGACTGCAGGCTTACGCAAACGCAAAATGGCTCCAAATAACTAGATGGGAACTAATGATGACCATCAATTCTACAGTAAATGGGTTTAACGCAATAAAAGAGGAGCTGCGAGCTATAAGGATGGTAGCACTCCAGAACAGATATGTATTGGACCTTCTCACAGCAATGGAAGGAGGAGTTTGTGCAAAGATAGGACAATCATGCTGCACGTTCATACCTGCCAACGATGCTGACAATGGTACACTGACAGAAGCAGTTTCACAATTGGCCCAGATGCACTCCAAAATGATGGATGAAAGTAACGGTGTAAACAAGGATAAGAGCTGGTTTTCACTATTATGGTCATGGATGCCATCCTGGCTGTCAGATGGACTGATAATAATAGTGGGTTGTACTATTTTGGCTGGAGCTACGCTGATCATAATTAGATTTTGGAAGGCCCGGAAGGCACGTACCACTGACGAGTTGCTCGAAATGGTGGGAATGCACCCCTTGATGCCAGCAGATGACGGCCAACATACAGGTGTGATAATACAGGAGAGGGAGAAGTTGCGCACCCAAATCATCACCAACCATCTAGACCCACCATCAGTGAAGATCGAGAACCCAAGAAACCCCAGGAGTTACATAGGGTAATGGGTATACTGTACTCATGGAGGAACCTGTGAATATATGTATTGGTCATTTGAAGATCATGTAAACCATTATGGACATCTAGGAGGAATAACTAAGATATGGCGAGTAAGAGGAGATAACGAGAAGGATATGTTTGTGGTCGACAAGTCGACCAGAGGGGGGACTGAAGTGGGAGAATTGAAGACCAGGCTCCCGTCCTTCACCTCTCGCGCTTGGCCTAAAGGGTCACGACCCAGACACCCGCCACGAGAAGAGTTTGTCCATTTACCAGACGACCAGATACCCTGGTACAGGAACATAAGGATGTGTCCATCTGCCTGCCCAGCAGCCCGCACTGGCCATGCCGACACCTGCGGCACGGACCAACTAGACTAAAATCTACACGTCGTTAGAGATGCCATGACGACCTAGACAACGGGAAGCACATCTGTACAAATATACACACTGGACATTCCTGCACCGATCTACACGAAGAATATACTCAGTGCTATGACGTAGGCGACAGGCATACTCACGGACGTGCATCTTTATCATTTTTACATAGGCTTTCAGAATGCAGAAACGCAAGACGCGTCATGAACTCATCTACAAAGCTTGCTCACGCTTCTCTTGAAACCAGTTACCACCATGAGAAGTATAATGAAGACACGATACTGGTCATGGAACTATATGCTACTATAACCTAAAGCACCTGTGCACCAAACGGACCACTTATGCACCAGGCCCAAATAGGCCTCAAACAAGAGCTCCCGTGGACATTAACAAAGCAAGAGTCAGGTTGCTGATCCTGCAGAATGAGCCCAGCGAAACAACCAGCCAAGGTCGCAATGTTGCAAACCCACATTCCAAGAACAAATCATCAAAGGCACGATGTTGCAACCTCGCACTCCGCGCACCAACGTTAAGGTCACACCTGCAAATTAAACCAGACACACAGTGGAAAAGCAATATTAATTGTGCAGAATTCTGCCTCAAACACGGTCCCTCCCCACGTGACCAAGCCGAACCTGACGAGATGCCAAACCCAGGAGAGAAGAGGCGTCTGGATCCCTCGCTACGAGACACAGGCAGATACACTTGAAAGGCTCAATGGACATCTGCGACAGTGGGAGCGGTCAGCCTTCCAGCTATGAATAAATCCTCACATTGTCTGCACGTACCCATAGTGAAACATTGTTGCAAATTGCAGGTACACCGAGAGCTGGGAACAGCGGTGGTCCCAGGCTGGGAAGCTCACGGGCGCACCAATCAGAACATGGGGCTCTTATCACTGACGCCAGTAATATTAACCAATCCTCAGGAGTCTTCATGTAACAATTCTCATGTATCTAATTATAGGGACAACCCAGATATATCACCTGACTACCCTTTGTCCACTAACATTGTTCTCTATATGTGTGCTATACTAACCCTACCACTCGAGCAACCAATTAAGAGTGGCGATAGGTTTTTTGTTAACTTTCTGAAGTGACGCAAGTAGCGCGTCATAATACAGTAAAAAGGGCCTGCGAGCCCCACGATTGTGTGTGTGTCAGGACGGACGCGTACGCTCCTTGACCCATCCCTGCCGTTTTGTCTAATAAACAGCAGAGTCACCTTGCTTCTTGTGTGTGTCTCATACTCTATCTCATCTGGGATATACGGGAGGAGTTGGGGCCTCCCTGCCTGGAGGTCTGCGGACGGCCCGGCCGACCCCGGCAGAATTTCCCCCCCGACAGTTTTATGGGTGGTTGAAGGGGAATGTCACAGTATGCCATACAGGCATGTGAAATGGAGGGGATATCCCTAACAGGGAAAGGGGATATGTGTTTTCATCTGATGATGCTGGGTCATAACACTGAGGGTTGCCTCCCACCATGTGGGGATCAGGTAGCGGCTGCCGTCCCCTGGCCACATGGGAAGAAGCTACCTCTGGAAAAGGAGTGATGACATCATCAGATTCATCACAGTATTTATGTACAATAGTTGCTCAAATTCACACTAAAAAGCGGCACAGCAATAGGATCTTGTTTTGTGATTCTTTTCTTGGACTGGTAGGGGAAATCCTGGGTCTGTGGTGATCTAGCGGTAACACACATGTCTGCACTACGTTGATGATGAGTTCCTACTATGGAATGGAGAAAACCTTGATAAGCATATTAATGCACATCTGAATCAGAGTGAGGTTGAGGAGAATTATATTCTAACATATGAAGCAAGTAAAAACTAATTTCATTATCTGGATCTCACAATTAAAGTTCAGGATTTTAAAATGGAATCTGAACAGTATGGTTTGGAAAGGCCTGTACACCATGATACATGCCAAGAGCTTACATTCACGAGCATCAAATAGAATATTCAATTTGAAGAGATGATGAGGTCTACGAAGAACTGTCATCGAGATTATGAGAAAATAAAAGACGAGATATGTGCTCAATTTAGAAAATGTTAGTGCCCAGAACAGTGCCTGGATAACGACAAGCAAAATATGAAACACATTTATATGATACAAGCATCCCAAGTGAATACGGTTACATTGAATAAAGGTGGCTCAGATGCCTGTATTAGATGTATAACCAAATATAGCAATCAAGCATCTGATGTCAGAAAAATAGTCTCCAAACATTTGAGATTTTGAAAACAGATGCAGAAATTAGTACAATGATATCTGAGCAAAATTCTATTATCTTTAACTAACATCAGGTTACTGTAAATTTAGCCCCAAGACTGATGAACTGCCCAGCCATTTTAGGCCCAAAATGTGCAGAAATATGTAAAGCAAGATGTGACTGTGAAACAAAAAATGTAGTATTTCATTCTCAACTGCCATACATCAAAATTCTGTTTACAGAGAAACAATGAGTAGAAACACGAAATGAGCCCTGTACTCAAATGGCAAAGTCCCAAAACCAGAGGCCTACCTTTCATTACATTATCAAAAAATGAAAGGCAGTTTTCACAGCAAGAAAGCTGTCATAGGCAAATAGAAATTGGCATATTCTGCAGCCTGAAAGGAAAGGAACACATGGGAAATGAAACTCAAATGGGCAGAAGTAAATTTAAAGGCACAGATTAAGGAAACTGGTGGCTTGTCAAAACTGTTTCATACAAAACTGTGAGAATGAAGATACAAAAGACATTGGTGTAAGTCCCATGTAGAAAAGTCAGCATGTAAACGCATAATAAATTTGCTGTTCATAGAAACTGAACTAGGGGCTGTGCTGAGCTCAGAGATTTTTCCACAGCAGGCCAAAAGGTCAAGCACTGCCTTCTATATCTAAAAATGTCTTTAAAGCTCACAGAGACAGATGACTGCAGTGAAACAAAGTTGAGAATGTTTAATAGTCCTCAAGAATTACATTCAATTTGTGCTGCCTCCCTGGGCTGACTGACAGATGGCATGCAACAGAAGACCATCACATGAGTCAGGGGGTCGGGTAGTGTTCCTCTGTTCAGGAAGATAAGAATACATCTTCAGGCCTTTGACTTAGCAAGAAAGTTAATAGATTTATAGTGGCCTGGGTCAACAATGGAACAGATGACCAAGGCTACATGTGAAGTTTCTTGAAAATAAAAGAAATGTGAGGTTAATTGAAGTTAAAATTATGCAAGATATTAGAGATTTCCATAGTTACATGGAAGATCATCTTTTGTCAATGTTCTCCAGAACCGTAACTCTCACTAAAATGATGCAAATATCACCAAACAGCTTTTGAACAGATCCACCGAATTATACCACTCCCCTAAAAATGTGATGTTGGAAACAAGAGTTACAGATGATAACTTCCCAGAAAATGTCACAAAGTGAAGATTCCGGGAGATGGTAGCTTATTGAATTAGATATCTGTATATAACATCTTGTAACACTGACTTCTGTTCTGTTTGGGTGAATGACAAAAACCAGCCATTCAAACTTGCAATATTATGCCGACGCTAGACCCATTTCATTAAGTCTGGCATGTTTGGACAAATTTAAATTTAAAAATATTGCTATGTTGTACATTTTAGTTGCAACTGTAAAATTTGCTCAGAAAGATAATTCAAGAGGGTGGAGTCTTAAACTCCCAAGGATGGAGCCTAGTAACTAAAAGGGACCAATCAGAGAAAAGGGGAGGACAGTAGAGGTCCAATGCAGATCAAGATGCAATAAGCTGGCACCAAATAATTCAGATATTTTGTGGGTGTGGTTTAGACTTTGAAAGGAGATGCACAATGGGAAAGGGAGAGTGGCGTCTGAAATCATCTGAGTAGGAACTACAGGAAAAATTGCTGGCGAACCAACATTGTCTGGGAGGTGGAGGAAACCAGGGAAAGAGACAGAGGCTGGATTCCATGCAAGGAGAGGAAAATAGAGGGATGGTTGCTGGAGACTATCCATAACTGATGTTGTAGGTTGACCAGGTCCCTGTCCTGTTCCGTCACATGCCCCCAAGAAACTTGATGTCTTTTGCTGAGCAAAAAACCCCGAGCTGTTAAATGTAAGTCAACTTGTTCAAAAGAACCAAGTATCCTGGGGAACGGTATTTAATACTTTCTGCTTCTATGGTGGGTGGGGTACGGAAAGTAGATCCCTAACAGTTTCTTACCAACTAATACTCATTTCTACTGGTCATGTTGTGTGTCTTGTCTTTGTTTTTTGTGCGTCCTGAGGCCCACGGGCATGTGGTGCGTAATAAGAATTAAAATAAATAAACTAAATAATAATTTAATTAATTCCCCTATAGCCAAATGACATGAGGCGATTTTGTTGAAGTTCGAAATCAACATCGGTTCCAGTGTGAATATAAACATAATCTCTTAAAGTAACTGGGTACTCAAATTTTCATTTTGCCAACCCCAACATTTCCTAAAGTGGAGGGATGCATAAAAAACAGAATGTGCTACTGCTCTCCATTCCCCATATCCTGGTTAAATAGCGTGAAGCCCCTGAGTTAAAAGCATACCCTCTACAGAGAGGTAGAAAGTAACTCCTGATAGAAGAGAGATACTTCATGTCATACTTCCTACCCTCCCCTCCGACATGAATGACATATTTTTAAACGCCATGATGTCTGCACTGCTAAGTTTGTAACTAAAATATGTTACTGTAAATCTAATGCCTTGTAAACGTATATTTCTAAAACATATACCGTAACTCAAAATGCCTGTAAACTTTAACAACCTTCCTTCTGTAACCAGCCAATTGCTTATATGTAACAGCGCCACGATGCCCACGGGCTGAGCGTGCGCTTTAAAAATATGAATAAATAAATAAACAGTGCTGAACGAAAAATGGCTCCATCCATATAAAAAGCATTTTGTTCTTAAAAAGTTTGTTGTGCTGCAACACTGCTAGCTTTGCCAAGTGAGCAGGGAGTAATCTATAATAGAAAAGTGTTGCATGTTATTTAAATGTTATTTATTAAAATCAAACTTCATGTAAGTATACTGCAAGCATATGATTTTGGCGTGTTTCAAGGTGCTCAATAATTCTTGACATTATGGGATTTTTGTCAGTGACCCAAAAGAATTTTAAGAGTTTATTTGACCTGCATGTTTTTACAACCGGAGACCCAAAATGAAAATTGTATATGTTATTGTGCAAGGGGCTCTTTGGGCTTTAGTTAACACATAACGGCAAGTTGGGTTCAATGTGTTTGTATTGAAGCTTTGTTTCGTGCCATGAGGTAAAGTGGCGTGTCATGTAATTTTGTGCAAAACCTAATTATCCTATCCTTAATAAATATATATTCTTTCTGCACACCAGCCCGATTCTTGGCTTATCTATTGATAAAGGATGAGGGACAGAAATGGTGTTGTATGGTTCACAGACAGGGCTACATTGGATTATATCCAAAGGTATATGCGTGTGGCGCTTTGATTGGGGGGACAAACTCTCTGCAATTAATTGCTGCCATATAAATATATCCCACATAAATGGGCGCTTGGACCGGTATCTAGCCTTCTGTTTTTGATTCAAGACAAGTGCATTGTTAACAGGCTATTCATTGTAGTGCTTCATCAAGGATAGGCGTCCCCTACCGCATAAACCCTGGGGAGTAACTAAACAAGTAAACAACGGGATGGGGGGAACGCGGGGCAAGATGCTAGAAGAATCAAGCAAAGTAAGTAACCATCAATATGGGAGCCCAAATGAGGGGTTAGGCTAGGTCAAGGATAATAAAATCAATTGGTCTTTATCATTTACATATTAAATCACATAACATATGGTGCTGAATCCATAATAAAACAGCATAAAAACAGACAATCAATATGGAATATATACATGGCAGGTTGTTGATGCATTGTTAAAGTGCCACTGTTCGCTGAAACCTTGAAAGTCAGGGAGGTGTCAAGAGAAATAAGATTGTGTAGAGTTAATACAAAAGTAATGGGGCCTCATTACGACCCTGGCAGAACGGGTTAAACGGCGCCGTAAAAGGCTGCGGCGCCGTTCATCCCGTTCCGCCACATTACGAGGTCCCCTCGCGGGACACGTTAAGCACGCCTGGGAAAACCAGGCGTGCATACCGGGTCCCGCGAGGGGAAGAGGGAGCAAACAACGGGCCATCTCGTAATGGCCCGTTGTTTACTCCCTCTCCCATTCCCATTCAGCCCTATGGGGGCTGAAATGGCAATGGGGATGAACCGTGTCCGTGTCCTCGAGTGAGGAATTACCGGGCCATCCGAACTCGGAATGGTCCGGTAAGTCCTCATTCCGAGGACACGGACACGGATGCGGTTTTGCCGGCAGCCATGCCGCCAATAGCGGCATGGCTACCGGCATACCTCGTAATGAGGCCCATGGTGTTGATTTTTGAAATCTAACAGGAGTAAGTGCAATGTTCCTGTGTAGCAAGAGTTTATAAGGTAGCAAAAAGTACATTTTAAAAATCAGTGCCATTGAAATAAAAGAAGCCAGGAAACATATCCTAGCCAAGTAATTTATTTGTGGTGAGTGGCCAGAGCAGGAGGCTGGGCGCTGGCAGGCCTGAATGGTAAAATAAATTACATCAGTAGGTACTGACATTTGGCTTGAAAGTGGGATGTTACATAAAGCCCTAGCAGACCTTTAATGATCCAAAATATTTGTGAGGACCAAATTTAAATGACTCAGAACAGTGATTGGAAATTAAAGGTGCTAGTCTGTGTGGGTTGTATACGAATTGACCATGTCCGAATTGCTTGCGGGTGAATTGACCGAATATAAAAGGTCAATTTGGACGCCCCCGCAAATCCCTGCCCAATCCAAAACCCCTGCAATCCCCCACCCAAAAACATTAACTAATTTATTTACCCAAATCAACCATATATATATATATATATATATGTATATATTCACTAACACAAAACATTGTTAAAGGGGCGTTATGGTTAAGTTGCACTATTACAAACCTATCCCCTTTAATGAAAAAACAATGCTAAAGGAAGGGTCTGGTTACAGTGGCCTACTAAAAACCTATCAACTTCAGTGAAAACAAGTTGGTGAAGGGAGATTATTCTTCAGTTGGCAGGAATAGTATGATGAACGTTATTAGTGGGGAAAACTGTTTGTGCTGTGAAACGTCATATTCCGATCTGTGAAGTACGCCATTGGCTCATGTAGCAGAAAGGAACAAATAGACTTCTTTGCAATGTACCATGCTTTCTCCATTTGCATACCAAAATGAAAAATAATGCAGCCACAATGGTGTCTGCTTAATGCTATAGAAAGTTATGCAGGAGATCGGAAACAGGCCCATCACCTGGGCAAGTACCTCCTTCATCTCAAACAGCACTGAAACTCATGTAGCATGCTGTGCAATTTTCCCTCCACAATGACCAACAATAATGTTGCCATGATCGCGCGTCACCAAAGTGTCACAGACCACACACAAACCAAAATCAGTCACTTCATTGTAGGTACTCCAGAGCACTACACATCCACATGATAGAATCCAAAATGAGCAGCCACTGCAAAGTGTTTTCCATTCACTTTCAATCAATGTATTCCGAACTCCCCCAAAACCTGCACACTTTGCTCGTGAAACACACAGTCATAAGCGCCTGCATTTCTTTCGACAAATACACTGTGTACCACAGTCTGTGTGTACACACCACACCCAGAAACCTTATTGACCAATCCCATAGCCCATTTCTATGGCCGTCATCTGCAAAAAGAGCGTATGTAACACGGGCAACCTTTCAACCATCATGATGTCCGCAAACCTTTAATGATGTGTGCACGCTGGAGTGGGGGAATAACTTTCAACCAGAGTAGGGGATGTTGTTAGTTGTGGCGGCTCTGAAAATAGCCTTTTTTTGTTTTTTTTAAAGGTGCTGCCACCGAAACACCTTTTTTTCATTTTTATAAGTATTTTTGTGTTTTGTACATCAGCTCACATTCTTACAATAGGGTCTTCAGTGTAGCCTGTAGATTGTGAAACAAAATGTCATTGCCACTAATCGACAAAGACATGCCATTTACTTTGAAAAGTTTTATATATAGAGAACCAATGTTCTGATTCTCACAGGAGAACATCCCAACAGCACTCAATAAGTCACACATGCTTCTGTTGATGAGACCCCTTCTGACCTCTGGCTGGCGACAGGAGCCATTGGAATAGTTCCATACTTGTCTTGGTGGTATACATGAGAAAAGCACCTTGGCAGTAGGAAAAATGTTCTTCACTGCTTTCATCACCTCCTTCAGTTGAGAGTACACATGAGAACAAGCAATGGAACCCAAATGGAACGTTCCATAGAGCACGACCACACCATGTACGCTAGCTAAAGTGGACACTCGTCGACATACTGCAAGCACAGTGCCAAAACTGCACACATCACCACAGCAGCACAAAGCCTCCAGTCCCTCCAAAACGAAATTGCTATGAATTCCTTTTTCAACGGCATACTGGAACAAATCTTCCACAAAGGCATCACCGAATATTAAGACAGTGCGTCTCGCCATCTCTGCCTGCCACCCTCACTACACAGAGTAATTAAAACAAATATTGCCAACTTTTCATGTGATGCGCACCTGATTGGACAATCCCCATAGTCCAATTTCCACTGGCCAGCATGGTGAGAAGGGCAGAATGGCGCACGTGCACTTCCCCAAATACAGAGAGGGCCGTGCCCCAGTAAAGCAGGAGGAGATCTTCATCCTATTGCTGTCCTTTCCTGTAGCGCACACCCTGAGCACCTGATTGGACAATCCGCACAGTACCATTTCCATTGGCCAGCATGGTGAGAAGCGCAGATTGTTGCACGTGCGCTTCCCCAAGTACTGTGAGGACCGCGCCCCAGTAAATCAGAAGCAGTCCTTCTTCCTATTGCCGCCCTTTTTTGTGCTACACACACCTGAGCACCTGATTGGACAATCCCACAATCGCCATCCTCAAAATCCCTTTATGTGGCTTTCGTGCTACGTGTGGGCGTGGGGGAATAACTTGCAACCAGGTAGGGGGAGTTTGTTGTAAGGGGCGGCTCTGAAAAGAGCCTTTGTTTTTTTTTAGATGCTTGCAGAGAAACACCTTTTTTCGTTTTTTATTTGATTTTGTGTTTTCTTATGCTCACGGTGTTACAGTAAACTCTTCACCGCATCTTGAAGACAGGCAAACAAAGCAACATTACCAATGGGTAACAACGAAATGCCATTTGCTTGGAAAAACTCATCATTTACACAAATAATGAGGTAATTGTTGCAGAAGAACATCCCACCAGCGGACAAAAAAGTTTACAACTTATGTTGATGAGACACCTTCCTGCCGCTGGCTCGGAACAACTTCCAGGAGCATTGTCCCATACTCTTCGTGGTGTTATGGATGAGAAAAGCGCCTTGGCAGTGGGAAAAAGCCTCTTCACTAGATTTAGCAACCTCTTCAGTTGACGGAACAAACCTAAATATGCATGCCGGCATAGTGGATTACCATGAAATCCGCAGTAGCAAAATTGGCCAGGTCTTTGCAAAGTGCATGCATGTTCGCAAAACTGCGCTCGTACACAGCGTTCCACAATGCGCCCACTCCTTCCAAACCGAAATTGCAATCAAAGTGTCTTTGCAGGGCATACTTGTGCAGATCCATCACGAAGGCATCACCCAAAGTCAAGACAATGCGTTTTGCCATGTCAGCCAGGTCACTATGCAGAGTAATGTACAAAAGTATGACCACCCCTTCCTGTGAACCACACCCACAGTAACTGATTGGATAATCCCCAAACTCCCATGTCTATGGGACAGCATGGTGAGAAGCGCACATTGTGGCACATGTAGTTCTTGCAAGGGCCACACCCCAGTAAAGCAGGAGCAGTCCTTCTTCCCTTTCCACTATCTTTTGTCCATCACTACCTCATTGGGTACAGGTAAATACACACACGATTCCACCAATGCCATCCAAGACGTTAGTATCTAACACTGTCAGTTCTGCACAACACTTCATAGTTACCGTCACAAAATAAGTGTCCTGTCACTCAAAAGCACGTGCAGTAGAAAGTTCAGTAAAAGATTGCAAGATTTGTGCATCCACATGCCTCCACATGCGCACCCAGCACCATAAACTGGAGGTATGAAAACTTTTTCTACAGTATATTTACCACTGTGTTATAAGTGCCTCTGCACACATTATCTTCCACTAAGCGTCCATTACGTTCTTTAAAATCAAGCTGTCTTTTTTTCCATCCCCTACCAGCAAGTGGTACTTCAGCGGTATGTGCTTGCAACATTTTCATTTAAAGCACAGATAGAGAGTAGCAAAGTTTTTGATCCTCTCAGGGGCCTTATCTAGCAGCTGGTTGTTTTTCATGTATTCACAGGTTTGCTCGTAGACGTAGCTTTCTAGTAGCTTTGCCGACTATGGTATATTTGAGATTGTTTGGTAGTTGTTAAGGTCTTTCACTTTTCCTGATGTATCTTTAGGGAGTGGTTTTATGTAGGCCAATATGAAGGTTTGTGGAGTTTATGCTGTTGCTAGCGAGAGGTTGAAGAGGTTGATGTAGTATTCTGCCAGTGTTCGTTGGGGGAGGATGGCTTTGTCGACATCTGGTGGGCAGAGATCTGCTGGGGAACTGGCTCTGCTGCTTTTGCTCACCAGGCTGCTGAATTCATCTTTTTTTGGATAGGCGGGAAAAGGTTTAGTGGCTAATGTTGCTTCTAGGTGGTCAGGGTTGGTGGGTGTGTACAGTATTTTCATCTGTATGGGAGGCCTTTTATGGCCATGTTATAAGGATGCATTGACGATGCTGAGATTGTTCGCTTTATTGGAGGATGTGTTAAGTTATGCTGTTTGGTGTCAGTATGTGGTGGTGTTATATGTGTTGTGTGTGTGCTAGACAGTCGGTTGGTGTGTGGTATGTTTAAGGGAGCATGGAGGATTTTAGTATGAGTTAGTGGGCAAAAGAGAGTACAATCTTTATGGTTTTAGGTTAAGTGAGCAGTGGACTCTCTTTGGCAATGGCCTATGGTTTTCAATTTAGCTCGTCATATTAAACAGCCATGTTATTACTGCTTTCCTGAAGGACAGGTGTTCCTTTATTGTGCTTATTCCCTTTGGGAAGGTGTTCCAGAGTTTCACTGAGATGCTTGAAAATGCTGATCCACCATATTTCATTTTTGAACATTGTTTCTAGATAGTTGGTTGGTGTGTGGTATGTTTAAGGAAGCATGGAGGATTTTAGTATGAGTTAGTGGGCAAAAGAGAGTACAATCTTTATGTTTTTGGGTTAAGTGCGCAGTGGACTCTCTTTGGCAATGTCCTATGTTTTTCAATTAAGCTCGTCATATTAAACAGCCATGTTATTACTGCTTTCTTGAAGGACAGGTGTTCCTTTACTGTGCGTATTCCCTTTGGGAAGGTGTTCCAGAGTTTCACTGAGATGCTTGAAAATGCTGATCCACCATATTTCATTTTTGAACAATGTTTCTAAGCTTATGTCATTGCTAGACCTCAGGGTTCTGCTTGGTCTGCAGATGACGATTAATTTCTTGTAGGAATTCTGCTTCATGCCCATGTAGAAAATGCCGAGTGTTTTGAAAAATATTATGAACTAATATTTCCAGGAATTGTATTTAACCCTTTTTTAATGTTGCTTATGGATTTGTGAAATTAATGTTTTACTTTGCGGGTTTTGCACATTGACATGGACTAGCCACAGGATTTGTAGACTTACTCTGTCCTCAGTCGCTATTTCTGCTCAGTCACCTCTTTGTGACTTACACTGCTTTTGTCCAGGTCATCTATAATTATAACAGACAGAACATCTCAAAGAATTACCGCCTGTAATAACGTGTAGACATGGTCCCATTGTGTTTTATAATCATTCAACTTCACACTCTGTATCAATTGATATATATTACTATTTAGCTGTAAATGTGATTCTTAAGTGTATTTGGCAAATGACAAATAGTCGAATAACAGCCATTTGATGATGATGAAAATGATGATCTTCTTGATGGTAGCCACTATTGTGATCTTAATGCTGGTGTGATGTGTTCTCTCTTGTTGAGCTTTAGGAGACTTGCTGCTGTGTTCTGGATATGTTGTAGTTTTTTGGTGAGATAGTCAGGCATGAGAAGTCAGATAATGATGAGTGTTCTATGAGGAAATAGGAGAAAGGGTTATATTTTCCTGATACATTGTAGGTGGAAGAAACATTTCTTTGCTACTGTGTTAACTTAAGATTTCAGTGTTAGCTCATCGATCATCATGATTCTGAGACTTTTAACCACTTTTTAGACTTCTGACCTGGTTCCCATTTTCATAGGCTGTGGTATGGGCAGTTGGATAGAAGGGTTGTTGGGCGTGATTATGATTTCAGTTTTATCCAGGTTAACGTAATGTTTTTGTATCTCTTTGTGTATCATTTTGTGAAAGGCCATTGATGAGGGTTTGCTCTATGTCCTTGCTGGTGGCGATTTTGTAGATTATTTTAAAGTCATATCCATAGTTGTAGCATGTTAACCTGTGTCATTTGATGAGCTTAAGGAGAGGAGTCGTGTACATGCCGAAGAGTAGTGGTGAGAGGGATGAGTATTGTGGAACATGACATGTGAGTATACATGAGGTTACACTTCAAGGGTTAACCAGGTGGTTTCTGTTCTTTCTGTCTGAAAGGATGTTATCTATTGCAGAGCAACTTTGTTTACCCCTGTTTCTTCTATTCTTTTGATGAGGGTTGCATGGTTGACACTGTCAAAAGCTGCTGAAAGTATCAGTGTGAGGTGGTGTTGGAATCTGACTGAATATTTAGGTTGTCCCAGATGGAGAGTAGTGCTGATTCAATCCCTCTCATAAGTCTGAAACCTGGTCCAGTTGACGGTTGGTTTCCACATGTTAGGATTTGTCCATATATTTAACTTTCTAGGAGTTTGGCAGAGTAAGAGATGTTTGATATTAGCTGGTAGTTGATAGGGCTGCCTGTGCTTCCTGTGGGACCCTTGATAAGGGGTTACATGTAGACTATTTTGAAGCTCCTGGGGATGTTTCCTGTTTCCAATGAGGGTTTCATGTGCTCCTTGGGAGATGGATGTGATGCTTTGTCTTAGCAGTTAAGCAAAGTTGTCTATGATTGCTGCAGAACAGACCACTATTGTGGCTGGTTCTGTGGATGCATCCATGATGATATTGTTGCTTATGTCCTTAAGCATAGGGATAATGACTTTTCTGACTTTGTTTTTTTTAAAGTGGTTTGTGAGGTTGTCATAGAGTTTCTGCAATGGAGTGAGGACATTATTACATGTTGCTGGGTTTCTTATCTCTTTAATGATGTTTAACATCTCTTTCAGTTAATTGCTCGCTTTTGGGATCTCTTTGGTTTTATAGAGTGTTGTCTGTTTTTGGTGACAATGTTATCCTGTTGTTTATAATGTGTAATCCATGCTTGTTCTAATTTCCATTTTGTTTTCTGCAAAGTTCTGAGGTGAATGATAAACCCTGTTGTGGCCATTATTTTTTGGAAGGGGGTGAAGAGTGGTATTGGTCCTACAGAAGCTAGGGCTCCTCTGATCCATTTTATGAGCATCTTCATTATTTATTCTGTTGGAAATGTCTTGATGAGAGAGTTATGTTGTTTTCTTGATTCCAATATGGTTTTGCGATCTGCTGTGCTTGGACAGTTTCTTTTAGTGATTGGTGTCACAGTCAGTACTCACACGAGAGCATTAATCACAAAAGGAATCATAAGGTGGTCGCTCTAGAGATTGTGGTTATAAGAAGTTATTTGCAGAAAAGTATGTCCAATATATGTCCGACAGCATGGGTTGCCCAATTCATCATTTGTTGTAGGTGCATGCTGGCTAAGTGAAAGGTTAGTGATTTGGTAGAATTGCTATTTTCCTCTTAGAACCAGTGTTAAAGTTGGCTACAATGATCAGGTGTGTGTTTGCTACTAAAAGGCTGTTTATGTTGTCTGTACATTTCTCTGTGAAAGTCACATTTTATGTGAATGGTCTGTAAATGAGTAGGAGGAATCGATTGGTTTTATGGTCCGGTTCTAGGTGGAGGATGAGTAATTCACAGTCCTAGATTTTTAGTGATGGTGCTGCTGTAATTCATAGATGTTTTTGTAAGCTATGGTTAGGCCGCCCCCTCTTTTTGTTCTTGGTTGGCTTGCCTGAGTTTGAAGTTGCTAGGGACAGATTCATGGGCAAGTACTCACAGAGTTCAATTATCCAGGTTTCTGTAAATAAAAGCATATTAGTTCATACCTCACTGAGGAGTTTGTGTATTTCCTCAGTGGTGGATTCAACATATGCTATGTTTCAACATTGATTGGTCAGTGATAAGGTTGAAGTGAATCTTCTTGTTTTCCAGGTTCTGTTCAACCATTAGGGGTTGCATCAGTGGGGTGATTGCCCCTTGGTTCCTCTGGTCATTTGATCCATTGATTGATTTTATATCGAGTGTTGAGTGGGCGACCTTTGTTGTTCCTGGTTCTTCCTTGCAAGATTGAGGGGGTTGTGTGTAGGGTCAATGTCACTTTTGCAGGTGCATGTGATTTTGTGCGTTAGTCTTCTGCTATGTTTCCAGTCCATGATGATAAAAGAAGTGTTCAGGTGGGTCACTTCTCTTGAACATTTCTTGCTGGAGGTTTATTCTTCTCTCCAATCATGGGTGTGACTTCTTAAATTGGCTACTTGTGTAGCTTTGTAGGCATAATGTGATTGTGGTCGCAATGTCGGGAAAGTGCTTTGTTCTTTGGGGAGGTTTTGCATGTGATTTCCCAAAGTATTGAGGTTCCATGAAGTAGATTGTTGCACTCTCTGGCTTTCTTTGCTTGTGCATGCACCTTTATGAGTGGTTTTTGTTTAGCAGCCTTTCTGTGAGTGAGGCATTTTGGGGACGGTTCGCATATTGGGAGATGTGATCTGAGACGGCTGACTCTGCGTTGTAGGGTGCCTGTTGTTTTTCTTCTGAGTGCCTTGTGTTTACATTGGTTACTGGGAACAGATCATACTGCATGAATGGGTGTGCTCCTATTTAGTTGGCCGGTTATAGCAAAGTGTGTGATGATTTGGCTTGTCAACATTGAGTTAATATCAAAGTGAAGCTGTCAGGGAGAATTTATCAAAGACTTGTTCTAGCAATATTTGGAGTCCAACAAGTAAGTATTGAATTCAGGGGTTATGTTAACATTTGAAATGATCAGAATCGCAAAGTATCCCACTGGCCTGAAATCCCAGTGGCAAAGTATACAAGTTGGAATGTTCCCAGTTGCAAACTATAAAGGCTGGAAGTGTGCCACTGGTAAATTACAAATGGTACATTGCCAAAGTGGCAAACTGTCAAAGTGGGGAATATTAAATTGCTAAACGATCAAAGTGGTGAAATGTCAATGTGGCAAATATTAGAGCGGCAAACTATCAAAGTGGGATAATATTATATTGGTACATTTAGGAGTGGTGGAATATCACAGGGGTGACCAATTATTGATGTGGTAAAATATATTAGTTACATATTATGAAAGTGACAAAATATCGCAGTTGAAAAGTATCACACTGCAAGGTGTCAAAATGGCAAAATTATAAAAGTTGCAAAATAAATTTGCTGGAAAATGTAACTGCACTAAATTGTCAGGGTGGAAAAATATCCCACTGGTGAATTATGAGAGTTGCAAGAATCACAGTGGTAAATTAGCAACTTTGCAAAATATCACATTATAAAACAACCCACGTGGCAAAATATCACAGTAGCAAACTAGCAAAAATGCCTAATATCCAGTGGTGAATTATCAAAGTGGCACAATCTAAAAATGGCAAACAATCAAAGTGGCTAAATAGTACAGTGGCAAACTATAAAAGTGGGTACATTTCACAGTGGTACATTATTGATAACACTATCCCATAACTTAATGCTATACAGATCCAATGGCTACAGGTAGATGGTGTTTTAGAGCAGGGCTTGGAGGCCAGGTGAACATGCATACAGGAGGCATTCTTAGCGTTTGCACTTTGCCAGCTGCCTGGGAAAGGCTGCCTTAAATTAACTACAGAAATGGGGCTGGGGGTTGTGCCAGGTGACTACCTGGGCCCATAGGAGGACTGTAATACACAAAGGTCCTCTGGGAAAAGAATGTGCTCAATGGTTGCTTGCAATGTTTTGCAAAAAGCTTAAAAAGAGAAGGAAACTGTTCAAATTCAACAAACAATTCTTGGTGTTCTTATGCCTTAAAAAGGAGGAGGGAAATCAGATTTCAAGTTAAAGGAGATTAAAATATGTCAGGGATGACAAACAGCTTCTTGTAATACCAATCTCCTCTCCAGACAAGAACAAACGCCCTTTTTGGCTCTGACTGCCATGACTCGAGAGGACAGGGATCATGGGACTTTCTGAGTTTTTAGGAGTCCTAGATTGAACAAAGAGATTGTGGGAGGGAGGTGTAAAAAATGGCTGCTTGGAACTCTAATTCTGTTTTTGGAAAAAGATTAAAAAAGAGAATGAGACAATTCCAATCCAACTAACAACACAATCCTTTCTTTTTAAAGCCTCAAAAAGAGGGATACCAGAGCTCAAGGTAAAATCATATCAAGACACCTCAGGGATGGGAAGACAAACAGCTCCTTGCAATGCCAATCTCCTCACCAGACAAGCCAAACCCCTCTTTGTTTTGGTTGTGCCTCCTAGGACTGGTGACAATACAGATCAGGGGACGTTCTGGGCCTTTAAGAGGCCTGGATTACACAGTTGTTGGGGAGGAGGGTGTATATGATGGCTGCTTCCAAAGCAAATTGCATTTTTTTGCCAAAAGCTTAAATGAGAGAAGGAAATAATTCCAACCCAACTAACAACACAAATCAGATGTCAGGTTTAAACTGATAAAAACACCTCCGGATGGGAAGATAAAGCATTCTGTGTAAAACCAATCTCCTCTGCAAACAAGACAAAACTCTGTCCTTTTTGGCTCTGCCTCCTATGACTGGACTCGGGCGAATTGGAGGACTTCCTGTGCCTTTAGGAGTCCTAGATTGCACAAAGAGATTGTGGGAAAGGTGTGTACAAGATGGCTGCTTGCAACGCTAATTCCTTTTTTGAAAAAAGAGAAGCAAACCAATCCAACGAACAGCACAATAATTGTTGTGGTTTAAAGCCTTAAAAAGGGGGGGAATTGGATTTCAAGTTAAAACAGATAAAAATATCAGTGATGGGAAGTTAAACAACTCCCTGAAATGCCAATATTCTCTCCTTTCAAGAAAGACGACATGCTAGTAGAATGTATCAGTCTTCAGCAGCCTGAATCAGTATCGCAAAACTTTTTGAAAACAGGGACCACTGTACTCGGATGCGGTTCTGGGAATGTGACCAAACATGAAGATTTTCTTTGCTACTAGAATAAATGCAGTGAGCCATCCTTTGGCATTGCTGGTAAATCCGTCTGGTCTGTCCTGGAGGAAAAGGTGCCAGAGAATCAGAAGAGGGGTAATTTCATGGAAGCTGACATTTTACTCTCTTTGTGACTGATCCATTCGAGCAAAGCGAGGAAGGAAATTTAGACTCCTCTCAAGAGGCTGGCGCCATATTTATTAAAGAGTAAACAAAAATCTAAAAATGATTTTGTCATTATTGCAGTGACGAATGCAATCTTAGCCTCTTGTTGACCAATCTACTGCAGAAACCCAAGGAACAGGATCTCTCTCGCTGGAAATAAATGCAGAAGCACTTAAAAAAAGTAAAATCCTCCTCCTCTTTAGAATAATATTTACTGTCCCATTACAATCTCCAATCTCTCGCTAATGTATTTTGTGATAAAATAAACCCATACTATGAGACTATTGTAATTCATCCACTGCACATCAACCCTAATACTGGTTTGTCTCACTGACTCCTCCTTGCCTACTATGCCATGTTGAGCAGAATTATCCTTACTTCGTGCTGTGTAAGCGCTGCGAGGCAACAGGGGCAGCCGCGAGAGCACAGTGACTGGCGAGGAAGCCCTGCATTCTTCCAGTCCCGGCCTGTCCATGCCTTTGCACATGGAACCTTGGTCCGTGGATTCTCTCATACCACGGCTGGGGTGGGCCTGAGGGGGCTATAGCCCGTGTCTTTTGGTTTTAGCCGCAGATAGAAGCTCAGGGACTACAACGTAAAGGCTATAGGTAGCCCCAAATCCCACCAGTCCCGACATTAGCTTAGCCCCTGATCTTATCCAGACCTACCAACACCCCTGCCCGCAACCAATAAATATGCAGCAACCTGGGGTGACTGTGTCTCTGTTGTACAGCTGCGCCAAGTACCAAGATCATCAGACGGATCTATGTGATTATTGCGATGGCCGAACTTGGCAATTCTTTTTTGTATCCTTTTACACCACATATATATGCAGGGGGAGACACCTGCTACCCCCCCATATTAATATTATACTCTAACCCCCCCAAAATTTATATGTGGTGCAAGGGGGGGTTAAAAAAAAAGTCAGCATTTTCGGCGATCGCAATTCCCAGGTTGACATTTTTGTACGATTCCCCATCAGACGAGCAAGAGCAACGCTTACGATGAGGAAGTGGTGATGCAGAATGTGTACACGGAATACTCCTACCTCTGTGGATACTTGAAAATTAAAGGTCTTATAGAAGAATACCCAAACCTCACCACTTTATTTGAAGGAAAACTCTTCCGAACTTTCCTAACTCGGAAGTGTGATGCAGATGATGATGTCGACTGCAAACACTGAGTAAAGTGTTTTCTTTTTTCTTTTTCATTTTGCAGTGGATTTTACTAAATGAATGCATGGCTGGATCCCTGACTTGAATTTATGGAAATGTGGGTGACTTGTTAGTTTCTCTTACCAGAGCAATGCAGGTTTACGGACAGTCATGCGTTTTATGGCATAGGTGTGGCAAAAAGTCACTAGTTTAGTTTTTCTTTTTTCAGAAACCCGCCAGAGATGAGCACCAAACTGGTTTATGAAAGAAGCTTCTTAATTAAATAAGGAAGCTGATGGTTTATCCAGCATGCTTGGAACCTATTTCTGATGGGGTCTTCTTGCCAACCCCGCTGCCCTCAAACTCAAACTGTGGGCCTGATTCATGGAATTATCAATGCAGAAAATAGTGTACTTGTGCACGCAACTACGTGCAAATCCGCCTTTGTGGATTCATGGAATCAAATGTGCAGCACTTTTCCTTGACTTACATGGAGTTTGCCCTGGCTCGGCACTTCTGTGTGAGCCGTCAAGGGCCTTGTGCAAGACTCCAAGCCGAAGAGTGGGCATGGCTTGTCCAGAGGGCTGGGAAGGGGGTAGAACACCAAAAATGGGGAAGAACTTGTGCAAAAGTGGGTGTACCAAGGGCAATCCTGCAGGGAGTCCCTTGCACGCCCACTATTGCACAGCACAAGATGTATTCATGGATTCAATCGTGCAGCATCTTGGCTGGGATATGGCCGCGCAAGTCCATCATACAATACACCACACAAAGGCAGGCGTAAGTACAGTTATGCATAAGATTTTCATCATGCAGGTGGGGTCGCATGTGGTCATGGAGGACCCTGCGCAGGGTCCCTGAAGCACCGGCATGCTTACGGGGACCCCACACACTATTTGAAGGGTGCGTGTGTTCTAGTCCGGGGGAGTGCGCAAAGGTAGCTGTTCTGGCTGTTCATGCTTTGCGTGTGGGGTGTCAGGGGCATTCTGGGTGTGATTTGCGAATACAATTACTTTGCACTGTGCATTCTAGGAATATGTGGCGCACGCATTTTTCTTTCTGCGTGCAGGCTCGTGCAGTGTCCTTCTCAGCACGCGGCCCAAGCAGGATTTCTGTGCACATTTCCATGAATCAGGCCCTGTGACCCTTCATCCTGCAGCGCCCCCCGATCCTCTGATTGGGCCTACGCCCATGTTGAACAAACTAGTGTGGATGCACTCCTCAGTGCACCCACTGCTTTAGGGCATTTTTCCATCATGGCTGAAAGTGAGTTGTTCTTGAGGCCTGCAACCCCCTTTATTCTTTGCTTTCTTTGGCACTCTCATGCCATGCTCTTCCCTTCTCCCACCCCCACCTACTTTCTTCTGTCTCTTCCTGCGCCTCCGAACGTCTGACTGGGCCTGAGCCCTTGTTGAACATCCTACCGTGGATGCACTCGTCGGTGCATCCACTGCTTTAAGGCATTTTCCATCATGCCTGAAGGTAAGGAGTTGTTCCTGGGGCCTGCGACCCCCTTTTTTCTTTGCTTTATTTCGCACTCTCATGCATCACCCCCCGAACTTCTGACTGAGCATGAGCCCTTGTTGAACATTCAAGAGTGGATGCACTCCTCGGTGTACAACCCTTCCCCGGCATTCTTGTTACGGCACTTGCCCGTTCTGAATGCTTCAAGATCTAGTAGGAATGTTATTGTTTGTTTTTCTCCCTGTACCTCCCCCTTCCTTGTCTTGATGTGCCTTGAAACACTATTTGGCTGCATATGCGCATTATAAATACCCAATAAATAAGGGTCAGATAGCACAGGGAGTAGAGCACTCACTTTGACATCAGTGCAGAGCCTGCCGATGAAGGTTAAAATCCCAGCAGGGACAAACTCAGCCTTTCATCCTTCCGAGGTTGATAAAGTAGCACCACACACTGTGGGTAATAATATGCAGCGCTCAGATACCTGAGGGTTCGTAGCGCTATGTAAATCCCAATTGTTATTTTTTATTATTATGAAATGACATTATAAGCATGTCTCCATTAACACAGCATGAGTTTCCACTGCTAGAACTATTAATGAACCATTTAAATGATATTCTTTTAAATAAATCAATATTTCCTCACATTGTGTTTTGCATCTTAAATCACATTCAGTATGCACAGCTACTAAACAGTAAGTGTGGCCTAGTCACTTAGGTTCATATCGGTCTGTGAATAGCACAGTTCAATTGCTGTGAGAGTTCATGTATATTTCATTAACCCATCATTCGTCCACATGTGCTAGACCAGTGTCTGTCATGTACAGCAGGTCTTAATGTTTTTTCCAAGACTTTTGTTTTAGTTTTCCTAACCGTGTTATTGAATTATTTCTTGCTTTTACATCAATCATTTATCATATTAATTTCCATTGTACCTGTAGGCACCCTTTAATGTGAATGATAATCATTTTAAAACATAGCTTGATTAATATGCCTGACCTGTCTAATGAAATTGTAGTGGACTGTTACCATTCTGCCTGCAAATTCCCATTCGTCAAACAGGGAGCAGAATGGCACGCAAATCCCTGTTTTACACGCAAATAATTCCATGAATCAAGGCCTGTGCATGACTACTGAACTATTCTTCCTTCTCTTCTGCATGGGTTACTGTAGTTCAATATATTCCAGGGAGCCATATAGCACCTTATTCTAGATGGAAGGGGATTGTATGGTAGAATAGTGGGATGGGGAGAAGGGGTGGCACTGAAGCTGCAGTGTGTGATGGGGGATCTTTCTTGATGTGCTTGGAGATGTTGATCCAGGTTCTGAAACATCATAGCCAAAATTATTGCTGATGTAAAATTATTGCTGTCTGTCATTCTAACCAACTTTTTAAATCTTTTGACATATCACAGATTGTTCCATTTATAATGTGAACATATTAAAAAATAATTGAAAATAGTGAGTTATAATATTTGGCCAGGTGTTTCATTCAATTCACATCATATAATAATAATATTTTAGATAGTAAATACATGACAAAAACATGCACACTTACATTTCTTCCATAAATGAGGATTGTCCATAACATTGTGAAATACAATAACAGAGTTTTTCGTGTTAAGGAATATTCACAATTCTGACATTCCCAGCAGTTACCGGGACCGCCGGGGGCTGTAATTCCCCATTGCCAGGCGCCGGAAAAAAAACGACCCTAGCGGCAGCCGTGCCAATTTTCCCAGCAATGTTACCGCCAGGGTTGTAATGAGAGCCATTGGCTCTGTTGACCATTTAACAATCACAAAATTATTCTCCCTAACAGGAATGTAAGATGCAGTGTTTAAATGGGCATTATCAGTCTCAAGCACAAGACCCAGACAATAACAATATTCGAATAGCAATGAGTTATTCCAGCCTGCATGTACTGATCCAGGTCAATAGTGCATGCCCTTTCCCTTTGTGTACTTTAAACCATTCTCAACAACAACCAAATGAAATTCAAGTATTTATTGTGCAATATTAATTCTATAAACAAGGAATACGATTCCAAGTCGATGATTTTATAGACAACCCTATCACCTATCTCCCAACTTACTGCACATGAACACCTTTTAGTTTATAAAATCGCATGTAGCTAACTGGTAAATCCAGTATGTGTTATAAGTGCCAAGAGACCAGCAATCTGGCATCCAGAGATAATATATAAGATAACGTGAAGGCGAAATTCTTTGTTTTCCTTGGTTTTATTGTACATATTGTCAATATCATTAAATACAGTTTCTAATGTCTCTGTCTTCCTTTTCCCTTGAGTGTCCATTATTAATAGCAGTTATTTAAGTCATCTTCTTTCCAGTCTCTTTAAAGATGATCTCTCTGAAACTGCTAAACAGACCAGATTCAGATGCTGCTACAAGCTCATACAAACATTGACATGATGAAATTACATTGACGTCAACTTGGATCATACAGTGATAAACCCCTTAAAAATGTTAATGCTGAATTAATATTAACTTCTTACCTAGGCCTATGTGAGGAAGATGTTCAAAGAGAGTCCAGTTGCTATCATCAATATAATGGTTCTTCAGAATTAATAATTGGCACACATCTCTAGCTGATATGTCATTAGGTACTTCCAAAGCTCTGCTTGTATGGTCTTCGCTATAAACCTTAATGACCTGTAGAAGAGAAAAAGTGTAAAGTTTTTAGACACAATTAGCAGTGAATTTTGTATATTGATAAAACAGTTTGTCGCAAATCAAGTTTGCTTCTTGTCATGTTGCTTGTATTTATATATGAGATTTATATATGAGATAACGGAGATAGAGGCAAGTCTGAGAGGTTAGGAAAAGAGCACTGAAAGGGGGACTACTTCTAGTGGTTTAACATTTAAACAATATTCATTGTGCAATCCATTTTCTAAAATCACATAAAACATCAAAGTTTGGATACATAACTTATTAGTTAGATAATGTATCAGTCAGTCAGTTTGCCAAACACTGCCACCTCTGTGGCCAGGGTATCATATCAACCAAAGATTATATACTTTGTTAGTTTCTAGTTTTTTTTCACATAAACAGTTTTTGTTCATTGCATCAATTTTATCTCACTGTATTAACATTATGCAGTCATTTCTCAACATGTTTCAGTTCTCAAGGAATGGAATCTGGAACTTTCATCAGGAGTAAAACCCTGTTTTTTGTGCAGGCGTATAGACACGTTACAATCCCAAGGGCGGATTTCTTAGTTTCCTTCCCCTATCAGACAAAATAAGAAAACTGGTATGAGGTATAATTTCTAAAGTGCAGTCGGGCTCCATATTCAAGTAATACACCTTGATAGGTTGGTAATTACCTGTACTGGTGTAGGTAGAGGGCGACCCAGTCTTAATTGATGGAGGTAGGTGCAAAATGCATCCTTCCTTATCCCAAGAGAGTGGAAAAGTATATATGAAGTATGCTTTTCTTATCAACCTAGCTGATGGGGCCGAGAAAACCACTTGATCAAACTCAATGTAGCCAAGAGAATGGATGTGCAGTGTTAAAACGTTTTTTCCCAAACACCAACGAATGAGCGAAGTACCAATAGGAAAATTCACTTGAACGCTACTTTATACCTGAATGGTGGGGGTCTGGGATCGATCTCCCCAACCGGGCTCAAAGACCTCACCCACGGAATGATTAGTGTTAGCCTGTTGCTAGCATGAGAACACTTGCGCTCGAAACCCAAAATGGGAACTGACAGTGCGAGGGCGCCTGAGTGCTGCAGCGGTGACGCAGCTGCTGGGCGCTCATGTTCAGTTTATGTTCACTGTTTTAAAGGCTGGGCTGCCTTCATCCTAAACGACCAAGGTACAGTGGGTGCTAAATGTTTTCATTTCACGATAATGGGGGAGAAACACAAACTGGTCTTGAGGGCTCTGTACCTTTACAGTTGGGCACAAGGAGATGGGAATGGGGGGCGGACTAGAGGAGCGGATAAAAACCATCATGTCAGTGCAACTTGAAATAATGACATGGAACGTAAGGGGGATGGGCTCATACCTCAGGAAGAACTGGATTAAATCCTTCTTGCAAAGGAAGAAGGTCTCAATAGGAACGGTTCAGGAAACACATCTCACGTGGCCGCGGCCAAATTGAAAGAACAATGGGCGGACAGGGACACGGTTCCTCCTACTCTAAATATGCCAGAGGGGTGTTTAAGTGGGTGAGCCCTAAGGTGCCCTTCCAACTGATGGGAAATGAGTCAGACAAAGAGCGCAGATACTCACTAATGTGGGGAGTCATTGAGCAAACCAAAATCTGCATAGTGAACTCCTACTTTCCTAACCAAGGCATACCTGTGCACCTCAAAACACTATGTACCTGAATAGCACCCCATCGGGAAGGCTTTTTTTATATGGAGGGGATTTCAATTGCATAAGGGATATGGTCCTGGATAGATCTGAACCACCACAATATCAACTGAACAATCCATCAGAAGCTTAACACAAAGCTAGACCACTCGGGCCTGGTTGATGCCTGGTGTGATCTCCACCCCACAGACAGATGCTACTCGTATTACTCCTCCCCCCACAACCTATACACTAGGATAGATTACCTCTTTATAGACGGAGACCTACTCCCACAAATAGACTCTGCCCAATATCTGGGCTGGATCATATCGGACCACTCACCTCTACTCATCCACTGGACAATCAAGGGCCCTAGACCCCCCACATTGATTTGGAGAATGCCTCTGGGGACACTCACAGACCAAATATTCAGGATTGCATTGGGGAATAAACTTGAAGAATTTGGAACACTGGAGCACGCTCTGGAAGACACTGAAGGTGGTGACCTGGGGTAAACAATCACAAGTGCAGGTGGTATGCAGAGAACACTAAACAGGGAATTAGAGGCCAATGAAGAGGAAATAAAGCAGCCGGAAACCAACACTCAGGGCACCAGAGCAGATGAAGCCAAACTAGGGGAGGCCAGGAACAGTTGCCAAGAGGCGTGGGGGTGGCTATCCAAATTTGATTATGTGACATACACAGAGAGGGCTCACAAGGAAGCAGACAAACCGCACAAATTATTATCTTGGTTATGTAAAAAGGAACACCCCTGATCCATACCCACTGAACTTAAAGACGGGGAAGGAGTAACACATAGGACCCAACTTTTGGTCAATGACACTTTTGCGGCCTTCTACTCTGTAAGAGGATTCAATCCAGCACTACAGCTAAGTCAATGCCTAGTCTGGGATACTGAATGGAAACCCTTATTGATATATCTTTATGTCCAGTTCATGAGTTCTGGATGACTACCCCTATATAACACCCCTCTCTTGGAACCCCCCTGACTCCACTGAGCCAAGAAGTAGTTCTGTTTTGCAAGTTTAAACGGTTTATTTGAGAATGTAAACAATATATATATGTCACACTTTATAATAAATTAATAATTAATATCACACTTCAGAACATGAGCAGTTAACAACAATGGGTAATGTTCTACTAATAAACTGATTTGATTACCCAGGAGTAGAATAAAGGATGAGGTAGCACGCTTGGGAATAGGAGCAGAAGAATAAGGTGGTAGAGAATGCTTTATCTAGTTTCAGATGGATGCAATGTTGAATGAAAATGCAATACAGAAATTACTCAATATGATTTCAACAAAACAATGGAAACACTTTTCTCTGGCAATCCACTCCCCCCCCCTTATGCAATGTAAGGAAATGAAGAGGAGAGCACACAGTTCTTAGAAATGCAATCAAATAGAATTCAGTTCAATTCCCCCTCAGCAGCTTATACAACAATAGGAGTTTTGAAACACAGGCAAAATGCTTTGAATATGGTGACAATGCAGTGAGAAATATGCTGAAAATGTTTTTAATTCCCTTCAGGAGGTTCAGGGTGAGTGGTATCTAGTTAATATGAGTTCAGGCTCACTCTAGCAATGATTCAGGGATGGTTCTTAAGAGGCAAACGAAATTTGAGCAGTTAGGGCAAAAGCAGCTATCTTTTTACAAGTAAAGAAATCGGGCCAAATCGCAAATCGTGGCAAAATTCGCGAATGCGTGAATCACGAATACGGCAAAAGTATAAGGAATAGCAAGTCGGTTCTAGGTTCGTTGAAAAGCTGAGATTCTAAGCTTTCAGAGGAAAGTTAAATCAAGTTCCTAACGGCCCAAACGGTTACGGAGTTATGGACGATTTTGTGAAGGTTGTTTTTCAGATTTGAAATTTTAAAAGTTCAAAGCGACAGGTTACAGGTTACAGCTTGCAGCTAGAAAATGACAGGTGACAGTTAGGAGGCAGTTCTGGTTAGATTAAAATAGTTTGGATTAGATTATTTTAACTAAGAGATTGGTTCTGCACAGTTCTGCTAGGTACTCACAATATATTTTTGAAATAGGCTTCGCCACGGATCTGGTCAAGTTTTGGACTGGACTCCGGTTCTGGTCTCGGCACTTCACAGTGATCTGGGTCAGCTCTCTGGTTCTGCTAACAGCGGTCTGGGTCACTCTGGATCTCTGTCCTCTGGTTCTGGATACTGCTCTGCTTTCTCTGGGTACAGCACTGCTTCTGGATCTTTCTGGCACAGGGTTTCAAGCCAGAATCAACACCTGGGTCCGGCTGTGAATAGTCTGCAAATGATTTTTGGGCCTGCTGACAAATACTTTTGCTTGCAGTGGGCCTTCTTGGTTCAAAGTTCTGTAGTCTCTGTTTAGCTTGGAAGTCTAAGTGTAGGATCTCTGGATGTGAAGTCGTCGGTCAGCATGCTCCGCAGCAAATGGAATTGAATCTCTCTACCTGTCCCAGCAGTCTCTTTTTATGTGTTTTGAAAGTGGGTGTGTGCCTAGGCCTAGCTAAGCCTGCCCCTCTCTACTTGTCATTGGTCAAGCTTTCCGCACTGCTTTGATTGGGGGAAGGAAATGTGTGTCATGGTGATACTGTTTTATGGTCTGCAGAAAGGATACTCCCATGTCAAATTGCACACAAATCTATATTTGACCCAAATACATATTTGCACAGGTACACAGTTGTTTAAAATTACATGCACCCATCACATATCACATGAGGTATACTCTGTTCAAACTCTGATGTTTCTAAGAGCTTGCATTCAGAAACGGCAACATTTTGCGTTTTTTAACTGGTTTTGCAATATTGGTTTTTCATTAAAAATTATACACATATACACGGCCTGTCCATACATACTCCAGTAAATTCCCATGTCTCTAGCTTAAACACAGAGTCTGTAGTATCCATAAATAGCGGGGTTTTACCCCAGAACATCACACAAATTGGAGTTTGGGCTTGAATGGAAGGTACATTTTTTAAATTAAGGCTCTCAAAGTTATACATTCCTGTCATCTGATTACAAAGAGTTATCAGTGTTTCTGTAAAATATATATTTTGCTTTCAATTCAGTTCTCAGAGTGTTGGAGTCCGCCTTCAAGACTTGGGTGGGTCAGTGATCACATGTGTCTTCTGCTGGGAGCTCTTTGTGTACAGTCAACAGTCAACATCAGCATATTCTATTCAAGTGCAAGAGCCTATTGTGTGGTCTCCAGGAGGCTGCCAGCCAGTCTGCCTTCTATCAATCAAGAGGTCATGTGAGATTCTGACTCCTGGTGTGAATCTCTGGAGGTGAGAGGTTTCCCAGCCTTTGGCCTGTTAATTAAATCAGATTGTCTTCTGGGAACAGCATGTGGTTAAGATTTTAATTAACTCCCACCCTTTGATGTAAAGGCCTCTCCTGCAACTCCTGACATGCAGTTTCCCTGTCAGAGTTTAGACCGCTAGCGCCGCCCTCAGTCAAAAGCGGGTACTGCATGCATTTTTTTGGATCAGTCTTGAATTCAAGCATTTCAAACAAGAGCTATTACATGGAAGTATATTGTCCAGGTTCAACAAATGGCATTGGTGTAGTTCTGCAGTAAAATAATTTTGTGCCCATAAATTAGCCATGTTTGACCTGAAGAAAACGAATTCCCAACAGTTATGGGTTGCTTTTGGCAATCAGCATTGCCCCTTTTACAATGGTTTTAGGCTCTGTGCCCTTCTGTGCTCACAACATAGGCAAAAATGGGTGGCACCTTGGGTGACCATCTTGGTGTGCGCACAAACTGCGTGGTTCTCCTGGATTCTGGCGCACATGGGGGCTTTTTGGCCATCTTGGATTTTCTAAGCCCACAGCACCAAATGTTGCAGCATAATAGCTCAAACGTGGGTCAGGACACCCAACAACTCCAACCTATATGCCCATGATAACCTGGTGACAGAAATAGATATACGAGACGCCCTTGAAGAGATAGAACTCCCCAAGCTAACCACAACACAAAGGGAAGCACTAGACGAGATCACAGCAGAAAATGTGACTGAGGCAATCAGATCATTATCAACAAGCAAAACCCCGGGAAGCGATGGACTCCCACTAGAGTTCTACAAAACCTATGAGGCCATCCTGACCCCAATATTACATGAAGTTTTCAAAGAGGCATACACAACAGGGACGCTACCAAAGTCTATGAATGAAACGCTAATAGTACTGATACTAAAACTGAACAAATGCCCTGTAGACTGCGACTCGTATCACCCTTTGGCGATGCTGAACTACAACAGCAAAATATTGACCACCATAATGGCCACCAAGCGCCTGGCCAAAGTGGTAGGGAGCCTGGTGCATGAAGATCAGAATGGCTTTGTTCCAGGTCGCAACACTACAGCCAACTTGTGCCGCCTCCAACACATTATGGAACAGACACAAGGGTGCGAGTTCCCCATGGCAATACTGTCGTTAGATGCTATTAAAGCATTCAACTCCATTTACTGGGAATGGCTAATAGAAGTTCTGCGGGAATTCGGATTCGGGGAGGGTTTTGTTAGATGGGTTAAAGTGCTATATAATGCTCCAAAAGCTAGGGTGAAGACTGGTAAAATGGTATCGAAGGCTTGGGCAATTATGAAGGGTGCCATAGAGAGCTGCCCGCTATCACCGATGTTATATATACTGGGGCTGGAACCGATAACAATATACCTCAGGAAGCAATTCTATGATGCAGGGAAACGAGTAGGGGGACAACACAGCATAATATCACTCTATGCTGATGACGTTCTCCTATATCTGAGGGGCCCTCACCTAAATGCCCCAATAATCCTGGAGGTACTTGAAAATTATGCTAAATTCTCAGGGATAAAGTTCAGCAGGCAAAAGTCATGCACATCCCCACTGGCAAAATTAATTGAGACAGGCATGCTAAACTTGCCGAGTGTGGGAATTAGGTAGCAAACTGAAGGGTTTAGGTACTTGGGGGTCACCATTAAACACACCCCTGAACTCATGCATGAGCGTAATACAGTGGTTGTAATCAAGGGAGTATGTAACTCAATGAAATATTGATCTACACTTCCCCTATCAATGATAGGCAGAGGGGCCATTGTCAAGATGATCGTTCTACCAAGTTTTTTATACTATTTCCAAAATATATGCCACTACATTAAACCACCATTCTTCAGAAAACTGGATGCACTACTTAAACAGTTCTTATGGGGGCAGTCCGCCACAGGCTATCTCTGGACATCCTCACATTACCGTACAAGGAAGGGGGTATACAACTCCCAGATTTGGAGGGGTACTACCTGGTGGCACAGCTCAGCAATGCAACCAGGTGGCTGTTGGATGATGCCACAACAGAATCTAGTCTTTTATATGCGGTTAATTGCCCCGAAACAACAGAAAGAGATACTATGGAGCCCCAAAGATGACTCAAGGCAAACTCCGGCAATAGTGATGGTGGGCAGACAGGTATGGAGGAGGGCCAAATCAAAATTGCACCTACAACACCCGTATGCACAGGATATCCAGATGCTAGCGGATACTTGCAAGGCACTAGCTAACCTCCCTATAACGAGACACTGGGAGAGGGTGGGCCTATATACTTGGGGGGACATGTTTGAGGAAGGCACCTTCAGGGACTTTGAATCAGTGCAAGCAAAGGAAGGGCTATCAAAGGGCCCATTTCTATGGTACCAACGGGTTAAGCACAAAGCCAGAGAGAAATGGGATGGCTGGCCGGAAGAACCGGAGACAAATCCCCTGCTGAAAGAGATGTATGCTCTAGGCGATGGTTGGAGACCTGTGTCTCGGTTGTATGGCCAGCTAGCAGCCAGACCCAATCCTTGCAGTGCTGAGCTAGAAGAAAAATGGGAAAAAGACTTAACAACCACAATCACTGAGAGGGAGTGGGAGAGAGTGCTTGCATATCCTAAAGAGGTATCCAGAAATGCCAGATTTAAACTAATACAGCTAAATGTACTATATATGACATAAATGACCCCCATGAGAGTGGCAGGCTTTAATAAAAAGGTAAGGTCGACGTGCCCCTAGTGCAACACTTGCAACGCTACACATGTTTTGGGGGTGCCTCAGGGTGCAGAGGTTCTGCGGCAGGGATTACTAGGTACGTCTGGTCTCCGAAAGAATGCCTCTTGGGCAAATATCCCAGACTGAGCAAGCACAAGCACATTGTGAAATTAATGGACATGGTGTGCATACTGGCAAAGAGAGCGATTTCAATGGCTTGGAAAACACCTGGGGGCCCCCAGTACGATAAATGGATCAAAGAACTGGAAAGGTGTTTGACCGCCGAGACCGCAGCTTGGAGCGCAGGAATCACTGGGACTGAGGAGGACATAAATGTCACATTTGATGCATGGAAGGCATTAATCAGAGACATGTTTCTGCCAGCGGACGACATGCCCCCCTGAACAGAGCATCACTGCACCGTAAAGCCTGGAATAGCAGGACACAAGGGGGTCCTGGAACTGTACCCCCGACAGACATCCCCAAGGCGGATTGAGGTAGCATACACTTATGCTCCCACAAACCTACAAATGGCTAAAACATTATACCACACAAGACAGCCACTGTTTGTTGTTTGTTGTTGTTTATTGTTTATTTGTTTTTCTATTTTATTTCCTTGGGCCATGAATATTACATTATGTATCGCTGACATTAAAAAGCGACTTGATATGGCTACATGTTTATAAATGCAAATAAAAAAATAAATAATAAAGTATGCTTTTCTTATCTCTAAAAACAAAGCCAGTGTGAACATCTCCCCATGGGCTACACAGGGCGTGGATGGGTCGGGGTCTAAGAGTGCCCCTTACCATTGGAAGTGGTTAAAGAAACTCACCTCTATTGGGTGAGACGCTTTTCCTAGACGTAGTTGAGGTATAGCGGGTAGCTGTCTTGCCAGAGCTGTTAGGAGCTGTGTTGGATAGGTGGTGTGTTGGAGACAGATAGTGTGGATTATAGATATCTGTCTTCTAGTGTTGGTGTATTTAGAAAGAGAAGAAAAAGAAGAACTCTGGCGTAGGGCTCCAGTCATCCTAGCTGCCGCGTTCATGCATAACGGTGCTGTGTGCATATATTCACAGTTCGTATGGCCAGCTGTTCATGTAGTCCGCTTTGTGACTAAATGGCTTGTATTTATATGGCAATCACACACAAAGACTGAACACAGTTCAGAAAATGAACAAGAATCAGTTCAATGTATGCATGTTTCCAAGAAGGGAAGGCAGCTGATGTGGGTAAAATATGGGAGCTAAAGGAATTGCAGTTGAAAAAAAGGAGATCAGTGGTAACATTGAAACCTGAGCCGTGCTTTGTGGCTTGGTTTTAGAAAGGCTTTGTTCGTTTGTAAACTATGTGGTGAGGAGCCTGAAATCTGGGTCGCTGGGATGCATGGCTGGAGCTAATGGAATCTCTCTGTCTGGTGAAATGGGTATTATGACGTTGGCTGCCATATACAAGGGTGTCTAATATTTTTATTTTTATTTTTTTTTAAACTCTTTATTTCACATTTTCAGCAAATTACAATAAACAACAGAATGAACATCCCAGGCCATTGAATTGCAAATTCATAACATTGGAAAACAAAATATAATTGAAGTACAAACCATAAATCTGTATTTCATAGATAAAACATCACACTGACCTTAACAAATCCAGATGCATCAAACAAATGACAACACACAAAACAGCCACACAAACAACACAAGCCCCCCCACACATATATAAATGGTAAGAATGGTAATAAACTAACGCACTCCACTCCAAAAATCAATTTAGCATCACCCATAAAGGTCAAGAAAGTCCCCCCACATTTCCTCATAAAGAGTTTCCTTGCTTTGTTTACAAAACATTGTTTTCTCAAAGCTGGACAAAACCTTAACATCCAAAATCCATTCCTCCACCGGTTTCTTCCGCGTCTTCCAGACCCGCAACACCTGTTTAGCCGCCACCAACAATGCTTTGATTACCCCACACAACATCACCCAACTCACGTTCCGTCCACCCCTGTACAATAATAAGATGACCGCTAAGGGATTGCGTGGATAAATAATGTCCCAGATTTGATCAACCCTGTCAATAACCTCTTTCCAAAAACTCACCACTCGTTCACAATACCACAACATATGTATCAAAGAACCTTGATCTTTCCCACAACCCCAACACCGATCATCACCAGCTAACCCCAATTTACACATACGTACTGGGGTCCAACATATTCCACCCAAAATTCTTTGATGTATGTAGCGCAACTGCAAATCTACTTTGGCAGTCGATGGCACTCTCCAAATCTTTTCCCATTCTCTCGGCGTAAGTTCTCTGCCTAACTCCTCCGTCCACGACAACCTCAGCTTGTCCCACGAATCCAACCATTTCCCCTCTGGTTGCATAAACTGCATAACAGTGGATACCTTTTGGAATCCAATTTCCAAAACATTAAAATTCTCCGGTACCTTCAGAAATGGAGCGCACATGTGTCTCTGTTCTGATAGCAGAGTCACTAAAATATTATACCTCCTTAATTCTCTGTTCCTCAACCCAAATTTCTCAATTAAACTTGCAAAAGGCTCAACCCCCGCATGACCCCAAACATCACCAACAGTCAAAACACCCCTCTGAACCCAACTCTTCCAATTTAGTACCTTACCATTTAACTGCAGACCAGGATTAAGCCAAAGAGAAGCTGCTTCATAAAGATAAAGACCTTGCCCAGTTCCCACTATCCATGATGACAAAGCTTCTTTAGTGGCGAAGACTGACTTCAAACACTGCACCTTCCTAGGCAATTTTCCGAAGGCAAAAACCGCTGTCTCTCAATTTGCACCCACCACGGCACACTGTTCAGAACTTCACCAGCATAATCAGACACTTTCTTTAACAAAAAGCCACTACCATAATTTTTCAACACCGGGTACCCAAAACCCCCATCTTTAACTTTCCGGACCATAATATACCTGGGAATCTTGGCCCTCTTCCCAAATCCCCACAAAAAAATCTTGAAACAACCTGTCTATACGTGCAAACCCCCCTTAGTAAAATGCACAGGTAGAGATTGAACAACATACAAAACCTTCGGAAGCAAAACCATTTTGATAGAATTAACTCTACCCCAAAGAGTCAGATTGATACGTCCCCATCTCATAATATCCCGTCTAAGCACTTCAATGATTTTATCCACATTAAAATTCACCAGCCTTCTGAAATCATGAGTGATATAGATACCCAAATATTTCACACAAGAATATTCCCATTTACAATGCCACCCTAACAGGTTCTTACATCCCTGCGAAGCCCCCACCGGAAACACCACCGATTTATCCCAATTGATCCGATACCCAGATAGCTTACCTACTTCCTCAAAGACCTCCTTCAAGGCATGGCCCCCCTCTACAGGATCATCCAAAATGACCACAACATCGTCCGCATAATCCAGAGCTTTAATCTCCACGTCCCCAACAGGAAACCCTCTGATACACCCCATCTGACGAGTATAAGCTAACAAGGGCTCCAATACTAAATTAAACAAGAGCGGCGACAAAGGGCAACCCTGGCGTGTGCCCCTAAACAACGGAAACGACATAGAGAACCCCCGATTCACCCACACCCTTACCTATATGCCATTCTGAAGTGCCTGAATGGCCTTAAGAAAGAGAGGACCAAAACCTAATTTCGACAGTGTATAATTCAGGAAGCCACAATTCACCCTATCAAAGGCCTTCTCTGCGTCTAAAAAGATCAACAAAATATATACAAGGGTTTCTCCTTGTAGAAGACTTGCACCATTCAGAGTGACTTGAGGCACTCACTATTTTATTATAATTAGCAAAAATTCCCTTGCCCCAATCAATTTTAAAAAAATTCTTGGGTGGGTGCTATTCAGATACCACCTGGTTCATGTTACCAAACAATCCAAATTAATAGCAATTTCTTTTGGGTCCTGATTGAACCCTTTGTATTGCATAGCTCATTTACAGAGAGAAGTTCCAATTCCTTAATGTATTTATTAGATTGTGTGTACATTAATTTAATCAAGCATCAACCTGTTGTTCCATAACCTGTTTCAGAATAATCATTCTCTTTCTCTATTTGTCCAAATATTCAATCAGAATTAAAACAAAACAAATCAACAACCTAATCTGTTAACAATTATCCTCCATGAAAACAGTTAACAATATTAAGAATTCTGCAAACAAATTAAAAAATAAAGCTCTCTTACCAAAAAAAAACATTGTTCAAAAGTGTTTCTCGCTGATAATACTACATCCATGTAGGATTGTTCATACTCCATTGACTGGTTTACAGAACTGCTTCATTCTTACCTCCTCCAGTTGAAGACTGTGATGACAGACCACTTTTATCCGTAGTTTCTAATTTCTATCATTGACTTCTATGAACAATTCTCATAGGTTGCATATATATCTTATAGGGTGCCGATAGCCGCCCTACAATTATGGTGAGTCAGACTACCATTAGAACCCAACACAATTCTATTGTTAATAACTTTTGATTTGAGGAATGGTTTTGGCCCAAATTTCGAAAGTGATTAAAAACCGGCAGACCCCCAGAGAGCAAAGTTTCATGAAGATTTGTTAAAAAGAAAGGGTATTAAGCATAAAAAAACAAAAAAGATCCAAAAGTGCAGCCTTGCTCCAATTCATTTTCCCATAGACAAGCAAGGTCAATTTTTGTCAAAGCGCAGAACCCAAACTGCTGTACAGATTTGGACCAGGTCCAAAACAACTGGGGCACAAAGGGTTGACACGCTTCCCATGCATGGTTTTGGGTTATTCAGAGAAAGGGGTGTCCCTTCTAAAAAATAGATAGCCATATCTTGGGGATTTACACAAAACTGTTTTTTTTTAGAAATGCAAACAACCACCATCTTCAAGCTAATTCATAGATTTCAGCGCAGAGGCAGCGCATGCAAGAAGCGCAAAGAGGTAGCGTGCGCCAGCGTGCGCCAACCGTGTGCACTAAACAGCATTCTGGCGCACTGCGTATTCATGGAATATCAAAGCCATTTTGAGCGCTGGTGCAAAGAACATCCCGCAGCGCCAGTTACGCCCCCAAGAACGCCCCTTGCACAAGTATAAGGCATTGAAATCCCCAATTCAGCGCAAAGGGCCGTGCTAACCCTCCACCAGTTCACAGGGACAGTGAATTTGGGAGGTGTGCAGGAAGTTTCACACGCGATAGGGCTTGTGCAAGCGTGGTATATGTATTCTGAGGGGTGCGCGGGGAGTATCACACGCGATAGGGCTTGTGCGAGCAGGGTACGTGTATTCTGAGGGGTGCACAGGGAGCACCACATGTGATAGACCTTATGCGAGCGTGATACGTGTCTTCTGAGGGGTGCGTGGGGAGTATCACACGCGATAGGCCTTGTCGAGCGGGGTATGTGTATTCTGAGGGGTGCGAGGGGAGTATCACATGCGATAGGGCTTGTGCGAGTGGAGTACGTGTATTCTGAGGGGTGCGCAGGGAGTATCACACGCGATAGGCCTTGTGCGAGCGGAGTACGTGAGTTCTGAGGGGTGTGCGGGGAGTATCACCCACGATAGGGCTTGTGCCAGCAGGGTACGTGTATTCTGAGGGTTGCGCGGGGAGTATCACACATGATAGGGCTTGTGCAAGCGGGGTACGTGTATTCTGAGGGGTGTGTGGGGAGTATCACATGCAATAGGTCTTGGGTGAGCGGGGTACATGTATTATGAGGGGTGCACAGGGAGTATCACATGAGACAGGCCTTGTGCGAGTGGGGTACATGTATCTTGGGGATGCACAGGAAGTATCACATGCGGATTGGCAGTTTGGGACCTCCCAGGTGTGCCCTCTCCCCCCTCCCCAGGCCCTGCAGGCAGCCCACACCAAAGGGGACTACCCTGCACCCCAGGCCATGCCCCGCAGACAGCCCATCTACCTCGGGAATGCCCGCAGGTAGCCCATCCACCCTGGGCAAGCCCCCAGCCAGCCCACATGTCACCATGCACCAGTGAGCACTGACTCATGTCCCCCTACACCCCCACCCACCCGGCAGTGACAGGCACCTGCCAGCAGGCCCCGACTCATGTCCCCCTGCACCCCCACCCACCCGGCAGTGACAGGCACCTGCCAGCAGGCCCCGACCCATGTCCCCCTGCACCCCCAACCACCCGGCAGTGACGGGCACCTGCCAGCAGGCCCTGACTCATGTCCCCCTGATCCTCCACCCACCCAACAGTGACAGGCGCCTGCCAGCAGGCCCCGACTCATGTCCCCCTGCACGCCCACCCACCCAGCAGTGAGAGGCACCTGCCAGCAGGCCCCGACTCATGTCCCCCTGCACCCCCACCCACCCAGCAGTGACAGGCACCTGCCAGCAGGCCCCAACTCATGTCCCCCCCAACACGTCATCATGATCCACAATTACGGCACTCATGGCCACCAAAATCCCAACACACACCATCCCTGCCCAAAGAACCAACCAAGTATTACATCCACCCCACATTGAAATGCCCATTACATGAAACAACCCAAATGACATCTATGTACATCAACACATGTCCGTCACACACACACAATGGGTGCCAGTGAATGTGAAAACCCACATCGTGACATGCATGAAACCAATGAGAGAATACCACACATTGAAGTATGAAACAAAAATGTATTCAACACAAAATGAAGTGAATGAAAATGTGTCCAAAGTCACCGTCCAGCAAAGCAAATCCAAACGGAAAGAAATAACTAAAATCCATTGCTCCATGGTGAAAAATAAAATAAAAATGGCGATAAATCCACTGTTCAACTATATACAAATGACAAATCCAGCCAAACCATTGAAATGAAACCTACAAAAAAAACTACCTAATGTAGAACTATCTACAAAAAGGTGGGGCATAGTCCAAGTGCCCCAAATGAAAGAAAAACATAAATGAAACCTAACACTAACTAACTATATACAATGGCGGCAGGCAAGTCCTACAGCTCACTTGCCGATTTCCCGGGCCAGAGCATCATCGAACTCCTGTTCTATGTCCTGGAGGCGGGCCTGTTCCATGGCCCCGAGGTTTCGCAGGGATGACGCTATGTCCAACTCCAACTCCCTGTGAATTGCCTCAAGGCACTCGGCCCGCCTCAGCGCTCTGTGCATGGAGTTCTCTGCCCTGACCATAGTGAGCCGTGCCTCTTCCGCCCGCAGCCACTCCGCATCTATGTGCTGGCCCAACCGCTGCCACATGGAAGACACTCCCAATCCAGGGTCCTCCTGCCCTCCAGCCAATGCCTGCCCCTCTGATGTTGATGGCCCCGAGCCATCATCGCTCCCACCTTGAGCCTGCTGCTTCTGTGCCTGTGCCCTGGCTCTTGATGCCTGCACGTCCTCTTCCTGCTGGGGTGCAGTTGTTGGTGTGGCCACCCCTGCTGCACCTCCGACTCCCGACTGTGGCAGGGATGTGCCCTCCACCAGCCTGGCCGCTGGGTCAGAGGCAGCTCCACAGGGTACCCAGGTGATACATGGGCCGGAAGATGGCATGGAGTATGACTGGCGCATAGGGGGTTCAGGTGAGGAGGGGGTCAGAAGAAGGTCCAGCAGACAGAGGAATCCAGTCCTGGTGATCCGTTCCAGTAGGTCGACGCGGTCAAAGAGGCATCCGAGATGACGTGCAGTGTCTTCACGAAAACACTGCAGGTCACCTCACATGCCCCGTTGATGCAACGCCATCCCAGCCAAGACAGGCTCAACCCGGTCCCGGATTGCCACGTCCGCAGGGAGAGGAAGGCCAGTTGTTGTGCGCTCATTTCCTCCCTGAAAACAGGTCTGGACGTAGGCATCCCTGCTGGTGCGGGATGATGCAGTCACAGGATCGGGGACAGGATTATGCACAGGCACCTCCATAGTGGCCTGTGCTGCCTCCTGTCCCTGCCACTGGACTGCACCACTAGCACCAGTGGAATCCCCCCTCCAGACCCCGCGTGTGCCCCCACCAACCTGAATGACTCCTTACCATCTTCCTCCATCGGACCCTGTGAGGTCTGATCTGCCCCTTCTGCTGCTGAGGAGTCCACCTCAAACCTCTGCCTCTTGGACCTACCCTGGGCAGCTGTGGCCACGGACGCGGCACCAGACTCCTCACTCCCCGACGAGATGACAACCTGGGAGGGGAGCTGTGCCTTGCGTCTCCGGCTGATGGTGCGATCCCTGCCGCTTTGCTCCACAGCACCGTCTCAGCCCTCTTCATCAGTTGACGCTGCAGACAGGGAGAGATAGAACACAGGCATCAGGGCACAGTACAATGGTCTGATACACACATTACAGTTGTACATGAGTGGCAGTGTCAAACAACAAACATGGCATCACACTCCCCAACACACATGTCATTTCAACTCACACACATGAGCACATCAACAGGAATGTTGCACCAGGCAGCACCATCCATACACAAACAACAGCATGAGCTGCTGAAGGTGAGCCTGATGTCACATGCAACACGGGGAGTGCAGAACACATGCACACACGCCACCAGACATACATGCATCTGTACATCTCCACCACCTGTCGCTGTGATAACATCCCCATCCATGTCACATCTGGCAATCAGCCTCCTACATGTCAGTGTCACATGCATCCATGGTGTATCACAGTTGCACACTTGTCAAATACACACACATGCAAGTGTACATAGTGCAGATACACGCAGGTGGAAGCAGCATCCATGTGTGACACCACAACCATGCCACAATACATACACAGGATTAAAGAAATGTGTGCACCCACACCTGCGTTTGCCAAGCAAGCTTACCAAGACATACACATAGATGTGTCTCACACATGAGAGAACTCACATGCAGCAGGCTCATTTCCCTGTACATACACATGCATACATGGCCCTACACAGACCTATGTACAACCTGCACACTCCTGCCACACCTCAACATGCACAGCGTCCAATCAGTACACATGTACACTTACTGCTCGACTCCAGACGGGTCTGCCTCTCAAGGACCTGGAGGTGGACCACTGGGCGTATATGTTCCCGGACCCTTATTTGGTTGTCGGTTAGGCGGACCCGGAACCCCTTGGCATCTGCTGCCTTCAAGAGGTGCCGGGCCTTGTTGAGGGTCCTGGACTTGAAGTCCTCCCAGCGCTTCCGGACGTATTGAATGTCACGGACTGCCACCCCCTCCTCATTGATGGCAGTCACGATGTCCATCCAGATCCTCTTCCATCCTTCATTGTCGGCGCGCAAACTTCCAAAGAGGGCATCATACTGCCCCAGGACTTGCTCCACCAGGATACCAACTTCACTGGCACTGAAGCTGGTAGCCCTCTGCCTCTCTGGCTGGGGGTTGCCAGTGGTGCCAGATGGTGTTGTGTCTGACATGGCAACCCCAGAAGTAAGTGTGCGTGGGCATCTGGGTCCTGGGGCTGGGCTGTGGAGCGATGATATCCCAGTTGGGAGTCTTCAGTTCCAGCAGGGGTGGTCACAGCAACTGCACCCCTGCAGATGCTGACGTGCAGGCACCAAATGGCAGGGCACGTGGGCAGCAGGCAGGCAGGAGCAGATGGCAGGTGGGAGCGTGCTCACGGCTCTGAGGGGCAGGAAAATGGCCTTCTGGGCAGGAGCGTGGTCTTCCGTGGGTTGTTGCGTGGCCATCTTGATACAGAGTGATTTGGCACGTGAAAAAACTGCACATCAGCGTGTAATTCGAGGAAAGGCCCTTAGCGCGTAAGCGTGTCTGTGACGTGACGTGCAAGGGCGTTTCCCTCAACACGGGTGCGTGTTGATTGTAACGTGCAAAAACTTCACGTCTGGGTGTGACTGCGTGCAATTGGAGGAAAGGGCCTTAGCACATACACGCGTAAGTGACGTTGCACGTGTGGGCTCGCTTAAAAGGTACACGTAGGATGCCATTTTCTTGTACGTGCTTTTTGTGTAGAGCGAGCGGGTGATTCTTGTACTTCTTGTCAGTTCACAAGCGATAACCTCAAAACGGTTCCAGTTCATACTCCCTGTTTATTCAGACAGCGTTCACGTTCTTTTTCCAGGCAGACGGTGAGTCGCGCATGTATTTTCCAACTGTGGTTGCCCCCTGTGTGTCGCGTATCTGTTCAGAGGTCATTGTAGGCTGTGTGTACCACGCGTATGCTTATTTTTGTGTTTCTAGGTGCCACAGCATAGTGCGGGTTGATTTTTCCACGCACGTGCTCTGCCAGGGGCTGCATGCACATTAAATATTGTTTTCGGGGTGCCTGTGCATTGTGTGACCGTCATCTTCCCCCAGGGGTCACAGACAGCCTTGCTAGAGCACTAGGGTACGAATTCCATCTAGTACCCTACCCCTTTCACCCCAATTGCCCAGGACAATTGTTTACTGCAATTCCTATACGCACAACATCAGTGCCATGGTTGGGAGGCGACCAAGCAGTAAGGGAGGCAAAGGTGGGTGAGCTCAAAGAGTCGGGCGCGGTAGGGGACGTGGCCAGGATGTGCAGGGTGGCCCAAGAGGCCAGTGTGTGGAGGACCAATCAGGGACACCTATGCCCCCCCACCAATGGTTGGGGGAAATGTAGCTGACACCATCCCAGCTCAGCCCTTGATAAACCGGCCCATATTGTCAACAGAACTGGCACAGGATGACTCCCAGGCTGACTTCCGTGTCACCAAGTCTAAGCCACGTGTGGCGGTGAAAGTTGCTGTCACCAGGCCACGTGGATCTGGGGCAGCAATGTCATCTGCTGCCCCAAGTAGCCAGCGTGAGGAGGCTGCAGGGGCAGCTGCAGCTCAATACACCCCAGCTCTGAGTCTCCCAGCCGGGACAGTGTTGGTCCAAGTCCATCACACCGAGGTTGGTCCTGCCAACATCACCCTGCAGCCAATGCCTGCAGTGAGACCTTTGGTCATTGTGCCTTTGGAAACTTCCAGTGCCCAGTCCACCTGTGCTTCTGCCCCTACTAACCAGAGCGACGTAAGCCACTCAGAGTCTACACCACCTTCCAAGAAGAAGAAGGGTGCTCTTGCAGTACAGGCTGGGACCCCAGACACAGCTACACACTCCGGCACGTCAAGGAAGCCTAGTTTCAATGACACCGAACTAGATTCACTTGTGGCCTATGTGTCGGCTCATAGCTGCGAAATGGTGGTGACTGCAGGGTGCAAGGCTACGCCTGCTCAACATAGGGCCCACTGGCAGACCATCGCGGACCGCATTAGTTCCCTTGGATTTGTGAAGCGCACAGCTGATGATAGCTCTAAGCGGTGGAATGACCTCAAATGCAGAGCAAAGAACAAGCTGGCTTCCAATCATGCCTCTACTCTGGTACTGGCGGTGGGTCTCCACCAGAGGATGACCAACTCACTGAACATGAGTCTGTCGCTGGAGCCTTCATCACTGAGGGTCAGATCTGAGGCGTTGGAGACCTACAAGATGTTGAAGCATTGTCCGGTGAGTGCCCATGCATGTGTGTGCAATCCATGTGTATGTTGCCTGGGTGATGTGTTCTAATTGAGTGCCAGGTGCGGCTGTGTAGTCATAACTGGCATGGGTCACCCGTGTGGTCCCTCCAAACCATTCCCCAGCCTTGGGCTTGGGTCTGACAGTATCCCTTCTGACCACAGTTGCCAATTTGCACCTAATTACTGCAGTTGCCGTTCAACTGTCATCTTGCAACAATATTGTTCAAAATGTTTTCCTGTTCATTCGGCCTGATTGATTTCATCCTTGTCATTTTTACCACACATTTGTTTGCCATACTGCCACAAATGTAAAATACTTCAGTCATAGATTACACCCCAAAATGGCCCTTGTTATGGGAATGATTTCAGCATTCAGGCTGATTGAGTAATGTGCACCTACACATGGCCTTCACACAATCATTTTTGGGCCCTGTTTGAATGTTGAACATGACTGTTGTCTTCTGTCATGTTGAAGTGACCAACCATTGATGTATCCATGTATCCATGTGCCTGCCATCACTGCATCAGTGAACACTGGATTTGTTGCAGCGTGTGGCAAATGCGTGTTTTGTCACACTATTTTGCATGCTTTATCTCATGATGTCCATCTCACATGGATGGGTGACAGTACTTATTTCCTACCATCTGGCTGTACCATGGCTATGCTACGTGCCATCTGTGTCATGTATGTAGATTGGACATGCCACTCACAGGCTAATGTGTGATGCCAGTGCTATCCAGCATGCAGCACATGTGTTGCTTTTCCATCTTGGAGTCCTCAGTGTGTGCTTTTTACCTCCCCTTCCAACTCATTGACAGTGCATGCATTCCAGGGTTATTGTCATGTGGGACATGTGTCATTTATGTACTTGATCTCTGCCTCATCAGGCCTATGTGTTTGTGCTATGGTGCTCATGCCTGTTTCCATTTGTTATCTTTCATGTTTTTGCAGGTGATGAGGCACTTGATGCTGTTGAGGAGGAGGAGATGGTGCAGACCCAGGAGGAATCACAGCCACAAACGGGAACCAGTGGAAGACGTGGGGTGGTGGTGGGTGAAAACCCATTTCTCCTACAGACCATGCTGTCCATGGGTGTCTCTGGGTACACCTCCAGAGACCTCTATGAATCAGGTGCTGAATCAGACATTGAGACATATGTGCCGTCGCAGGTGAGTGTTTCTGGCAGGGATGCTGTTCTGTCCAACCCACCTGCACCTCGGGGTAGAACCCTCTATGGGGATTTCAGTGTTGGAAAGTCCGCCTGTGGCGGTTATGGATGCAGGGTCACACGCCACAATATTTGCTCCTGTTCCTGGGCCAGCAGATCAAAGGAGGAATGCAGTCCTGCAGCCTCAGGCAGTGCCAGCACAGCAAGGTGCACATCGCCTTGCCCCAAACAGGTGTGGTGCCAGCCAATGCAGTGGCCGTGCGCTACCAGGCAATACTGTGTGGGAGAACTCCATGTACAGTATAGCAGCACAACAGGGGGCATCGTGTGAAATGATGGCTCAGGCAATGGATAGGGTTGGCCACTTCCATTCTGCCCCCTGAAAGGCAGATGGAGCTCCAGCAGCAGGCAACAGACTCCATTTACCACTCACAAAGGGAGGACATGTTGGCGTCCGACAGGGACCGGCGGGCTGGACTGGAGACTCTGCGCACAGCCATATCTGTAGAGTCACTAGCCCACAGGGAAGCCCTCAGGTTAGAACACAGGTCCCTCAGAGATACTCTGGGTGAACTTGAGGAGTCCCAGAGTACAAGGGCAAAACAGCAGCTGGAGCAGCTGACACGCACACTCTCAGCCTAGCTCCAAGCAGCCCGTCAGGAGATCCGGGCATCACGCGAGGCCATGCAGGCAGAAATGTGTGCTACCCGTGAGGTGCTGCATGGGGATCTCCGTACCATCATCCTGCAGAACCAAACCTTTCACACCCGCATGCTTGCTGCCATGGAGGAGCATACCAGGGCTTTGCGTGGTCTGCCTCCCATATCACGGCCACCTCCTGATGGAGCAGCAGAGGGTGATGACAGCGACGACAGTTCTCCCACTGTAGCGTAGCCGTGCAGGCCATGAGCCCATGGAAGGTTTATTTTTTCTCTCAACATCCACGCATGTGGGTGTTGGGGTGCACCCTGTACCTCGTCCCTCTTGGGTGGCCTCCCCCCTGGTCCACACATCGCCATTTTTGTTTAACAGTGTGTTGCTTTGTGTGGCTCCCGTAGTCATCCACTGTGTATTCCAGCTCGGCACATGCAGGCTTGTCCTGTCTTTGGGTTAGATGCTTGGGTTCCTGACACACACACCCCTCCTGCTTCCCCTTTCCATGGGCTTGCAAAGGGTGTGATCGAGTGACCGTAACGTACACAGTGACATTGGGCTCCCATGAGTTGTGTGGGCAGTCTGTAGTCAAAACTGTGTGTAAATCCCTAGTGGGGATTGTTGTTCGATTCTCCAGTGCATGGTGGATTGATATTTGCTTGTGCATCCATGTCTTTATCCTTATATACATGTAGCTTCTTCATGTCTTAACAAGACCATCTCCTTTGCTGATGCAGCTCATGTTGTATGCAGTACACTGACACATTTGCCTGACAGCAACACTCTGCAGTTGGAAGGGGTTGATGTGCTGCCTTAGTCAGGTTGTGACACTTGCACTACTTTAATATTTTACTGTCATATATTGCCACTGATTCATCCTGTACTGATGTTTTGTGTTGCTGGTAAGTATCGGTTCATGTGTGATATTTCTTATTGATTACTGAGAGCATATTGTCTGTGGCATGTTTCCAGTAGGGACAGTGCACTTTGTGACACTTGTGTCATGTGTTGTGCATTCATTTGGTTGCTTTCACATTGCATGCCATGCCATGGTGTGTTGGGTAGCTGAGATGGGGAGGAGTGAAATGGCACTATTTAAATGTGGTATTTTGCAAGGGGGTAGTTGTTCATGCTGCATGAATGTGTGTCTTTTTGTGACACAGCATTGGGTGTCTGTAAGTAGCTAGGGATGCACACAATGTAACACTTCCAGGTGAACAATCTCAGGCTGGTATGGTTGTGACAGTTGACTGTCCCTTTTGTCATCATCATTGATTGTCAGCTGGTATGTGCCAGGGCTGTGTGCACTCCGCAGGGGTGGGATTTTAGGTGAAGTAATTTGCCACAAGCTGGGTACAGGCTGCCTCACCACGTGCCCTTTCATCTCCCATGCGCAGCTGCCGTGCATGTGGTTGGGGATGTGGGGGCAACACCCTGTCCACCAGCACGCCCCGCCAGGTTGCAACGTTGTGCAGGACACATGCTGCCACTATGATCCTGCACACTACTGGGGGCGCATATAGCAGCTGCCCACCAGAGTGGTCAAGGGAGCGAAAGCGTGACTTGAGCACTCCGAATGTGCGCTCCACTATGCCCCGGGTTGCAATATGGGCTGTGTTGTATCTTACCTCGGGTGGTGTGGTGGGGTTCCAAGTTGGCGTCATCATGTAGGTGCTCAGAGGGTAGGCACTGTCCCCTGGGGAGGTGATAATGGCTATCATTAGTGGGGTTTTCACATTACCCAGTGTCTGACATTTATGCATGTGCAGAGGCATTTATGCTCACCAATCAGCCATGTTTTGCCATGCCGCCCAGCTTCCAGGTCCCAGTTTAGGGATGACATTCTGAATATGAAAATATCATGGCTTGACCCTGGATAGTTGGCATATACTGAGGTTATGATTCTCTTGGCATCTCATACTACCTGCACGTTGATTGAATGCCAGTGCTTGCGGTTTCGATAGATGTGCTCAGTGGCCCTGGGAGGACGTAGAGCCAAATGGGTGCAATCAATGGTACCTAGCACTTTGGGGAATTGTGCCACCCCGTAAAAGTCCTGGACCACGGCCTGCCTTTCTGCAGGTGTTCTGGGCATGTATATGTTCCTTGCGGACTGAGGGGGTGTGCAGTCATTAAGTCCAACACCTGGTGTAGGCAGCGTGACTGTGTGGCCTGTGATACACCCCCCACTATGGCACTTGTCCACTGAAATCAATCAGTAGCCAAGAAGTGCAGTATATTGAGCACCTTTTCCAAAGGGATCAGTGCTTGGGAGCACAGGGTGGGTGATGTGAGGTCATCCTCCCACTCCCTCACCAGGTCTAGGATTATGAGTGGTGGAAACCTGTACCTCCCATACACCTGGTCATCAGGCATCCCAAAAAGGCTGGTCTTGGGTAATAAAATGTGGTGTCTGGCTATCCTCCTCCTCCTGCAGTGTCCCAGGACCACTGCTGCAAGCAACGGTATATTCATCGTAGCGTCTGAGCTTGTTTGTTGTTTGCACGCACTTTTATGCTGCGTGGGGCCGCTTATGCATGCTTCCTACTGACGTACGTGTTTCTGGATTAGCGTGTCGTTTTTGGCGCACGCCTTTCCCCTGTTCTATTCCATGAATAAGTGTTGTTAGGGCGCGTGTGGGCGTTGCAAGCATTTACCTCCTGTACATCCCCCGTAACGGCCACCTTTTCACACGTTGTTCCCCATTCTGCATGTTACGCCGTGTGTTCCGCCCACTTTTCTTGTGTGCGCTGCGCTATGTGCGCTTTCCCTGTGCGTATAGCGCATGCCGTTTAGTGACGTGTGCGCCCGTGTACGCCACCCACGAATTTAGGGCACATCCCAGGATTTACACGTGCCATGCATTCCATGAATCTATGTGCGCGGCTTTGGCACGCCTGCGCTGCGATTTTCACGCTTGCGCTGCGATTTTCACACTTGCGCTCCCCTTTTCAGCGCACATTTATTCCATGAATCGGCCCCCTTGTTTCTCTCTCAATGCGAGAGATATCCACGGCTATAGCAGAGGACAAGGGTAAATGAAATCGATGAAAAAAAGCTATTTGCAGGTCAAAACACAGGCAAATGCCATCAGGTTAGAGGTGGGGGGTGGCTAGAGGGCACCAAGTGAAATTTGGGAGTTGGGGGGTCTAGGGACTGAGTTTGCAACACAAAGCTTTCTGTAGCCCCGGCTAGAGCCTTGAAAATCGGATATCTCAAAGCAAACTGTGTTACAGAAACAGCGTGTGTTGTGGGGGAAAGGGAGAGGGAGAGGGCAGGCGAGGTGAGGAGGCCATCTGGGGAGTGGGGGAGCTGGCACATATGAGGGGGCACTTGGTAAAGGCCTGGGGGGCAATCCAGTTTGCCAGTTTACCGATATTCACAGCTAGATCCGAGGCTATGAAAGACTACAGGTACTTGCAGTTAAGAGTAGCTCTGTGCCTGCGGCTATATATTTTGGTGTGTCAGTGTTTTATTTCTTTTTTTAACGTTATTTTTAAAGGTATAGTGATATTGGAGGTGAAAAATCACTGGCCAGGCCAAAAGCCATGGTCAGTGACACGGTAGGTGTTTGGGATTCTTATCTATTTTGGCTCTGTGTTTTCAGACTTTCATACATGTGAGAGTGTGGAGAAAATAAATGGGAGAAAATTGTTTAAAGAAATTAGTACAAAAAGTAGTTACACTACTCTAGTTTTATATGCCTTATACACTGTATTTTAGTCTGTGTATTGTTACTCATGCTATTATATCATGTGACTATTAAATGTTTCCCTACCTAGTTCATTGTCATGTATTATTCTCTGCTTTCTTTATCTTCAGCTACTTTACATAATTACATGAGCAGTAATGTAGTGATCTTTTAAGTTCTATTGTATTATGAAACCTGAAGCGAGCCCCCTCCCTTTAACTAACAATGTGTAACCATGGTTATGTTAAAAGACAATGAACTGTAGCCGTGGGTATAATATAAAAAATATATATAATTTGGTTATTATAGGCCTCAATGTGCAAAAAGGAACAGTGTTTGTACCAGGAATAGTCCTTTCTAAGAATTATCTATTATGTGTATATGTATGAAAATCTATGTAACCTATTTCTCTAAAGTTTTATATTGTAACCACAGCTAGGAAAAAAGTCTATGAGTGATGAGTCATTTTAGAAGAAAAAAAACTACAGTCTTTTTTGTCATTCATATTTGATATGCAAATCATTTTTTATAAAATAATTAATAATCGTGGCTACACAGAACCCACCCTTTGCACGGTGTTGCTACTGTGGTTAAAAGTAGTAACCTGTGCAGCCAGGCTATATACCAGCAAATGGGACATTGAGTGTTGGCGGACGTGTCTTAGCCACGGGTAAAAACTGCCAAACTGCTGAGGCTTCTCTATAACCGCAGCTCTAACAAGCACATGCATGGGTGCGTCACTGCTTTTTTGCCTTTTCGTTGGTTGTTCTAATAGACGCGGCTACTGTTAAAGCTGCGTCTATTGGGCCATACATTTTCTGTGCAATAATCATATTTTTATGTGGATGATACAGATCAGAATTTTTTCTGTTTGTTTCATTTTGTGTGCTTTTGTGTTCTCTTGTGTTATTTGAAGTTTTGAAGGTTGGCTTAGTTTGGTGTTCAGTTTGTAGAAATGTTACGTGTAGCTGCGGCTACCAAAAAGATTTGTAGCTGCGTTGAATAGCTGCAGCTACTAACAATGCTGGGCAGAGTTTTGTGTGTGTTTCAGTGTTTCTAATTGGCTGGTGCTAATGTTGTTAATGTGTACTTCTTTGTGATAGGTTGCAGTGAATATGTGTCAGCCATTTTATTAGTTTTCTTACAATATAGTCCCCTTTTTCTGCTTGTGATTTTTGAAAATATGAAACCCATGATTTTTTCTACTTTTCTCATTTTTATTGCTGAACTCACACTGTGCAGCTCATGTTACCTGTGACAAAATAGGATTGGCATTAATCAGTTGTTTGTAATTGGTTTAAGATGTGAAAGATGTATTTGATAATGGGACTTTGTGATTTTTCTTTTTATCTTCCTGTATTTGCTAACCCTGAAGTGGTCCTACTGTATATGTAGAAAATGGGTGGGAACAATTGTTGCAAGCTGTTTATTACGAAATAAAATGAATTGCAGTGAAGTGCATAATATAGAATCATTAACTATACTTCCTGCACTCAAAATAAAAGAAAAATCACAGAGCAGTAGAAATGTGATTTTATTTACAATGCTTTTATAATCACATGTATATATTACAGTGCTTTTTGGGGTCATCTGAAGATGTGTGTTTTAAAAAGATTTCTTTTGCTGAAGTGTGTGTTTCATACTGTGTGGTTATCTGGAAGAGAAAATACATCATCTACATTTGTTTGTTGTTTTGTGAAACCTAGTGTTTAATTTCACAAAAAATATATTTGATTTGTTTTATTTTTAAATATATATTCCTGAAGAAAGAATATAGGAATGGTATTAGTTGTGCAAACTCTTATTATGTAAAAAAAAAACGGAATTGATTTTTCAGTAAAAATTGCCCCTATAAATGCAGATGCAGTATGGGTTTAGCAATGCAATTTAAGTACAAAACGTGGAGGTTGTATAATTTTGAGATGGTTATTGGAAGTTTCCATGTGCAACAGTTTAAAATAGGAAACTCACTGATTTATTTTAATGTTGTTTTACTCTACAGCTACTTGATATAGAAATACTGGCAGCTGTCAATGGCAGTTTCCTGGGCACACTGTTTCTTCCATGGAGTTAAGGTGAATATTTAGCATGCCCATAGTTACAGTTCCGACAAATGTGAGGGCTTTAATAAAGAGGCTGGGATATTACCTGAAGCAGGAATGCCCCCTGGGTATGGGCTTATTGCTATAAGGACTGTGGCTTATTACATTGGAGTAGTAATATATGTATATATATTACATGGCCTACGAGAGCAGCCATTTAGTTATGTTTATGTTGCTAAACCCATAGGAAGAGCACTTCATAATGGGAAAAAACTTTGCTAACGCCTACAGCCCAAACCGCTGTATGGATTTTCACCAAATGTGCGGCGGGAGTGGCAGCTTGGTCCCGAAAGCGTGCTTTTGTTAATTTGGTGTAAATCCGTCCAGTAGTTTTCTTTTAAACGACCAAAACGTAAGGCAAAAAAATGAGTGATATCTATGTCCGCTCCGCGGGCACACTTCCCTGTTCGCTCCGCGGACAGCACACCGATTGACTAATGGACTTGCGACATGTCCGCGGGCACACAACGTGTTCGCTGATTGGTTGGTTTAAAGCGTGAGGTGTGTCAGATTTTTGGAAATTGCTGCCATCTTGGATTCGCGGACATGGTCCGGTGTCCGCAGACATTGCGTTAAAAACATATTAAAAAACACAACATTGCACTTGTCAAACTTATGACACCTCTGGGGAGGTGAGAGGTGATGAGGATGGGATGGAATATGGCTGCAAGAAGAAAAAAACTGGTGTTTTTCACTGCAGAACTCTGAAAACAGTTCAGATGTATGCAAACAGTCCTGTGAAAGTTCACGGACACCTCTGCATTATTGGTTTGGTGAAAAGCAGTTCTTGGATAGCTTATAACTTTGGCGCCACTTAATGGAACTGCATGTAATTATGCAATTATATTCCTGACCTGATCCCGAATGAGTTTGCAAAGTTTGGTGGGATTCTGTTAAGAGGGGGTAAAATTAGAGGGGGGTCCCAAAATAATGTAAAGGCTTATAAATGAGGTGCTATTTGACAAATATACACTTAATTTGGCAAACTGATAATACATATAGATATAAATGTTTTTGCAGAGTTTGGTGGGATTTTGTCAAGAGGGGGCACAATTAGAGGGGGGTGCCAAAATAATGTAAAGGCTTATAAACGAGGTGCCATTTGACGAATCTACACTTAATTTGGCAAACTGATAATAGATCTAGATATAAATGTTTTGCACAGTTTGGTGGGATTTTGTCAAGAGGGGGCAGAATTAGAGGGGGGTCCCAAAATAATGTGAAGGCTTATAAATGAGGTGCCATTTGACGAATCTACACTTAATTTGGAAAACTGATAATAAATCTAGATATAAATGTTTATGCAAGTTTGTGGGATTTTGTCAAGAGGGGGCAGAATTAGAGGGGGGGTCCCAAAATATTGTAAAGGCTTATAAATGTGGTGCCATTTGACAAATGTACACAAAGGTTTTCAAAAAGATTATAGATCTAGATATAAATGTTTTTGTAAAGGCTGAATGTATTTTGTCAAGTGGGGGCTAAGTTATATGACGATTGTATGTGCATCATTTGACATTTTTGAAAAAATAAAACATGAGGGGATTTCCAGCAAACTTTTGTAAGGAGCATTGAGAAGGACCTGAAAGCATAGTTTTGCAAATGTGCCCGTGTTTTATTGTTTGACAAGTGTCATAATGTAAGTACAATAAATAGTGATATACCTTTCTTGTCTGATGTGTAGTCTGTGGCCATGTGCAGCGGCCAGATGGTCCAGGTCATGGAAGAAGGTCATGATCCAGACAATCTGGCTACTGGCCATGACCACGAGGGACAAAACAGGGGGTTAAAGTGGCCATGTCCACTTGGGACTGGCTTTGTGGTAAAGTTATTCGAAATTGGGATAGATTTGAAAAGGAAGAAAAATGTGCTTTTGGTAATATGGTCATAGAGTTCTCTTTTTGCCTTCTTTCTGCAGGCTGCCATGGAAAGCGAAGAGGGGCCCTGTGTGGAACCCTGCCTAACCTTTCCATGCTGGCCATCTTGGAAAAGGATTTTCCTTCCTACACTGGGACGGTGGAGGCGTCCCGGTGTTGGAAGAAAAATCCTTTTTTTAGCACCCTGTGTTCCCGCCTTGGGAACCTAGGGTGCTTATGGCCTTCATCCCCCATTCCAGGGGCTGGAATGGGGGGATAATGGTCCAGAGACTTTGTTATCCACCCTTGCTTCACTTGGGCTGATAACTTGGAATGCAAGGCCGGTATTCACTGTTTCATCCCTGGAACGGAGGATAAACGCCACAATATTGCCATTAGCATAACACAAATTGCAAATTGGAAATGTTGGGAAATCTTATTAAGTCTATGTACTTTACTGAGAAATATAAAGTAGATGGAGGCTATATGTTCTTTTTTTGTTGTTCTATTGTTTAACTGCGAAAAGTGGTTCCTATAGAAACGTTTCTTATTTTTTGGATGCATTTTTTTTTTTTGGCAGGAGAGCTTAGAACGAAAGGTGGGGAGGGAAATGAGGGAAGAAGCACCAAACACTAATATGGAGGAGCAGGTGGACAGGGAAAAATGTTGCGAGTGTGTTATTTCTAAGGTGGGGCAGTGTTTCCCATGCTCCTTGAGTACAGCAGTGGTGGTATCTCTTGGGGAGGAGGGATGGCATTAGCTGATTCCATTTTAAGGTAAATAGCAGTTTTGATAGAAGTATGTACTGTGTACTAGAATGTTAATGGATGAGTAGGAATAAGTGTTGGATCTGTGCCAGAGAAATTTTGAAGTTGAAAGTTCCTAGATTAGTAGAAAATGCAGTTCCGAACTGTCTGCGAAGCACAGATCTTATCGTGAAGTGCGGACGGGTTCTCGGACACGTCATCATGACGGACGCCAGCATATGGTAATGCGGCACTCTCCGGAAGGTCCGCAATGAAGTCAGATGTTCGCAGACGTTGTGGTTAAGTTGCACTAATAAAAACATATGAAATTCCATGAAAAAACTTTGTTAAGGGGACATTATGGTTAAGTTGCACTAATAAAAACATATGAAATTCAATTAAATAACTTTGTTAAGGGGACGTTATGGTTAAGTTGCACTAATAAAAACCTATGAAATTCACTGAAAAAACGTTGTTAAAGGGATGTTATGGTTAAGTTGGACTCATAAAAACCTATGAAATTCAATGAAAAACTTTGTTAAGGGGACGTTATGGTTAAGTTGCACTAATAAAAGCCTATGAAATTCAATGAAAAAACTTTGTTAAAGGGACGTTATGGTTAAGTTGGACCTATAAAAACCTATGAAACTCAATGAAAAAACTTTGTTAAGGTGACGTTATGGTTAAGTTGCACTAATAAAAACCTATGAGTTTCAATGAAAAAACTATGTTAAAGGGACGTTATGGTTAAGTTGTGCTACTAAAAACCTATCAAATTCAGTGAGAAAACTTTGTTAAAGGGACATTTTGGTTACAAGTAAAACCAAAAAAAAACTGAAATTCGCCAGTTATGGTAAGCTAAGCAACTATAACTCACGCCACCACCATGCACTGCTAAGAATAACACCCATGACATCAAAGATGACATCACAAATATGATTGATGACATTCCATGTCTAGCCCCTTCTTTTTTTGTTCACTGACATGTCTAGGCCAGGTGAGTTTATTCACTGACAGTCAAAAACTTAACATTCAAAAGGTATTACATTAGTAGACGTTGCAATTCTCACATGTTCTTACAGTACTTTCCTTAGTATTCAATCGCATTTTATGATGCACATACATAGGGGAAGAAGCAGTCCTGAAACACAGCAATCATTTCTATGCGTAAAGATAATCATGTTGGTTATACACAGTGGCGCTTGATACTGCCTCTTGTTTACTTACTTTACTCTCCCTCTATAAGCCCCAGATTTGTATACATTGTGGTCTCTTAATGTTTTGTGCATAGTAGTACAAGCATGTAGTAAGTGATGCATTATTACCTACTTAGTATATGTTTCATAGTATGCAAAAGTGTCATACAGAATCATTCACCGTTTTACTATCCAACATGGGAAAATTAGAAATATTACATCTCTATGGTGTATGCTGCAGCCAATGCCTATGTTTCTGTTTGAGTAGGTTCCTGTTCTAGAAACAGTACTGCAATGGAATGTTCTTTGGAGCAATACATTGCATAATCAAGTATGTAGTTCATCACACATCTCCAGATGACCCCTGACACTTTTTTGCCAACATTACATTCACAACCTCTTGTAGGGACTTCCTGTGGAAGTTAAATGCACATGTGATGTCATCAGTGATGTCATCAATCATATTTGTGATGTCATGGGTGTTATTCGTAGCAGTTCACAGTGGTGGCATGAGTTATGGTTGCTTAGCTTACCATAACTGGTGAATTCCACAGGGTTTTCGGTTTAACTTATAACCATAACGTCCCTTTAACTAAGTTTTTTCATTGAATATATATATGTGTGTGTGTGTGGACAGTAGTCTTGTAAAGATTTATTTTAGGATACATTGGCCCTCATTACGACCCTGGCGGAAATCGAAAAACGATGGCGGAAATGCAATACCGCCATCGAATAGCGCTCGGTGCGATTATGACCCGTCACCGTAAAGTACGATGCCATTAGCGACACCGTAGTGAACGCCAACGCTAACTGCACCAAGTACGCGCGCGCGCCATGCCAAACCGTAATTAGCACCATGGCGCAAGGGTACGCGAATTCCGACCCTAGCGGACATGTACTTAACGCCATCAAGCACGGCGGAAAGTACCATTCCGCCATGGTGAGAAGTACGGCATCGCGAATCAACCGTAAACGGCCCCACTGAGTGCCTGTACACCGCTCCCTGGCCACATAGTACAACTCCCCGTAGGTGCAACGAAGTCACAATGCAACCAGTGAAATGTACAAGTCACCCATGCATGCCAACGAACAAAAGAATCACAAGAGGGGCCAATGGGAGCTGCAGGGCACAGATGGCACGAATACAGAAGCTATACCAATGGACATGACCTCAGTCTCCCACCAAGAAACGCACGCAAACACAGGCACCTGTGACCAGCAATATTCCGATAATCACATCATTCCACCAATCCACCTGGCTGACCGGCATCTGTTACACAAAACCTAATCCCCCGCCCCTGAGCATGACATCATTCAAACAGTCATATTGGCAACACATTTCACCATTGTGGGCTGCATCCGCAATAAATGACCAGCTACTTCTTGTGTGACGCCCTGTTCCTTCATGGTACACAGGGGCTACATTCTCGTACGAAAAGGCAACATGGAAGCGCCTAGAACCGCAGGGCCGTCCCAATAGGGAGGCACTAGTCCAGCTGAAAGGCCGAAATGTTGCTCCGAGCCACTAGTACTGCGTAAGGGCATGTGGCCCATTGGCGATCGTCCCATAAGATCGTAATGCTGCTCCACTGATTAACACGAAGCAGCAGGTGTCGGGAGTAAAACCCATCTGCAGGAGTGGCATACAGATGGCAGTGGCAAAAGGGGAGGAGATACCTGTCAACCAAAAGAAAAGAAAAAGAATAGAATGGCCATCAGAACTACATTCGAACAACTCACTTCAATGATCACACTAAATCCACAGCCATATGCATGCTAGCCCACTCCAAAGGATCATCACCACCCCAAAACCACTTGCGACTCATAACTATCCATATCGAGGTGAAAACACCATCACAAACGAGTGTACCTGTGCATGCGTCTGTGAAAACAGAATCCTTCAGATGGGATTGGTAACGTGCATGGACACAAGTGTCTAAAGGCACGTCGAGACAGGGAGGGCTCAACAAGGCCAGATAGACGATGGTCCCACTATGGCAGCCCTGCATCACATAGCGCAGGGGAGGCGGACAGATTCCAAGAAGCCCTGTACATGGCAAACACCGTATCAAATCATCTGTCCATGCATCCATTCATCATTCCCTCATCCCGTAATGATAACGCCTGTTTCCATACTCACATAACATGTGAGAATTCCATTGAGTCTGTGCGTTATGCAGCCTGCAAAATCCACTGTGCCCCAGCCCGTAATTCCAGTGTTGTGAAGTAACATGTATTTGGGAACGTCCGGCCTCATCATCCACTTCGCTATTGCGCATCCCAAACTATTCATATCAATCATTGCATCCTCGCCATGGCCCCTGTCCCAAGGACACTGAACAATAGAACGTTATATTTGCAGTCAGACCTGTGGGCATCTCCTCGCCGCTAGCTGAAGACCGAAAGCGCCGCCCTTCGAATTCCTCATTTGCAACATCACGTCGAAAAGGCATCTGTGGCCGCTTGAAATCACAAATTAATCCATCTAGTGCGGCCGTGTGTGAAAATGGCAACTGCCTTCACTCACAAATGGCACGCCCCGCCCGTCGGTGAACCTCGGTACAGTGATGCATGAGTGTCCACCGTTACTCGAGTACTACGTTCCACTGACCCTTCACAAGTCTGTTTGCGACTGCAAAGAATGCATGTGAAACAATGGGACCATAGCCGAATGAACATATCAACCAATGTTACACGGCCATCGGGTACTAATACATGATTGTAATAGCAAGATGCCATTCCTCGAATTGCAGCGTTGTGTGCGGGACGTGCTCGCCCAAAGGGGAGAGCAGCTTGCACAGGTGGAATGAATCACCACAGGTGGAGGCCATACAGCCTGAAAACACATAAATTGCACACCCAGTCTCCTCCCACAACCACACCCACTCCGAAATGCTACCGGCAGGACTCGCGATGTTGGCCCTGGGGGACCTGATAGCACTGCAAGTATTCCAACTCCAAGAAGAAGACGAACACCAACTACAACCGGCCGCACGGAGGAGACGCAGGAGGAGGAGGAGGGCAAGGCAGGGCCAGCAAGGGCTGCCAGCACAGCCACTACCACCACGCAGGCAGCCCGCAATCCCACGCCTCCGAGCACATCCGTTCAACCTCACTGATGAGCAGATCCACACCCTCTACCGTTTGGACCGGGACACCATAGCCGCCATTGTGGACATGACACAGGCTGACCTTGTCAGCATGATAGATAGCCCAACCGCCATCCCACCCCTACTGAAGGTGGTGTCTGTACTCCACTTCCTGGCCACAGGCACCTACCAGCACACAGTCGGACAGTTGCATGGCATTTCTCAGCCACTGTTCTCACGGACACTATTGCAAGTGCTCGATGCCCTCCTGCAGCACGCAGACGACTACATCTCTCTACCACGCTCGGAGCAGGAAATTACCAACACAAAAGTGGGATTCCATGCACTTGGCGGCATACCGGGTTGCCTTGGTGCCATCGACTGCACCCATGTGGAATTGGTCGTCCCACATGCCATGGAGGCCCAGTACCGCAACCGAAAACAATTTCATTCTCTGAATGTACAAATGGTGTGTGACTCCAACAGGATCATTACACATTGTTGTGCCCGATTCCCTGGATCAACCCATGATTCTATGGTCTTGAGGAACTCAACAATACCACGCTACATGGAGCGACACGCAGGGAACAGATCCTGGCTACTCGGTGAGTCTCATTTCATGCATGATGATGTGGGGTATGTGATGCGGCAATGACCTGGCAGGAAGGGGAGGGGGGGTGCGTACGTAGCAATGGCATTCCACATAATTCGTTTATCGTCCACATACAGGTGATGCCGGATATCCACTGAAGAGATGGCTCCTCACACCAGTCCGGAACCCACGGGACCAGCATGAGGAGGACTACAACCATGCCCACTCACGTACCCGTGTAGTCATTGAACAGGCATTCGGCCTACTGAAGACCCGTTTCCGGTGCCTCAGCAGGTCTGGCGGGGCACTCCTGTACCGCCATGAGAAGGTTGCAAAGATGGTGATGGCATGTGTCATGCTACACAACATGTGCGTACGTAGAAATGTGCCCATGCCCCCTGACGCAGAACTGCAAGCACCTGAAGATGGTCATGATGAGGGTGGGGATGTGGCAGCACCTCAAGGAGTCTGCGAGGCACAGGAGGGCCGTGAAATTCGTCAGCATCTCATAGATGCATGCTTCTAGCACTCACGCCTGGTGGCTGATACATGGACACGGGACTCGTGGCACTGTGTGTGTCTGGTACATGCACAATATGGACTGTACGCCTATGATGGCCTAGTACACAAAGATCATTGTCCACACATCTCATTGGTTGATCGTGCATTGTTTATGGCATATGTGATATCATGTTGAACACCCTATCGACCCGCCACCCAAGTGAGCCCAACACACCCCCTCCACCCTCCTACCTCCCCCCCGAACACCAGTGTCCAAAGATGCTCATTGTCAGTGGGCAGTCGCTATTGCAAGCCCCCTCTGCGGGTATCAGGGGCACCCCTGCCTGTGGAGCGCAGGTTCCTCCCAGATCTACGTTGGGGGCTGCCCTGGACGGAACTTGCAACGGATGATGTCTCTGCCTGCTCACATCCATGCATGTCCCTAAGGGTTTGTGAGAGCTCAGTGAGCACACGGCGCACTGCGGCAAGTTCGGCACATACGTCTTTGGACGTCGCATGCAGTTCCCCCCTGAGGCTCTCGGTGCTTCTCTCCATTTGGACTCTCAGGCTCTCGGTGCTACTCTCCATTTGGACTCTCAGGCTCTCGGTGCTACTCTCCATTTGTGCCCTAAGTGTCTCAGTTGATGTTTCTATGTCTGCCTTAGTGCCCCCACATCCATCGGCATGGTCCTTGAGGAGCGTGGCCAGTTGCTGCCGTTGCACGATTAACTGGTCGAGGGACTGTTGCCTGTGCTGTGCCATGGCCATTTGCGGTGGTGTCACAGAGGGGCTGTTCGCCTCATGTTGCCCTGCCACAGGGCTTGTGGGGGATGGCCAGTCGTCGTCTTGTGGGTGCCCCTGCGTGGTATCCTCATGGTGTACGGGATGGAACAGACAGGGGGAATGGGACAGGTCATGGATGGATCTGACTTCGACATCCCCGTCTTCTGTGTCGGAGCATGCTGCCATTAATGGGGTGTCACCTATGGTGCTGCTGCCACCAGAGGCAGTACCTTCTGTGGCATCCATTGGGGGGACCTGTGGTGGTGCTGTTGTGGGCATGCTGGCTGCTGGGGTGCCTGTTGATGTTCCCTCCTGTGTGCTGCCACTTGATATGTGCTGCTGCCGTGTCTTGATGCGTGCAGCTGAGGTGGAGGGTCTTTGGCCGTCGGTCTTGGCCCTCTTTGCAGGTGTGCTGGTAGGGGTGTCCTGGAGCTCGTCGTTTGGATCGGACCCTGTGGTGGAGTAAAGGAGGGCGAGCGTTATTAATGGGTCTGTGGGAATTGGAATGGCAATGTATCACATGCATTGGGGTGGTACCTGAGGGTGATTTGGGTCGGGGCCTTGGAGGTGCTTTCATTTGTGTGTGGAGTGAGGGTGCAGTTGTTTGGCAGCCTGCAGTTAGGGTGTGCCTGCTGCACGTGTAGAGGGTGTTTTTAGGATTTTTAATTATTTATGTATTTGATGTGAGTTTTAAAGTGTGCTATCAGGCCTATGTATGTGGACGTTCTCCTGGCCATGTGTTGCTGTTGCGCTATGTGGGCACGTGGTACTTCACATGATTGGACATTGTGGTTTTGGCATTGTTTTATTTGGGCCACCTACCTGATTCTCCGGATGTCTGCACTCCTTTCTCCATCCCTCCGACTCCCTCTATGCTCTCCATTCCAATGGTGGAGGCACAGATTTCTTCCCAGGGGGTCAACTTGATGGGTGATTCCGATCCTCCCCCGGTGGCTGTGGCAATGTTGCGGTTGGCAGAAAGTATGCTACGGACGCGTATCCGCAGGTCGTCCCACCGCTTCCTGCATTGCTGTGGGTTGCGGGGTGCAGGCCCCACCGCACTTACCCGCTGTGCCACCAGGGCCCATATGGCCTTCTTGTTCGCAAGTGCCGTCCTGGTCATTTGCGTGGAGAAGACGGCGGCGGCATTCTCCTGGAGGGTCTCTGTAAGCACGGTGAGTTCCTCACGGGAGAAGTGGACCTGCCGCTTGCGGTCGCACGCTTTCTTTGCTACTTTTCCCATTTTTCTTGGTTTCACTAGGGTGGATGACGGGTTGGGATGTGTCTCAGGGTGGTGTTTTTAGTGGTTGTGTGTATTTTGTGGTTTTATAGGTGTACGGCGTGTTGTTTCCCGTTCCGGGCCCATGTTTTTACTTCCGTTTCCGTATATTTACGGTCACCGTACTTTCCGGTTGGCGCTCACTGCGGTGTCCGCTATGATGGGTGGCGGTATTGCACCTAGGGCGCCGTACGGCGGCGGTGTGGGCCGTTTTGGGGTCATTTCCGCCATCGCGGACTTTGCACTTCCGCCATGCCGTGGTGCTCGTGCCCGATGGGTCGGAATGGGCCGCACTTTGCTCCATCGTGCAATGGCGGAAACGCTATTTACGCTGTGGCGGTCCGGTCAGTCACTTTCCGCCAGGGTCGTAATGAGGGCCATTGAGTGTATTCTTTGTACACAGTTACTGTAGCACTTTAATAATGTTCTATTCATCAACAGTATACATACATGTAAACACTTTAAACAATTAAGTAAATATGCAAACAAACTTTTTTAAGAACAGGTTTATTTGGGGGGAATGTGGTTGCCCAATTTCTTTTTTTTTAACTTTATACACGTGATACATAATTTAATTATCCCAATTGTCTGTATTATTAATGCCAATTATGAATGGCATAACAAAACCCTTCAAATTCAAGGAGAACACTTTAGTTGCAGGAACATTAAGGTGAGAAATACGTGGTAAATAAACCCTTGAAATTAAAGAAAAAAACTTTAGATGCAAGGACGTTAAGGTGAGTAATACACAGTAACAAAACCTTTGATATTCATGGAAAAAACTTTAGCTGCAGGGACGTTGAGGTGAACAATACATTGTGACACAACCTTTGAAATTCAAGGAAAAAAGTTTAGTTGCAGGGACCTTAAGGTGAGAATTTAACACAACAAAACCCCTGAAATTCAGCTAAAGCGCCTTAACTTTGTGCTCCCTGTTGGGCAGCGAATGACCACAATGATGGCATCACAGATCACATCACTGATGACATCACTAATTACATTACTATAGTAACTGGCATCAAGCATGGCCGTCAGCCATGGTCAGTGTGCATGGCTAAATATATTTTGAGACATGAATTGGTACTACTCATGGCCTTCAGTTATGGACAGTGGTCACAACTTTCACCCATGTGCACTGAATATTTTAAAACACTAACAGGCTACCGACCATAGATATTGGCCTTTACCAGTGTATACATCTTTCAACCGTGTCCACTGTATATTACATACACTGATCACGTACTGGCCATGGACTTTAGCACAATACTGTCCAGAGGCCACAAGCTTTGGCTGTGCGCACCATATATTCTAACATATGAATGGGCCACTAGCCATGAACTTTTACCTTGAGCAGTTTGTACATCTTTTGGCCATGCCCACTGGATATTTTAAAATAATGAAATACGATAAGAGATGGCCTTTGGCCGTGCCCACTGTGTAGTATACAACACAAACCAGCCACTCGCTATAGCCTTTGGCCGTGCCCATTGTATATTATATACACTAACTAGCCACTAGCCATGGTCTTCAACACAATACTTACCAGTGACCATGGCCTTTGGATGTGCCGACTGTATATTGTAACATGTTAATGGGCACTAGCTATGGCCTTTAACTGGTTTTATGTGATTACACAGAATACATAACAGATAATGCTTTTTCAGCGAAAACAATAAAAGTGTAATAATATCATTTTGGGGGGCTCTCCCTGAAACAATTTTCTGTATGTGCTAAACCAACCCCAACCCCATTCCCATCTGTTTTACCCCATTACCCCACCCACATATCTATTTTTTAAAATGGTTGATGTTTTTTTCTCTGTTATGGTATTCTCTGTAAAGATATTCTTTATCATCACTGGGTAGCCTTTTAGCCATGTCCACAGATTACAGCTTTCAACGTTGCCCACTGTATATTTTAAAACAGTATTTATTTATTTGAACATTTATGCACAAAACCCAGAGGAATCTAGGTGCTTAATGTTACGAGATTGGTTACAGGCATGAATTTTAACTTAATAATTGAAAGGTTACAAAGCAAGGTACAGTACAAGCCTGAGAGTTACCATCTTATCTTACATTCTTATCATACAGTATACAGTGTCAGACATAATCATACATTGTTTAACGGTTTTGCACTATTTGCATCTTTTACACAAATTGCATAAATTACACAATAAATAGTCATGGGCTAACCAAACACTAGCTATGGCCTTTGGTGCTGGCCAGTGACCCCAGCCTTTATCATGGCCAAGTCCATGGCGGCCTAAATTGTTATTACGTTTTTCATAAGCTAACTTATAAATGATATTATGTCTAATTTCACCATTGGTGTAATCAGTTATATGCGATGTAATTAGTATTATCACCAGTGATGGCATCAGTGATGTGATTTGTAATATTATCAGTGTTCTCATACAACATGTAATTAGTGATTTCATCAGTGATGTGATCTGTAATGTCATCATTGTGGTCAGAGGATGCGCAACAGGGGGCGCAAAGTTACGGTGGCTTTAACTGAATGTCAGGGGTTTGTTGCAGTTGCATTACGTTCTCTCCCTAACGTCCCTGCAACTAAAGTGTTTTCCCTGATTATATATTACCCAGCCACATTAGTGGCTGTGTAGATAAGGTTAGGTTGCTAATCCCATAGGAAAAACACTTTTTGGGTGGCTTATAACTTTGCTCCCCCTGGACGAATCCTCACCAAACGTTGCAAAAAAAGTATATTACCCACTCTGATTTTTTTTGTTGCAAATTTTAGTGAGGTTTGGTCTAGGGGGGGCAAAGTTATAGGAGGGTCACAAAATGTCTTTTTTTCCCATAGACATAAATGGGGAAAAATTTGTGCACACCTACAGCTCAAACCGCTGGACGGATTTCCACCAATATTGTAGGAGGAGCAGCGGATTAGTGCCGAAAGCATGCTTTTGTTAATTTGGTGTAAATCCGTCCTGTAGTTTTTTTTATAAATGGCCAAAACATGAATTCAAAATATTAGTGATATCTATGTCCACTCCGCGGACATACTTTCCTGTTTGCTCCAGGGCACTGATTGGCTAATTGGCTTATGTCATGTCCGTGGACACACAACGTGCTCTCTGATTGGCTGGGGTGAGGCGTGAGGTGCGTCACATTGTTTCGATGCACCCGCCATCTTGGATCCGCCAACAACCTGGCGGCGAACAGAGGCAAAATGCAATTTTGGGGAGTGTGTTGGTGTGCAGAAGTGCTTGGGGAGGGTTGGAGAGTAAGAGATGGGTGAAATCATGTATTTGTTTAGGTGGCAGGTGCCCCTGATGTGTTTGCCATGTCTGTGGTCAATATCCCCTACAAGCAGCCCACATAGCACAGTCAAAATGTTTGGTATTATAGGTATGTTATGCTGCGATGGTTGTGGGCAGGGCGTAGAGTCTTGGATGCGTGGCGAAAGGCTGTAGGCCGTAGGCCATGCACCCAAGACTCTACGCCCTGGACACAAACACTGCAGCATAACACACCCATACAATCAAACACCCATCAAATATCCAGAACGCAAAAGTTTGTGTACTGTTTCAATTGTAGAGTTTGTATGTGAAGTTTTTGGTAGGCTATGCAAGTTAAGATTGTACAGTTTGTAATAGGACTGCGTTATAAGTCACCTTTGCAAGTAAATATTTTGGATTGTGGTGTATGATTGTGTACATTTTCTTTGAGATCTAATCGTAAACAAACTACTTTGCCACAAATGCCTTTCACTAATTTAGGGGGAGGTAATCTTGCTGTTTTTGTTGAAGGTGTACTGACAGCGTGGCGGCGAACAGAGGTATAATGCAATTGTGAGGAGTCTGTTGGTGTGCAGAAGTGCTTGGGGGGGGTTGGGGAGTAGGAGATGGGTCAAATACTGTATTTGTTTAGGTGGCAGGTGCCCCTGATGTGTTCGCCATGTCCGCGGTCGTAATGGTTGTCCGTGGATATAATCAATGCACTACTGGCTGTTTCTCTTTAGTATGATGTTGGATTTGAGTTGCTGTGCGAACAGGAGATGGGCTGAGCTGACAGGTGGTGTGGCATGACTGTGGGTCGCCCGCATTGGTGAATGGTAGCAAACAATTCATACGTTTTTCAAAAATATTTGTAATGCCTATGTGCTGTGAAGTGCTATCTGCTCCCATTCTGAGTGAAGGTTCAATAGTTTTTTGACCTTGAAACAAAGGGAGGATTGTGAACGGAATGCATGAAGGGAGGGATGTAAGACTTTCAAATATTATAATGTTTAGTATTAAAAAATTGGAGAAAGGAACATGTAATTTCATTTTATGAAAATTCGTTGAAGTGGATGGAGTGCTTATTTTACGCCAATACAATGGTAATGCTAAATATTATGTAAGTTTTACTTTGGGTAACTTTGTACATGAACGAGTCAAATTATAATTCGATGACAATGCTGGTGGGGTAAACTGTATTGGGTGTTGTGTGTGGTATATTGCAATGACGCGCAATTAGAACTTGTGTGTGTAGTTATTTTTTGTCATGGGGATATGGGCAGTGTAGCATCGAGATGGGTGTAGTGCAGTCGTGGGTTCCCCCAGGTTCACAAACGCGTAATTGAACGCTAATATTTCATTAAAATTCTGTGTATCTGTTCTTTTTGGTTTTATTTAGCTCTCTGATTGCAGCGTCAGCGTTAGCATCCCATTTCGAGCTCACCATATTCCGTAGCAGTAACGTGTTCAGCATACTGAAGAGTAATTTCCACATTCTTTTGTTTGAGTTATTATTGATGTCCGTGTTTATCAATAGTTGTAACAGGGGCCAAAATTGATGATTAAAATGATAAACTGTAATAAGATTTGTTACTGAGACACATTTTTGTTATCTTTTTTTTAAACAGCTACATCTTGAGTTTCTGAGATTGTCATGGATTCCAGATATCAACTGATGTTTTTTTTTAACCCTCAGCTACAGATATACATCAGTTGTTGGATGCCAGTGACACTTTTTTGGGATGATCGACACAGGCCCATATGCCCGTACACCATACCAGCGATACAAAACAACTTCATATGTTTTGTGGTGGGCTAGCGGAAGTTCATGCAAAGTCTTCACAGGAATATCACGTGACTCACAATAAACATTTGTGGATGGAGAACGAAGAAAACAATTACCTATTTGCTTGCACATGTAAGTCTCTGAATGTTCTTGGAGCGTTTATTGTGAAATAAAAGAACTTTACAAATTGTACAATGTGGTAATTCCTTTAAAAGTATGGTTTCATATTCAAAATTGGGACGCACTGCATTGTGAGATGATGTGTGTTGATATTCCAGGTTCTAGGTCAAGTAACGTTATCACGTGGTTGATGATTGGGTCTGTTTTACTATGCTGTATAGTAATGTTCTGCAGATAAGTGAAGCATATCACTCGGTTTGGTGATGTTAGACTCAGGGGCGCGGCATATGCATTGATGCCGCCAGGACAGTTCACCTTGGGCGATGCAGGAATGGATAAGATTATCACAAGATGGCCGCGCCCTGCTGCCTGATTTCACATGTGTAAAAAAGAGTAAAAGTATGGTAAGGTGCACGCTTGATCAATGTATGCTTAGAAGTGCGTGCCCGAACACTTGGGAAAATAATATTTCTGAGTGCACTATTATTTTAATAGATCCATTTTTGCTGCATTCGCTGCAGATGATTTTCTAAGGTCTGTTTCTGTATTATTTGTAATGTCTGTATGTTGTGTTTAAAATTTTTGCTTAGCTTACCATAACTTGCGAATTCCTGGGGGTTTTCGGTTTTACTTCGAACCATAACGTCCCTTTAACAACTTTTTTTTCACTGAATTTCATAGGTTTTTAGTAGCGCAACTTAACCATAACGTCCCTTTAACAAAGTTTTTTCACAGAATACATATATATATATATTATATGGCACGACAGCCGCGCTATATTTAAGGTGAGTCAGATTCCCATGGGAACCCCACAGAATTCTATTGCTAGTAACTTTTCATTATTCATTCAAGTGAGAGATTTGACAGATTTAACTGAAATTGTGAAAGTGATTAAGGACACGTGCCACCCCCAGACTGCAATGTTTTGTAAAGATGTGTTCAAAAATAAAAATGTCATTAAGCATCCCCAAACATTAATTTCCCCATAGACATACAAGGTTCATTTTTGCCTAAGCACGCAGCCCAAACTGCTGGCCGGATTTGGACTTGGGCAGGAAGCATTGACATGTGATCCATATGTGGTTTGGGGTTATTCTGTAAATATTTGACCGAGAATGGGGTGCCACTTCTCAAAAATACTGAGCTGCGTCTCAACGATTTATACATCTTGGTTTTCTCTCGATGCGATGGATATGCGCAGCTATAGCCAAAGATATGGGAGAATGAAACACAGCGAAAAAGCTATTTGCAGGTCAACAAACATCCAAAAGCCTTCAGACTGGAGGTGGGGGGGGTGGCTACAGGGTACCAAATGTAATTTGGGAGTTGGAGGGGATATAGGGACCGAGTTTGCAACACAAAGCTTTCTGTCGCCTCGGTGATAGCCTCGAATAGCCAACATCTGAAAGCAAACTGCATCACAGAAACGCTGTGTGTTATGGAGGAAAATGGAGAGGGCAGGGGCAGCGAGGAGGCCATCTGGGGATTGGGGGGAGGTGGCACAGATGAGAGGGGCACTTGCTGATGGCCTGGGGTGGCAGGAATGCATTTTTTCTTTTTCAGACAGTTTTCCGATTTTCGCGGCTACACCCGAGACTATAAAGCACTACTGATAGCCGGGGGTATGTGTATTTCAGTACCCACAGCGATACATTTTGGGGTGTCAGTGTTTTATTTCTTTTTAAAATTTATTTATTTGGGTATATTGACATTGGGTGGTGAAAAATCGGCCATGGCCAGCGACCCGTTAGGTGTTTGGGAGTCTTATCTATTTTTGCTGTGTTTTCAGATTTTTGTACATGAGAGACTGTGGGGGAAAACAGCAGAAAATTGTTAAAACAATTAATACCAAAAGGAGCCCCCCTTCTCTAGTTTTAGATGCCTCCTACACAGTATTTTAGTCTGTGTATTATCACTCAAGCTATTATATCTTGTGCCCATTAAATGTTTCCCTACCTAGTTTAATGTTTTATATTATTCTCTGCTTTTTTTATCTTCAGCTACCTTACATAACTACACAAGCAGTGTTGCACTGTATTGATCTTTTAAGTTATATTGTATTATAAAACCCAAAGTGAACCCTTCCCTCTCTAACTAACAATGTGTAACCACGGTTATAATTAATGCCAATGAACTGTAGCCACGGGTATAATAAAAGAAAATTGTTTGGTTATTATTTCATTGTATTTGAGTATTAATAAGTGATAAGTAGTCCTTAAAATGATTGTTTTGGTTTACAATGAGTGTAGTATTTTTCGCACATTTGAAGGACTGTTTTGATCTTATGAAGGAACACTGCATTTCCTTCATCAGTTGGGTGTACTCCATAATGTCTATAGAAATTGGCCATGTAGAACTGTATGTTGTTGTTTGAAATCCATAATTGGTTGTGGTCTCTCATGAATGCTGAAACTACTTTATTAACATTTCTCTGTGATTTTTCAATGTTACCATTACATCTGGTGGTCCATCTACATTTTTGCCTCTGAGTCAAATTGGAAAAAAAAAAAAAGATGGTGTGAGGAAATAGTTCCAATAATTTTCCCATGTCTTGTTTCTTCATTAAAGTAAGGGACACACCTCGTACATTCCCCAAATCATTGCCTCCACAATGAAATAATATGACGTCTGACTGCCCTGTACTTCTTAGACTGAACAATTTTGGAAAGACTTGGAACCAAAACATTCCCTGCATCCAAACCATTTAATTGTAAAATCTCTCAAACTTATGTTCATGTTAATATTTATTTTCTTACAAATAGCCAGCAACCAAAACAGCCAACCCTCTCCAATCATCCACACAGTTTTTAAACCAGCCATGATATCTGCGGTCGTTCTCTGTTTCCTAGAAAAGGATCCCTAGTTTGAATCTCTAGTCATTTGTATGAGAGGATATGCATGTAGTGTGTCTTTTCGAGTTTGTAATTAGTTGATGGTTCTGTTGTAATTATCTGTGTCTATCCAGCAGCCACTATACGCCGGTAGATGTGGTACCCTGTGCAGCTGCGGCTATATGTATGGTAGCTGCACTTGTTTGGAGTTTGAGGGAGTGGACATTTTTTATTTGTAGGGTAACAGCAAACGGCCATGAAGGGCTTTTGTATAACCTCATCTATTGAAAAGCATGAGCATAGGGGCACAAATGATTTTCGTCACTATATTGGTTGTACACGTAGGCGTGGTTATATTATAAGCTGTGTCGATATACTATAAATTGTCTGTTCAACAATCACATCTTTATGTGGATGATACAGTACAGATTTTTAGTTGTGTGTTTTATTTCATCTGCTTGGGTGTTCTCTTATACCAGTTGAAGGTTTAAGGCCAATTTAGTTTGGTTTTGAGCTTGTAGAAACTTTTACGTGTAGGCGCGATACAAAGCAAGATATGCAGCTGCGTCAAATAACCATAGCTATGAATATGGCTCGGTGGGGAAAAATAGATTTCTATGAGTTTCATTGTTATTGGTTGTTGTTTCTGTTCTATTTGTGTAGCTCTTTTTGATTGGTTGTAGTGCAAATGTGTCGTCCATTTTAATAGTTTTATTGGTATATAATCCTCTTTTTTTGGTATTCATTTTGGAAAGTGTAAAAGCCACCATTTTCTGTAGTTGTATCCCTTTGATTCCAAAACTCTCTGTGTGCACATTTCAGGAGTGTGGCTGATATGAAAGTAAGTGTTAACAAATATTTATATATTTGAAGGTTTATTTGCATTGTTGTGTGTGTTAGTTGTATTAAGCACTGCTATGAGGTGGTTTTTATTATAATTTAATTTTTTCATTTGCTCTGATTGTGTGGCAAGTATTTTTTTACTGCAAATTAGAGACTGGATATATGCCCCATATACAGCATAAGATCCATGGGTGTCCTGTTCAGCCACTGGCCTGGTCTGAACGCCTAATTTGCAGTGAATACATCATTTGAATCAGGAGCCATCACATATCTATTTCTGGGTGCCGAATCACCGGCATGCGATTTACAATTTGACTCAATTATCCGAGACATAATCCAATCAGTCAATGCTTTTAGAAAGACCTAGTGTTGAAACACGTGTTGGTTGCAATTGTAATTTCAAGACTATTTTGAAGTCTGGAGTCATTTCAAGACTACTTTGAAACCTGCTGCAACCTTAAAACTGATTGAGGCTTACAATCAGTCAGTCCTTTGGGAATAAAACTATTGTATTTGTATATGTATCAAGTCTTTACCATTCACATTTATTTGCTTGAGTCACCAGAGATTAGAATATTCATTTACTGAGTATTTTTGGAGCAGGCGTGTTAGCTAAGTAAAAATCTTTTTCTGTCTAGTTTCAATAAGGGAGACTTAGGGTATTGCCTCCATACACTTAGCAACGCAGCATGCTTTCTTCTTTTTGAATAAACAAGCCTAAGTGCACGCTTTATCGGTTATACCCACAGAACATTTGAAATATTTTGTATTCATTAATAATACATATGAGTGTACATATTTTGCTACAGTAAAAAAATATGCAAACAATGTTTGTTGAAAACAGGTTTATTTGAGGGGGTGTGGATGTGGGTTTTCTTTTTCTTTTAGTTGGAAAACATGATAGACCTTCTTTAGCCCAATTATCTTGATTTTTACTTTCCATGATATGTCTTACATTTGCAATGTCCTTTTTCATTGATTGTACTTCTTTTTTTTGAATATTAATTAGTAGTTGTTTTAATTCTGTTAATTAATCCATTATAGATTTCGTGGGTATTTGTTGTGGTGCTTCTTGTTTGATTCTTCTTGATACTTGAATGACTTCTTCATCTGTTTGAAAATATTTGAAATAGTTTTAAACAATTGAAAATATAACACATTTTAAAAATATGTGTGTTGTTGTGTAGACTTTGATAGTAGGTAGATAAATTATATCTGTTTGTTGACTGATATTCGTTCCTTAAAATATTATTGTTAGTCTCATTTTACATATATGTAAAGAATTGGCTTACAATATCCTGAATGTAGTGTATTTTCTTCAGGTTCATTTTTTTTAAGTGTCTTCCTTTTTAATGTCTTCCTCGGTAGCATAATTATCCTCCAGCCATTGCATGTAGTTTTCTATTTTAGTGTGCTAGAAGGAAATACAGTTCATCACTTCAGATATTAGAATTAGCAATGGAGGAAGAGTACATGAGGAGAGAAGGTTGAATGTTTGTATTTACTTTCTGATTGGTTGTTTATTGTCTGGTGTGTGTCTGCCAATAGGATGTCAAGTACCTCAGATGCTGTTGGATTGTTGAACCTATTAGAGAATGTTTTTTTTATTTGAGTGATGTTTATATATGCCAATAAAACTGTAGGTTATATTGTATCATTGTATTGAGTTTTTCTTCATAGAAAACTTTTATTGCTTGAGATTGTGGTGTAGTTTTAGGAGAGTGTGCTATTGTTGGGGTATATCTATTGTTTGATTGGATATTTCAAACATGCAGCCAACTTCAGACTGAGAGGGTTTTCATTGTTCAGAAGACTGTGGAGAATGTGAGAGTTTTGAGAATGGGGTTCATAGTGATGTTGAGGACATAGGTGATGTGTTGTCGAAGCATTGGCTTACAACGTTTATTGTTCTATAATATTATTGTTGATGGAGTTTTTGAAATGAGAGGTTCATGCTGCAATTTTGGAGAAATATTTTTGACAGGGAGCACAGTTATTTTTTTCTCTTTGGGAAAATAAAATTCATTAATCACCTAAAGAAAGAGCCAAGAGAATTTTCGCAAGATTTATTTAATTGTAAGAGAGTATTTCCTGGATTGAAAATGTATGTTTTGTTAATATATTGGTAAAAGAACCCAATGGCTCTTTTAAGAGACACCCATAGAATTGTATAAGTATGTTGGAAAAGGAAAATACCTTTGATGCCTTTTTTTAAAAATAGCCATGGTTAGGACAGCAGCAAATGAAGTGTTGTGCCCTGTCAGATGGATTATAACCATGGCTACCACTAAACCAATGGGACAGCTTGTATTTTTTGTTAGGTGTAGATGTGTTTATGACTATCTCCTTACCCACGGTATGGTGATTCCAATTTCTGTGCATTGATCGTCTTTTTTCATTGATTTTACACTACACAATTTTACATGTGTTCCTGATTCTATGCCCTCATGTGTACCTTTATGTTGTTTGAATTGTGACACATTGTTAATATGTGTTTTTGAATCTGTAAAGATGTTATGGGTAGCTGTGACTACTGGTGGTTGACTCAGTCCATGACTATGAACGCTCAAATCGTACGTCGTACTTTGTGGCAGACTTTGCTAGCCGTGGGCATGTACCTGCTCATTGTTCCCGTGATTGTGGGTGTTTGTATTTTGGTGCAGTCATCATATTATTTCATGGATGTCTTAGCACACATGTTTACGTATGTTTCTGTTTGGTTCTTCTCATCTCATGGCATGTGTGATATCATGTGAAACCTTTGCAATATGTGTTTTCCAGTGCATTTGAAAAATGTATATGTACCAGCATCTCTAGGAGGGTCCTTGCCATGTAAAGGGGGATCTAGCCGCGGCAAAGTAATTTTTCAAATTAAGAAAAAAAAATGTTTTATTGTGTTTGTACATGTTTTACAAAGTGTTCTTTTGAAAGATTGTGTTGGGGTTTATTGACTGTTATAGGTTGCAATAAAAATGTGATGGGCATTTTACTTGTTTGCTTTCTACAGTCCTCTTTTTGTGCTATTGATTTCTGAAAGTTATGAAAGTGAGCTTTTTGTGAACTTCTGACATTCTGATTGCAGAACTCGGAGTGTGCACATTTTCTGTGTTTGGTTTTGTGAAAATCTATTCATTATTTGCAGCAGCTGAAGGTGAGTAATTGTGTGTTTTTCAATATTTTATGTATATTATGAATTGTTGTATTTTTAGGTGTCTGGTTTAGTCAAGTTTACAAGTATTGTTTGCAAAGTAGGTTTTTCCATAGTTTAATTGCGTGTCTTTACAAGAGTGACGAAGCAGTATCAAATTTTATGCTATTGTTATGTGTGACAAAAATATATTTGCAATTAAAGGCTTTTTCTCATTGACATTGGAAGATGTGATACGTATGGGGGTACACATGAAAACCTAATGTCAACCAAACAGCATACATCTACCCTTGACAAATATTGCAGCTGTGTATGTGCTTTGTAGTTGGATATTAAGGTGTTTTCTGTAACCCTTTTTTGGTGATTTTGTACTGTGTTAAAATTATCAAAGTGTTTGAATGTGCCTTTAAATTAGTTTTATGAGGCAGTGCACCTGATGCATGCTAACTTGATTATGATGTTTGACAATGTTGTTTTGCTTATTTGTGGAGATGTGTGCATTATGTTAGCTTACTGGGAAAGATAATTTGAACTGGTAAGTTTGGAGTGAACATTTTTTCTCTTGAGAAGTTGTTTGGGAATTGTACTGTGAAGTTATGGCTAGAGTATGGCAGATATTATTGAAGTCTTTTTGGCATGTCAGGCAAAATACAACAGGTAAATGATTTGTGAGAAATGATTAAGCAAAGTGAAAAAGGTGAATTCATAGTGGCTAAGTGGGTAGGGTCTTATAGTTTGCATTTCAGCTTTTATGCAATCTTGTATATAATGTGTTTGACTCTTTCTATATTGGTATGAGATTGCAAATTACATGGTTTATGGAAGAAGAAGGTACTGTCGTGTTTAAGATAAGCTCACTTTTTATTTCGGCTTATCATTCAAATAATGTACCATCCCAACAACAGATATATCACATCCCGACAAATGTAATTCCTACCTAGTGTAAGTCTACTTTTCTGATCTTATTTACGCTGTGTGAGCTGTTGAATAGCTTCTCACATTACTCAAGCACTTAGAGGAGAGGTTTACATGGGGCATTCTTTTATACTGCAGTATTTCCACTCCCATCTAATTGTTGGTAGTAATTTAGGAATAATAATCAGCAAACCAAATTTGTCAGTTTCACAATTTGCTTGGAAATGTGTGCTTTGGAAGTGCAGGAACCTATTTGGGTTTCATGCTATGTAATGTCATATGTTGTTACACAATGCACTGACATAATTAGATGTGAAATTAATAGGGGTCCATAGCACTTTGTATTATTAAACAACCAACATACATATACCCTTGAAATATATTACTGCTGTTTGTGCTTTGAAGTTGGATAGCAAGCTCTTCACTATGATCCCATATTTGTAACTACGTGTGTGTTAGATTTGTGGATGCTTTTTAATGTTGGTACATTAAAGCAAAGACCCGCAACCGATTATCTTGTAATTGATAGAAGTTTATCCTCTGCTGGTGCCTCCCTCTGGAAGAGCTTCCCTGCCTCTCTGCATTTTGAGCCAGAGTACCTCAAGTTCTGGAAACTCCTCAAGACCCTCCTTGTCTCTTCCTCCTTCTCTCTCCCTCTACCCTGCTAACTTCCATTCTTCCTCCACCCTCCTTTCTCCTTCTCCTCCCTAACTCTGCTCAGTTTTTGCTGACTAGTTGCCTGGTTCACCCTGGTTGCACCCCCCCGCCAGTCTTTGCACTTGCCTCCGGGCACCTGCACTATGTTCAGCACTACTGTATTTTCTGCCTATGCTCTATGAGCGAGTCAATCTCTCTGCACTTAACCCAGGTCCCTGTTGGACTGGACACATTTGTTCCCCCCAAGCCCCTCTTCCTCTCCCCTCCACCTGTACGCATGCATTAACTAAATGTTCTAGGACTAGTAAGCTTGTCTGTCCTGTCCCGAGCCCGCACCTTTTAATGTCCTCCCTCACTAGCTTGGTCGAAACTGTAACACTCATGCACTTGCACTAAGAGAAATGCTGTGAGGCCTAGTATGCTAGCTTTTTTCTGTTTAGATCATTCAGAATCTTCAAGGCCTAAGAATGATTACTGTATTCCCTTGTTCCTGTCCTGCCTTGATGCACTTTGAAGCACTCCACCTGTGTATAAGTGCTGAATAAATGAACAATTACAATTAGAATTACAACACCTTTATGAAAGTGAATTAAGAAATTATGCTGTTGTTTGCCATGTTGTTTTCAGTGAGCATTTCTTCTCTTTACACATGGTTTGGGAATTGTACTCTGAAGTTATGTCAGGTATTACTGAAGAAATGCTCAGTGGGATGGGGCAACCGTATTATTGACGACATTCACTAGGATAGCTTTCTGGGGCTGCACAGGGTACTTGGCCATTGAAATCCTAGTGAGAGTGGGCATGGGCAGTGGAGGTACAATATGCATGCTGATATCTTTTGTTTAGTAGCAGTAATAGTGATTAGTTTGTAGGTGAAATGCAGGATAGCGTGTCAGGCTATTGGCCCTATGATGCTTGAATAGGTGGATATTGGTGAGGTGCCTGACATTGCATGTTCTTTAATGAGGACGCCTAAGAAGGATCGATTAAATTGTTGATGGGAGAAACAAGAGTGTGGCAGGGCCCAATTATGTGACCAGGAGTTTACGGAATGCTGAGTTCCTGGAGTTGGCCTACAGTTCTTACGTAGAGGTTTGTAAAGCATAAAAACTGGAGCTGGTTAGAGCAACTAAGTGGCAATGCATTATCTTGCAGCTCTCTTCTCTTATCTTCTTCGTTATGAATTGAGTATACACCAGAGATTGTGTTTGACTCTTTGTATATAGGTATGAGTTTGCAAATGACATGATTTTTGCATATATTTCTCTTAATATGTGCATGCTTTATCATAATTTTTTAGGTTATAAAAAAAATGGGTTCTGTGACGTATGAGATTAGTTCATTTTTATTTAGGCTTATCATTCAAAAAAGTATTGTGCCAACCACAGATATATCACAACACGACACACTTGATGCCCACCTGGTGAAATTCAACTTTTCTCATCTTATTTATGCTATATGAGCTGCTGAATAGCATCCCGCATTACTCAAGCAATTAGAGGAGGGGTCTACATTGGGTATTATTTTATACTGCAGTATTTCAACCCATCTAATTGTTGGTAGTAATTTAGGAATAATAATCAGCAACCATATTTGGAGGTTTCACAATTTGCTTGGAAATGGTGTGCTTTGGAAGGGTAGGAACCTATTTGGGCTTTATGCCATCTAATCGCATATGTTGCTACATAATGCACCGACATAGGGACATGTAAAATTAATAGGGTTGCATAGTGATTTGTATTATGAAACAACAGCATAGTTCTACCCTTGAACAATATTGCTGCTGTTTTGGTGCTTTGAAGTTGGATATCAAGCTTTTCACTATGATCCTATATGTGTAACTACGTTTGTGTTAGATTTGTGGATGATTTGGAATGTGGTGTTAAATATAACAAGTATTATGATGGAGTGCAGCTGATAAATGGTAACTTGGTGTTGTTTGATGCTGGCAAATGTTATTTGTTTCATTTGTGGTAATTCATAGATTCTGCCATTTCAATTGGTTAGTTTCCAGTGAACATGTATTCTCTTTAGAAGTGGTTTGGCAATTGTACCCTGAAGTTATGGTTACAGTATGTCATGTATTACTGAAGAAATGTTCACTGAAATGGCTGCAAGGGCAGTATTGATGAGGTTCGCTAGGGTAGCATTCTGGGGCTGATCCAGGCACTTGGCCATTCAAACCCTAATGAGAGTGGAGATGCGCAGTGGAGGGAGGGCGCAGATGGTGATGTCTTTTGTTGAGTAGCTGGAGTAGCGATTAGTTTTTAGGTGAAATACAGAATAGTGGGTTAGGCTATTGGCCTTATCAGGCCTGAACAGGTACTGACAGGTGAGGCCCTTTGCATGTTCTTTAATGGGGATGCTTAAGGAGGACTGATTATTAAATAGGTGGTGAGAGGAATAAGTGAGTGGCTGGCTCTGGTCATGTGACCAGCATCCTACTCAACGCTGTGTGTCTGGAGTTGAGCTACAGTCTTTAAGTAGAGGTTTTTAACGTATCAAAACTGGATCTGGGTGGATCAAGTGAGTTGCAGTGCATTAAATTCCAGGTCTCCTACCTCATCACCTTCCTCCCGAATTTGATAACATACCAGAGATTAATGAATGGCAGGTTGCTACATCAAACCAAAGACATGCATCAGATTATCTTGCCACACCTTTATGTATGCAAATTAACAAGTTATGCTAATTTATACCATGTTAATTGTGTTCAGGATTAAGATGATCACTTTGAATGTTGAGTTTTATGTGATGAATACATGTAAAATGAGAAGTCCATGTGCCTTCCTTAAGATTCCTGGTGAGAGAATGCTTTTGCCCTATAGCGCTTATAGATTAGCCTTACATGATTGGTGAAAGTGTGTGAAGGATTGGATGTAGTATAAATAAGATGAGAAAATGGACGGTAACTGCTGCATTTGTGATTGGAACAGTACATTTTCAAGATGGTAAGATTGCATGAAATCTGATGTAATTGTATAGATGATAGTGACCATGTGTTTTACAGCCGAAATCATGATAAGGGATGTGAATAAGAAAAGAAAGTTATGCACCAACTAAGGGAATCACCAGGTCATACGTATAGAGAAAGAAGGAAGGACATTTGATATGGGAATGTATTTTTTTCATACATGACTATAGCATAACATGTACTACTGCTTGATACTGATTGAACCCTTTTCAGAAAACACTGAAATTAAATATGGAAAACCATATTTTCCAAGTAGTACCTATGAAGTGTATTGTATTACAACCCTAAATATACTGAATATATTTTATATAAAGAATCATTCATATTATATATTGTCAATGTAAGGAAACAATTACTAACAATTACTTCATCATCCCATTTTTTACAGCTTTTTTGTGAGATGCCCTCAAGAAAGCAACAACAATGTGCCATAAAAAAGAATCATGTGCAGGAAAGTCAAGTTTTAAAATATAATATTTTAAAAAGAAGGGTTATTAATATTTCAATTGCCACCAATTGTTGACAACATTTACTTACACAGTACAAACCAATTGTGTTTGCAAATGTTAGTACTTCATAGAAACGCAACAAACAATCCTGACAACACATATAGTGTTCATGGAATAAGACAAGAATTGGACTACTGTGCTGGAATGGTGAAATTCACTATAAACTCACAGGAAGATCCACAAGAATTTCTAATGTACTTACTAAAAGTACTGGAAAACAAAAACATACCTATAAATGAAATCTTCCAGATTTCATACATGTGGAAACATACATGCACTCTCTGCAACAATGTGACACAGGAACAAATCCCTAATCAGCGCTTTGTGTATGTATCCATACCTAATTGTGAATCTGTTCCATTTCAGCAACTTGTACAAAATGCAAACCATGGTAGATTATGTACTATCTGCAATTCGGATAATCTCTCCACCTTACTAATACAAACACACAGTAAATATGTAATACTAATGCTTCTACGTTACAATGCAGATGGTACCAAAAACAACAAAAAGCTGACTGGATTCACACATGGTCAAGTATCACTTGGTAAGAAAACCTTCAAACAATAGGTATAATCTAACACACAGGAGCCACAACCAATGCAGGTCACTACACTGCATATATAAAAAACAATGTGGATGGTTCGAATGTAATGATAGTACCATTACTCTAAAGCAGAGATTACCAGCAAATCTTACAAACGCTTATTAAATCTTCTTAAAACCAAAATGTAATAACTAATCTGTACTTAAACATTAACAAAACTTCAATTAAAAAACTATAAACTGTTAGAATATGCCAACAAGTATCTAACTGCCCCAAGATTCTACAACAACTAAACAGATAAATGAATACCACTAAATTATAACAAAAAACAAAAAAAACTGTTGGAATACACCAACCGGTATCTAACTGCCCCAAGATTTTGCAATAACTAAACAGATAAATCAATACCACTAAATTATAACAAAAAATAGACAGTTAGAATATGCCAACTGGTATCTAACTGCTCCAAAAATCTGCAACAAGCCAACTGATAGAACATTAGCCAGAAACAACAAGTGAACACTGAAAACAAGCAAACAAATAGACTGTAGCATAACATTTTTAATCCAACATGGATTTTTTTCCCACAGACCCAATGATTTTAGCAACAAACACAGACGCTGAGCAAATTGCACAGTACACTCATTTGTAATCTACTAAATATGAGGGTCAAAATAAATAAAAAATGTCTATTATTCAATGTTATAAGTTGTTAAAAACTACCAATACTAACATGATCTTTTCTTTTATCACAGAAATTGACAAGGAATATATGTACTCCAGTTACCAAACCAAACAGTAGGTATATTATAATAAGTACAACCACCGCAGCATATCACACCCATAGTGGCTTATAACTTTTGTGCTTATAAATTTGGTCTTGGCCATGCACCCAAGACTCTAGGCCTTGGCCACAACCACGCAGTATATCACACCCACAGTGGCTTATAACTTTGGTACTTATAAATTTGGTCTTGGCTATGCACCCAAGACTCTAGGCCCTGGCCACAACCACCGCAGCATATCACACCCATAGTGACTTATAACTTCAGTGCTTATAAATTTGGTCTTGGCCATGCAACCAAGACTCTAGGCCCTGGCCACAACCACTGCAGCATATCAGACCCACATTGGCTTATAACTTCGGTGCTTATAAATTTAGTGTTGGGTGCATGGCCGGCTCTGCCCACAACCACCACAGCATATCACACCCATACTAGCTTATAACTTTATTGCCTAGAAATTTGGTCTTGGGTGCCGAAGTTATAAGCCACTATGGGTGTGATATGCTGTGGTGGTTGTGGCCAGGGCCTAGAGTCTTGGGTGCATGGCCTACGGCCTACACCCATGCACCCAATGCTCTAGGCCCTGGCCACAACCACCGCAGCATATCACACCCATAGATCACACCCATAGATTCAAACATTTTAAGTATGCCATGTGGGCACTTTTTATGTCCGCGAACAATATGAGTGTTCTTAGAACAGTTTCAACTTGTCTACAAACAGTACGGACAGGTATAGTGTCCTAAGGTCATTCCCATTTTGTTTATTAACAAACATCCCAGGACACTTGATGTGTATTTAGAACAGTTTCAACTTGCCTACAAACAATACGGACAGGCAGAGCGTCCTCAGGACACCCCCATTTTGTTTATTTACGAACATCCCAGGACACTTGATGTGTTCTTAGAACAGTTTCAACTTGCCTACGAACAGTTCGGACAGGTATAGTGTCCTCAGGACACCCCCATTTTGTTTATTTATGAACATTTCAGGACACTGCGGGTGTTCTTAGAACAATTTCAACTTGCTATGAACAATATGGACAGGCGTAGTGTCCTCAGGACACCACCATTTTGTTTATTTATGAAAATCCCAGAAACTTGATGTGTTCTTAGAACAGTTTCAACTTGCCTACGAACAGTACGGACAGGTATAGTGTCCCCAAAACACCCCCATTTCATTTATTTACGAACATTTCAGGACACCACGTGTGTTCTAAGAACAGTTTAAACTTGCCTATGAACAATACGGACAGGCATATTGTCCTCAGGACACCCCCATTTTGTTTATTTACGAACATCCTAGGACACTTGATGTATTCTTAGAACAATTTCGACTTGCATGCGAACTATACGGACAGATACCGTGTCCTTAGGACACCCCATTTTCATTAACTACAGACATTAAGGACATCGGTGCTGTCTGCGGTCAGAACAAACACAACAGGGGTGCCTGCCACCTAAATAAATACAACATTTGACCCATCTCTTACTCCCCCGCCCTCCCCAAACAGTCTTACACGCCAACACACTTGACTAAATAGTATTTTTCTACCATGTTTCACCGCGCCATCCACGGATGTCCGTGGATACAAGATGGCGGGCGTGCCCAGAAAATCTGACGCACCACATGCTCTCAACCACCCAATCAGCGAGCACGTCGAATGTCCACGGACATGATGCGGATCGCCCAACCAATCAGGACCCTGTCCGCGGAGCGAACAGGGAAGTGCGTCCCCGGAGCAGACATAGATATCACTAATTTTTTTGCCTTACGTTTAATCATTTTAAAAAAACTACTGGACGGATTTACACCAAATTAACAAAAGCACGCTTTCGGTACCAAACCATTTGGTGTAAATCCGTCCAGCAGTTTGGGCTGTAGGCGTGAGCAAAGTTTTTTCCCAGAAGTTTTGGGACCCCCCATATAAGTTTGCCCCCCCCTCGACCAAACCTCACCAAACTTTGCAAAACAATTCAGAGTGGGCCATATACTTTTTTTGCAAAGTTTGGTGAGGATTCGTCCAGGGGGAGCGAAGTTAGAAGCCGCCCAAAAAGTGCTCTTCCTATGGAAACAGCAACTTAACCATAACTACACAGCCACTACCATATATAGTATGCCCCAATATGGTTTAAAGATCTTCTATGTTCCCAGTGCTCTCGGAGATCTCTGAGAAACCATTTGTTTGCCTTTTTCTGAATTGCATTCCGATATTAGTAGTCTCCCAGTCACGATGTACACTTGTTTCTTAACATGGTTCTATCAGAACTTATATATATGTGTGACACTATGGTATGTGTACTTTTCAAGTTATCTTTATAAAGCAGAGAACGGTTGAAAGCATGACATGGGGATGAGGAGGGAAAATGATGAGAGGGAATGTAAGTCATGAGTATTTGCCCAAGATGTGGCAAGAGACATTGAAATGTTGGACACTGGTGCAGTTATTTTCCCTGATTGTGTTTTTTTGAGGTTGGCAAGCTTTCTCAAGTATTTGGATACCAGTATTTTACTAAGCTTGTCATGTTCCCAGTGCAGATGCTTACCCACAAGTCCACAAGCACTTGTTTGGTATTGGGATTTTGTTTTCTAGGGAATAGTTCACTACAGATTGAAGGTTAGCACCTTTTATACTTTGCCAGCATATGTATTTGAAGATTTGGTTATTTTTCGGGTGGTCATTATTATTTTTTAACGTCAATGCTATTTTGCCTTGCACACTTTCTACATTTGTATATTTCACTGTAAGATATAAGTTCACTTAATGTGCGTATATTCATGGGTGCCAGCTTTTGATTTTCGCTATGGAGTCAAAGGTACGTGGACATATGTTATTCTTGCAGTCAGTAATTTTTTACATTTTCTGTGCTGCTTAAATGCAGTTATTTAAAGACCGGCCATAAAACAAGGGATTGTAGCACGCTGCTTAACCAAAGTATGTGATCATTGGCAAATCATTTAATCTCATTGTGCATTGCCTAAAAAATGGTGAGTTCTCAAAGCCTATCATCTTTTATACATAACAATACCACTGTCAAAACAGGTCAAAATCAGTCTGTGATTGATGAATGTTAAGTGTTTTCAAATATAGAGTGGGCACAGCCAAAAGTCATGGATAGTGGTCTGGTATTGTTTTAAAGTGTGGCTGTGCCCACTGGCCATGGCCAAAGGACATGACCAATGGTCTTGTAGTTTTCTAAAATATACAGTGGGCGTGGCCGCAGACAGTGCCCACTGGGCATGGCAGAAGGCCATGGATATTGGTCTTGCAGTGTTTTAAAATAGACAGTCAACGTTCTTAAATATACAGGTGGCACAGTTTATGGAATCACTGGCATGGTGGAATCACTGGTGACATCACTGTTTACATGATATATAACACCACTGATTACATATTTTATGCAATCAGACATAATATCATTAATGACTTAGCTAATACATCTTTGATTAACTAACAATTGAGGCTGTGGCCTTTGCCATGGCCAAGGCTGTGGACACAGTGTACATGGTTAGTGGCAGGTTAGTGTTGTACAATATACAGTGGGCACGGCCGAAGGCTGGGACCAGTGCCTATGGCCAAAGGCCATGGCTAGTGGCCCATGAGTGTTGTAAAATATACAGTAGGCACAGCCGAAGGCCATGGCTAGGTGTCCGTGAGAGTTTGAAAATATAGAGTGAGCATGGCCTACGTCTCGGGTCACTAACCAAAGGTTGAAGGCCAAGGCTACTGCCCCTTAATGTGTTATAATATACAAGGGGGATGGCCAAAAGCCATGGCCACTGGACATGGAAGAAGGCTATGGCTAGTGAGCCCTTAATGTGGTAAAATAAACAGCTGGCATGGTTGAAGGCCATGGCTAGTGTCAGGTTACTGTTGTAAATTATACAGTCAGTCTAGCCGAAGGCTGTGAGCACTGGCCATGGCCTGTGTCCCCTTAATGTGTTAAAATATCAAATGGGCATGGCCAAGGCTGTGGGTACTGGCTATAGCCGGTTAGTGTTGTAATCTACTCAAACATTACATCAGTGATGTCATAGATGATGTAATTAGTGATGTCATCAGTGATGTAATCAAGGATGTAATACGTGATGTCATCATTGTGGTCATAGGCTGTACAACAGGGGGCTCAAAGTTCAGGTGGCTTTAGCTGAATTATAGGGGTGTTGTTGCATTAAGTTCTCACCTTAACGTCCCTGCAACTGTTTAATTTATTTATTTATTTGTAAATAGGGAGCAGAAAGGAAAAAAAGAGAAAGAGAAGAAACAATCTGATTATTCAAATAAAATGGTTGTTAGGCGTTTTCTAAAACGGAAGAGTTCTGAATCAGCACATAGCTCTTTAGGCAGGTTGTTCCATGCTTAAGTAGCCAGAGCAGGGAAGATTCTTTCCAAACCTCTAGATCAATAACTTCTAGGAACTGTCATGCGAATGCCCTCACTGGATCTAGTTGACCTCATAGTAGTAAAGACTTTTATGCAGTTTTTAAGATAAGCTGGAGCCTGTCCATAGTGACACTTATGTACCATGGTGAGTGCCTTGAAGCAAACTGGGAGCCAGTGAAGGCTTTTCCTGTGTGCTTAGATTGGTTATTTTCTGCACACATTTTTTACAATATGAAAAGCGTTGTTTTGTAATACCTGCAGCCATCCTAGGCTTCCACTGCTAGTGCCGATGTGTAGAATGCTGCAGTAGTCTATCCTAGGCATGATCAATGCTCTCACAGGGGTAGTGCAGTTGGTTTCCGAGACATAGGGTTTCCTATTTCCTTGATATATATGTATATATATATAATATATAAATTCACTTAACAATAATATTACAGACAATTCAGCTAATCAAAACACTGTATTATGACTAGAAAGTAAAATAAAAAGCAATTGGGCAACCACATTCCTCCCAAATAAACCTATTGTCACAAAAAATGAGTTTGCATATGTGCTTACATTTTTAAAGTATTTACATGTATATGTACTGATCACCAGTAGTTACTGAAGTGGTACAGTAACTGTCAATGTATTTTAAAATAAATATTTACAAGACTACTGCTCATATATATATGTTGATATATATATTTTTTCTTTCAAAAAAGGGTTTATAGCCGAGTCTACCAAGGCTACATGCACTGCTAGATACAGCAACAACTATGGGAGGGGTTAACCGGCATGTGCGAAATGAGCCAATACAATATCGACATCCTTCAAAGTGGCGATGCACCTTCACATCTAATAGGCCAGCCAATGATATCACACGCTACGGTTGCATGCTTAAATGTTATCCATACGATCCAGACGATTCAATCACACATTGAGAAGTATTGACGCAAGTACGCCCATGCCATTTGAAGTAACCCACACATATGAAATAAAGCAATGGGACGTTGAACTCCTGTAATGCAGGTACGCCTCTTCGCATATAATGCATCAGCCAATCATAACATGCGCTGCGGTTCCGCACTTACACATGACTTCTATAGGCATCAACGAACTATCCAATCACATACTGCATTGCATTGATACGAGTACACCCATGATGTGTGCGAAATAAGCCAATTGGATGTCGAACTAATGCAATGCGGCTACTCCAATAACATTTTACACTGTATCAACGGAGCTATGCGCATGCTGTTTGGTGACATCCACGCATACTAGACTGTCCAATCAGATGGCGCAGTAGTCTGTAGCTGTACTTTACAATAATCATTGCTTTCTGTACTTGCTAGTAAAGGGGTTTCTGAGTAACTGCAAGCACGTTTGGCCCTTTACCCCTTAAACTCTTCATCCTTTTAACCCATTTCTCCCAAAATCCAATTTTCCTTTGTCTTGTGATTTGTTTAGTCTGTCTAATTTTTGTTTTACTTCTTTTTCCTTTTTTTTAAGCTTTTTCTTTTTTTGGAGCATTGTCTTTTTCGTGTGGTCATTTTTATTCTTTTATATTTTCCTCTCCGGTTGGACATTCCAACATGCCCGACCACGACAGAAGGAGCAGTGAGGTAGATGTCATCATGTGGGTCGACAATCCTTCTCCACCAAGGAAGAAGCACACAGGAATGAAAAAACTTCAGCCGGTTGGCGCTTCTTTAAAGTGAAGGAACACTGCTCCAGAAAAGAGGCAGAGGAGGTACTGTGCACCTTCTGGAATAAAGCTCTATGCCGTGGGCCTTCAAATATCCCCTCCCAAAGTCTAGGAACATCGATAATGATCAACTATCTGCTGTGAGTCCACTGGGACGATGTTGATGAAAATTGTAAAGCCCATGAACATCACAAAAGAAAAATGCATGGGGCCTGTTTCTTGCATAGACAAAGATCAGCACCAACCATAGAACCTCCATCCACAAGTGCATCAACAACGCCAACTGGAAATGAAGTCTCTACATGAGCAGTAGTATCACCTGCACTGACTCCTCTGGTACCAACAACAACCTTTCCAGGTTATAAATCATGTGTAACGGATGCTATGAATAGGTAGTCAAGGGAGATGCCACAGTTGAGCAGTGGCTGAAGTTAATCACTGAACATCAGATTCTGAGTCATGCTTAGTCTTTTTCTGAAGTGGCAATGTGTTCCGCCTTTTTTTCTAAAACAAACATTTAAAAAAATATTTGTTGGGTTTTATTTTAATTCCCTTTGTTATATGGTTCATCCTTATGTATTTTCCTCCCCTATTCCACCCATCTTTCGATTCCCCAAAATGGCACTTTTAAGGGCCACCTAAAATTTAACACATCTATTGTCATTTATTTTATGTAGTTTCAGTTCTCAGAAATGTCCATGTGTTCTATGTAGCCGTGGTTAACCGTGGCTAGAAATAATAGTATTATAAAAATAAACAATTTTTTATATGTGCATATATACATTACACATGTATATTTATCAAAAGTCTTACCAAATACCTTTATACGTGCCTGCCTCGTTCTATCATGTATGGTAAAGGCCACAGGAGTGGTCCTATGGTGTTCATCATAACAAAATAAATACATTTTTTATGTTTTTGTCTCATAATGATACTAAAAGAATGCTGATTGTATTCCAAGTACACAACTATTACCAAGTTGTGTTCATTAATCATGCCATAGAGGAAAAACTCTTCTCATTGGCGATTGAAGAACCTCTGTTTTTGCATCACCCTACAACATCCATAGTTTGTACAACAATAAATGCATTTCACTACAATGCACAGATGTTATAATACTATACAAATGTTACTTAATGCTACATGATGACTAATTTACAGATAACTGTTTGCTTCCTTCACCAGGAAACCAAGAGATACATAGCTATGTCTTCAGTTTTACAAAGAAATAAATGAAAGACATGCCCACACTAACATTATTTTGAGTATGGATCTTTTTAAACTATAGTCATGCCTATATTATAAATAATAGGTAGACAATAAAAACAGCTGAGAATAAACATGTTAACACTTAGCAAAAACTACACTATCCTATATTTTACCTACAAACTAATCACTACTAGTACTAATCAACAAAACATATCAACATGTGTGTCCGCCCTTCCCTGCAGATCCCCACTCCACTGGTTGCAATGGCCATGTGACCTAAGCAGACCCAGAAACCATGTTAGTGAACCTCATCCATAGTACTGTTCCACCCAACCCACTATGCACCCGCATTCATTTTACATCTCTCTATGTCAGTCCATTGCATAACAACTTATTGCATTACATAGCGTGGAACCCAAATGGGTTCCTGGCCTTCCAAAGCACACCGTTTGCAAGCACATTGGAAAAATGCCAATTATGATTGATCATTATTATTTCTAAATTACTGCCAACAATTACATGACAGTAGAAATCCTGCTGTATACAGAAATGTCCCATATGCTATCAAACCAATCCCACTTAGCCACTATAAATGCACCTTATTACTTCATAATTTAACACTTCCAAAATTTTAACACAGTAGAAAATCCCTGATATAGGGTCCCAAAAAACACCTTAATATCCAACTACAAAGCACACACAGCCACAATAGATAGAGTTATAATGCTTGGCAAACAACCTATGCACCCTGATTCATATCACATCTTCCATTGTCACTGAGAAACAACCTTTATTTGCAAATACATTTTCTGTCAAACATAAGCATAGCATAACATGTCATACTGCTTCATCACTCTCCTAAAAACACTGAAGTAAAATATAGAAAACCCTACTTTGCAAATAATACTTACAGACCTGACCAAATGAGACACTCACCTTCAGCTGCTCCAAATAATGAATAGATCTTCACCATAGCCAAACACAGAACATGTGCACACTCTGAGTGCTTGAACCAGACTGTCAAAAGTTAGAAAGCAAACAAGTAAAATAGCAAACACATTTTTGTCACAAGCTATATCAATCAATAACCCCCAACATAATTCTCCAAAGAATACTTAATACAATATTTACACACTTTATTAAAAAGAATCTTTATTTGTTCCTAATTTTTCCAAATAACATAACTGCAGTTATACCCTGGCTACATGACGAAAACCCCCACCTATAGACACGGCTACATGTAAATCTATCACATTTTCGGAAAAACACATATTACAAAGTTTGTCAAAATCAGCTCACACTAGCCTTCATGCAAGAACATCCAAATAGAAACACATGTAGAAATCTATGCTGAAAAATCCATAATATGATCACTGGACCAAAATACAGACAGGTATAACCACAGATACAACCAATGGGTTTATACCCGTGACTACCAAAGCCCCCAATACCCACCTCAAAGTACGACGTATGATCGGAGCATTCATAGCCATGGGTCAAGTCAACCGCTAGTAATTGCGGCTACTCGTAACATTTTTACAGATTCAAAAAGACATATTCACAAAGTGTATCAATTGAAACAACACAAAGGTACAGGTAAGGCCATAGAATCACAAACACATGTGAAATTGTGTGGTGTAAAATCAATGCAAGAACATGTTCAATGCACAGAAATTGGAATGGCTATACCTGCAGCTAATGCAATAGTCATAGACGTGGCTACACCCGCCAAACAATACACGACATGCCCTTGGCGTGCTTGTACCCATGGCTATAAACCCTCCTATGGTTGGTACCCATGGCTACATATATATAATACATCTGACAGAACATGATATTCCATTGGCTACTATTGTAACCATGGCTATATAAAAAAAGGCATCAAAAGTATTTTCCTTTTCCAATATACTTAAAAAGTTCTCTTGGTAACTCTTAAAAGAGCCTTTGGGTTATTTTACCAACATATCACAAAAAATATATTTTGAATCAGAAAAATACTCTTCACCTCTATGATGATTAAAAAAATTGCAAATAACTTGTCTGTGCTCTTTTTTTAGATGATTATTTAATTTTCTTTTCCCAAAGAGAAAAAAAACCTGTGTTCCCTGTCAAAAATATTTCTCCATAATCGCATTTTATATCTCTCATGTTATACATATTATAAAACCAAAAAACCTTCTAATCCAGTGCCTTCTCCTCAACATCACTTTAAACCCCATTCCCAAAAACATTTCCAAAGAACAAAGAGATTTCTCTTCTTCTGAAATTGGTTCCATGTTTCAAATATCAGATGAAACAATGAATATACCCTAAAAACAGCACTATCACCTAAAGGTACACCTCAATCTCAAACAATAAAGATTTGCTATGTAGAAAACCTCTTAATAATACAATATTATCTACAATGTTATTGACATATATAATCATCACTCAAATAAAACATCTCTCAAAGACTCTATACAATTTAACAGCATTTGAGTTACTTGAAATGCTATTGGCAGCCACCCACCATACAAACAATTAACAACCAATCACAAAGCAAACATAAACATTCCACCTTGTATTTGTATTTGTTTATTTGTATTGTGCACCATGCCCACGGGCATCAGGGCGCATGTTTGGAAATGTAGTTACAGAACAGAGTTACATAGATAGGTTTCAAAATTACATAGTTACATTGTATAAACATATCTACAATAAGAGAAAACATGCATCAGAAGTATAAAACGGAATGGCAGAAAGGTCATCAGTACAGTATATACAGTGAGTAGCCTGTATGCAGTGACTACTGCAAGGTTACCAAGCAGAAGCCAGAGCATCCTGTTCATTCAGCCAACGTTTAGTTCTGTTTTCAAAGGATTGGAGGACTGGCACATTCCTAAAATCATTGGGTAGAGAGTTCCACAGCTTAGCAGCCAGGACTGGGAAACTCGCGCCTCTAGCTGGCTGAAGCTGGAATCTGGGAATGGTTAGTGTGTGCGCCTGTGCAGATCTTAAGGGTCTAGATGCAGTGTGGTATGAAGCGTGAGGACAGGTAAGCAGGAGCAGCATTATTTAGTGCCTTGTGGGTGAGAACAAGTGCTTTGAGTGGGATACGAAGTGTAATGGGTAGCCAGTGTAGGTTACGCCTGGTGGAGGAGATGTGGGAGTGCCTTGGTATGTTAAGAGCCGCCCTAATGGCATTGTTCTGGGTAACCTGAAGTTTATCAACTTTGCTTTGACTAGACCCTAGGTAAAGGGCATTGCAATAGTCAATTTTGGACATGATGAGGGTTCTGGCTAAGATCAGGCAGTTGTCCGTTGTCAGGAAGGGGTGACAAGCTGTGATGAGTTTACACGTGTATGAAGATGCTGAGACAACAGAGTTGGTTTGCCTATTAAGCGAGAGAGTGGAATCTAGGTAAAACCCAAGTGTTTTCGTGATGTTAGTGACTTTAATAATATTTCCATCAATAATGAAGGAGTTATATTTGGGCCAAGTTTCAAGAGTTTGGACTGAGAGCCAAGGATGAGTAACTCAGTTTTCTCATCATTAAGGCAGAGCCCATGGTGTGCCATCCAGGCCTAGATGACCGAGTAGACTGAGTTGAGAGCGTTGACATCGGTTACATAGTCGCCCGTAATAGGAATGAGTATCTGGGTGTCGTCTGCATAATTCGTGTAGGAGACACCCAGATTGTCAAGAATATCGAAGAGCGGTTTGGTAAACACGTTGTACAACGTGGGCGATACACACGAGCCTTGTGGGACTCCGCAAGGGACATGTGCTGGGTCTGCCGCGGCTAAGGGAGAGAAGACCCTCATGGATCTATTTGCCAAGAAGGAGCTGATCCATTAGGTAGCTGCGTCAGAGAAGTGAGCGGCTATCCTAAGGTGATGGCAGAGGATTTGGTGAACAACCAGATTGAAAGCCACGGAGAGGTCGAGGAGGAGTAAGGAGGAGTTCTCTCCTCATTAATGTTCCTCCATTCCAAATTCTAACTCTGAACTCACAAGCAGTGATTCTCTGTATCACTACTAAAATGGAACAGTACATGGAATGGCTAGAGGACAATTAGCCTACAGAGGAAGAAATTAAAAAAGAAGACGTTGAAAACAATGCTCTAGAAGAAAATACACCACAACCAGGATTGTATAAATACATTCTATATATTCATGTAAATTGAGACTAACAATTATATTTAAAGGAACAAATATCAGTCAGCAAACACATATAATTGAACTAATATCAGACTATCAAATGTTTATACACCCAACACACATATTTTGAAAGTGTATTATATCTTCAATTGTTTAAAAATATTTCAAATATTTACAAACAGATGAAGAAGTGATTCAAGTGTCAAGAAGATTCAAAGAGGAAGCACCACCACAAGGGCCCACAAATCTAATTATGGATTCCTTGATAGCATTAAAATAAATATTAATGAATATTCAAAAAGACATGCAATCAATTAAAAAGGACATTGAACATTTAAGACTAATTATGGGCAGTAAAAATCCAGAAACTTGGGCTAAACAAGAAGATATATCATCTGTTCTAACTAAAAGAAAAAGAAAACCCACAACCACATCCCCTCCCAAATAAACCTGTTTTCAACAAATTGTGTTTGAATATTTATTTACCCTTTTCAGGTATGCACACTTATATGCATTATTAATGATTTTAAAGTATTTCAAATGTTACAATAACTGTTTAAAAACACTACACTCAATACATATTAAAATAATGTTCCACATTTATTTTGTTTCTCAAAAAATTATGAAAAGCCACGGTTGCCAAAAAATCCAACTAAGCCCAAAATCTTATAACCGCGGCTATGTGACTGTGTGTCTTTCTTTTCATAAATATAAAGCTAAATATGTATAACAAAAGACACAGTAAAAATGAGTAGGTAAAGAATGCACTTTTCACACATTACAGCTACAGTGGCAGGATGTGTCATCGAAATCGCGCCTAGGACACCCCATTCATTGCTGCGGTAACCCGTGTCTCCAAAGCCAATGGCACATTGGGCTAAACCATATCCGCGGTTATACATATATGTTTAAAAAAATATCCTTCTATCTGAAAAAAAAGGAAACAGGATCAGTTCAATGGCACATTTAATACACAAGTATTTATGACCCTCATATTTTATATGCAGTGCATCACATGCACTATATAAAAGATACAGCATTAGTGCATATAAAACTGTTGTTCTCTTTCAACATACTAATCATTCGGAAAAGAAGCCAACTTGGATTTTAAAAAACATACAAAAATATACAAAACTATAAGAAAATACCACTACAATAAACAAACAGGGACATATAAACTGGTTGAAAATACACAAAGATTATTATACTAGTTGCATGCAGGACAAAGGATGGGAAGGTTAAGTAAACTTGGAGAACAAGGAAATATAGGGTGGAATAAGTAAACTTGGAGAACAAGAGAAAATAAGGCAGGATAAGTAAACTTGGAGAACAAGTCACTGAACAGATCTAGTCTATTAAACTACTTTGTCTTTACAAATTTTCATTTTTCGCAGCATTGTATTTTTTATCTTATCTTTTTGCAAGTAGTACTTTTCCTTCCTACTAAGACATTCCAACATGTCTGGTCACGAGAGCTCAAGTAGTGATGACATCATCATTTGTGTCGACAATACTTCATCGCGCAGGAAGAAGCACACACAAATGAAGAAAAAAAACTGCGGACAGTTGGTGCTTCTTAAAAGTGAAGGAACACTGCTCCAGTAAAGAGGTAGAGTAGGTACTCTGCACCTTTTGCAATACAACTCTATGCCATCTGCCTTTAGATGTTCGTTCTGAAAGCCTGGGAACATCTATTATGAATAACCATTTACTGTGAATCCATTGGAATGAGGTTGATGATGACTATCGTAAAGCATACAAACATCACAAAAGAAAAATATATGGCGCCCATTCCTTGCATAGAAGGTGATCAGCACAACCTACATAACCTCTATCGACCAGTGCATCAACAACTCCAACTGCAAATGAAGCCTCTACATCAGCAGTGGTATCCAGTACACAAACTCCTCTCTTACCGACACCCAATCTAACCATGATGAAAGTCCAGTGTGTAAAATGCTGCGACTGGGTAGTTAAGGAAGATGCCACATTTAGCGAATGGCAGAATTTAATAGCACAACACCAAATTACCTGCCATCGTTTTTTTTAAGTGCCAATTTATTTTTACAAACTTCGACAGCGGAATCAAAACCAACTTCGCATTCACAAGGTGTACTGCCTCATAACGCTCCCAAGATTCAGTGATCAAAGTCCTGTGTGGGCGATGCCTCGAATGGGTAGCCAGGGGAGATGCCAAAGTTAAGGAATGAGAGAGATTCCATTCCATGTCTCGGGAGAATAGCTCAGGGGCAACGTGCTCGCCTTGGAAGCAAGACGACACGGAGCAACACAGGTTCGATCCCCAGGCCCACGCTTAGAAACCTCTGGGTATTAAGTGCGTTATAAATAACCTATCATATCATATTATGTGAAAAATCATTATAATTACAAAAAAGGTCACTAAAAAAGCTTTCCATACATCATCTCCAGCAGTACCACTATCTTTTGAATATAGGTTGACATTTCACAGGAGGTAACTGTGCAACATCTAGTGGAAATCCACTGGGATGATGATAACAATGCAGCTACTAGAAAATACAAAAATAAGCACATTACAAAAATGAACTTGCACAACACCAGCAATTGAACTACCTCACAAAATACTCCAAACACCTACAAGTACTGCATTACATTAAAAGTACCTTCAACCTTCAACCTTAATAACAAATACAACTTAAAAAATACATTACAAAATACTTGCCACTCAAACACAGCAAATGAAGAAAATAATGAAGAAAATAATAATGACCACCATCAGATAGCAATGGTCACTACAACAGACACACTGCAAATAAACCTTCAAATGTGTAAATAAATATTAACACTTACTTTCACATCAGCCACACAACAGGAATCGCAAGGACAAAACTGCAGAAAATGGTGGCTTTTATACTTTCCAAAACAAAAACCAAAAAAAGAGATGCATTTTCAGCACACCCTATCACTAAGCCCTACACAGATGCAAAAGTAACAACAACCAACAACAAATAATGAAATTGACACAAGCGTATTTTTACCCCACCGATCATCTTTGAAAGCCACGGCTATTTTGACACGGCTATAGATTTTGATTTGCATCCCTGGCTACACACACATTGTTCTGCAAGCCCAGAATAAAGCTAAATTGGCCTTTAAACCTTCAAATCAAATAAGTGAACAACTAAGTACTTAAAATAACACACACAAATAAAATGCTGTACTATATCACCCACATGAACGTATGATTATAGCACAGAAAATGCATATTTATAGATGCAACTTTAAATATACCTGCAGTTCCAGCCACAACAAATGAAACGCAGAATAGTATTGATTCTTTATAGACACAGCTATACAAGAGCCCCTCCTAGACGTTTGCTGAAAACCATGGCTATTCGCAAAAACAATGAATTAAAATTTGCTTTTCCATTCCACCAAACTCCAAAAATGAGAACATGCCTACCAGCCCTGTTTCCACTCCTAATGATCCTCCTCCACTTGCCTTGTCTCTTACAATCCCCCAAAACACTCAATGCATATAAGATGCCAGCCCACCTAAACTTTTGGATAGCCACGGCAACCACACATCCCCAAACACACAACGTGACACTTGCTCGAATATAGCCGTGGCTGCAAAGAGGTGTGGTGTGAGGATTTACCTACAAGTAGCAATGTTGCATGCTGGGTGGCTGTTGGATAGCTGCAACTAATAACAACAGCACCATCAACCAATTAGAAAGTACAACACACACATCATAAATACCCTGCTCATACAAACTACTAGAAATTCAAAATAGGAATTATTGGAAACAGAGAAATACTGAAGATATCATGACTGGTTTGAATACTGTGTGGCTGATTGGATATATTTTGCTGCTGTCTTTTTGTGGGAAACTAAATATTAAAATGGACCTAGTTTTGAGAGATTTTACAATTAAATGGTTTGGATTGCAGGAATACGCTGGTTCCAGGTTTTTCCATAATTGTTAAGTTTGTGAAGTACTGGGCACCCAGAGGTCATACTATTTAATTGTGGAGGCAGTGACGTGGGGAATGTACGAGGGGTGTCCCTTACTTTAATGATGAAACAAGACATGGGAAAACTAATGAAACTATTTCCTCACACCATCTTTATCTTTTAGAATCTCACTCAGGCAGAAATGGAGATGGACCACAAGATGTAATGGTAACATTGAGAAATCCCAGAGAAATGTTAATAAAGCACTTTCTTTTTTTTTTCCTTTTTTGTTTCCTTTTTTTTTTACAGCTGAGTTTAATCAACTTTTCAAAAAAAAGAAATAATAACAAATGAAATAAAAATACAAGAAAGATACATTAAAATGAATAATAAAAAAGAACAAACAATACAAATGAATTAAGAAAGCCAACTATACAATCTCATTTCTCAGATGTACAATTAGTTCTATTCGCTTTAAAATTAGTATCAATAAATGATTACATATTAATTTCAGAAGGTAAAATTGCATCAAGGAAATTAACTATTGCTTTGATGATGGAGAACTTAGTTCCAGCGAAAAGTAAATTCCAAATCTGATTTTCATCATATTGATTATACAGATTTAGTACATGAGCAAAATGTTTAGTTCGTAACTCTTGCAAATTGGTACAGGAGATGATTAGATGTTGCAAAGTCTCCTTTTCTGTAGACAACTCGCAAAAACGACAATATTTCAAATTATGAGGAATTATATGACGCCTACTAAGCACTTCTCTAGTTGAATACTGATTTAATCTAAAACGTAGGAAGTTGTTTCTTATAACTGGTGCAGGACATTTCAGCAAATAGTTTGCCACTTGGGCGAGCTTTTTATGACCAAAGTTATCTCTAGTGAAGTCTTTGAATTTCAGACAAATTTCAGAATTTAGTGACCAGGCATAATGATAAAACTTAGTTTTGGCCTGTGCTGGTCTTTCAAGCAGGAGCGTCATAGTTATGTCCGCATCAGACAAAATAGTCAATACCTGGTTTCGCCATGTGAGTGGGGAGGGATGTTTCGATTTAGTTAGATGGTGAGCCACCATACTCAAAATGTTGTTATTTTCCAACCCCAATAAACATTTGCAAAAAAAAGCACACATTCGCCACTTGACTCTAGATGCTAGCGAGATCAAGCCCAACTCAAGCCGTAAAATAGGCTTGGGTGTACAATTCGGAATATGTAATACTTTTCTCCAGAAGCAGGCTTCTAGTTTGTTCCACATTTCATCACTGGAGTGCAATTTCGATTCCGCCGCATAGATCAACATTGGTACTACCTTTTGCTCATAAAAAAGTAGGATGTGTTTCAGCGTTAATTTACCATACTTATAATGCAAAATTTTAGCTTGCGAGATCAAATTCAAGAGTTTGACCTGCAAGTTAGTCTGATACAGATAATCAATTCTTGTATTCGGCACCATGAGCCCCAAATATTTATACTCCGTTACAGTTTTCAATAGCACATTACAAATCGACCATGGATAGTTAAATGTTTTGTTTTTGCGGTGTGATTTACGGATCATAATTTGTGATTTGTCAAAGTTCATGATTAAATGATTATTCTTCACATAAGTCGTAAGGGCACCCAGTAAATTTTGGAGACCACTAGGGGTCTGGGATATTAAAACCAGGTCGTCAGCGTACAAAAGCCACGCTATGCGCTGTCCCCCCAGCTCAGGAGCATCAGATATAACTTTCCTAAAAAATTTACCCATGTCTAAAATAAATAAATTAAACAAAAAGGACGCCAATATACAGCCTTGCTTAAGACCCACATATGTATTAAACGATGAGGACAAAAGGCCTTCCATAGTTAACCTAATACGCATAGTGGTGTCAGTATGGAGATGAATTATCAAGGCTAATAATGAAGTAGGGCAGCCTAGCAGATCTAGTTTTTGAAACAAAACGTCACGATTTACTGAGTCAAATGCAGAACGGAAGTCAATAAAAGCGCAATATAAAGATTGCTTCCGCTCTGCATACTGGTCCTTTAGCATGTTAATGGTTATAATATTGGGAAGTGTGCCCAGCCCACTAATAAATCCTGATTGAAAGGGATCCCTTTTGAAGTGGTTCTTAGACCAAGTGTTCAAATCTCTCAATATTAGGCGGCAAAAGATTTTCCCAGGCACATCTAATAATGAGATTGGTCTATAGCTGGCCGGATTGGACCGATCACCTTTCTTATAAATTGGTACAACAATGGCTTGTTTCCAAGTGTGCGGTATTTGCTGCGTGTCAATAATATTCATAAACATTGCATATAGTATATCAGCCCAGATTGTCGGATGTTGTTTAAGATGCATATTTGACAACCCGTCTGGACCAGGAGCTCTTGAGCCACTAGCTTGGTTGATGAAAAATAATATGTCCTCCCTATCAAATTTGAGATCAAACATCAAATGATGCAAAGGTTTAACAGTCTTCACAGTATCAGATGATGGAGCATAAAGGTTAGAATGAAACTGAACCCATGTGTCTTCATTCACATCGTTTGTCTGAATGGAGACTTGATGTCCTGCTGTGGCTTGATTAATTAATCTCCATGATTCTGCCGAATTCTTACTGGCTAGAGTCCTTAACATGGTACTCCCGTCATTTTGGTACAATTTAGCCTGCCTACCTCTCACCCAATTCCTATATCTTGTTTTGATTTGAGTGAGTATCGTTCTCTCATCACGAGGGAGTTTATAGGCTTCTCTTTTTTCAGCACGAACTCTCGATTTCATTGCTTTCAATTCCTGATCGAATATATGTAAATGTGGAGTTTGTTTTCGATTATGTAAGATGGAAGTGTGCTGAAACAACTGCATTAGATCATGATACAGTACAGTTGAGCATCTTTCGCTATAATTCTGCCACTTTAATTGAGCCTCATAACAAGCTCTAAATGCTTCTAAGGATTCTTGCGACCAGGTTAACCTATTCCTGGCTGTGTTTACAAAAATAGAACCTCTTAGATATTGCAAAGTTTCTTGGGTCTCATTTTGATGGCAGTCCCAGGTCATTTTGAGGATGTTATGGTCGCTAGCGTCCATGTCAATAACTTGAAATGTTTTTACTTTACTTAACATGATGGGGTTGACATAGATGTAATCAATTATCGCCTCGCTAGTTGCACAATGCCATGTTGCTCTAGATGGAATATCCATAGCAGTCGAACCATTTAACATGAATACATTTCTGGAGTCCGCAAGGCTCAACCATTTGTCAAGGCGACCCATATCAGATTTATTTTTAGGACCCAGACAATGGAAATTAAAGTCTCCAGCTATAATGATGGTATCCACTTGGCAATCAAGTAAAATAAGATCAAGCGCCTTATGCATAGAGTCCAAAAAGTCATCGTCTGAGATACTCAAAGGATTCCAATATACATTAACAAGTGCACAATGCATACTGTGTCCAGTCAATCTGGTCATTTGTAAATGGGAATTTGGAGAAAACCATGATTGGATTTTTAAGGCAGAACTCAGCCTAACAGCCGTTAGTAAGCCAGAGGCAGGAGGACCTAATTTCCCCTTGACAGCTGGAGAGTGTACAATATTATCATTATCCCATGTTGGAGCACGTAGCAACCAGGATTCTTGTATTAAAATAATATCGTAATTTAGTAATGAGATATCCTGGTTGTTCATTAAGTGCTTATGTCATCTGGAATTCCAGCTAATCAAGGAGAAAGTGGTGTCATGTCCATTTAAATGCTAATGTTGCAAATCTTTGTGGTTGCAATGACATTTAGCTATGCGAGCATTTTGATTTCTATTCGATTGCTGATATATATTTGGTTTAGTGATATACAAGGCGTTGCAGTCTACGGGTTCCAAACCTGTTGAGACTATAAATCCCAGGTCGAAAAGCTGGGTCTTTGCGGCCCAAATAGCATTAACCACCACTCTAGAATTTATCCATAAATTCACAGCTGCCCAATTTATTCGATCCGTAAATTCCACCTGTACGATGTCAATAGATCCAATATCATCAAGCTCCGGCAATTCGCTAAATATAGATAGAACAGCTGCTCGATTCAAGTAATATTGCCGAGCCGGTGCTGGTCGACATCTAAAAGATAGCGAGTGCACAGCCGGGCGTTTGGAGGAAAGGGCAACATTTTTCTGGGTATCGACTTTACAAGGGGCTGATATTTTTGCATTTAACTTAGAGGCAGATTTAACTTAATTTCCTTTTGGTTCAGTTTGGGAAACCAAGATTTTGGATAGCGTGATTTTAATCAATTCTTCAATGTTTGCGCAAGGAACCATCACTTGCTGTGCAACCTTGTTATTATTAGAAGAAGATGAAGAGCCAGTTTTCGTTAAGGAATCAACTGATTGTATTTTCGGCACGGCCACCGAGTCAGAGTGTTTTGTGCCATTATTCACATCAATATCGGATGGCTCAGGTGTATGAGTCGTGGATAGAGAGTCTGGAAGAAGCAACTTCTTTGGCGGCAATTGAGAGGCCATATAGTCATCCACTGCCTGCCTTAATTCTCTGCGACGGTCAGACAGGGTTTGATCTTCTAGTGCTGTTTTAGATTGCAGGCATAACAATGTATTAGGTTTGTTGGATGGGCGAGCATTTTCAGCAGCTATTGCTACATTTACCAAGGAATTCAAAGGACTATACGATTCAACAGACTTACTCTTCTCTAAAGAGTTCGTGGTCTTCCTGATCTGTGATTGCTTCAGATATTTTTTTGTAATAGCTCTAGATGCAATTTTGGTGGCATTAGAAGGTATTGAAAGTTTTTTTAACAAAAGTTTTAATGTTGGAACTATTCTTGGCTACAGACTTGATATTTTTCGACTTCTTGGATACACCTTGCTTTAATTGAATTGGCTTCGTAAACATGTCAGATGCATTTGTATGAGTAGCATCAAATAATGGATAGTTAGGTTTTTTACCTTTTTTTCCTTGCTCGCCCTGTGCTACACAATTGTTTGAATTTGGAGCCATATCAATAATGGGATTCAGAATAAATGGTATTGCATGAAATGATTTAGGAGAAGCTAAAGACAGAACGTCAGTTTGGGAGCTCACCGTCTTTTTTAGCTTGGTGGCTGAAATATTATTGTCACCTAAAATTTCAAATGTATTCATGATGTCGAGATGGGTGGCCAATATCTGGTTCAATTGATGTGAGTGCACATCGGCCTTGTTAACTAAAGCTTCAAACAGTTTAGCAAGAGACTGGATAGCCATATTCATAGAAGATAAAGCAATCTCAGTCAAACCAGTTTGTTTATCAGGGACTCCCAGTGATGGGAGGTGATTGACTGCCATTTTGCGTGGAGTAGGCGCAATAAACGATAACTTCTCAACTGAGTCTGCGCTAATGTTCGTAAACAAAATAGGTGATTTTGATAAATTATCAGACAGCGTCTGTGTGGGGAAGCAAGATGCATTCGTGTCTAAGTCAATTACAGCCATGTCACTAGATATCACTGATTTGTCAGACTTGCAATTATAAGTTGAGTCATGAGATATGTCAAGCATGTCTAGATCAATAACAGATTTAGCAGCAGTACCGGTTAATACATTATTCAATAAAATGCTATCTGTTAAAGAAACATTTTCATCAGCAAAATTGACAGTTGGAACGCCAGCGGTCACAGACTCTGTTTGTGCTTTAAATGTCTTAGAGCCCACAATAGGGTGTACAGGTAGAATCATGTCACACGCAACATCATGAGCATCATGCTGCCCTTGCGCAGAGCCCTTTTGTGGGTGACTATCCATACCAATAACTTCAGATTGCAGCTTGCTTCCCTCAGATGGGGGGTTTGTGTGTTCCACAGGCTCGTGATCTGGATGACGGACTTCCCGACAAAAGGATCGAATGTCCATATTCAGAAGAGTCTCTGATTTAGATTTCAAATTAGCTTTGCACGAAGAGGGAGTAGAACTGAATCGAGATCTCTTAACAAGGAATTGCGGTGAGTTAAATAAGGAGCCATCAGTGTTTGTACGATGAGCAGACATGACCATTGGCATGCCAGTTCTAAGGGTGCTGATGCCTCGTTTCATTTTAAATGTACTGAGGTTCTGTTTTAAATTCGCTGGTGTACAAAACTGTGAGTAATATATGGCGACAAGCAAGTATAGACAAAGAACAGCCACGAAACCGCGACAAGCGCGGCAAAGCGGCTAAGCGGGACTTGCCGGGGCTTCCACGGGTGCACGCGCACGGTGCGCGTGCGTGCCCTGTTATATAGCCACACCTCACCAACAAAGCCTAGGCAAAGGAAATAGCGAAATATTAGCTTTATATAAGCATAATATCTATCAGTTCTTTGTAGACTCTGTCTTCTTTTCAAAATAGTTCACCTTGTGGGATAGATAGTTCAATCCTTGTGAGTAAAACAAATCCACAAATCCAGAGTGGCAGGAGCAGGATACCGCGGCTAAGCGGGACTTGCCGGGGCTTCCACGGGTGCGCGCGCGCGGTGCGCGTGCGTGCCCTGTTATATAGCCACACCTCACCAACAAAGCCTTGTGGGATAGGTAGTTCAATCCTCGTGAGTAAAACAAATCCACAAATCCAGAGTAGCAGGAGCAGGAGCAGGATACAGCGGCTAAGCATTCGGGACTTGCACTTTCAGCATTCATGACAGACCACAGCCAATTATGGTTTGTGAACAACAGCATGCAGTTCTACATGGCCAATTTCTATAGACATAACAGAGTACTCCTAACCGATGAAGGAAATGTAGTGTTCCTTCATAACCTCAAAACAGTACTCCTAATTTGCTAAAGTTCTACACTCAGTGTACCCCAAAATAGTCATTTTAAGGACTACTTATTATATAAAAATACACAAATACAATAAATAATAACAAAGATGTTTTATTATAACCGCAGCTACAGTTCCGTGTTTAGAAAAAGTCAGTTGACAAGGGACTGACTTCAAGTTTTATATTACAATCCAACTTAAATGATTAATACAGAACAACACTACTAATGTACTAATGTAAAGTAAATGAAAAATAAGAAACCATAGAAAAATGCATAACAGTAAACTAGATAGGCAAACATTGCACACCCACACAACATAATACCATAAGTGAGAATACACAACCTAAAATACATTGCATGGCACATCTAAAACTAGACTACAATTGCTCCTTTTATATTAATTTTGTTAAACTATGTTCTTCTATCTTTTGCCAAAATCTCACATGCTGAAAAGTCTGAAAACACACATCCAAAATGAAAAAGACTCTAATACCTATCAGGTCACTGACCATGGTCTTTGGCCATGGCCAGTGATTTTTCACCCCAACGTCACTATGCCTAAAGAAATTACTTTAAGAAAAATATAAAATGCTGACACCCCAAACTATATAGCCACGAATACCGAACTACACATACCCTCGGCTATCTGTAGTCCTTTGTAGCCTCGGGTATAGCCACGAATATCGGCAAAATGTCTGCACCTCACCAAGTTTCCCCCTCATCTGTGCCAGCTCCATGACTCCCCACATGGCCTCCCCACCTCTCCACTCCCCAAATGGCCTCTCCACCTCCCCTGTCTTCTCCCTTCCCCCAGAACACACGCTGCTTCTTTGCCGCAGTTTGCTATGAGATGTCGGCTATTCGCGGATATAGCCGATGCTATGGAAAGCTTTGTGTTGTAAACTCAGTCCCTGTACCCCCTCCAACTCCCAAATTTCACTCAGCGCCCTCTAGCCATCCCCACAACTCTACCCTGTTGGCATTTGTATGTTTTTGACCTGCAAATGGTGTTTTACTGCATTTCATTTTCTCATTACCTCTGCTATAAATGCAAATATCTCTTGCATGGAGAGAAAAAAAAGATGGCGCTCATTTCATTTCTGAAAACCATGATCCTGCAATGCACCATGGGAGAAGGGGCACCCCCCTTCTGCATCAAATTTAAAAATAACTACAAAACGGAATAATTCCAAACCACACATGGATCGTGAGTCAACGCTTCGCGGCCAAGTTGTTTTGGACCTGGTCTAAATCTGTCCTGCGGTTTGGGCTAAGTGCTTTGGCAAAAATTGACCTTTTTTGTCTATGGGAAAATGAATGGGAAGTAGGCGGCACTTTTGGGGGAAAAAATATTTTTTGACCCTGAATAACTTTTTAATTTTTTAACAAATCTTAACGAAACTTTGCAGTCTCATTATGGTCCGAGGTATGGTTGCTCAGTGTACCATAACTGCCACATTTCAAGGGTTTTTCGGTTTTACTTGTAACCATAATGTCCCTTTAACAAATATTTTTCACTGCATTTGATTGGTTTTTGTTAGTGCAACTTAACCATAACGTCCCTTTAGCAAAGTTTTTTCAGTAAATTTCATAGGTTTTTAATAGTGCCGCTTTAATCTGCTACAAGTCCCTTATATTGTACACCCCCCAAAAAAGCAGATATGGAGTGCAAGCACAGCGTGGTAGTCTGCAGACATTGGGCAGCATTTACAAGGCTCAGAATCATAGGGAAGACCCAAATATGAAGTACCCACCAACCAACAACGGGATGTACCTAAAATCACAACTAATGTTTACAACATGCAAATATACCTATTTTGTAGAAACACTCACATTATGTATCACACATTACAATGTAATGCATTAATCACAACCCATAACTGTACATTTTGTATAATCTCCTCACTACAACTCTGCTAACAGATAAAGAAACACAAGATGCTTATTGCTCAACACATTCTCACTAAATTGCAAATGCATTGTATTTATTTCTCTTTTATTAGCTTTCATTGCATAAACTTGTGTTATAAGACATAAGACCTTTTTTTCTCACCAAAATGGCAAGCACGCTTGAATGGTTAGAGGAGAACTTCCCAAAAGAAGAAATGAGAGACAATAACATCTCCAATGGTGTAAAATAGATAGATATTTTAATATAAATAAATAATGTATTTTGTACACACTTTACTAAAATAATAATTTCTATTTCTCTTACAGTACATAGTTTTCATTAAGAAACTACACCCCAGTTGAATTATAACCATCCCCAGAATCCCAAACAGAAGCCCTATCCACAACTGTAAATAATCAAATCATGAACTTGTCCAACAAATTAGATGAACTTAGCAGTGATTTGAAAAAACGTGTACAGTATGTGAAAAATCATGTGATTAAAAATGTTCCAATATCACTGTCCTTCATGCACCTGTCTCCCTTGTCCCTAGCAATCATCCCCAGCACATTCTGAACATTTCAATGAAAGATGCGTTGATGAAACTTCACTCCCCTCCTCCCCGCATAATTATTATTGTACAAAAGTTCCTGACTCTCCCCTTTATGTTTCCCATTTCGATACCCCATCCCTTTCTTGAATAAATATATTTTTTATACTATAAGGGCCTGATCACGACTTTGGAGGTAACACTGGCGGTATTACCGCTGGCAGTATTAGCCCTACCCTCAAACTCCCCGGCGCTAATAGAGCCGGATCACGAGTTTGGCGGTAATGTAATTCCCCATTCCCCATTGAGCCCATTCGGGAATGCCCCATTCCCCATTGGGCTCAATGGGGAAAAATCACGCTCTTACGGCCGGTGGATTTCCTGCCGGCGGTAATAGCGTGAATTCTCAGCGGATTTCCCCCCAGCTCAGAGCTTGGGTGAAATCCGCCGAAGTCCTGATTTGGCAGACCCTTAAATCTGGCGGTATTAGCGCTACCGCCAGATTTAAGGGTTACCGCCAAAGTCATGATCAGGCCCTAAATGTTTTGTTGACTGTTGTGTAATGTTTCCTATTGTTTTAAAAACTCCCATTGTAGGTCAGCAGACAATGCGACTGTCAAGGATGTCTGCACCCTAAATGGAGGTGCCCTTGGACATACGAGATGTCCAGATATGTCCGTTTTTGTGTGATGCACTTTTAATTAGTCTGCGGACATCCGGCACATGCACCCTGCAATTCCTATCTGGAGGGTGTCCGGGATGCCTGTCGGGGCTGTAGACATCCACAGACATCATCATGTGACCACACCTGTGCGGCGTGACGGGGGTGTCAGCGAACCGTGTCCGTGGCTGTGGACAGTTTAAAAATGATTTTCCAGCCAATCTACAGTGTTTCAAGAAGAAAAGTTACCCTTCCACAGTTCCCAGAACCAAACCACGTGGATCTGGCAACTTTTTAGTACTTTTACACTGTCAACTCGCCACGGACGGTTCCTCAGAAGGGACCCAGCCATTACTTTTCCTCATTCTCAGTCTGCCTATCCAGGGGAGAGCATTTTACAGCTCCTGCTTTCCAGAACTTTCTTTGTGGACAGTGGACAGCATCATGGCATCTACTATGGCCACTTCTGCTCCCTAACCACCACCACTACCATCACCATCCGGAGCGCCTGGACAGGGGAACAGGCACGATGATGTAGAGGATGATCAAGAGGAGGATGAAGATGAGGTAGTGGAAGTGCCTACCTCCAGCACCTGTAGTGCATCCTGGATGTGGTGGCTCTTTAAGACCATGGGTGGAGTCCCAGAGGCAAAGGTTGCCCATGTTGAATGCATTGAGTATGGGGTGAAACTCAGTCATGGAAAACAGGGGCACTACTCCTGCGGGACCACATCAATGCGCCACCATGTCCGTTCTAAACACCCAGTTGCACTGAGAAAGGCTGTTCCTTTCTCAGGGAAGAGCAGGCTATCTTCCTCTGCACCATCATCTTTGCCCGCTCCTGCCAGCACACAGGGTACTCCTGTGTGACAGAGGATCCCACTGACTGCCTTGTAGGCCATACAGGGGCTGTAGATCCTTACCTCTCGAAGTTCACAGTGTGCTGCATGTACTGTGACACACCGCTCTGCAGGGGGGAAAGGTTTCACAGTCTTTTTGAGGCAGTTGTCAAACAGTACGAGAAACAGTGCCCCATACCTTCAATTTAAGTCACACCCAACAACTTCCCATGTCCACCTGCCCCTCCATCTCTGTGGTTGGAGCCCCTTCCCTTTCTTCCCTTCCCCACCTTAACTTCCTGCAAAAAAATCCCAGAAAAAGCAAGAAAAATACAAAACTCAAAAAAACACCAAAATAAACAGTTCCATTAGGAGATACCTTTCACAGTTAAAAGATAGAAGGGTGAACACAAGTCATAGCCCCCCTGTGCAGCCTGCATAGTCCACAGGCAACGTGGTAGTCCGTGGACATCTAAAAAATTCAAGGCGTGGGATGGATAAAATCATTTTTTTTGTTTTACATTCAAAAAATGGTGGCTCTCAAAAGAAGCTTCTTTGTGTTTTTGGCTTTTATAGATATATATTTTCGGGGGTCTTACAAACTGAACTAAGAAAACATTTGACTGAATTTCATTATTTCTTCTCACTTTCACAAAATCTGCTTCAATGTATTTTGAATTTTTTCCACAAAAATCTAATTACCCACATCAGTTAGATGGACTCCATGTCGCCAAAAAATGTGGGCCTATCAAGTGTAATGTTCTGTTTATGAAACAATGTCATGGCAACATCTCGAACAAAAGCACACACAGCTTTATTGACGTTGTGCCTCACTTTTTCCATTTGCTGACCAAATGGCCTGGAACATATCGACACCTGTCTCTGCACAATGCATGACAACCTTATTTTGGAATTAGGGATCATTTGCTTCAACTTTCCCAATGTCTCCTTCATTGCAAACTGCAAAGTATGTTCCCCACTGTTCCCACCACAATGAATGATAATAATGTCCAGATGTTTCAACTGAACCATATTTGTACAAAATGGGTGCAAGTCCACCGACTTCATGCCTCGCACTCCATAACAGAAAACTTCCAATTCGGAGTATACAAGACTTTTGGCTATTCCACAATGCTTAGCATACACTTTCACCCAATGGACCCAAGAGCCCCCAAAATCTAAACACTCTGCCTACTGAAAGACATTGTCAAGACCATTGTCAATCCTCTCACAACTCCTACCAACAAAACTCCTGCTACCCGCTCTTCCTGTACACCACACCTAATTGGCTGAACCCCTGATGTCTACGGACACCTTGACTGTCCATGGCCTCTGCAGTCCCCTTTCCATGCCAGGCAGCCTTAATGGACCCGGATGTGGCTCTTGCCATCTGTGGACTACCGGCGTTGTCAGTGGACAGATCGTCCAATTGAGGGGGGTGGTGAGGTTCACTCTTAATTTAAACAATGCATTATACACTGGTGGCTCTTAAAAGAGCCTTTTTCTTCTGTTCAGGTTTGATATTTATTTTTGCTTTTCTGATTTTTATTTCCTAAACCTACTTACAAATGTTTTCATATGCACTGCACATCTTACTCACATAAACTTTCTCAGTGCATTTTTAATATTTACAAGGAACATCTGATTCCCATAATCAGTCAAATTCACTCCATCACTCAGAACATTGATTGCACCACCCATCTTGATGTTTTCATTTTCAAAAGATGCCATGCCCACACCATTCAAAAAAGCTCATACACCTTTATTGACAAGGTGCCTACCTTGTTCTAGTTGTGCACAAAACACATTTGGGCAACTCCACACTTCCCTTGGATGTATTTCTGCAAAAATAACCATTGCACATGGAAATAGTTCCATTAAGCTTTAATGCAACCTGCAAATATAGTGGAGTAACGTACCCCCAACTATTTCCTCCACAATGAAGAACAATAATATGTGGGCATTGAAAGTGAACCATAGTCTTACAAAATGATAGTAACCCAGATTAGCCCAGACAGTGTATACTTGTAAACCTTCTCTCCATCCAAACCAATAGTACAATAGATGCCAATGAACTCAATTGTTCACCCAACAATCTCCCACAAGCCACACAGTGAGATTTTCTTGAGCACTAGCCACATCCATCTTCCCTACTCACAACAATCAAAAAATCTACTACCCTCTCTTCCTGTAAACCATACCCAGCAAACCTGATTGGCTAATCCCCACAGTCCTCTTTCCATGCCATGCATCCTCAAAAGACCCAAATGTGGCACATGCTGTCTGCGGACTAGCACGGTGTCATAACACAGGGGCAGGCCTTCTACCCGTTCCACTTTCATGTTCTCAATACTCCCTCATTAGCTGCTTTCAAAGAGTCACACATCCATCCACCAATCACATTCACAACCTCTACACTTATACCTGTCATCTCATGTCAACCCTTCAGATTTACACTTGAAATCTCCTGTTAATGAAAGAAAGTTGCACTAAAAAGTACTCTACAGCTGTCCACGATTTCTATTTCCAGATTCATCAAGATCAGCATCTAACAGAACAGAAAGAAGAGGTATGCTTATATTTTTTTTAAATGTCTCCAGATCTTATATATTCAGTAAAAAAACTTTGGGTCAATAGAGGGAGGCAGACATGTGAGGTCATCAGTGATGTCATCAATGATATTTGTGATGTCATCTTTGATGTCATGGGTGTTAGTCTTAGCAATGCACGGTGGTGGCACGAGTTATGGTTGCTTAGCTTACCATAACTAGCGAATTCAGGGGGTTTTCGGTTTTACTTGGAACCATAACGTCCATTTAACACATTTTTTTTACTGAATTTCATAGGTTTTTAGTAGCGCAACTTAACATCGCTTTAACAATGTTTTTTTTACTGAATTTCATAGATTTTTGGTAGCACAACTTAACCATAATGTCCCTTTAACAAAGTTGTTTTACTGAATTTCATAGGTTTTTAATAGCGCAACTTAACCATAATCTCCCTTTATCAAAGTTTTTTTTACTGACTATTCATATTCATAGTGTGAATTTGATAGATGTTTACTAGGATTCCGTTACTTTTTATACATGTAACATAGAATATACTGAACCCCATGCTAGTGATATTGATGTCTGCGGACTGTGCGTATGTCCGCGGACGGATGCGGACAACATCAACACTACCCAAAAACTCAGGGGGTATCTTAAATTGTTCTATCATACCATATAAACACTGAACAAGTTCAAAAGCAGCACATAAACACATTATATGTAATATTAAATACAAAGTGGAACCTATATATGTAACACATCAACAGTCCATTTAAATAGCATATGTACTAAAATGGAATATACCAAAACAAAAAAGATATGCCTCTAACATAATTATCTCACAGAAACTGCACAGCAAGAAGCAACAGCAGACCTACACAACAGTAACAACAAAACTTACCAGAAAATAGTAAGTAAACTTCATTTTTCTTATATATTAGTAAACTTTCTGTATTAGGTACACTAAAAGTAATATTTTCTTAAACAGAAATGTCCAGTACTTTGGAATGGCTTGAAGAAAATGTCCCAAGTGAGGAAATGACTGAAGACAGTGATACTAATGGAAGACACTTCTCTATGTAAGCAAATTAATAATCATTACCTTATGTGTACTTAACATATATATATTTTTTTTTTTTAACAGACCATAAACACATTGAAAATAATATAGCAAAAGAGACATTAGAAAATACTCTGCCGCGTATGGAACAAAAAATGGATATGCTTATGGAAAATTTCAATCTTTTAAAACATTTTGTGGAGGACCACATAAAAGAAAAAAATAAATATCATTGTCCCACATGCACCTGTTCCCCCTCTCCATTTCCCAGTCAACTATCCCCAAACCCTCAGTACCCAGAAAATTTTTATGATGAGACTTCCATCCCTCCATCCCCTCCCACCATCCTCTCCAAACCCCTAATTCCCCTGTATTTGTGTAAGTTTCTGCTTACCCTCTCTTTCATACATTTTTTACAAAGGCAGTTAGGGTGTCCGCGGACAGCGCGGGTGTCTGTTATATTTGCAATTACCCAAAATGGGGGTGTCCTAAGGGCACTATCCCTGTCCGTACTGTCTGCAAGCAAAATGGAACTGTTCTTAGAACACACTCGGTGTCCAGAATGTCTGCAATTAACCAAAATGGAGGTGTCCTAAGAACACTAAACCTGTCCGTACTGTCCGCAAGCAAAACGGAACTGTTCTTAGAACACACGCGGTGTCCAGAATGTCGCAATTAACCAAAATGGAGGTGTCCTAAGGACACTATACCTGTCCGTATTGTCTGCAAGCAAGATGGAACTATTCTTAGAACACACTCAGTGTCCGTTATGTCCGCAATTAACCAAAATGGAGATGTCCTAAGGACACTATATCTGTCCGTACTGTCTGTAGAACATCTACGCACATGCGCACCACACCCATAGGTCCTACGAAAATCGTGCCTGTCTGTAACTGTCCGTCTCATGTTTGTCGCACTTTTAATTAGTTTGAGGACCCAAACACTGTCCGTAGAACACCCGTAGAACACCCGTAGAACACCCGCGCACATACGCACGACCGTTCCTGTGCATTTGGTGTCCTGCGGACACCCTTCCCATTCGTGGACATGTTTGCAATGTCATCATGTGCCTGCACCCACTCTGAGCATGTGTCCTGATTTGCGGAACTGTCCGGTTCCTAAACATTTTAAAAGTACTTTTTTGGACAATCCAAAGTATTTTACAGTAAAAATTCACCATTTCACATGTCCCAGACAATGTCCCTCGCGTTCTACATACTTTTTGGAACTTTTACAGCCTATCTTGGGTGTTCGATCTGTCCGCGGACAGCACGGCTGTCCACAGATCGTGCACCCCTATAAAAGGCCACACCTCAGTGCTCATCTTCATTCTGTCTTTCTACTATTGAAGATTGACCTGCTTTTGCTGCCTTTGCTGCTCTTGCTGCGATTGCTAAATCAAACCTAATGGCATCCATGGTTGCTGCTGTTCCAGGTGGTGCTACTTCTGCCTCAGCACCACCCCCCAACCCCTCCACCACCACCACCTCCCCAAGGGCATGATGAGGTAGTGGAAGTGCCTACTACCAGCACTCGCCATGAGTCTTGGATGTGGCGGTTGTTTACCACTCTTGGTGGAGTGCCAAAAGCATGTGCAAATAAGGTCACCTGCAATCAGTGCCACATGGTGCTGAGTCATGGGAGGCCTGGTTTGTACAGCTTTGGTACGACATCAATGAAGCAATACCTAAAGTTGTTCCACGGTGGGGCTATTCGCAAGGTTGTATCCGTTTCCTCTCCTGTCACCAAAAGAGACACTCCTGTGGGACAGCGCATCCCTCCAGCTGCCTCACAGGCCATTCATGATGCTGTCAGCCCTTACCTTTTGAGGGTCACAATATTGTGTATGTACTGCGACGCAGTACTCTTCAGGGGAGAGAATCTTCGGAGTGCTTTTGAGACTGCGGTCAAGGTGCACGAGAAGGTCTGCTACCTACCTAAATAAGGCCCACCCTACATCTTCCTCTCTCCACCTCCCTTTCTTATCCCTGTGGTTGGTGTCCCTTCCTTACCCTCCTTTCCCCTCCTTTCCTTGTGTGTCGTGTGTAAAAAAAAACAAAAAAAACAATAAAAAACAAAAAAATGGCTCTTTTCAGAGCCAACTTTCACAGTTTAAAAATAGAAGTGACAAATAAATAGTGCAGGGCCTTGTGTATTTTTTTGGAAGTCTGCAGACGTTTATTTTTTTAGGGGTGCTGCCCTATCATAACCATTGCACTTTTCTATGGGAGGAAATAGTGGCTCTGAAAAGAGCCTTTTGGTGGTGTTTTTTGTATTTCAAAAACGTCAATGATTAACACCTAATCCAACATTTATTAATGTAATTACAAAAAAGGTTGCAATGCATTTTGAATAGTTCGCAGCATAAGTAAGATGGACTCCATCTCTGTGAAAAATGTATTTGCTAGGAAACATAATATTTTCATTGTGAAAAGAGGACGTGCCAACATCTCATAAAAAAACACAAACAGCCTTATTGACATTGCACCTCGCTTTCTCCATTTGTGGACCAAATGAAGAAGAACGCAGCCACAATCGTCTCTGCGCAATACGAGAAAAAATTACTTGGGAATTTGGAAACATGCCCATGACCTTCCCAAGTCCTTCTTTCATTGCAAATTGCAAAGAAATTCCAGACACATGTCCTAAACTGTTCCCTCCACAATGAATTATAATTTTGTCTGGATGATGATGTGTCTCCAAAGTAGCACAGAGATACCAAGTCCAGCCACTTCATTCCACGCACTCCATGCCAGTGCACTTCCACATGAGGGAATCCATGATCTGCAGCTACTCCACAACGTTCTGCATGCACTACCAACCAATGTATCCATGAGTCTCCCAAAATCCAGATATCCTGTTTTCTAAAATACACAGCCATAGTTATCTGTTCTTCTCTCAGGAAAAAGACTTTCTGACAAACTCTATCCTTACACAACACACCCAGTAAACTTTAATGACCAATCCCTTGCTCTACGCTTTCTCATTTGCATACCTCTCCACCCCAAAAACTCTGTATGCAATATGCGGTGTCCACAGACTACCGCAATGTGCACGGACATATTGAAAATCTGAACATGGTGAATTTAAATTTAAATAGTGTACCCCATTTCCCCTTTGAGGTTGGCTCTGAACAGAGACATTTTTTGGTTTTGCAGATGCTTGACAGACACCTGTTATTTAGTATTTTCTTTTTGGTTTGTTTTCTTACTTTAATCCTAAAATCTTCACATAACCTTCTCCAAAGCAACCCTTATATTCCAAAACAGAATGGCAACTTCTTCAAAATAAACAGCATTACTGGAATCAATATTCTCATTATTACAGAAGAACATTCCAGCTCTAAGCATAAAAGCACACATGCCTCAGTTGATTGCAAAACTAGCAATGTTTTGTTGAGGACAAAAAACAGAACTATTGTCCCATATTGCCCTAGGTACTAATCCAGTTCATCCTGCCCATATTTTCACAAACAGGGAATTGTACATTGCAATCAGGCACTGTGCTCCACACCACCTCCTCCAATCCTTTAACATCAAGATTGTTTGCCACATGCCTGCATTGAACATATCTCCAACCACCAACAACCTGACTTTCTCCACCTCTGCCATCTTCACTACACACAGACTCTTTCAACACAAATGCACAACCTCAACACCTGATTGGCTGATCCCTACAATCCCCTTTCCATGCTGGATTTGCTGGAAAACCCTGGATGAAGCACGCTCTGCCCGCGGACAGCCGTGATGTCCGTGGACCGCCTAACTCTTAGACAGCCCTTCTACCCTTTACACTTCACTCTCTGTGCCATTCCTTCATTGGATACAGCTAAGCAGTCACACAACCCTCCACCAATCACATCCAAGACCTCTACATCTAACTGCATCATCAGAGCTCAGCACTTCAAATGTACTGTTGATCACTCTGAGTACAAGCCTCATATCATTGGAAAGCACCTACTACAAAAACTACTGTACAAGTCTCAAAGTTTTATACTTGCAGCTGCATGCATATACACATGCATGAATAAAAACTACAAGTATGCATATTTTATGCAGAGTACCTGTACAACTCTTATAAATGCATATAAACAGAATAACTGCCACTTAACCTGTATAACCTATAAAATGAACGTACTATTATTTTCCCCATCGGCTATAATCAACTGTCACTTCCAAACCTGTCTGCTACCTAAATTCTTTTTTACGCACACAGCTATCTAAAAAATTATATTATTAAAAGATGGGAGAAATGACGGTATAATTGTAGAAAAACACTTAGTAGTGTATTATAAAATTACACACAGCCAGGATAAGTTCATGCATCTTTATACAAACACACAGATAGACACTATCATTAAAAATCTCCCAGCTGAAATAACACCACTGCCTGTTTATAACATCCTGCTGCTTTATTACCCACACCTTTACAAATGCATACATTCTGTGCTTTTCTATACAGTTTCTGCCTTTTACCCTATGAAAATAGAAAATAAGTATATAATTATTTCTTCTATCTCCTAACATCCAATAACACAGCCTTAAGAAACCAAATGAGTTTTATACGCTTAGTATTATACTCATTTGCAAAGCATGTTGAACTAAAAGATTGTAAGTAAAATATAAAGGCTGCACATAGTCAAAGGAAACTGCATACACACACTATGTTCAGTTATCAAACAACAAAACTACTACAAAAACTTAAACATCAACGTCTAAATTAACAACAGTGCTATAAACACACAAAAATACAAACTTCTTTCTTTTACAATTGTAGTGAAGACCACTCTCCTGAAAAGCAGCATGTGCTTCTCATCACCACTAGCTTACTTTGTATTGTCATCTGAACCCAGTATAGTAACACACAAATACAAGAATAGCCTTCCCAACTAGTTGTAGCTGCCCATTGCACAATCACACACCTACACATACATACTACCATCATACTCTGACACTCATGCACACAGCACACATACATTGCAGAACAGCCCAACCCATACTTTCTTTTTTTCCAACAGACCCCAAAGGTCCTACGAAAATCGTGCCTGTCTGTAACTGTCCGTCTCATGTTTGTCGCACTTTTAATTAGTTTGAGGACCCAAACACTGTCCGTAGAACACCCGTAGAACACCCGTAGAACACCCGCGCACATACGCACGACCGTTCCTGTGCATTTGGTGTCCTGCGGACACCCTTCCCATTCGTGGACGTGTTTGCAATGTCATCATGTGCCTGCACCCACTCTGAGCATGTGTCCTGATTTGCGGAACTGTCCGGTTCCTAAACATTTTAAAAGTACTTTTTTGGACAATCCAAAGTATTTTACAGTAAAAATTCACCATTTCACATGTCCCAGACAATGTCCCTCGCGTTCTACATACTTTTTGGAACTTTTACAGCCTATCTTGGGTGTTCGATCTGTCCGCGGACAGCACGGCTGTCCACAGATCGTGCACCCCTATAAAAGGCCACACCTCAGTGCTCATCTTCATTCTGTCTTTCTACTATTGAAGATTGACCTGCTTTTGCTGCCTTTGCTGCTCTTGCTGCGATTGCTAAATCAAACCTAATGGCATCCATGGTTGCTGCTGTTCCAGGTGGTGCTACTTCTGCCTCAGCACCACCCCCCAACCCCTCCACCACCACCACCTCCCCAAGGGCATGATGAGGTAGTGGAAGTGCCTACTACCAGCACTCGCCATGAGTCTTGGATGTGGCGGTTGTTTACCACTCTTGGTGGAGTGCCAAAAGCATGTGCAAATAAGGTCACCTGCAATCAGTGCCACATGGTGCTGAGTCATGGGAGGCCTGGTTTGTACAGCTTTGGTACGACATCAATGAAGCAATACCTAAAGTTGTTCCACGGTGGGGCTATTCGCAAGGTTGTATCCGTTTCCTCTCCTGTCACCAAAAGAGACACTCCTGTGGGACAGCGCATCCCTCCAGCTGCCTCACAGGCCATTCATGATGCTGTCAGCCCTTACCTTTTGAGGGTCACAATATTGTGTATGTACTGCGACGCAGTACTCTTCAGGGGAGAGAATCTTCGGAGTGCTTTTGAGACTGCGGTCAAGGTGCACGAGAAGGTCTGCTACCTACCTAAATAAGGCCCACCCTACATCTTCCTCTCTCCACCTCCCTTTCTTATCCCTGTGGTTGGTGTCCCTTCCTTACCCTCCTTTCCCCTCCTTTCCTTGTGTGTCGTGTGTAAAAAAAAACAAAAAAAACAATAAAAAACAAAAAAATGGCTCTTTTCAGAGCCAACTTTCACAGTTTAAAAATAGAAGTGACAAATAAATAGTGCAGGGCCTTGTGTATTTTTTTGGAAGTCTGCAGACGTTTATTTTTTTAGGGGTGCTGCCCTATCATAACCATTGCACTTTTCTATGGGAGGAAATAGTGGCTCTGAAAAGAGCCTTTTGGTGGTGTTTTTTGTATTTCAAAAACGTCAATGATTAACACCTAATCCAACATTTATTAATGTAATTACAAAAAAGGTTGCAATGCATTTTGAATAGTTCGCAGCATAAGTAAGATGGACTCCATCTCTGTGAAAAATGTATTTGCTAGGAAACATAATATTTTCATTGTGAAAAGAGGACGTGCCAACATCTCATAAAAAAACACAAACAGCCTTATTGACATTGCACCTCGCTTTCTCCATTTGTGGACCAAATGAAGAAGAACGCAGCCACAATCGTCTCTGCGCAATACGAGAAAAAATTACTTGGGAATTTGGAAACATGCCCATGACCTTCCCAAGTCCTTCTTTCATTGCAAATTGCAAAGAAATTCCAGACACATGTCCTAAACTGTTCCCTCCACAATGAATTATAATTTTGTCTGGATGATGCTGTGTCTCCAAAGTAGCACAGAGATACCAAGTCCAGCCACTTCATTCCACGCACTCCATGCCAGTGCACTTCCACATGAGGGAATCCATGATCTGCAGCTACTCCACAACGTTCTGCATGCACTACCAACCAATGTATCCATGAGTCTCCCAAAATCCAGATATCCTGTTTTCTAAAATACACAGCCATAGTTATCTGTTCTTCTCTCAGGAAAAAGACTTTCTGACAAACTCTATCCTTACACAACACACCCAGTAAACTTTAATGACCAATCCCTTGCTCTACGCTTTCTCATTTGCATACCTCTCCACCCCAAAAACTCTGTATGCAATATGCGGTGTCCACAGACTACCGCAATGTGCACGGACATATTGAAAATCTGAACATGGTGAATTTAAATTTAAATAGTGTACCCCATTTCCCCTTTGAGGTTGGCTCTGAACAGAGACATTTTTTGGTTTTGCAGATGCTTGACAGACACCTGTTATTTAGTATTTTCTTTTTGGTTTGTTTTCTTACTTTACTCCTAAAATCTTCACATAACCTTCTCCAAAGCAACCCTTATATTCCAAAACAGAATGGCAACTTCTTCAAAATAAACAGCATTACTGGAATCAATATTCTCATTATTACAGAAGAACATTCCAGCTCTAAGCATAAAAGCACACATGCCTCAGTTGATTGCAAAACTAGCAATGTTTTGTTGAGGACAAAAAACAGAACTATTGTCCCATATTGCCCTAGGTACTAATCCAGTTCATCCTGCCCATATTTTCACAAACAGGGAATTGTACATTGCAATCAGGCACTGTGCTCCACACCACCTCCTCCAATCCTTTAACATCAAGATTGTTTGCCACATGCCTGCATTGAACATATCTCCAACCACCAACAACCTGACTTTCTCCACCTCTGCCATCTTCACTACACACAGACTCTTTCAACACAAATGCACAACCTCAACACCTGATTGGCTGATCCCTACAATCCCCTTTCCATGCTGGATTTGCTGGAAAACCCTGGATGAAGCACGCTCTGCCCGCGGACAGCCGTGATGTCCGTGGACCGCCTAACTCTTAGACAGCCCTTCTACCCTTTACACTTCACTCTCTGTGCCATTCCTTCATTGGATACAGCTAAGCAGTCACACAACCCTCCACCAATCACATCCAAGACCTCTACATCTAACTATCTAACTACATCATCAGAGCTCAGCACTTCAAATGTACTGTTGATCACTCTGAGTACAAGCCTCATATCATTGGAAAGCACCTACTACAAAAACTACTGTACAAGTCTCAAAGTTTTATACTTGCAGCTGCATGCATATACACATGCATGAATAAAAACTACAAGTATGCATATTTTATGCAGAGTACATGTACAACTCTTATAAATGCATATAAACAGAATAACTGCCACTTAACCTGTATAACCTATAAAATGAACGTACTATTATTTTCCCCATCGGCTATAATCAACTGTCACTTCCAAACCTGTCTGCTACCTAAATTCTTTTTTACGCACACAGCTATCTAAAAAATTATATTATTAAAAGATGGGAGAAATGACGGTATAATTGTAGAAAAACACTTAGTAGTGTATTATAAAATTACACACAGCCAGGATAAGTTCATGCATCTTTATACAAACACACAGATAGACACTATCATTAAAAATCTCCCAGCTGAAATAACACCACTGCCTGTTTATAACATCCTGCTGCTTTATTACCCACACCTTTACAAATGCATACATTCTGTGCTTTTCTATACAGTTTCTGCCTTTTACCCTATGAAAATAGAAAATAAGTATATAATTATTTCTTCTATCTCCTAACATCCAATAACACAGCCTTAAGAAACCAAATGAGTTTTATACGCTTAGTATTATACTCATTTGCAAAGCATGTTGAACTAAAAGATTGTAAGTAAAATATAAAGGCTGCACATAGTCAAAGGAAACTGCATACACACACTATGTTCAGTTATCAAACAACAAAACTACTACAAAAACTTAAACATCAACGTCTAAATTAACAACAGTGCTATAAACACACAAAAATACAAACTTCTTTCTTTTACAATTGTAGTGAAGACCACTCTCCTGAAAAGCAGCATGTGCTTCTCATCACCACTAGCTTACTTTGTATTGTCATCTGAACCCAGTATAGTAACACACAAATACAAGAATAGCCTTCCCAACTAGTTGTAGCTGCCCATTGCACAATCACACACCTACACATACATACTACCATCATACTCTGACACTCATGCACACAGCACACATACATTGCAGAACAGCCCAACCCATACTTTCTTTTTTTCCAACAGACCCCAAAGAATGTCTACCAAAAAGGAAGTCTGTAGAAAGCAACGCAGACGTAGAGCAAATGAAAATAAAAGTGTCCAAAATAAGCATCCATCTCTAGTGCAATGTGTACAAAAAGTTCCAACAAAAGATCTAATAGAATCATTAAGTGAAACAAAACAAGCTTCCAGTACAAAATATCTTTCAAAATCTAAAACAAAACAAAAAGTGATTAACAAAAATTCAGCTACCACTACTGTTAACACTGCTCCTATAAGTCTTGATGTAGTGGCAAGTACTATACCAAAAAAAGTATTTTACAAAAAATGTTTCACCACAGAGTCCTTCAGAATCTTATAAAAACAGGAGAGAAATCATGCACAACCCATAAAACCTACCATAGAAAATTAATGTTAGAAGCTCTCATAGACAGTGCAATCCTTCTCAAAAGGAGTTATTTATTTTAGTGTTAAACAGAATGAAACTACTAACAAAACTAACTACTAAATTACAAAAAAAACTTCTCGATAAACGGAATGTCAACAAAAATAACTTCTTAAATATCTGTGGAGGTGAATGGAGTCTCACCACGAGCACAGAACCATATTTCAATGAAGAAACATACAAACAAACGCAAACAAACACAATTGCCATACATATCAATGGACAAGGGTATGAAAAACTTAATAATACCATAATGGAACAAGAAATGCTGCTTACAAAAATATCCCCAGAAAACTCAGTATTTACTCTCCATCCGACTGAACCAAAACGTCCAGTGTAGAAATGGCCGTGCACATCAATGTGTAACATTGCCAAAAAATCTTTCAAATCGTTACGCCAGTTCCTCAACCAATTTGTAAAAGGCAAAGACAAATTCAAAATGAAACTTCTACAGAATATGGATACCTGTGCAGTGTGCAAACACACAGGACTACAAGGGCATTCATTAGGCTGCATTTCAGGTCCTAATTGCAAAAGCACCTTCCATCATATCAAAATGATATTAACACATAATTCAACTATAAGAAATCTAGACCACAAACTGTACTATGCTAAAAGTCCAGCTTTAGCATTAAGCAATTTACATGACAACCTTCAACATGGTACAGCCAAAGACCTACTCGAAGAAATAGAGCATATCCAGAAAAAAATATTTTGGAAGTGAAAGCCACTTACAAAATGCAATAACTTTACAACAGACTAGGAATAATTCTACAAGTGGCAACCTTCTACTACACACATATTGAAATGAAATACTCAAATTTAAAAGTACATCTGCTGAAGTACCAAATGATGTGTGTGTGTGTGTTGCCGCAGAACTGTTTATGAAAGTAGCACTAAAATTGTAGATATAACATACAAAATAGAAGAAAATGAAGATTCCAAATGGTTTGAATTAGCTCTCTACCGTATAGCAGAAAACAGATATGAAATAAATGACTCCTTAATACTTTGCAGTTACTGTACTGCAAAACTTGACAACAACCAAATTCCATCACGTGCTATCACAAATAACTTGGAATTATTCCAACTACCAAAACCCTTGCATCTACTCAATTTATATGTGAGCATCATAATTGAAACAGTGTATCCATTTCAAGCAATACTACGCCTTCAACCACAAACAGCAAAATTACCTCCCTCAGAATTAGTGAAAGGCATTCGTGGCAAAGTAGTTTATTTACCATTAGATCTGAAAGAAAATGTACACACTCTAGGAGTGCAACGTCCAACAGAGCAATCTTTAATTGTCTTAGTAAATAGTGTACCTACAAAAGACAATAAAAATTGGCAACAGCTCGTAGACTTACATAAAGTTAGACAAGCCTTGCAAGATCTAAAAGACAATAATGAATACTACAAAGAAATTAATATTGAAGAAAACCTAAGGGAAACCACTGAAATAATTCAAGAGTCACCAGAAACTGGTCAATTTGAACTTCTAGATCCTGCTACAGTATCCAATATTTTAGACCATTATAGAATTCATCCATTACACTCTAAAGACACCATAGATGATGCACTAGAAACGTACCAAATGTGACAAACCAAAGGATCACCAATCAGCATATGGGAAAAACTTATAGAAGCACATGCTTTTCCTCTACTCTTTCCTACTTGGAAAGGAGGAAGGTACAATGATAGACCCACTCAAATATCAGCATCAGAATACCGCTTGTTACGAATGTATTCTGAAGATCCCAGATTTAGACAAAATGTGGAATACATATTCCACCTACTCTTTGAAAGTGAACTAGCAACTCTATGCTACGGAGTTGCACACACATTAAAATCAGGTACCCATTTACAAAATATGTCAGCTACGCAATTACTACAAAAAGTGCAAGAAAAAGATGAGGTTTTACAATCAAGCATTACAAACCTGTTAGCAAACATGCGTGGTACTAAAGAGTACTAGATCTGACGTGACAGAGATGTACGTTGTATGATAAGAAACCTTGGCCCACCCACTTGGTTTGTTACATTAAGTTGTGCAGAATATGCATGGGGAGATTTACATGATTATCGATGCATATCAAACAAAAACAAAACAAACATAGATATACTAACACCTGGAGAACTTTTCTCTCTAGATCCTGTTAATGTTTAAGATATTTCCATCATCGCTTCATTGCTATGCTACACTTTATTTGTAATAAAACTGTTTCTCCCCTCGGAGAAGTGCAACACTTCTTATGGAGAAAAGAATACCAAGCCAGAGGAGCACCACATATCCACATGCTTTTATGGATTAAAGATGCTCCTAAATGTGGTCAAGAGAGTGATGTCACTGTTTTACAGTTTATCGAAAAATATGTCACTAGTGAAATTCCTTCAGAAGCAACAAACAGTGATCTTCATGCACAAATTTTACAATTTCAAAGACACAAATGTGCGAAATTTGTCGTCGCAAATACAAAAACAAAGTGAAATACTACACCAAATGCTGCTTTGGTTTCCCTAAACCAGTTACTTCAACAGGTCAAGTAAACAACTTCATTTCTTCTGTTAGACCTAGTGTTAAAGGTAAATCACCTAAGAATACATATTACATAAAAATTACTGAAGAAGCAAAATATATCAATGATTAAAATGCAATCATTGCCTTCTTATGGAATGCAAACATAGATGTGTTCCACTGCAGTTGCACGATATGTTACAAGCTACTTAACCACAGCAGAAAAAACAGAGATTCAAGACCTCTGGGATGACCTATCATCAGACAAAACACTATCTCAGAAATTGTACAGCTTAGGCAGAAAAATGCACTCTCAAAGAGAATGTGGCTCATATGGAGCTGCAAACCATTTAACAGGTAATGCTTTGTATGGAAAATCTGAAAATATAGCATGGGTAAGTCTTGGTCCTGCTAAATCTAGAAAAAGAGTTCTCAAATCATACGACGACATAGAAACAATAGCCAAAAATGATCCCAACAGCCAAGACATTTTGAGAAACAATTTACTGGACACATACTACCCAAACAGGAGTACCACTTTGGAAACCATGCGTCTATACCACATTGCCCAAATCTTCACATACAAAAATAATAGAAAACCAGATGAAAACAAAGGTAGATACAGAGTGACAAATTGTGAAGGCAGCTTAGTGAAACTTACCAAACGAAGCTTAATGAATCATATTAAATTGTCATTAAAAACTATATTACATGTCCCTGCTACAACTTTTTAAACCATGGAGAAAAGAAGAAGAGTTACTAGATATCTATGACTCCTATGAAGACGCTTGCAAAGCAAATGAAAGCACTATAACCGATGTAATCTTTACACAGTACAAAACAATGTTGCACAATGAACAGCAACACAAAGAAGAACTCCAGGCCCAACTAGATAAGGAACTCCTGACAGTAGTCAACCTTCTGTAACAGGAAGCCAAGAACCACTGGGACAGCCACTAATAGCAAATGAGGCAGAATTAGCTATGACAGAAGTAGAAAACACCATGTGTCACTATGAGGAAGTTACAGAAGACTTAAATGTACTGCAATCAAAACTAAACAATGAGCAGCGTAGCATTTTTCAAGAAGTAACAAAAGAAATTGCACATGGTGTACAACATGAAAATAAAGAATGTACCTGCAAAATTACAAACCTATACTACTATACGTCAGTGGTCAAGCTGGTTCAGGCAAAACATTCTTAATCAAAATCATCAGCAAGTTCCTTCAACAAATGACAAACAACAAACTGTCAGCTGTTGTAACTGCCCCCACAGGTTTAGCTGCCTACAACATAGGCGGTGTCACTTTACACTGATTACTACTCCTGCCAGTCGAACACCAAAACAAATTAGAATATTACAAACTTTCTACAGAAGCTGCAATTGAACTAATCAGAGTGTTAAAACAAATGCTACTAATAGATGAAGTGAGCATGGTCTCCAATCTTATGTTAGCTTTGATTCATCATGATTACAAGAAGTACTCAAAACAAACTAAGAAGATATCTTTGGAGGAAAACACATTATTGTTTTTGGAGATCTTCTTCAATTGACACCATTGAAAGGTGAACCTATTTTTAAACCCTTAAGACACAAACTCTGCCGTAAAACTGTTGTCAGCATAAGAAATGTAAACCTTTGGAAACATTTCCAATACAGAGAATTAACAGAAAACATGTGCCAGTCTGCAGACCTCACATATGCCAACATTTTAAAAAGAATTAGAGTTGGTGTACTATCTCAAGAAGCACAAGCAATATTAAAAACCCAGCACATTCATGCACTCTATGGCCATAACTCATGTGCTACTGATCTCATGGAACAATTAGCACACAAAAATGTCAATTGTTCGTCCTTGATGCAACTCTTTCAAGCTGTTCCAAATTCAATGAAACAATGTTGAAAAAAGAAATGCAACCAATAATTGAAATTGCTCCACAGACAAACTGGACGTACATGGTATGACACTACCCATGTGTCAACAAGCCACAACAAGACTAAATAACTTAGAAAACTCCATCTCCAACACAGCTGGTTTGGAGAAAATATTAAATTATCTTTAAACTGTAGAGTAATGCTTAAACGTAACCTTGACGTGGAGCAAGGACTAGTTAATGGAGCACTTGGTACAGTTGTTGGCTTTCAAACATACCCACGTGACAACAACATTCAGTTTGTCAACATAATCTTTGACAAACTATCAGAAGTAAAAAGAATAGGACGTCAACAGCTCGATTCCTTCTTTTCATAGACATGAATGTACGCAGAGAGCAATTTTCTCTAACTCTAGCATACTGTCACATTCACCAGGTGAGTAACCTCCTTTCCCAACCTCCTCCTCACCTGACCCTTCTGAGATGTTGTCCTTGGTTTCTGTGGTGGGTCTTCTCCTAGCTTTCTTGTCTTCGGCAGGCAACTGTCTTTGGGATGTCTTCTTCTTCTTATCGCGTAAATAAGGCCTGGCTCCCTCAGAGGCCACCTTGACAGGGAAGGAACACCTGCCCAAGGGGAACCCCGAGGAGCCAAACCTCCAATGGCAGGGAAAAAGCCAAAAAGGCACAAAAAACCCTGGTAGGATGTATTTCTTCCTTGAGATGGATAGTCAAAGACTGTAGAGAATTCAGAGTCTTTTCTGAGCAACTTCCGGTGTAGATGCGGAATAACCGTATAAGGAAGCTTGGATTCGATGGGAAAATGAAGAAGGGAATATATATATATAGAACAGTTCCCACTTACCGAGAGCTCTGGCAGCACCCAGAGAGTGAAGGTACCCAAGTCGTGATCGCGGACGCCAAAATAAACAGCTCCGCGACCGCAAACAAGACGGGAGTGCCGCGGCGCTGCGAAATGAAAAGGGAAAAACAGTACCGCGGTCGAGGAAGGAAAACAGAAACAATACCGCTGCAAACACCGGGTAAGTGCGAAACTAGCGGACAGGACAGGAAGAAAATAACAGGGGAAGGCAGAAACTGGAACACAGGCGAGAAGGGATAGAATACAAGATATGAAGGACCGAGTGAACGGAATGAAGGGAAGTCAAGGGCTTAGCGGGGAACTCTAAGAAGAACTGTGGAAGGACGATCCGTAGCTCGCAGCGTTGAAGAGTCTGAAGGAAACACAGATACAACGCGCCGGAAAGGGGGCGTGGTTGCGTCTTATAGCCCAGCGATGCCATGTTGGGTGAGGACTAGACCGAAGTATACTATTATTGGAGACGCCATGAGCTCCACAGCTTCCATGGACGAATCCTGACACATACACAGTCAACATTCACAAATCACAAATCACAATGTCTTACCCTAGATAAAGCATTGATAGATATTGGCAACACAGTCTTTAAAGAGGCATGAGCTACAAGGCACTATCACGCTTACGTAGACTTGACGGTCTATTTTTAATCAACTTTGATGCAAGTAAAGTAAACGCTGATATTCCTTACATTTTAGAATACAATAGACTATGTTCACTATACACCCCTTCTAAAAACCTATCCTGTTCCACAAAAAGCAAAACATTGTAAAAGAAAACTACTTCATACAGAAATGCAACAGGATCTCACTGCAAATCCTCCAAAGATAGTAAAAGAAGGTAATAATTCATCAATTACTACAACCAAAGAAGAATCTACTATTCAAAGTAACTCAGGTACGTCTTCAACACACACTCCGAAGAAAGGACTTGGACACAGAACTATCTGGTCCATTCAAATTTTCAAATATAACTGGTGTAAATTAACATTGTTCAGTGGAAATAGGGAATAAACAGTTATATTTTACAAGCTAAAGTGCTATAAGTGTTTTTCAATAACAATTACACTACTCTCCTTTAAAGTACTTATATTGACAAGTAATTGCATTGCCATCTCAAAGTTCTTAGTGTCCATGAGTGTTTGAAGTATTGAAGGAAATATACTATTGGCCTATATGTTCAGTAAGGCAATGTTTCCTCTGACTATTATGAACCCCCATGGGGCAGCTATTGATTAATGTAGAAGCTACTTACAAAAGAAATTACGGATTTGCAAGATTATGAAAGTGCCTAATGTTGATAGGAATAGGGATACACCCTCCATCATCATCCTCATGGACATAATGACATCCTAAGCCAAGTTTGATTATCCATGATAAAGCAATGCCTACATTGTGACTAATAAAGATGACAACATTAAAATAATAAATAAATAGCTAAGGAATGTCGGTAAATCAGAAGATTTAATGTATTCCTGAGATCCCTGCTTGTAAAGAAAAAAAGTCCTATCTTGCTTAGATGTTCCCCCGTCATGCTAAATTGAGGTTTGAAAATGGGGTGTGGCGGTGTTGGTAATATGCAACGTTCAATGTAATACAGATATGTTAAAAAATATCGTGATTCTTTTCATCGTGACATCTTGTCTCTCTCTCTCTCTCGTGCCCTTGCGGGTATATCAATGCTGTCCATTACAAAGCATTTAAATGACATATGATCACCTTTGTGAACCTCACTGAAATGTGCTGCCAGTCTGCATGCAGGGTCTTTGTTAGTAATAGCTTCCATATGTTGTAAAATGTGTGTCTTAGCCATGTGCTTTGCGCAACCATACACCATTTACAGAAACTGCATAAAATCACATGTATTGCAAATGTTTTTTTTCTCATGAAAGCAGTTTATTTATAGTGATCTTTTTCTGTGTGCGTGGATGTATGCATTGGTGTTCATACCATGTTTACAGGCCTTGCACTTACTGCGTTTAAAAGGCCTTTTGCACATTCCGATAACCATGTCTTTGTGGGTATCTCCTGTGTATTGTGAAACAATGTGGGCACCAGCTGCGTTCTTATGGAAGCTGGTTTCCTAAACGTTGTTTGCACATTTTATCCTACATATGATCTTATGTCCGTTTTTAAGGAATTTGCAGAGTGCATCCAAATCCTTTCTAATTCTATTGACTTGGCTATTGTAAGTGATGATACATCTTAGTGGATTGTGCTTGTGTCCGGGTACTTAGCAGAAGTTCTTCCCTATTGCGACCTTTAGACCTTTGGTAGACTTGGTCAATCAATTCCCTAGGGATTCTTTAAAACTCCATGTTGTAAGTCTTGCATGCTTCAAGAATTCTTGTTCTGTGGAGAATGTCTTCTAATTCTTATAAACTCTCCACATGGAATACTATGGATTAGGTTTTTCAGGTGGCAGCTGTCTGCATGTAATATAGCATCAGTTCTTGTTCATCCTAACATCTAAATACACAATCTCCTTATCTCCTTTCTGTCATGAGGTTCAGTAAACGTGATGATACATGACTTAGCACTGATTAATGTGACACATTTTTACCAATCCAGGATGGAATATATGGAGAGAGAGAGAGAGGGGCGGGGGGAGAGTGACAGAGAGAGAGAGAGAGAGAGAGAGAGAGAGAGAGAGAGAGAGACTTGATGAATTATTTTCTTAAATGGAAGAAAGGCACAAGCCTATGAAATGACATTATCGCCTAAAATAAGCTTTTTTGTAGAGTTAAGAGGACTCACTAAAATACTGTTGTGATAGTGCAGTTTGTTCAAGGTAGTCCAATTCAACACTACTTCTCTGGTGACTATTGCACCTTTGGCAAATCCAGGCAGATGTATCTACCCCTGTAAGTTGACATGAACTCTTTCATCGTCGTAAATACACATATTGGTAAGGGTCACAAGGAGTTAGAAGAACAACAGCTGCATGCGGCTGAGTGCAGAGTGGCGATAAAGGTACAGGCAAATGAGGAATGTCAGAGACACAAGCAGAGAAAGAGATTCAAGTCAGTATGTTGCAGCAGGATAATGAAGAATACACTCTTGGCAGACAATCGACAGCAGGGTGGGCAGGCAGGACAGGTCTGTAGAATGATGGTGTATGTATAGACGAGGTAGATTGAAGGAGTTAACAAACTCCAGACATAAGAGCGAAGGGCTGGACGGAGTGCACTAGAAAGTACTGGACGAAGACTCGTCCAGCACGGTGTAACGGGAGGCAGGTAAGGCAGAGATGAATGCAGCAGTAGAAGGCTGTGAAAAGGAGAATTCATAGTAGGTGAGTGCACAGTAGGTTAGTGACACATTATGGTTTTTGGGGCCATATGAAGTGGTGTCAGGACATGTACAGTGTCACTAGGTTTAATATTTGGACTAAAATAGTTCATGATATACCTGTGCATGTTAAGACTATACTTGTGTATATGTGAGTTGTTTGTATGATAAGTTTGCATTTGTATTTGGAGCAATACTTCCCACACTATAGCTTTATCTTGGCATGTGATGTATACTTGAACATATGAGCTTATATCATAACATTGTAACAGCATATATCATAGATGTGCATCAGAGAGAGAGGACCAGAGAGTGAGATTAGGGTGCAGAAATACAGGCATAGGTTTTGAGGGTGTGGGAGGTGTGAGGGAAAGAGGTTTGTGGATGAGGCAGGTGGGAGGTGAACAGTGTTGGTAATGAGGGAGGTAGGAGGGCATGAGTGTCTTTTTGAATAAATACCTGAACAGATGCAAGCACAGTCGTCTTTGAATTGGTGTGACAGAATTATTATGTGACTATAGAGTGGAGTGTTTGCAGAGTGTTCTATCTGCAGCCTGCTGAGCCTACTGTCACTGGAGCTGTGCTACGTCTGGAGGGTCTGTCTTCAGTGCCTGTTACCTACATCCTTAAAGACACCACTCTGGACGAGAAGCATCATGGAGTGTTTGCAGAGTGTTCGCAGGAGTGTTAGCGACACCTGCGTGACTCTGCCTGCCCAAGAAGATCTCTCATTAAACCGTATGGAATTGGACTCGAATCGCCTGCAATGCACACATAGTCAGGTACGTCTTAACGTACTTAATGCTAAAGTAATTATAATGGACTCTCCAACGGGCGCTGTCTGTGAAACTATCGCAGCAGTGAGAGCATCGCCATCACTCTGCCAGAACAGCGAGGCAATAATAAACAGCAATTGCGACACGGATCAACGGGGGCAGATGTCTAAACTTGTCAAACCTCACTCCTCTTGCCCGACCTTTCCTGCAATCCTCTATTAGTATCAAGCACAGATCCAATCTGCGATAGGGCGCTGCAGTAGCTCGTAGCAGAGGAAAGCTGCCTGTTGACTCCTCCCACTGAGCAGAACGAGGGAGCTACCTCTGAGCCTACTGAACCCATTGTCATAGTGACTAAACCAAACCTGAACTCTACTTACCTGGGTGTCGCGTGTAAAACACACGCCGATAGTCGACCACAGGTCAAACTACAAAAGAGGGCAGCACCTAAAAGAAGTTATTCCAATTCAAATGTCGAAATGCTGAAATGGCACTTTAAAGCCAAAGTTATCCCTTGTCTTTCTCCCCAAAATTCAAAGGGCCTTCCAAATGCTGCACCTATGCGGAAACAGGGTGATAACTACAATGCAATCCCTCATGAAGTAACAGATGAGGATCGTCTGTCCAGCACCTTAACTCTTTGTGAAGAGGCTGAATTCTCAAAGAATTTGACACGCCCTCAGTTTGAGAGAAATCCAGCATTGAATGAAAATGCCTCTATAAGTGTGACTGGAACATCCAAAGACATGTCAAAAAATACACTAGGACTGGAAGAAGGGGCGTCATCCCAACATATCCCAAAAGAGGATTGTATAGTGCGAGAATCATTAGACCAATTTGGACAATATAGAAAAGCCTCCCTCCTTTCATGCACAGGCTGCTATTCAGAAGGAAGTAGGAGGCTGGGCCTTGATGAGGCTGAGACCCCAGGGACCTTACCTAAAATTCACCCAGGGATTGGTCGCACAGAAACCTCTGATGCTCTGGATGGAAGACTGAGCTGTAGAGCCAGCTATAGCCAAGAGAGCAGTCTTTTCATCGACCCAAGTCTCCACACTCAGAAAAGAATCTGATAGACCCAGGAAAGGAGCTTGTGGGGCTCTAATGATGGAAACAAGAAAGTCCTCTAATTTCGAGGACTCATCTGAAACAGATGATAGTGAAATTCTTGGATGGGAACAAGTAAAGAGTCAAACTCCCAGGCATCCATCCATCTACAGGCGCAAAACTGGGGTCCGTAATCTGGAAGAAGATTCCATTAAACCACCTTGGGTGAGAGAGATGCAGAATGTACATGCAAAGAATGTATATTACATGCAAAGAATGTATATAATATACTTACTGTATACAATATATGTTATCTGTATAGCTGCAACCTGTAACCAAGTTCTAAGCATTCTTGTTATTCTGTGCGCCCAGCTACCCAAGGGTTTTCTGGTGCCCTATAAATAAACAAACAAACAAACAAACAAGTAATGATAACTTTGGCTCCTTTCTCAAATTACATGAAAATCTGAGCAAAATATATAAAGACCAGACCACTCTAATAGCTCTGATGAATTCAAAACTGATATATGTGGAATCTGTTATGGAAGCTCTGCGAGAGAAGAAAAGGAGAGAGAAAGAAATGGAAGCAGTCATCCTCAAATCCCTGATAGATCTCTTGCAAGACGCTAAATCCGACAAATGCATATTTCTGGAGGGATTATGGTAAATGGCTTCATGGTCTCATATGCAGCCAAATAGGCTCTTCACAATACAATCAAACCTGCCCGAAAATGGAGCGGGACTTGAGACAAACAATACACTGATTTGCTCATCATCGCGGCAGTACACAGATTGCCCTAAAAAGAAAAGTGTAGAGATATGACACAGATGACCAATGCCCCACGAAATTCCCCCTGAACAAATTATTCAAGTACCTCAAAACTTCCTCAGAAACAAGCCACTGGTGGCCCTGGGAATCAAGAGGAAGCTGTCCTCCCAACTCCCTTAGATGACTGCCACCCAACTCAGTTGAGATTAACAACTGAGAAGGCCAAGGGCCATAACAACCCATTTTCTATCTTTGAACAAAGGAACACAGAAGAGATAAGAAAAGATAATATGAAAAATTGAACATAAGGACGAATTGTGGCTCTAGAAGCTTCCTCAGAAATGTTTCCCTCCCGCCAGCTCCTAAAGAAACCTGTATAGACCAATTGAGACTGAAAGCTATGAATAAGAGAACATTAAAACAGCCCTGGAACAAAGTTCTTAAAGAAGTCAAAAGGAATCAGAAGATGAGGATAGTGAGATCAATGAAACCATCTTGGAACTACTCGATTTGTCAGTATATGAAGATGATGAACAAATTGAAACCCGAGAATTTGAGAGAAGGATTCATGGTTTTGCCAAGGATGAAGGAAGAGAAGTATGTCTGTCTCTCCCAGCGATGAAAGAAGATACTAGGCACTTTATGACTGAGTGAAAAAAGGGACAAGTGCAGGCCCAAACCCAAACCTTTTGACAATGCACTTTCGCAGGAATCTATAATGAAGTACCTTCTTACAAAATCAAAGTCGGTCTCCCTTTACAAAGATAAAAATGTCTTAGATCAGGCATTAATTGGTCTGGATCTATAAACATGAGGGAATGCTAATAACCGAGCTACCAACAAGAAAATGGTTATCTGGGACCCGAGTGTCTCAATAACATTGAAGAGAATTTTAAGATCAGAAGACAGACTTATATTGAACAGGTCAATCAAAATGAAGCTTTTGCAATATATTCCTCGATTGAGAGTGATTCGGTCTGAAGATCTAAGGATTGTGAGCTTCCCGAATGAACAAATAGATGATTTTATGGCATTGATATTAAACTCTACTGTCTTGACCACTTCAATGCTCGAAGCAAGTGATGATTTTCTATCGGATTTGACTTAAGAGAAGTGAAGCCCCTCAAAATTGTCAACATAAAGGTCAGGTTCTGCGGTCAAACCTATATAGTGCTGACATCCCTGATTCATCACCATCGCTCGCTACGGCGAAGAGAGTTCTACGACTGTGACGGAACCAACTCAACATCTGGCCACAAAGCCACAAAGAGGGAATGATAATAGACATCCACAAACATCAAATAAAGAAAGTGAGCCTTTAAATAAGATTCATATCACTATTAAGGGAAGAACCACATATGATGCACACACTATTGAGATGCCCTCTACAGGATGAAATCAATCTAACTTAGAAGACCCAGTTTCATGGAGTTGGGTTGCTGGTGTATTAGCTAGGAAAGCCTGAGACTAGGATCCAAAGCCTAATTTATGCACAAGCTGGAAAATAGGGAGCTGGATTACTAGGGGTTTTGTACATCTTTTCAATGAAAAGCAACAAGCAATGGCAAACTTGGACATTATATGCATCCAGGAATCCTGGCTTAAAGAGTGTGTGTTGTTAGATAGAAAAATAGTCTTGCTTAATCCAGCAAAAGGGGGACTGCGTGGAAGACACTCATCCGGTCTCTTGACTATGATCAACAATGGGACAGACATGTCTGTTATTGAAGCTATAAACCCGAATCCCTTCATCCAGATTCCATTAATATAATTGTCAAGATGGATCCCAAAAATAACAACCTCCTTCTCCTCTTAAACATATATTGGAACCCCATGATGGCAAAGGGAGAGATATTCCTGGATCTGGTAACTGACTGGATTGACCAGATATCTGAGAACGACGAAATATCCAAACAGTGATTTGTGGGGACCTCAATGCCAACTGTTTGGAAGAAGATGGGAAAGATTCTGAGTTCAAAACTGTTCATAAAGACAGAAAAAGTCAACGGGGAAAAGCGTGGATGGAAGAAATGGTGCTGAGGGACATATACCAACTTAATGGCAACATCAAAGGTGATACGCTGGCAGCTCCAACGTGGTTGAATGGTTTTAAGAAAGCCACGATAGACCATATTTTCGTATCAGGAAATTTGCCGCCAAGCGTCATAGCACTAAAGGGGCAAACTGTTCCTCACAGTGATCACTACCCTGTCATTGTTACAATCTCAACGAAGAAAAAAGATCCAAAGACTTGCTGGGCGGAAATGCTTGAATTAGAGGAAGGTTGCAAACGATTATGGATTACACCAAAAGATATTCCAGCACTGACAAAAGATTTGGAAGAGTGGCCAAACCAAGAGCCACATTCAGTAGAGTATGACCAGATTCTGATGGCATTTAAAGAAAGCAGTGAGCAGGTTCTGAAGCCTAGGTTCAAAGCTAATCACACATACGACACTGAGTTCGCCAAACAAAAGAAGCTTTTGGCTCCTGAAAATATCAAAACACGCCAATAAGAAGGAACTGACATGCAAAAGAAGACAGCGATATAAGAACTGGCACAAGTCCCATAGAATAATACTTCTTCAGAGAGACGCAGAATGCATGCTTAAAGCCTTATACAACTCAAAGAGCAGAAACCTATGGCAACTACTAAATGAAAGAAAAGGCTCTAAAGATCCATGCCTCCTAAATCCAATTGCCAAGGGCGTATGGATGGAACACTTTAATGCTGCTATTTGAAGAAAGAAATAACAACCAAAAGCAATAAATGAACAACATGAAGCGCTACAAGTCTGGAAATTAGAGATTAGCAGGGAAAACATTGAGGTGATCATTAAAAAAGCAAGCTCATCATGAGCCCCAGGGCCCGATGGAATCTCGAACAATGTAGTAAAAGCAAATCCAGAATGATGGTCGAAATACTGCAAGACCCTATTCAAAAGAATAGTGAAAATGGCAAAGTACTGGAAAGTAGGAAATCAGGGATCGTAGTCCCTATTTTTAAAAGGGGACCGGTGAACTACCACCCTATCACGCTGCTCGACTGTGTTGGAAAAATGTTTGCCACACTACTTCTAGAGTGCTTGAAAGCATGGATTAAGGAAACCAAATCTTATGACAATCGACAGTCGGGATTCGTATAAGAAGTGGGTTGCAGCCTTAACCTATTCTTACCTAGCCTCTTAAAGAAAAGTGCCTTCTACAATAAACAAAAAATCTACATGACTAGCATCGATCTCCAGCAAGCCTTGGACAGCATAGACCGAAGAATGTTATGGGAAAAAATAGAACCTAAAGGCTGTCCGAGTGATCTACTAAACGCCATACAAGAGCTCTACTCCGAGACGTATATGCAAGTTAAACTGGACTATCGTGTTAACCTATCAAAGAAAATCAAAACTAGCAGGGGGCTAAAACAGGGATTCCCGTTGGCAGCCAATCTGTTTAGCTTCTTTATAGAAGATACAAAGGAAGTACCGGATAACAAATACTCATTTCCACTGAAATTAAAAGGCACTGGGGTAGGTAGACTCCTGTATGCAGATGACTTGATCCTCTTGGATCAAACCAAGATTGGCCAACAGAGGTCCCTGAACCAGCTAGTGAACTATGTGACCAAAAAGCATCTGAAAATAAATGCCACAAAATCTGAAATTATAATACTAGGCGATATAAGAGGAAAGAAAAAACAAAAAGCTGGATATTGGACGGAAAACGACTGCCACCAGTAATGGAAATTAAGTACTTGGGTGTCCAGTTAAGCTTGTTGAAAGGAGAAAAAGCCGGGATGGATGCCTTAAAGTTAAAAGCAAAAAGACTCATTGCACAAGGAAAGGCTGTGGATAGAAGATACAGGAAACTTTCGTTGCAACCCATAATAAACTTTTACACACAAAAGATGTTTCACATACTCTCTTTCAGGGGCGAGACTTGTCTAGGATTTCGGCAAGAGATCTGAGACCTACTTGAAGCTTCCTTTTGGAAACACATCCTACGAATACCAAGGGCAATTCCAACAGCTGTGATTCGACAGGAATAGGGTCGATATCATTAAGTGCAAAAGTTACATGGAATAAGCTGAATGTATACAGGAAGGCAATCCTCAGCACCTGTTCCCCCAATTTGAAGTACTTGGAATGTTTAAACCAGGAATAAGGAATGGGTCTTAAAATAATGGAAATTAGAGTACGATTCAATCCTGAACAATCTTGGAACTTCTGTTAACACTTTATCTAATAATCCATTGTTAGTAATGAAGATCCTTTGGGCAGATGACTGGCGGAAAACAGAAGAAGCAAGATCAAAGTCATTGCATACTCTTTCCAAATACAACTGCGGAGTAATGAAGAAAACCCCACTATATCTGGACAAAATTCCCACCTTGTAAGAAACGTGAACTACTGTTGAGACTCAGACTAAATGTGCTATGTAACAAAACCAAACTCCGAAGGTATGGGAGACACCAGGGATGCACCAAAGGTTGCCTTGGTAAATTAGAAAGTGAATCACTGAGTCACTTGATACTATTCTGCCCGAGACTGAGAGATCTGTGGTCCATCCATTTATGCGACCGAATAGTGGGTTTTGGAGGACTCGATGCAAGAAATGGTGGGAACTTATATATGAGTGCCAAAACAAGAGAATCAATTCTTCGAGGCTGCCATAAAAAAAAAAAAACGAGGGAGGGGGATGCAATGGGTTACAGTAAGTATTTATGGTTAATGGCAATGGTGATGGCCAAAGAGGACATGAAAAAGTTGTTTTTATCTTTATAGTGTGGAATAAAATAGTGAAACATTTGTAAAATATTAATTACACTATCAAAATATGTATATATATATATATAATTTTGTGAGTTATGTGTAATCACATGTCCTTAAAATACATTCTCAATGATTTGTTGGCTCACAAGACATCCCTCACTGCCTTCATCATGGGCAGTGTGTGGCAGCAAGTCATCCCTACAATGTTTGTCATCATCCTCCTCTGGAGATGCCATGTCGACATATATGGGCAGTATTTGCATTTTCGCGCAGAGCATTGTGTTTAGTTCCCATGTTAGTTTTGTGCAGTGACAAGAGGAACTTGCTAGATTTTTTTTCAAGCCCTACTAGTTTTGTGCAGCTGCACGAGAAACTTTGGCCCGGGTCTTTTTCGATACATGGCAGTTTTTGCAGCGGCACGAGAAACGTTGTGCACTTTGCCATGATCCATGCAAGTTTTGCAAAACAACATGAGAAACTTCACGCAGGCCTATTTTAGATCCATACTAGTTTTGTGTTGCGGCACGAGAAACTTTGTGCCGCTCTTTTCGATTTGCGCTAGAATCACGCAACGGCACGAGAAACGTTGCATTTTTGTACTGTGCTGAGTTCCCACAGCGGCACGTGAAACTTCACACCGATTTTTTGTTCAATTCATGGTAGGTTTGCACAGTGGCAGGAGAAACTGTGCGCAGCTTTTCGTTTTATTCATACTAGGTTTGTGCAGTGGCACGAGAATCTTTGTGCCACTCTTTTCGATTTGTGCCAGGTTCACGCAAGCGGTACCAGAAACTGTGTACTGCACTTTTCAATTCATGCAAGGTTCGTGCACAGCTCATTTTGGGTCACGATACAGCACAAGAAACTTTGCACCAGGATTTTTTGATATGCATGGGTGGCGGAACGACAGATTTTGGAAAAACATATCGTAACCTTTCAGATTTGGCTTCCACAGCAGGCAGAAGAGAAGTTAACCATTTTGCCCAGCCCTAGTGGGAAGAGATACATGCCCCCTAATCCACATGTTGTTCAGCATGGCACGTACAACAACAATGTTGTCCACCTTGTCTGGCTTGCATATTAGGATACCCACTGTCTGATGGAGACACTGGAACCATCCCATCAGCAGGCCAAAGGTAAGCTCTTTGCAGAGACTGATCCTTATGTCTGCCTCATTGTACTCCTCCTCCTGTGCTGTACATGGATTCCAGACAGGTGTCATCAGCCACAGCAGTTGGGGATAACCAGAGTCACCTGCAAAGGCAATGAGAATATGCTTGGTTGCAAAACATTCAGCAAGTGTAACAAGTAGTCATGTCATAATGGACAACATGTCAGCTACTGTACATACAGTATATTTAGTTTTCACAAGTAGTCTTTCTGTCCCTACACTAAATAATGGCTCATGAAATGAGGCGACAAATGGTTAAATACCCCATTTCACTCAAAACTAACCCACCAAAGGTTACAGACATACGCTGTAAACAAGATTGCCAATTAACATGTTATCCGTGGATCTTCATTAGTGAGCACTCATGCATGTTCTCTAATATGCATTTGATTATATTGTGCACTTTGTGATAGTGATCATGATCTATCTAGGAATATGACAATAATGGGGTGAAACCTTCATGTCATCACTGCCTGTCAGTGTTCACTTACAACTTGCACAGGAGAACTGTGCTGTGTCATGAATAGGTATGATGTTACTATGCATTGCTGTACCGATAGTTCACTCTCTCTACATTTGGGTTTTTGCATTTCTGTCATGCCCGTATGTTGTCCTGCAGCCCTTGTCCGGTCGTGTTGTGTTTCTTATGTGTTGTGTTAGAGGGCAGTGACAGGGCATGCATTACATTGCCATCAGATAGGTGAATCGCCCTGCTAACTCCTACCCATCACACCTCTGCAGCCTCCGAAATGTTTGATGGTGATTGTAGTTACCCAAGACCTACTTACGTTGCCCTCTGTGGGTCTCCATATATGCTGGCAGTGTACTATTGTGCAGGACCATGGAATCATGGATGGAACCTGGGAAGTGGGCACTGTAGTGGGTCACTGACACTTTGAGGGAATGTTGTTGTTTCCTGTTCCAGAACAACTCTTCCAGTGTCTAGGTGGACACCTATGGAAATGTATGCAATCCAGAGCTGTGATGATGTTAGGGAAGTTAGAAGTTGCATAGAACTGTGCCTTTGTCACAAGTACCTGTACAGGGGTGCAGACAGGGGGATGTGCTGAGGAGCATGCTGAATGAGCGCATCCAGCACCTGACCAAGCGAAAAAGAAAACGTGGGCTGCAGCATGCCATGCAGCATGCCCACATTGTACTGGAAGGTGACAGTGGCAAAAAAGTGCAGCACCAACACAAGCTTCAGAAGTAATGGGATGACTGTTCTCATGTTGATCCTGCTTTGTGGATCAGCTTGTATCAGGGAGAGTAGCTCTGATATCATCCCTCTGTTAAGGTGGGAAAGCGTTATCAGCTGCCTTCCTGCTGCTTGCACTCTGTGGTACTGCTGTGAATGCCTCTGCACCAAAATGTACAGCAGGAGGTCCTGGATCTCAACATTTTTTACTTATAATGGCTGCATGATATTGGAAAGTGTGTTTAGGGACAGGTGTGCATCTGACATTCACCTTCAGAGCCAATCCTGTGGATTCATTTTCATCCCTTGGATGCATGTACCTCCCCCTTTTTGGTGTAGGTAACTGCATTGTGTTTTTGGCAGACTTATCACCTATTTTTGGCATTTTCAACTATAAAGGGGTACCTTATATTTTGTGACATTTCTAGCACTTATTCCTCTGGAGGAATTTCCCCAGGGGAAACTACTGCTGTTTTTGGGCAGTCATTCTGCCAGCGCTAATTCCTCTGGGGCTAATTCCAGCAGAAGAATTAGCACCCATTTCCAGTGACCCTTAATTTGGTAGGGTGGTAAAAGTGACAGTAATTCTGTTATCCATTTTTCCACTTACCGAACAATTTGTTATGTCTTTTGAAAACAGAAAACACAGTCACTTTGAGCAGTACTTCCAATTGCTAGTTGATTCAATTCAACACCATCCTGATCAATCGTCTAGGTGTCATCCTGGGCCTCACGGATCAGGCCCTAGCCCAGTTCACCTCTTTCCACCTGGATCGACCCTCCCAAGTCCAACTTGGGTCCTTTCTATCTACCACCTATCTCTGCACATGTGGTGTTCCCCAGGGCTCTAACCTCTCACCCTTGCTTTTCAACCTTTACTTGGCACCTTTGGCTCACGTCATCTCTACATTCTCTTCTAACTTTCAGTGTTATGCGGCTGGCACTCAGCTTTCCTTAAGGCTCCCCTCAGCCTCCTCTCCTCCCTCGCTCATTCCTAACTGTCTATCCGCTGTTCAGAAATGGTCCACCTCCAACGATCTATGCCTTAATGCTAGTAAGACTGAGATCCCCCTGATGGGACCCCTGCTCCTGCTTTACATTTTACACTTAGGCCGCCCTCCTTGTGCCCTCTCCCTGCACCTTCCTGTGAGGCAAAAAACCTTGGTGCCATTTTCGACTCCACTCTTCTTCTCTCCTCACATCACAGACCTCTCTACGAAGTCCCACTACCAGCTGCAACTCCTCAGAGGTATTCTTCCTTTTCTAACTTTGCCCCAGAAGCTCATTATCTCCAGAGCCTTAGTTCTCTCTAGGCTGGACTACTGCAAGAGCCTCCTCTTAATCGTCCTGCCTCTATTCTTGACCCTCTGCAACTAATCCAGAACAGGACTGCGAGACTTGCCCTTGCCCTCAAGCCCAGGGATCGTATCTCCCAGCACTAAAATATCTCCACTGGCTCCCGGTGGTGGCAAGACCCTCTGCATTGTCCACAAGGCTTTCTGGGTCCAGGAACCACACTACATCCAACTCTCTTCTTAAGCACTCTCCTTCTTGACCCCTTTGTTTATCCACCTCTAACTCTCTGAAAGTCATGGGGGGTAGATCTCTCTCCTCAGCTGGTGCCTCCTTCTGGAACAGACTCCCTGCTTCTCTCAAACTTGAGCAGGCCCACCTAATGTTCCAGAAGTAACTCAAGACCTCAATTTTTGATTCTTCTTTCTCTCTCTCTCTCCCCTGCTGATGTACTTGTCTGCTGTGCTAACTGGTTACCTGGCCACCCTATGAACCTTAATGGGCACCAGGCTCCTACATGACCAGTAGCCCCTTGCACTGCCTCTGGGTTTACTGTGCACTTGGGGAATGTACCTGCAAACCTACAGTCCGCTGCCTCTGTGCACTAACTGGAGTTGGCCACCCCGGCGGCACTTACTTGAGCTTTGCCTATTGCACTTCCCCCCTCGTTCCCCCTGGCATTTCTCCTCTGCCTTCCCCCTTGCACTTGCACAATCTAAATGACACAAGGCCTAGTTAGATCGTTTGTTTGATCCTCCCTTTGTCTCCCCTTTCTTTTCTTGTAACGCCTAGAAACACTTTTGTACAGGCACGTTATAAATGACTTATCATATCATAACTGGAAGACACTACGATCTGTATAAACCAGATTCATATATCATCCATGTGGTTATAGCTTCTATTCAGCTCCACCCCTAAGCATGGTTAGGCATCAAGCACTTTCAACATAAAATTGGAACCTGCAACAATTCTAAGTAATACTTCGGGAAGCAATTACCATCTAAATACCAGATGTAATACTGCCTTAAAAAACAGTCAATTGTTACCTCCACCAAAAAGGAGTAGTTAAAAAACTCAAAATGTCTCTTGAGGTGTAACGTTTATCTTCACTACAAGAGAAAAACACTGGCACGTGGACCCTTATTCTTGATGAAAAATTGTGCATCCATCTTTCCCCCCTTTGATATTGCAATATAGGTAAATAATTCCCCCTGTCTCCTTTATAAAGAATTGCGCGTTATGATCAGCAACTGTACTTGATCCATTGCTAACCTTCAGATGAGAATGGGAAAGGGTACCCTTCACAATACTCAGGTGGTAAAAGTAATTATCAGTGGTGGTAATCAACCAAAGAAATCTACTAGGGCCGTAATGGGGCCTTATACAATTGGTAAGCCACATAGGTCCAGTTACAGCCTTGTAGGCCAAGTCACTGCAATATGCACCCAGATAATTCCATTATATTCCCAACTACATCTTCACATGGTATGGTACCATCTAATATGTGGGGTACAGCCGCAAATGTCAAGGTACAATCTCATATGCTCAGTTACATCCACATTAACATGATGCAGACTTGAATGACAAAATAAAGTTATTGCATGCCAATATCTGGCTCCATATGTCGAGCTATAGATTTGTATACTATTCAAAAGCCATCATATTCTAGGCACTATGTAAAATAGCATATTACATGCATCACATTTCTGGTTAGTCTCATTTGACCTTATACTGCATTGAATGCAGAGATACTGCATTATTTGTCCATGTAAATCTCATTGGCAAAATAAAACCATCATGAGCCAGGCACAGTGTTGCATGCCAAAGATCATAAGGTGGTTAAGTCTCACATGCTGAGGTACATCCTAGAACACCAGGTACAGACTCATTTGCACAAGTTTAGACTGATACATATTTTTTCTTAAATTAAAAATGTACTTGCATCAATTTTTAATGGCCAGATTTATTTTAAGGTGAACCATTCATTCAATCAATGGGTGAATGAAATATAATGGAGGTTTCATGGATTTATCCAATTTAAATAATCACCCAAAAATCAAAATATGACCAGAACACAAAGATTGTATATCATATGATATGATATATCCTATACATGATATATCATATATTATACATGGTATTATATACTGATGTCCAGCCTCATTTTGTCAATTACCTGATCACTTGGACGTCGGGTACGAGTCTTGACAGTTGAGCTGGTACGGCGTGAGGCCAGGTTTTGTAACGAAGACTGTGCAGCAGCAGAAACCAGCCCCCCGCCACCCTGAGGAATTGGTATGCAGGAATAGCTGGACAACAGCGCCCCACACCACAGGTGGACACTGAACCAGAAGGTGTAAAGGGGTCTGATATTGTATCCAATGGAGCCAACAAAGGATACACTAAAAGGCAGAGAAAAGGCCAGAGCAAAATGCAAAGAAAAAGGCATTAAGGTGAAGTGGAAGGCCACAAGTAAAAAGGTATGAGGTAAGCAGGCAGTTGAAGGTCACAAATGAATAATTATGAAAGCAAAATGGAAAGAACAGGGAGCACGACAAGCAGAAAACAGGGCTAACGAAGAAACAGAGCTGGTTTACAGGTGACCAGCGCAGGCAAAAGGGCATAAGCAGCACAGACAGAGGAAGGCAGGAGTCAGGACATGGAAAAAAACAGAACGTGCAAGCACATGTATTTATTTATTTATTTATATTTGTAAAGCGCCTGGCAGCCCAGAAGCATCGCGGCACTGTTTCAAGAATGTGACTTAGTTATATGGGTGAGGGTAGGAACATAGGATCGTAGGATCTACATTGTTACAGGCAGTGATACACAGCTCATGAGTTACACATTTTAACAGGCAGAGTTAACAATGGTTATGACCTTGCATGTTGGCGTGACGTGCAGATGGCTATACGAACAGCAGGGTTTTGAATGTTTTTCTGAAAGCCATGTGGGATTCAATGCCTCTGATGGAGGGAGGAAGCAGATTCCAGTTAGTCGCCGCTAGAACTGGGAAGCTGGAGCCACCTGCTCTAATCCTGAGGCTTTTGGAAATGGCGAGATGGTTGGTTTGGTTAGATCTCGCAGGTCTGCTTGACTTGGGCACAGAGAATCTATGCGCGAGGTAGCGAGGTGCTGTGCCGTGGCGACACTTGTGGGTCAATGCAAGGGACTTGAAGAGGATGTTTTCTTTAACGGGCAGCCAGTGGACGGATTTTCTGGTGGCCGAGATGTGGTCTCTTTTGGAGATCCCACATGAGCTGAGCAGGCAAAAGGGTAACACATCAAGGGGACAACAAAAGCAGCAGCCTGGACAGACCACTAGTGCGTGCCATGTCCTGGGCATGTAGGTATTTTCTGGAGCCCTGTGGCGTTGCCTTCAGTTTCCATGGCAATGGGAGCATCGCAGGCGTACCCAGATTTCAGGATGCATGACGCAGCAGGCCATGTCAGACCATCTATCACGATTGGCTCATTGCCTCTCAGATCCAGAAGACCATACAATGGCCATGTGTCAGGATCAGAGAGAGGAAGGCCAACAAGGATATAGGTGCCAAGCCCCTCATGCTAAGCTAAATCCATAACAACCAAGGACCCACCTTTCAAAGCACGGAGCATACATCATATGGTGGGTTAGCCTCATTATCCTAGGTAGAACCACATATGACTATAAACATCCACTGATACCGGTGTAGTACATTTAATGCTCAGGTACAGCCACAGAGGCACATATAAAGACATGGTCCATGTACAGGTTTGGGATTCAGCACAAAGAATACACTTTATCGGCTAGTTGGGTCTCATGTGCCAAGGTACATCCTTGAGGTTAAATGACAGCTTCGTGTTTCCAGGCGTGGCTAGATAAAATATATTAAAATTGAAAATGGGCTAGCATGATCATTTTATGTTACATTTGTGAATTTTTGAATACATAATTTTCCATTATGTGTGTCAGGTATGTGAAACATGTATTTAGTCCAAGGGTGCAACAAATATTAAGTGATGGGTCATGGAGAGAGAGACCCTTCAACAAAGTCCAAATAAAATACAGCAAAAGCCCAAAAATGAGACAAAACAAGCATCAGAGCGGGAGGAGTGCCTCTACTCTCATGTGCCTTATGACAACAGAGACCCACTCCTTTCCTTGGGTGAACAACTGACACCTAAATAAAAACACCTCAAAGTATCTTTCCATAAGCAAAGTGACTTGGCAAGGCCACGCTTTCCCTTTCAAAATATGAATGCCCTTTATCCATGACAAATTAATTTTGTCATAGAAAACATGAAAAGTGAAAATTAGATTGTAATTAATCATTTGTAAAGCATTTATAAACAAGTGAAGTGCTTCAAAGCGCTTGATAATTATTGCATGTGAACATCCTGTGTGAACATCTTGCCACAGTTATGTCCACACAAGCAATGTATTCCTATTAAATTTGCAAAGTGACAATAAGTAAGGTCTTTGTTAGTTCATTGACTGCTATGTTATTAGCATCCCAAAAGACTTTGTCGTAAAAAATAGCAAGACATAAATCAATGCATACAACAAAGTATATTGCTCCACCCCTAAGTGATTATCTTAGTAGCCATGCCCACCAGTAGGAGGCACTACAAATACTCATTCCTGCGCGCATCCAGCGTGTACGCATCCAGAAGTGCACCCGAAGTGTGCTGTTTGCTGTTCCATGCACTGCTTCAGAACCTGCATACCAGCCACTTCTTGTTTGGACATTGATCTATATTTCAGTGATTATCTTAGTAGCCATGCCCACCAGTAGGGGGCACTACAAATACTCATTCCCGCGTGCATCCAGAAGTGCACTCGAAGTGTGCTGTTCGCTGTCCCATACGCTGCTTCAGAACTTGCATACCAGCCACTTCTTGTTTGGACTTTGATCCATATTTCAGGTCTGATAGTTTTGGTACTATATATCAACTTGTACTTATTAAATGACTAATACTATCCTTCTGTGCCTTTTTTAGTGATTATCTTAGTAGCCATGCCTACCAGTAGGACGCACTACAAATACACATTCCTGCGCGTATCCAGCGCGTGCACATCCAGAAGTGCACTCGAAGTGTGCTTTTTGCTGTTCGTTGGCTAGGTGGCTCACAACAGCTACACTTCCTCACAAAGATAGGTTGACCCCCAGGTAGTTCCCTGTATGGGGCATATCATTAGTCCAGCCTCAATGTTAGCTTCCTTATAGCTGAAATACTGTCTGTATATTGCTATCCTCCCCCACTATGTAATCTATCTGTAGAAGAGGTGTTAGAGACCCCCCTCGCTCAAACTGAATGCAGATAACTTGTCAGTCTGATAGTTCCATTATTGCACACATCAGAATTGTCGCGTTTTTTAGGCCAAAAAGCACATTTTAGTGAGATATATTTTTTAGGGTCAGAATGACTTAAGCAGCAGAGGGTATCTCAGGTATGACACATATATTGTGAATATCGATAATCTAGGCTAAAAACTGAACAGAAAATGAGCTCTGCTTAAAAGTAGAGTGATCAGCCATTTTGTAATTTACTGGGCATTCAGATTGAGATAAGGTCAGGCAGATTCTAAAATGGTTGCCTGAAAACAAGATGGTGGAATTTCACATAGTCATGCTGAAATAATTAAATCATTCTCTAATAGCAGTTCATTGAAAGGTCACCGCTCAATGCCAGCCAAGTGAGGCATGCCCAGACATGTTTTGTGGACCTGATGAGTGGCAGTCAAGCCAACCAACCCCGGAATGAAAAAGGGTTTGTCTTTAGTTGTCAGACCCAATCAGAATGTATTATGTAATACATTTTTTAAGTTACATCAGGTTGGAACAGTATAAAAAGAGGCGATGTTAAGAGCCCAGGGCTGATGTTTTCCTGATGTCTAAATAAAGATGTTTTGAAAGCCAGTCCAGGTACCTGTATCTGCCTCTTTGCCTTGCCTCCTGACTCTGCATGCCTGATCCACTTTTGTCAATGTGCAGAGAGGGCAATGGGCCCTCTTCTTCACTTCTAATTACCTGCTACCTCTTGTTGATATCCAGTCATTGTAACTGTTTAGCCCTTGCTCTCATCGTATGTTCCAGCTTTCTGGTTGTCTTCGCCATGCCCCTGGCTGTAAGCTGTGCTGTGCCGTACAGTAGGAACTGCGAAGAAGCAACTGGTGAGGGCATGAGGGTGAACACATGCTTAGCCTCCCCTCTCCTGCCTTTCCCCAACAACTGTTGCCCAGTAACTAGAAAAAAACACACTGCTACAATTGAGAAATGTAATATAATAGTACTATCTCTCACATTGTAGCATCAAATCAGTACAGGGAGTGAGTTGCCGCTAATTTGACTAGCGATTTCTGGTGTTGATTGAAATAGGGTCTTTAAGCAATAAGCTTAGTACAACTAGCAAGTAGTTAGCTTAGCTATAACAGTTACATAGTCATCGCAATATGGACACACAAACCAACTTGAAGGAAATAGACAGCGGCTTGCCACCCGGGAAAGATGACAAAGAGTGTAAGCCAAAGAGATGCTGCAGACGGGGTTGTCCTACCAAAATTATCTCTCACCCTGAAAAGCAAGACACTACCAGAAAAAGACAAATTATTACCAGAAAGTGTCTAAACTTAATTCTGATGACATTGAGTTTGCTGCTCAAGAATTGACCAAAGAACTTCAGGTCTCGTTAAGTTGATTAGGCACAAAGATATTTAAGACCCTTATCATGCCTAAGCCTGATTGTGATTTGGTTTCTCAGCCAATATACAAGATTCCTGTAAAGCAAGACCTAATAGATGTATGTCTCTCCACAAATATCAGCAAACCAAAAGACACTTTGCAAACACTTACGAACACAGACTTGCCCAACACAACCGTGGCATCTAAAACAGAACTGAATGCGATGAAAGCACATGTTCTGGTAACGTCACAGACAACGTGTATCCAAATTCATGTCCCTCCTTTTCCTCTGTCAAGACCACACCTTGCTTGACAGTCACTTTTGGATCTTAGTCTGCCTATTGGTGGGACAGACATTGAATTCCTCTGACCCTCGCTAAATAGCTCTATTCTACCCTTGAGTGTATCTGACAATGAGAGGTTCTCCTCTCCCAAAGTAGAACCTAGTTTGGGTATCGAAGCTGATGAAAGCAGCAACATAGTAGAAGAAAGTGTCAAAATCAACCCACCTCTTGACTGCCATGGCTCTGTGACTGCAGCCATTACCCTACCCATCTTGGGGCATACTCTGGATAGTGTCTGCTCCCCCCAGTACTTCCTGGCAGCACACTAGTAACCTTGTTCCTCTTCCCCCCACTCAGAAAGCATTGTGAGTACTAGCAGCGTGTTGTCGGATGAAATGTTTCTAGCTATTGAATGCCTGCTTGTCACCCTTATTGATAAAAGTGAAAAAATGAGAAAACATAGATTTGCAATCACTTTTGCTTCATAAGAGCATCAATCGTGGTAGGATACATGTTCAAGACCAATGGACGAAATACCAAACCATCAAGATTCATTTCACCCACTAAGTCTCAATCGATACCTTTGATTTTTACTGCCAAATATTGTATGAAAGGTGTGAATGTCAAAGCAAATAATGCAAGCGTGATTGTGGCTAATCGTCTGTCTAATAATAAAAAAGCAGCTAAACGAAAAAAGAAAGTAATAGCTCAAGCTGTGATGCACGCTAAACACCCACAAACTAGCCAGAAAGTTAAGCAGAAATATCTGTGTTGGGAAATGCAGCTGACAGTATTCCAGTGATTACCAGTTCCTTATCGACATCACAGGCTCCTTACTTGGCCACTACAGGGAACTGTATGTGTGCTGCAGCTGATGATGCAATATCTTCTAGTCCCTTGTCTAAAACCGTTAAAAATGCAAATCTAGGTAATCGGTGTAACACGCAGAAAGCCCAACCAAGTCTAACTGATTTCTGGGGAATTTCAAATGGCAACTATGTAGCACCAGTGGTCATAAACCCAAGAAGAACATCAACTCGACTGAGGTGAATATGCTCAACGTGCTTCAGTTACAAGCCCTATCCACAAATGGACCTGTTCCCCCGTTAAATAGTGTAGTAGCCCTTAGTTTGTTTCACAACATTGCTCCTTTGCAAGTCATTCTCTCTGATGACATCCTGCTGGTATGATCAAGTAAATCACAGCTTAACAAACATCTCAAACATTTGCTTTAAATTTGACTTCTTGTTGGATTATGTTATATCATTTCAGGATGAAATACTTAAAATGGGCTACCAAAGTTCCTCCACTCAGACTCCCTCAACCAAGTCAAGACATCATGCTGATAGTGTTGAGAAGTTGAGCACAAAAGTAAGAATGCCATTAATAGATAAGCCATCACACTTAAGGGTGGAAATTGGACAGTGCACCTTACATCCCCCTTGCTGCCAACAGCCAAGCAGTGGGAGATGTAATTCACAGACAAACACGCATGCGATAGCACAGGTAACAAATCCAAATCCTACGGTTGTTGTGGCTATAGGGGAGTATAAACGCTCCCAGCCTTCCCATGCAAAGACAGTTACTGAGGATTATGGCACAGGATATTGCTCTATTAGATGAAAAGGCCATGACGCGACTGAATGGGTATTGTCTGGGTGATGCTTTTATGGCATATACTCGAGTAAGTGGCGAATCTGCCTCTACCATTGACTTCATGTTTGTAAATGCCCTGGGCCTATAACTGGTTAAAGATATGGAAATAAATCCACAGGCCAAAAGTGACCACCTCCCTTTATGTCTGCTGTTGACACCTACTGTAATCTGCACATTGTGATCTAGTAAAGCTACAAATGGTGACATTATAATAAATGCCCAAGGTAATAGAATTTGATGGAATGATGTTAAGATCGAAAAGGCTACTATTGTGTCACAAAGGCTCATCAATAATTTCAATGAAGGTTTTGACCTATCACTGAATGGAAAAAGTGAATCAATGATATGATGTGATATGATATGGCATTTGTAACGCGCCTATACACAAGTGTTTCAAGGCGCGACAAGGCAGGGAGGGGGGACAAAGGGAAGACAGACAACGATCTTACTAGGCCAGGCGTCATTCAGCTCGCGCAAGTGCATGGGAAGAGGGGAAGGGAAAGTGCAAGGGGAAAGGGAGAGGGGAAAGTGCAGTACAAGGTTAGTAGAATAACAAGATAAATAATAAGGGCCAGCTGGTGGCAAGTGCAAGGTAAGTGCAGACAAGTGCTGGGAAGGGGGCAGTACGGATACAGAGACAGTCCCGCAGTGCAGGGGTTGCCAGGGAGGCAGTGCAGGGGGAGAGTGGCTGGGCCAGGTACCGAGATCGGTGAGAGTGGCCCAGTTGCAGAATCAGTGCAGTTTCAGTCAGGAATTTAGCTGGGGAGAGGGGGAGAGAAAGCAGAAGCAAAGCGGAAGGTTTTGAGGTGTTTCCGGAACCGGAAATGGTTCTCATCAAGTTTCAGGGAGGCAGGAAGGCTATTCCGGAGGGAGGCCCCTGCCGCAGAGGGAGATCTACCCCCAACTCATTGCTTGGAGAAGCAGCTGACCCTGAAGGAGTTGGAGGCGGATAAGCGAAGAGCTCGAGAAGGAAGATATTTAGGAAGAGAAAGTTGAAGGCATTTTGGCCCAAGGCCCCAGAAGGCCTTGTCGAAAATGAAGAGGGTTTTTAACTTAATCCTCACAGCCACTGGGAGCCAGTGCAGAGATTTCAGTCCTGGAGAGATACGGTCCCTGGGCTTGAGGCCAAGGACAAGTCTCGCAGTCCTGTTCTGGATGAGTTGCAGAGGGTGAAGAGTAGAGGCAGGCAGATTTAGATAGAAGCTGTTACAGTAGCCTAGCTTAGAGAGAACCAGGGCTATGGAGACAGTGAGCTTCTGGGGGAAGGAGAGGAAAGGAAGAATACCTCTTAGCTTTCTCTAGGATGGTCCTTCAGATCAAGGAATCTGTAATTGAACATCGTACATATAAAAGCATTGCTGACCGAACTAACAGGAAAATAGACAAACAGATGACACATGACCCCTGAAATTGCAAGGGCAAAACAAGATTTAAGGTAATTAATAAATAATGTCCTTTACCATCCCATCTGTTCCCTTTCAACTTGTGAAGTTAGCGGTCACATTAAAAGTGAGAAACAGAAATATGGCAAATGGCTCATTGACTATCGTGCTAGAGGTAATCTAGAAAAAATGTAAAAGAAAATGCCCAGCTAGCACGTCAAAAAGATAGTATTCACTTCTGGTCTGTCCTGTGAGGCTCTTCTCCTCACAGACTATTCTCTATTGCTGTCACCGAGCCTGAATGGAAGACCTATATTGAAAAGATGTTGGGTCTTCATGCACCCAAAGATGACCCCCTATCCTTTACGGAAGTAGAGTGGTACTGTCAGTCATCTATTCATGAAATTGCTAACATCATTGGGCATCTTAACAAATCACAGGCAACAGGTCCAGGTGGCATTTGTAATGTGCTAGTTAAGATCGAGCCATATAAATGGGCTACATTTTTCATCTACTATTCTCTTACATCGGTAGAACCGGCATGATTCCCCCATCCTGGAAAGACAGTTATATCCTGCCTGTGCAAAAAAAGGAACAATGGATTCTGGCGTCAAATTACTGTATGCTTGCCATGTTAGATGTGCCATCAGAGATATTTGAAAAGGTGCTGGTGTTGGAACTAAATGACTGGATCAGTGCCAATAAGATACTACCCCCGAATGAGATGGGATTCATAAAAAGATCCAACACTGCACACAACATGTTGATACTGGTCACTTCAATAGAGTACACATGGGCGAGGCAGAGCACAAATGTTTATGCAGCCTTTATAGATTTCTCTGCTGCCTTTGAATCAGTATAAGAGGAAGACTGTGGAGAAAATTGCTGTCTTGGAATATTCTACTAGGCCTTCTCAAATTCTGATGTTTCTTTATGCTGATAGCTCTCTAAGTATAAGGTTAGGCGCAGAAGGTAATCTATCAGCCTCAATACCGACTCCTCGTGGAGTCAAGCAGGGATGTATAGTCGATGCTACCCTTTTCAACATTTACCTTTCTGACCTGGGTCTTCAGTTTACTAGGCCTTTAATCTGTCCAGTAAAGCTGGGTCAGCATTTCTCGAGTTGGTTGGCATACGCTGACAACCGTGTCTTGCTAAACCACACCCGCCTGTGGCCTGCAAAGCTTGATAGATACGCTAGGAAAATATGCCAAAGTAAATGGGTTAGTCATAAACATCGACAAAAGCAAAACTATGACATTTGCCCCGCAAGTTAAGAAGAAACGTAATCTTGCCTGTTCACTAAATGGTTTGAAATTGGAAAATGTCACTAGTTACAAGTATTTAGGTATACATTTCCAAAACAACCTAAAGCGGGACACGCATTGGCTAGAGACCAAAGTGAGGTGTAATAAAGCTGTTAACATGATTAGACGATTTGTTGGTAAACAAAGCGGAATGTCTATTGAAACAATATTGCTGCTGTACCATACTAAAGTGACTTCGATTATGTTTTACGGAGTAGAAATTTGGGGTGGTAAGCTCGGGAGTCTCCTTAGGTGAAATGAAGTGGTCACCCTTCTGTGACTCTTGTGTTTGCCACCATCAATCTCAGTTGAGTATATATACCTGGAATTTGAAATTGACGGAATAGTTTTGGATGCAACAGTGAAGACTATCATATTCTGTGACAGACTTTTTAAATCTGAGCCGAACAGTACGATAGGTACCTTTTAGATGCCTTTTGCGCAATCAACAATTTTAATAAAATGGGCACTTTGGCGAATATGTTAACCACATGCATAAAATGTCAAGAAGGTTGCTGTGGGCGGTCGACCTAATGGAGCAGTGTATGTGATAAAGTTGCACCTTAAAGCAAAAATATTACAATATAGTAAAAAACATAATCTTGTCAATTTATTATCTGTAAATCACAGGTCCGGTTTTTGTGGGTATATTTCCTGCTATGAATTTAAACCATCCTGCATAACAGCGTATCCCAAAAGTGTGATTGTAAAGCAATATTTCAGACTAAAATTTAACATCAGTGCGGCACTAATGACTCAAGGTCACCATTTGGGTATAGCACGTTATGATTGATATTTTAGGCTCTATGGCTCAGAAGAACTAGAAACCATTGAGCATTTATTATTAGGTTGTGGAAGTTTAGGGGGTTTGAGATTTAGCTACTTGAAATCATATAACAACAATGTCAATTTGGAAGATCTAACAGTAATTTGGGCTAGGTTTTTAAATGGCTGCAATGCTAATCTGGTATTTATTTAGTTCTATTTTATTGGAAGTGTGTGGGAATTATCAACATTGTGGGCCTCATTGCGACCCTGGCGCTCACGTAATGAAGGGTGCCGGTACGGGACTGGCACCCTTCATTACGTGAGCACCGATTATGAGGTTCCCTTTGCGGGACCTGGACCAGATGTCTTGTAAAACCAGACACCTTTTCCGGGTACCGCGAGGGGAGAGGGAGGTAATAACGGGCCATTTGTAATGTGCCCGTTATTACCTCCCTCCCCATTCCCATTGAGACCTATGGGGAATGGTTCCTTCAAGGAGGAATTACCGGGTCCTCCAATGTTGGAATGAATTCTTCAGGATAATTAATGCATTCATGTCACACCAACTGTGCAAAAGGTTGGGAAAAACGATATAATTTTAATGTCATGTGTATGTTTGTGTATGTTGTATATACAAAGCCATGTGGTTGATGGTATATTACATAAATAAATACGAAAATGAAAAGACAAACTTTGAACTTCCAATACAAAAATAAGGGGCCACAGGCCTTTTAAAAGGTTCGTGAAATTACAAAACATGTTTCTCCACATACCACAGACTACTCTACTATTGTCCAGCTCACCTTTACCCACTGCTGCGTAATTTTTAATAGATTCATCCCTGATGCCATGATCCTAGGGAGCCACACCTTGCTAGCTTAAATGGCCATCCACGTGAGCCAATGGACGTGGCTACTAGGGTTTAAGAAAACAATACTATTGTGAGCCTAAAGAAGATATGAATTTATGTATTTTCGTTTTAAATGTATTTTAAGTATAGATTTTGTCTTTTAGAAATACCTGTTGTTTTATTATGCGTAAAGTTTTTTTTCAAAACTATATCACATTAAATAAATTAAAGAGGATATGGAGTGGGAGAGGGGAGTCAGTGGGGAGGGTATGAAGTGAGGGTTATCAATGATAGATATTGAGTAGTGAGCATAGGGGATGTTGTCAGGTAATTGGGCATATGATGTGAGAGGGATGGAATCAGGGAAAGTGGGCAAACAGAGGGATGAGATGAAGCAGTCTGAGGAAGGGTTTTGGAGTTGGGCTGATGAAGTCAAGAAAAGGTGGTTTGGAGAGAGGAAGATGGAATCAGGGAAGGGGGTAGCTAACTAGCACTGCAGTAGCCACATGAATATTTTTAAAATGAAGCATATGTTTGTGCATGATCCACCGTTGAAAAGGCATTTGGCCTGCTGAAGGCAAGATTCAGGAGTCTACATAGCACAGGAGAAACACTGATGCACAAGATACAAAAGCTTAGCCAACTTATCATAACATATTTCAGGATGTGGAAGGTTCTAACATCAGCACATGATGAAGTGCTGTCAGACAGTGATGATGAGGAGGATGAGACAATCCAAGACTTGAGCAACCAGGTGGGTGAGATAGGTGGATCATCCAGCAGCTATCGGTGGGGCAGGTGTTTCTGAATACTATCTGAAAGGTGACGTGGATCAGTACCAATGGGAATTTCATGCGCATGTTTCACTGCTTGATACTATTCCTGCACAAATGCTCAATCATCTAGGGATTTTCCAATGGGACATGTGTGCAATCCAGAGAACCTGTGATGTCAGAGAAGTGGACTACATAGATCTCACTTTCGTGACAGTGTGGATGGGGAGTGTACTGCGCTATTGGGCATGTGGCCGAAGGTCATGCAAGATCTGGACAAAAAGACATTAGAATGTTAGGAGGTACAGACTGTGCAATATGCCAACAGAGTTCTGGAATGGGCTGGCACATACATCTAGTACTGACATTATCTTGAAAAGAGGGGTATGTCTGTGAATATTTTTATGGAACGTAGCAAGTTCCCAATACCAACTGCATCATATAAGTAATGCTGTTCCTGTATTATGCAAAAGTGAACAATCGCTGACCTTCCCCGGCCCTTGTAGATAGTCTGACCCTGTGGCTGGGTCCCCAGCAAGGGGCACATGAAGGCATAAATACAATGGCTGCAGCGTCACTGACTCCATTTTTAAACATCAAAAATCTTTTATGCTCAGATTTAACATGTCCCAACATACTTTCCCCCTAAAACAACTCTCCATCCAACACTGCCTCCCTATTAACATTTCCAGGCACACCCCTGAACCCACCACCCCCTTTCGAGCTTATCTTCGTAACACAGCCCTCCACCTACTGCCACCGGTCAAACCACACTAACACACCTTTTCAGCCACTACACCCTCCCTAACAACACTCCCTAACACACCCTTCTCTCCACTGCTTACTCCCCAAAAGAACTCCAACATCCACACCCTCCCCAGAACTAGCCCGTAGCATACAGCTCAATGCACCACTCACACTACAAGAATTGTGTGGTCTCTATCCGCAATGCCTATGAACCCTTTTTGTAGGTTCAGATTGGCTTGAGGAGCGGGTGGTAGTGTAACAGGCAGACTGACATTATTTAATGTTTTGTTTAGCCGCACAGTTGGCTGTGTGGCTTGTTTCCACTGTTCAGGAGTACTCCCACTTTGCGCTAAAGCTAATGCACATCTGACATGTTCACAAGCACTCCTTTCTCAGGGCAGAGTTTTCTTAGGAATTCATCACTCATGTAGGACTCAGGTAGGACCTGTGTTCACTTTTGTAGATAGCAGGAGTGGATGTCTTCCTGGTGGTGTCGGGGGGGAAATTCTGCCGGGGTCGGCCGGGCCGTCCGCAGACCTCCGGGCAGGGAGGCCCCAACTCCTCCCGTATATCCCAAAAGAGATAGAGTATGAGACACACGCAAGAAGCAAAGTGACTCTGCTGTTTATTAGACAAAAACGGCAGGGATGGGTCAAGGATCGTACGCGTCCGTCCTGACATACACAATCGTGGGGCTTGCAGTCCCTTTTTACCTTAGTATGACGCGCTACTTGCGTCATCTTGGAAAGTTAGCAAAAAACCTATCGCCACTCTTAATTGGTTGCTCGAGTGGTAGGGTTAGTATAGCATACGTATAGAGAACAATGTTAGTGGTCAAGGGTTAGTCAGGTGATATATCTGGGTTGTCCCTACAATTAGATACATGAGAATTGTTACATGAAGACCCCTGATGATTGGTTAATGTTAATGGCGTCAGTGATAAGAGCCCCATGTTCTGATTGGTGCGCCCGCGAGCTTCCCAGTCTGGGACCATCGCTGTTCCCAGCTCTCGGTGTACCTGTCATTTGCAACAATGTTTCACTATGAGTACGTGCAGACAATGTGAGGACTTATTCATAGGCTGGAAGGCCGACTACTCCCACTGTCGCAGATGTCCATTGAGCCTTTTAATTGTATCTGCCTTGTGTCTTGTAACGAGGGATCCAGACGCCTTTTCTGGCTTTGGCATCCTGTCAGGTTCGGCTTGGTCACGTGAGGTGGGACCGTGTTTGAGGCAGAATTCTGCACAATTAATATTGTTTTTCCACTGTGTGCCTGGTTTAATTTGCAGGTGTGACTTTGACGTTGGTGTGCGGCGTGCAAGGTTGCAACATCGTGCCCTTGATGGTCTGCTTTCGGAATGTGGGTTTGCAACATTGCGACCTTGGCTGTTTGCTTTCGCCGGGCTCATTCTGCAGGATCAGCAACCTGACTCTTGTTCTTTTAACGTCCATGGAAGCTCTTGCTTGCGGCCTACTTAGGCCTGGTGTATAGATGGAACCGTTTGGTGCACAGGCGCTTTAGGTTATAGTATCATATTGTCTTATGACCAGTATCGTGTCTTCGTTATATTTCTCATTATGGCACCTGGTTTTAGGAGAAGCGTAAGCAAGCTCTTTAGATGGGTTCATGATGCGTCTTGCGTTTCTGCATTTTGAGAGCCTATGTGGAAAATAATAAAGATGCACGTCCGTGAGTATGTCTGTCGCCTACGTCATAGCACTGAGTATATTCTTCGTGTAGATTGGTGCGGGAGTGTCTGGTGTGTATATTTGCACAGGTGTGCTGACCGTTGACTAGGTCGTCATGGCATCTCTAATGACGTGTAGGTTTTAGTCTAGTTGATCCGTGCCGCAGGTGTCGGCATGGCCAGGGCGGGCTGCTGGGCAGGCAGATGGACACATCCGTATGTTCCTGTACCAGGGTATTTGGTCGTCTGGTAGATGGGCAAACTCTTCTCGGGGCGGGTGCCTGGGCCGTGATCCTTTAGGCCAAGCGCGAGAGGGGAAGGTCGGGAGCCTGGTCTTCCATTCTCCCACTTCAGTCCCCCCTCTGGTCGACTTGTCGACCACAAACATATCCTTTTCGTTATCTCCTCTTACTCTCCATATCTTAGTTATTCCTCCTAAATGTCCATAGTGGTTAACATGATCTTCAAATGACCAATACATATATTCACAGGTTCCTCCAGGAGTACAGTATACCCACTTCCCTATGTAGCTCCTGGGGTTTCTTGGGTTCTCGATCTTCACAGATGGTGGGTCCAGGTGGTTGGTGATGATCTGGTTGCGCAACTTCTCTCTCTCTTGTATGATTGTGCCTGTGTGTTGGCCGTCATCTGCTGGCATCAAGGGGTGCATACCGACCATTTCAAGCAACTCGTCAGTGGTGCGTGCCTTCTGGGCCTTCCAAAATCTTATTATGATCAGTATAGCTCCAGCCAAAATAGTACAACCAACTATAATTTTCAGTCCATCTGACAGCCAAGATGGCATCCATGACCATAATAGTGAAAACCAGCTCTCATCCTTTTTCACACCTTTACTTTCATCCATCATTTTGGAGTGCATCTGGGCCAATTGTGAAACTGCTTCTGTCAGTGTACCATTGTCAGCATCGTTGGCAGGAATGAACGTGCAGCATGATTGTCCTATCTTTGCGCATACTCCTCCTTCCATGGCTGTGAGGAGGTCCAATACATATCTGTTCTGAAGTGCTACCATCCTTATGGCTCGCAGCTCCTCTTTTATTGCGTTAAATCCATTTACTGTAGAATTGATGGTCATCATTAGTTCCCATCTAGTTATCTGGAGCCATTTTGCATTTGCGTAAGCCTGCAGTCCCGGATGTATTATTGAGGAGAAGAACATTGCTGCTCTGCTGAATAGTCTGTGTTCTGGCGGAATTGAAGTGAGTGCCGTTTCCGACCTTCCCCATAAGTAATTTCCTGTCAGAGGTTCTCCTTGTCTTTTCCTTCTATTTAGGACAGTATCATTGCCGTTGTTCCTGTTCCCTGGCCCCTCCTGAGGTGGTGCAGATCTCTTCTTCCTCTTGTCCCCTTCATCCATTTTGGGAAAGTTCGCCACATTCACATGCTTCTGGGGTACCACTAGTGATGGTACATTGACGTGCACCATCGTGCATACACCATTCCACAGAGGGGGCAGTGTGTGGTATGCCTTTTCTCCACAGGCCCAGTAGTGGTCCATTATCACTGCTATTCCTGCTCCCCTCTCAGGTAACTCCATCACGCTTGCACAGTTGGTGGTGTATCCTACGTCCACCTCTCCTTTATGTTGGTAGCATACCTTAGGCGCAGTCAGCGGCAGTATTGTTATTGGGTCTTCATCCGTCTCTATCCACGTGAGCATGGGTACGTACTTGATCCAAGTCGTCCAACATCTGTGGTTGTGTGCATCGATAGTTGAAATAGTTTCTTTTGTTACCATGTTGCTGCCAATCACTCCTATCTCCCATTTGTTGTCCAGGTACACCTTCCCCGTTATCGTCACCAGTGGCCTCTCCCAACATCCTGGTTTACCAGGAACTTCAGTGGCGTACCAATCACATGATAAATACTGCAGTGTTACTTTCTTTGTTTCCCCTTTTTCAGGACCACTTGTTATGTATCTGAATGCTTCAGCATGTAAACTGCTCTTGTGGTAACTCAAATAAGTCTTGAGGAAGTTGTTTTCATATGGGTATGAGTCTCGTGTTTTCCACACCAGATGCACCACTGTCCCTTGAAATCTTCCTTTCGTTTGGAACAGTGCCAAGTATATTATGCATCGTGCTGTCTTTTCATCTATTTCTGTGGCAACGAATGTTCGAGAAGCGCTCATGGCGTATGGTATTAATGAGCAAACGTAGCAGCTGTCTTCTGTTGTCTGCTTACCGATGCGGGTCATGTGTTGGTACCATATGTTGTTTGAGACGTGTGCTGAATCTTGTATATAATTGTCAATACCTTTATTATCTGAGTATGTGCTGCGTTGAACTCTATTTTGCATGTGTGCAATTTTACTAGTATCACCTGACGTAACACCTGTTGTAGCTGGGGATGGGGGTGTATTAGGTTTGGGTACAGCAATAAGATTGATAGCATAGCTGTACTGCCATACAGAGGCAGCCAAGAACCCGGTGATCATCAAAATCCCTATTATTTTTATTACACATGCTAATTTCACCGGCATTTTGCTCTTACCTTGCTGCAGTCCGGCAGCGTATTCTTGCGACGTTAAAGTTGCCCGCCTGAAAATTCTCAATATGCTGGTTATTAAATGTTAGTTGTTGTTTTTTAAGCTCTCCCTATCAAATAGTGATTCAGTGCCCAGGCGAAGAGCTGTTCCCACGCTATTCTAAGCGATCTATCTCTTAGGACAGGCAAGTATGGGTGGAGGTGGGGCATTGAATATTCTATGGCCAAGAGGAATGCTGTGTAGTAGACACGTACCCTTCTCCTTTTCAGGTACGTTGGCCTTTTTATTTCATATACAAATTGGTGTGACAATTCTTCTGGGCAGTTATCGTCTGAGGGTACCATCTACTCCTGGGCAGTGAATTTGTTAGTTATCTATTTTCTTAGCAGTACAATAATACGCAGTTCCTGCATGTGCGAGAGAAAAGAAAAGAGAGCATTTACGTGTTTACATGTGTACGTATGCAAGACAATGTCCTTCAGTTCAGTTATTACTGCAGTGGGGGTAGGGGTCAATGGGCAGGGGGTTTGGGGCTCAACTGGCGGAAGTGTCTTTACTCTTTGAGCGTGTGACCATGGGGTGGGCAGTATGGGTAACACCCCTTTCTTCTTCAGTTATTGTCTCTGGGGAATCTGGGGAGTGACAGGGTATGGGAACACTTAGGCCGTTAGCTGTGGTAGAACTCTCTTCCTCCGTTGGTGATGTTGTTGTTGTTCTCCCAATGGACCTGTCGGTGGCGCTGGGGCGGGTCTGGAGTTTGTAGATCTTTACATCGTGTAGGTGGTTCCAGGCACGCTTGTCCTGTAGCTTTACTGCTCTCGTTGATACCTCCTCTACCAGATGGGGGCCAGTGAATCGTGGACTGTTCCACTTCCTGTTGAAATTGCGAAGTAGTACGTGGTCACCTTTAGCAACTTTACACAGTCTTTCCTTTTCCAATTCTTTATCCACGTCTTCTTGTTGATTGCTGTTAGACCCGCCCCGCGTGCGCTCGAGCTGTTGAGACACAAACACTACACTAGTAATCAAAGAAGACACATATTGGTACATTTCATCACCAAGAACACTCGCTGTACTCTCGTGGTCGGTAAATGCTCTTGATGTTGGCATTAGGGGAAGGCACATTTGACGTCCGGTAACCACCTCGTGAGGGGTGAGGTGGTGGTCGGACCCTGGTCTATTCCTTAGCTCAAATAGGGCTAATGGAAGGCAATGTAACCAACTCTTCTTTGTTGTTTGCTGTATCTTTGCAATTGCCTCCTTTAATAGGCCATTCAGGCGTTCACATATACCGTTGGCCTGTGGGTGGTATGCACATGCAAATTTATGCTTGATGTTCAGCAAGGATGTGATGTGCTGGAACATTTCGTTTGCGAAATGTGGGCCATTGTCTGACCTTAACACCTCGCACACTCCCCACCTGGGGAAGACCTCCCTCACTAGGAATTTAGCTGCTCTAAATGCATCTGGGTGTGAACAGGGCCCTTCTTCAATCCACCTTGAGAATAGGCATACTACTACAATCATATACCTATTTCCTTGACATATGTTGATCATATCAACATAGTCAATATGGAGATGCCGGAAAGGTCCCTCTGGCCGGGGTATAGTACCTCTTATCACCTTTAGAGTATGGCCGGCCGTAAACTGTTGACATGTGAGACAATTGCTGATAAAATTTGACACATGAGAATTTAACTCGGGGCAGAACCAGTCTTCCCTAATTCGTGCTGCAATTACTTCCTTGCCTGTGTGGGCTGGATGATGTAGTTGGCTCAGGGCGGTGTTCAAAAGTGCCAATGGTATTACAACCTTTCCAGTGCCACCCTGGTGCCATAGTGCGTCGGTTGGTGACATTGTGCATCCTCTTTTTACCCATATTTCTTTTTCGGCCATTGGTGCAGCCGCTTGTAGCTCCATAATCTGTGTGGCTGGGAGATGGGTGTACCCTTCTCTTATCAACATCTCCTTAGCCATTCCCCTCCCTCTCCCTCTCTGTGACTCTGGGGGGTTCCATATCTCACCAAAGTATGCAGCATACTTCGCATGTGCGTCTGCTGATGCATTCCCTTTCGAGACGTGGTCTTCACCATTGGTGTGTGCGGTGCATTTTACTAAAGCTAATTCTTGGGGGTCATTTATTACTTCAATTAGTTCAGCCAATAAGAGGGCATGTTGCACTGGAGTGCCATCAGCTCTCCTAAACCCTCTTCTTCTCCATTTCGACAGCCCTGAGTGGACAGTGGATGTAACATATGCGCTGTCGGAGTATATGGTCACTCGTTTGTCAAAGCTTTCCTTCAACGCCAAGACCAGTGCAACTAATTCCGCTGCTTGAGCGGAGTAATGCTGTGGTAATTGTACACATTTCATGGCCACACACACCGGTACCTCCATCATTTTTACCACTGCTGCCCCAGTCCTCCTTATACCATCCCTTTGATCGATAGTTGATGACCCATCAATAAACAAGAGCTCACCTCCCTCTAGTGCGTTTTCTTCAACCTTTCTAGTACATGAGTACATTTCAGTTATTTGCGTACAGTCGTGGGCATAATCTCCCTCCTCAATTACTTCTGCCAGGAACCTTGCAGGGTTGACCGTGCTACATCTAACAATTGATAGTTCAGCTCTGGATAGTATGATCTCATAACCTGATGCCCTCTGCGTGGTTAGGGTGGACTTAGGTTTATTCAATATTGCAAATAGTGCATGCTCCACAAACAGTGTAGTTGGGCACCCCATGGTGATTGCTGATGCTTTCTCTACCGCAAAAGCAGCTGCGGCGAGACCTTGTTCGCAAGGGAAATGACCTAACATCACAGGATCCAAGTGGCCACTGTAAAATGCTACTGGTTTGTAGCCCATGCTTGTTTTTTGAGCCAACACTGCTTTCATTACTGCTGAATCGCAATGTGAAAAGATAAAAAATTGTCGCTCATAGTCTGGGGATGCCAGTTGATATCGCATCTTTTAATTCATCAAAAGCCTCTTTCATTTCCATCGTCCACCCCAGCTTTTTCTCCCCTTTATTAGCTTCCCTTAACGCCTCAAGCAGGGGTCCTATGTACGAACTGTAATCAAATACCCATGCTCTACAGTAGTTGCACAGCCCCAGGAACTGCTGCAGTTCCCTCACTGTTTGTGGCATTGGAGTGTTTGAAATGGCCTGTGCTCTTTGTGGTGCAATCTTTCTTCCATGTTGGGATATAAGCTGACCAATGTAAAGTACCTGTTCTTGACAGTACTGTATCTTTTCCATGTCTACCTTGTAACCTTTTTCAGCCAATATTGTCAACATCTTTAAGGAGTCCTCTCTGCATGTTCTTTCGTTTGTACTGCAAATTATTATGTCATCCACATACTGCAACACTGTGCTTTCCACTTCAATGTTACCAAAATCCATCTGTATTACTCTGTTGAAAATTGAGGGTGATTCGCAATACCCTTGTGGCAATCTGGTGTGCTTCCACTTTGTGTTTCTGTAAGTGAAGCTTGTCAGATCTTGTGAGTCTGGGTGCAATGGTATTGAGAAAAAAGCATTTTTAAGGTCGATCACTGTAAATCGTGATGCTTCTGCTGGAATGCCACACAATATTGTGGCCGGGTTTGCTGCTATGGGATATTCTGCTTCTACTATGTTGTTCAAGGGCCTGAGATCCTGTATGAAGCGCCAAGACCCCCCTTTAGCCTTGCGCACTGGGTATACAGCCGTGTTACATGGTGATTCTGAGGGGACCAATATGCCATTATTTATAAGGGCCGTTATGGTTTCATATATGCCCTCATCTGCCTCTTTTGATAGTGGGTACTGTTTCACTCTGGGGAGTATTGCACCTTTTTTCAATTTTATCCTTACTCCCCCTATACTTTTTATGCACCCCACGTCATAGGGGCTAGTAGTCCACAATGATTTGGGTACCTTTGACATATCCTCCTTAAAGAAGGGGACTGGGGTGCATGCGGGTGCCTCAAGTGCCATTGCAATTTTCTGTGCTACTTGTTTGTAAGCCACTCTTAGCCATATTTCCACACTCATCATAAACACCATTTCACCTTCCTCCTTTTCTTCTGAAAACAGCTCCTCATCTGACACCTGGGTGAGCCTACATCCTTCTGCTAGTGCTATCACTGCCCTCCATGCTCTTTCTTCTCTGTCTTGGGCATGTACAGCAATGTAATCAGCTGTTGCAATAATGCTCTCAATGTCCATTAGAACCACCTTTCCTTCTGGTTCATTAACAGGTGTTTCTGGTCTGAACAGATAGGCTGCTGGCCTCCTCCATATTTTCCCTTCTATCCCTGGCATCCATGCAAATGCCATATCTGTTCCATACTGGAATAGTTCGCCATCTACTGGCTCCGCCCTAATCGCTGTCTGTCCGCAGTATGCTTGCATAATCTGTCGTGCTGTGAGCATGTTAATCCCTGGAGTAGAGCAAATTATGCCGTCCTCAGTAAAGGAGATAGTCATATTCAACCTGTTCATTATGTCTCTCCCCAGTATATTTACTGGTGAGGCACTATAATATAGAAGTGGAACTGACAGGTCATAATCTCCAATAGATAAGGGAATGTTATCAGTAAAGGGAACCAACCCCCTAGCCCCAGAGAATCCTTGGGTGTTCATGGCTTCGCCTGACATCTTAAATTTACCTTCCCTTATGCAAGACCGGGTCGCCCCGGTGTCAACAAGGAATGATAATTTTTTGTCACCTATCGTTACCTCTATGCGTGGTTCCTCCGCACTATTAGGTGTTACTGACAGGATGGGACACACCAAGGCCGTCTGTGGGCTGTCCTATTGAGGGTACAACGATTGGCCATTTCCTGTGTAAGGGTTGTGTCCCAAGACCGTCACCCTACCCAGTTGTGTTTGTTGTGCTTGGGGTTGTTGTGTCGTCGCTACCTGTTGTTGTGGCAGTGAATATGTCTGTGGCTGTTGTTGTGGTATTAGTTGTTGTTGTTCATTTCCCTGTTGCAACGTCTGCTGTTGCTGTATGCCCTGCTGTTCCTGTGAGGGCCTTGGTTGTCCCTGTTCACTCCATGATGGTGTTCCTGGTCTAACTCTACACGTGCGTGACATGTGCCCTAATAGTCCACAACTCCAACACACTGGTGGTTCCCTACTCTGCCATGGGAAGCTCCCTGTGTTGTCCTGGTTTACTGGTTGCCCTGTGGGGTACGAATTTCTAAGTCCTCCCACCTGCTGTTGGGTGTTATATCCGTATCCTCTCCCTCTCATAATTCCTCCTCTCCCCCTGTTATAATTATAATACCCAGCTCCTGGCATTGGGTGTCCTCCTCCCATGTTGGTCGTGTATGGTTGGAGTGGCGGCGCCTGTTGTGTTATAGTCTGTGAAGGTGGTATTTGGGAGGAATCTTGTGCAGCCACTACTTGTGTGGGGCTTTAGGTCATTGTTGTAGGCGTAGTTATTAGTTCCCCTTCCATTGTGTATTTAGTAAGCTTTTTCTGTACTAATTTAGCCTCTTCCGTTTTCCTTTCCTCTTCCTTTTGTTTCATTTTTCCTTGCCATGTCCTGCAATGATGCACTATAGTCAGTTGTATTTCTGGCCATGGTTTTGCTTCCATTCCCACTACTTTCTTTAATTGTTTCTGAACTCCTTCTGGGAGCCCTTGTACTAGTATATGATAAAATATTGCTGGTGTTTTATCCCATTGCTCTCTAGTTTCCATGCGCCACTTCTCTTGGATTTCCTTGATATAATCAACAGGATCTTCATTCTCACGCATCTTGCGGGAGGTAATTGCTCCTATGTCTGATGTGTCTGGGTACTGTACCCTCAGTGCCTGCCATAGTGCATGTCTGCAGTTTGCGAATGGTGCCCCATCATGCGATGTGTTTGTTATTGTTACCCCATGGAATCCCGCTCTCTTCCAAATGTCATCCGCTCTATCCCCTAATATCGATATTAAAAGGCCCTTTACATCTCCTACTGCCTGTTTCTGTCCTGCGGTGTGTTTTTCCATTTCATATATCCAATTGCCCGCACCTCCACTTAAGGATGGAAGCCTGCATTTTATATTTTCTTTATCTGTATGCTTCCAAGGGACATACTGTGGTCTAACCCCTCCTCTCTCCAGAAGTGGCATTAAGTTATGTCTCGTTTTACCCTTTGTGTTCCATAGTATCGAGTCCTCACACCCTTCCTCCTCTTCCCTTTCTTCTACATCGTCAACTTCGTCCGTATTTCCCCTGCTCGTAACTCTTTCTTCTCCATCTTTTCCCCTTCTTTCATCATTTCCTGTATTTAATGTGGGCATGTGTATTCGTCTTTCCTGTCTGCGTCTAGGGAGGTCCCTAAGGCGACATGCATAGGGTGTCAGTTCGTCTGTGAAGGGCGCGAGTTTTATTGTGCGTAAAGAGCGTGAGGTGGTTGAGCATGTAGGGTGCGATGGGGGAGGGCGTGATGGGGATGGGGATGGTGCGGCCTCATGTGTCTGTCTTTCCGCTATTCCTTGCTCTCCCTCCTCACTTCTCTCCAGCTCTTCCTTTCTCCTACTGATCCATGGTGAGTCTGTGTTGGTCCAGGTGATGTATAGTTTATCTAAGCTTTCCCTTTCACTGTTTCTTCCTTCCTTCTCCACTCCTTCTTCTTCCTCACTACAAAAGTCAGTCATAAACGGCACCCCACACTCAGTCTTTTTCCCCTTGATTGTTACTGTTTGTAAGTCTATTAGGTCCAGTTCTCCTTTTTCTCCTTTATCAACCGATCCCCTTTGTATTGATGTTGTAGCTACTTCTGTGTTTCTATATACATCCCCCCATTCTTCACTCTCCCTTCTCCTATCTTGTCTTTCTCCTTCATTTCTCTCCTCCATCTCCCTACTATTTTCCTCCCTTTTCCTTTTTAATTCCTCCATCACTTCACTGCTCATCTGTTCCAATATTCTTTCATCCTCTTTCTTCCTTTCCCATTTCACCCTTTCCCTTTCTACTATACTCTCTATCACCCTCCCTTCTTCGTATTTCTTAGTTGTTTCTGATAGTAATCTCCTCTTCCACATTGCCATTTCTTTTTCTTTTTCTTCTTCTTCCCTTTTCTTTTCTCGCAGCACTACTCTTGATACCCTTTCTGCTGCTGCTTTTACCCTTTCAGCTTCTCTCCTTTGCTCCTCATTTCGTTCCCTTATTTTTTCCAATTCGTTCTTACCTTCTTTCCTTTTCCTCGCTCTCTCTCTCTCCTCCCTCTCGAGCTGTTTGATCAATTCATTCTGCTCATCCCTTAACTTTGCTAGTCGTTCCTCCAAAATCTCTTCCTTTTGTCGTAACAGCTCTTCCCCCCTCATTTCACTCTCCCTGGTATTATCCTCGTCTGTTTTCTTTACTACCTCCTTCTCTTCTCCTGTTAATGAACCTCGTAATTTTAATAATATCTGTGCAGCTACCCACTCATCATTTCCTATTTCCACAGTCTGGTCTTCTCCAGTCCTCCCCTCCCCTGCTGGCATCTTCCTATGAGCCACATATGGTGGAGGGCTGTATGCCGGGTTCGAGTATCCCTCTGCCGCCCTTAACTGTCCTTTTTCTATTTCTCCTAATTCTCTTAAAGGGTACAACCCCCCTCCCTCTGTTTTCACTCCCTTTGCTAGGGGTATATCGTTGCTCGGTTCCTTTTTTATTTCACCTGATGTATTATTCTTTTCTCCTCCCTCTCATTCGTTCCCCGTGTTCTTTGGGTCTTCACTCCCCTTTTTCCCATCCTCTCCTTCCTCCTTAATCTCTTTTTCTTCCGGTATTTCCCCCACAGTGAACATTCCGTTTGGTCCTGGTCGGGACCCTTGGAACATCCTCCATAAGTTAAACACCTCCACGTGGTTTGCCAATTTCTTCCCCTTGTATGTATTGTGCAGATGGTTTAACAGTGAATGTTGGGCATATGGATCGAAGCTACCATTAGGCGGCCACGGTGTTAGCATTTTGTTATCCGTCCCCTGGGTCCATTCTATGCTATACTTAATCAGTTTCTCCCTATGGGGTGGCAGTGTTGTACATATGTGTTGTAGTGGGGTAGTGAGGGTGTTCCCCCACCCTCCCGATCCTGTCCCGTATGACATAGTAGCGCTCCACTTGTTACCCTTCCCCTATCTTGTAGTGGTTCTTTCACTAGCAGTTTACAATATACAGCCTTATATCGTTACCTGGCCCCGTAAGTTTGGGGATTTACGATAGTCCGCTAAGGAAAATTATATAAAAAATATAGTATTTTACATTTGTATATTTTCTTCTGTCTTTCTTTCTTTATACGACACCCTTACGGCCCCCTGCGGCCGAGGCGCACGTAGCCCCCTGCGGCTGCGTACCCCTTATGACGTTCTTATACAGTCGTCCTATTTTCACGTGCTCCTCCTCCTTCTTCTACACTTGCCGTGGCCGGCGTTCTCCGTGCACAGCCACGTTCCCCGTTTTGCCTTTCCCCGATCAACTCATTTACCGTTTATCTCCGTTTCCACTCCCTTACCACACTTCTCTTCCCCACCACTCGCAAAACGAAGATGCCTTGTGCTCGCAATATCCTATGAAAGCCCTACTGGTGACGTCACCGATCTCTTCGAGCTACTGGTAAGTTCTTCATATATTCTTTAAGTTCAAAATACACTTGCAATCTACCCCCGTTAACCTTACAGCTGTCTTCCTGTCACTCCTGGAACAAGGTAACCAATAATATAATCGGACTGCGCACGCTGCGTCGCCTCGCGTGTGATACGCCCCTCGACAGGAGGGCTTAACCAGCCAATTATCTTCCGTATTGGGCAACTAACTAGCTACCGCCTACAGGGAAACGTCATCTACCTATCGAGTTTCTTGCTCGAACAATAGGGATCCTCATCTACTCATTGATCAATAAATGCCAAATCGTAGGAAACCACACACACCCACCCTTACACGTAGTCGCGACCTAGGCCAATCAGTTTCTACGAGCGGCCGCACGTGATGTTTTTGTGCTCCGCCCCCCCCTCGCGTAACGTAGCCGACTGCTCTCGCACTTGTTCGGCTACCATTCATTCCATTGCCAACACTAAATTGTCAAACCTTCGCCGCGCACCTGTGCAACACCTCCCACCTCCCGTATTTAATTCCTCCCCCCTCCCTCACAATCTCACATTGCTTGTTGTGCGTGGCATGCTCACCAAGTTCTCTTGATGTGGGGCCGCTCGACTGCATGCACCCCTCCAAACGGCTCGCCACCTCCCCTCGTCTGGACCACGTCTGGACACTCGCCAACCGCGGGCGGGATACTTCTCAACCGGCTCCCGAGGGCCAATATCCGGATTGCGCTGTCCGGTCTTCTCGCAGCTCCGCGATGGTCCTGTAGTCCTCAGAAGGGGCAACGGCAGAGGGGGCCGCGCCGCCGGGCCTCCTCGCAACGGGAGTACCTGGAAAAAAGTAAAAATAAAAAAGCAGATCTTAAACAGATCTCAGCAGTGCCTCCAACTTGTCGGGGGGGAAATTCTGCCGGGGTCGGCCGGGCCGTCCGCAGACCTCCTGGCAGGGAGGCCCCAACTCCTCCCGTATATCCCAAAAGAGATAGAGTATGAGACACACGCAAGAAGCAAGGTGACTCTGCTGTTTATTAGACAAAAACGGCAGGGATGGGTCAAGGATCGTACGCGTCCGTCCTGACACACACAATCGTGGGGCTCGCAGGCCCTTTTTACCTTAGTATGACGCGCTACTTGCGTCATCTTGGAAAGTTAGCAAAAAACCTAGCGCCACTCTTAATTGGTTGCTCGAGTGGTAGGGTTAGTATAGCATACGTATAGAGAACAATGTTAGTGGTCAAGGGTTAGTCAGGTGATATATCTGGGTTGTCCCTACAATTAGATACATGAGAATTGTTACATGAAGACCCCTGATGATTGGTTAATGTTAATGGCGTCAGTGATAAGAGCCCCATGTTCTGATTGGTGCGCCCGCGAGCTTCCCAGTCTGGGACCATCGCTGTTCCCAGCTCTCGGTGTACCTGTCATTTGCAACAATGTTTCACTATGAGTACGTGCAGACAATGTGAGGACTTATTCATAAGCTGGAAGGCCGACTACTCCCACTGTCGCAGATGTCCATTGAGCCTTTTAATTGTATCTGCCTTGTGTCTTGTAACGAGGGATCCAGACGCCTTTTCTGGCTTTGGCATCCTGTCAGGTTCGGCTTGGTCACGTGAGGTGGGACCGTGTTTGAGGCAGAATTCTGCACAATTAATATTGTTTTTCCACTGTGTGCCTGGTTTAATTTGCAGGTGTGACTTTGACGTTGGTGTGCGGCGTGCGAGGTTGCAACATCGTGCCCTTGATGGTCTGCTTTCGGAATGTGGGTTTGCAACATTGCGACCTTGGCTGTTTGCTTTCGCCGGGCTCATTCTGCAGGATCAGCAACCTGACTCTTGTTCTTTTAACGTCCATGGAAGCTCTTGCTTGCGGCCTACTTAGGCCTGGTGTATAGGTGGAACCGTTTGGTGCACAGGCGCTTTAGGTTATAGTATCATATTGTCTTATGACCAGTATCGTGTCTTCGTTATATTTCTCATTATGGCACCTGGTTTTAGGAGAAGCGTAAGCAAGCTCTTTAGATGGGTTCATGATGCGTCTTGCGTTTCTGCATTTTGAGAGCCTATGTGGAAAATAATAAAGATGCACGTCCGTGAGTATGTCTGTCGCCTACGTCATAGCACTGAGTATATTCTTTGTGTAGATTGGTGCGGGAGTGTCTGGTGTGTATATTTGCACAGGTGTGCTGACCGTTGACTAGGTCGTCATGGCATCTCTAACGACGTGTAGGTTTTAGTCTAGTTGATCCATGCCGCAGGTGTCGGCATGGCCATGGCGGGCTGCTGGGCAGGCAGATGGACACATCCGTATGTTCCTGTACCAGGGTATTTGGTCGTCTGGTAGATGGGCAAACTCTTCTCGTGGCGGGTGCCTGGGCCGTGATCCTTTAGGCAAAGCGCGAGAGTGGAAGGTCGGGAGCCTGGTCTTCCATTCTCCCACTTCAGTGGGTATTCTGATATGAACCACACTATGTCCTGCCGCAGGCCCATTGGTGGTCTTGTTCAAAGGTCCAGTGGCATGGGTGATGTGTTGGTCGAGCATGCTGTGGCACTTGTGTCATGGTAGTGGAGGACCCCAAAGTATCAGTATCACCCTTGTCTCAACTGTTAGAAATGCAGATGACATACCGGTAGTTTTTGCACACAGTGGCTGTGAATGGTGTACTCAGTTATACATTATTTGGGTTACTCAGCATGCAGCCGGTAGGATGTTCGTCACTGCAGGTCTTGGTTGTCAAAGTCTTGTGAACATACACTTCCATGTTTCCTATGTGTGCAGTCCTTACAGACAATGCATTGTCCTGACCATGCTTGTTCTGAGCTGTTCCAAGATGTTTTGGAGGCAAGTGTCTCCATGATATGATGCCCATGTTGTGACTTGTGACTACATAGGCAGAATGATTTGTGCAAATTGTGGTGTGACACTGACCATTTTTGGATTCTATGTTGTCATATGGAATACATAGATTACAAAACAAACATGTTTGACTAATGACATTTCTATGATGTTTTGTCTGAATTTGCGGCAGAGGGCCTTTGTGACATAATTAATCCAAAATTAATCCAAGATGGCCACTGCTACAATTTATTTATCAGAATTTGATCTATAACTACTTTCATCCTATCAAATATTTTCTAAGGAGTTGTTGTCACCATAAAAACTGAATAAAGAAGGTCTTTAACATAATTTGTTACCTCTTATTGTTTAGAAGTTTCTGTTCGCAGTTTGTTTTTCATGATTTCAAACATTTGTATCCTTCTATTGTGTTACAGCTTCTGGTAATTGGAAAGACAATTTGAAATTTTTTTAAGAGCGGTTGAAGCATGACATTTGATTCTATCTTCCATTAAAGTCATTTAAAACTTCCACCATCAGTCAAAAGAATATACTGAATAACAGAGTTGTCCTTGTGTATCTTATGTCAACAAAGGAAGAAATCTCCCCTGGTTAATTCAAAATGTTATGAAAAGGTTATAGAGTGTATTAAGAAGAGAGCCGAGTGGAAAAACAACACATACATGAAAAAAGTATATGACTAAGCAACTTGAATCGAAGCAAAAGATTGTTTGGAGAGCAGTTATGTGAGCCAAAACCATACCCAGCCATGAAGAAGAGGAAGAAGTAGATCGAAACTACACTGCAAGATCAAAAATACCTATGTACGGCAGAAATAAATGCTTCTTTTTCAATAAAGAAGGAAAAAGAAGGAATCAATTATATTTGATAACAACTAATTCAACAGGCAACTGTTTGAAAAGAGCAATGGAACTGTCTAGCAGTGGAACATTGAAGATTCATTTTAGCGATTGTACACATCCTGGAGGCCCTCTCACAAGGGAATGTGCATATCACAAGCTATGTTGTAACACACATCTAGTGAATGTCTTACGATGCAAGCCTACAATAAGCGGAAAGATGAAGCCAAATTCACTGTTTAACAAAGCAAGAAATGTTGAATGTGTATCTTGAATCAGTGATTTTCTCCTTGAAGGCAACGTAACAACAATGGCGGAAATTGAAAAACTTTACAGGAAAATTGCAGCTAACAATGGTTTAGAAGAAGGACAGTTGAAAACAGGAAAACAAATCAAAGGTTTCATAGAAGAAGAGCTTGAATGTATTGGCATTAGTTTTAGTAATCCCAAAAGGGTAGAATAACAGCAGATGTAGCGCTATCTCATGCAGACGAAGAATGTGAGGAAATTGAGAAAAGTATGAGAGTCCTTCTTGAAGCAGCTACGATTTTACAGTGAGCTGTACTAACTTGTGAAAAATTGAATTGCATTTGGCAGATTTTGTTCCAAAGGAAGTTATTTTTTGTGAGTGGTGCTGTCAAGAACAGATGGTTATGAAAAGCAATTCAGAAAAGTGGGATATCACTTTAATGAACAGGGCTCATAAATTGTCACAGATGTTTATATAACAAATGATATCACTATGAGAAGCTTCCTGTGCAAGCACCACTACAACACGGCATACCAGCAAAATGCCTTCGTAAGTGGCAGTTGGGCTCCACATGTTCACAGCTACCTGCAGCAAATTCATCATTCAATTTCTGCATAGCAAAGCAGCTTCTAGAGATTACACCAGAGTACTTCGGTTTGAGATATAGATAGCCAGAGAGGTAATAAAATGCATGGATGAGTGTGGAGGATCTTACAGTCCCTCAGAGTTGGACAGAGGTAGATTTGACTATTGTGCTGCTGAGAACATTTAATTCCTTGAGGATACTCTGTATGGTAAAGGAACTTTGCTTGCATGGTACAGTGATGGTAGTCTATCAGGAGAAAGAGGAGGCAGATGTCCTAAACCCAATTGAAATATCAGGACCATCATGACTGCAGGAGATTCCTTAGTCCCTGTCTGAGATCATGTCTTGCAACATTCCCAAAGTGTGCAGACCACATAATCATGTAAGAAGGCAAATCACTGATTTTATAGAGTGGAACACGGTTATTTTAGATTCCAACAGGCTTGAGAATCAATTTTGGATGATGGCAGGAGTCTTGCCATTTAGTGATTTTCAAGAATGTTTCAATTTGCTGGTTACACATTGTAATCTCACGGAGGAAACTGAGACTGATGAATGTGAGACAGAGCCCAAACCACTCACTACCGTTCCCACTTGGTCAGCTTACAATTCCATTATAAGTGATCCTCCACTAAGTCTGTGAACTCCCACTTATTGATGCCAGCCCAACAAGCACACAAACACAGCCCACATTCATGAAGACGTTGAAGAAATAACACCTGTTGTCAACCCCAGAATCAAAAACAGTTGCAACATTGGATCTTCACCTTTACACTGTCAACCATGCCATCCTGCTCAACCGTCTCCGTGATAACCTGGGTATCACTGGTCAGGCTCTGGCATGGCTGACCTCTTTCCTTTCCGGTCGACCCTCCCAGGTCCAAATGGGCTCCTTCCTCTCTGACATCTTTTTCTCCACCTGTGGTGTCCCCCAGGGATCCAACCTCTCTCCCTGGCTTTTCAACCAGTATCTGGCACTCCTTGCCCACCGCATCGCCGCTCTCTGCCCCTACTTCCAGTGCTATGCGGACGATACCCAGCTCATTTTCAGGCTACCCTCGGCCTCCTCCTCTCCTTCCCTCATCTCCGACTGTCTGTCTGCTATCCAGGAATGGTGTGCCGCCAATGACCTCTGCCTTAACGCCAGTAAGACTGAGATTCTACTCATCGGCACACCCACTCCCTCCTTCCCTGCAGCTCTCTGGCCGGCCTCCCTTGGCCCCCTTCCTGCCCCTACCTGCAAGGCTAAAAACCTTGGGGTCATCTTCGACTCCACACTCTCCTTCTCTCCTCATATATCTGACGTCTCTAAGAAGTCACACTACCAGCTGCACCTCCTCAGAGGTATTCTTCCCTTCCTCTCCTTCCCCCAGAAGCTCACTGTCTCCCGAGCCCTGGTTCTCTCAAGGCTGGACTACTGTAACAGCCTCTATCTTAATCTGCCTGCCTCCACTCTCCGCCCTCTGCAACTTATCCAGAACAGAACTGCGAGACTTGTCCTTGGCCTCAAGCCCAGGGACCGTATCTCTCCAGGACTGAAATCTCTTCACTGGCTCCCAGTGGCTGCGAGGATTAAGTTCAAAACCCTCTGCATTGTCCACAAGGCCTTCTGGGGCCTGGGGCCTAAATACCTTCAACTCTCTCTTCCTAAATATCTTCCTTCACGAGCCCTTCGCTCATCCTTCTCCAACTCCCTCATGGTCAGCCGCTTCTCGAAGCAACGAGCTGGGGGTAGATCTCTCTCCGCAGCAGGGGCCTCCCTCTGGAACAGCCTTCCTGCCTCCCTGAAACTTGAGGAGAACCATCTCCGGTTCCGGAAGCACCTCAAAACCTTCCTCTTCGCTTCTGCCTTCTCTCTCCCTCTCCCCTGCTAAACCTGCTTAACTCCCCACTGAATTCTGCACTAAACCTGCATCTGAGCCACTCTCAGCGACCTCGGTCCAGGTCCCAGCCACTCTCCACTTGCACTGCCTCCCTGGCTCCCCCTGCACTGTGGGACTGTCACTGCATCCCTACAGCCCCCTTCCCAGCACTTGCTCTGCACTTACCTCGCACTTTGCCACCAGCTGGCCCTTTTATTTATTATTTATTATTTATTTATTTTTACGCTACTTACCTTGTACCGCACTTCCCCCCCACCTCCTCCCCCTGCACTTTCTCCTTTTCCCCTTACCTCTGCACTTGCGCGATCTGAATGACACCTGGCCTAGTAGGATCGTTTGTCTGTCTTCCCCTTGTTTCCCTCCCTCCCTGCCTCGTCGCGCCTTGAAACACTTGTGTATAGGCGCGTTACAAATATCATATCATATCATATCATACAAGTATGTTTTAAAATTACCTATGGTTAAAAAAGACTTGTCAAAGAACTGAATGCTTAGACCAGCTGAGACATATAATAATGGCGATGCTTTGAGCTATTGGTTAATTTTTTGATGGTACAGGCATTTAGGCCACCTTAACTGTACTTTATGATGCAAATGTTGTGTTCATGATTCTATCAGGGAAGTTCATAAGGAGAACAGTTGAAGCACAACTTTTCACAATTTCGTAACAAAAAAGTTAAGAGAAAGACAAAAAGAAGATAAAGAAACTCTAAAATAAAATACTTACATAAAATCTCACACACCAATATATTTCATCACATTTAAATATTTCATAATTTGATAAAAACCAAATTCATTTAATAACCTTGATATTTCCAAAGTTAAAACTGTTTCATAACCTGCAGACAGTCTCCACCAAAAATCATTTGTGTCCAACCAGTTAACATAGCTTACAAAACGTGAGAGGTACTTTATCGCCCAACAAACTGTCAGTAAATGTCTCAAATCCTGAGATTCCCCACAAAGATAACAACTCTCCTCCAGAGGCTGTTCTTTTTTATGAATTCACGGGATTTATTTTGTTTGAATTAAGTTAAGACGGAATCTCAGGAATTCAGATCTCCATCTGGCATTTGGAAATCAACGCAAATAAGGCAACACAAAACCCTTTGGCTTGTCTGTGATTGGAAATGACCTAAAAAGCTCCAAATCACTAATCTTTGCTTTGGTTGAAATCCAGTCCGTTTTCATTATGGCCTTTTTTTAACTTTAGGATTTTCATTTAGCTCAGACTCTGATTGTATGCATGTGACCCGTATTTCAAAGGCATTGTTCTTCAGGGCAGAGAGAGTCCCACTATTCCCCTGATCCAGGTGAACTCCCATATCCACATGTAGCGAGTTATTTCTAGGTACCAGGATTAATCTGTAGAGTGACATTACCATCCAGTCTAAATATGCTTTTAGAGATTGTAATCAAAATTCATATCTCAGGCAAGCAATTGGAAGGGACATGGCCGTCAATTCTTGTCCAATTCGCTGTGCGTGCATAAGATGTAATATCCATGCCATAGAGAATGGTCGGAATGACCTTTCCCTTATAGAATGTTATTAATGGAAGCATGGAAAACTTACACATTGAGTATAAGATTGTTTTCATCTGGCACAGAAGTTGTAATGATTGTTCTTCTAAGTCTACATCAAGCATTGTTAATGATGGACTAGATCTTACTCGAAAACCCAGATATACAATTTCTTTTGTGACCAGTAATATTTAATCACTTTATTTCCAGACAAATTTCAGAATCCTTTATAAATGATTCCAGAAGGCTAAGGTGTGTGACTTTGCCGTGTTACTTTGCAGATCATGTAGTGCCGCATAGATGTAAAAAGCAGTCAGCAAACATTGGAGGCTTATGGGCGTGTGGTCCAAAAGGACTAAATTATCCGCATAGGCCATCCAATTAATTGCACAAGTACCAATTTTAGGACTGGCTAGTGCATGAGATGTTAGTGTTACAGCAAGATCTGCTATATAAAGGATGAAGAGGCAGGGCGCCAAGATGCATCCCTGCCTCACACCTCGCTCTGTCGATTTACATGATATTAAATACCCAAGCTCATTTACCCTTACTTGCATGCAGGTGTTTTCATACAAGTAGATAATAATAGCAAATACATGTTCTGGAAGCCCCCAGTTCTTAAGTTTGAGCCACAGTCTGCATCTGTTGACTGTGTCAAAGGCTTTTGATAAATTGATAAAAGCTCCAGATAAAGTGGAGCTGTTCTTGACCAGGATTTATCACTTACAGTGCTCATTATTAAGCCATTAAATGTTGTAGATAATCCCTTACAGAACCCAATCTGATGTTTTGAGATGATACTCCCCACCCAGTCCTCTAGTTTCCTCAATTTCATTCCAGAGAAGTTTTACTTTCCACATCAAGAAGGGCGATCAGCGGTAGATAGAAGGATCCGCCCGATCGCAATTCTTATAGATGGGAATGATAATAGCCTGTCTCCACAAATCCGGACAACATCTAGCGGCTAAAATGCCCTTAAACATTTTGTGCCCAGATAGCTGCATCCTTTTTTAGAATCCTGTTGGTTAGCCCATTGAGGCCAGGTGCCCTGGACCTAGATGATCGGATGATTAATTCCTCAATGGACTCCTGATCAAGGTGTAAGATCCAAGAGGGCTCTCTAATTGGTTCCATGCTCACTGGACTGGGTTTCCTGAATGCATCTCCAGTATATTTGAGGCTAATGGATTCTGAAACCACATTATTCTGGATATATCCCTGAGAAGACTGTTGTCAGTTGATCATGATCCAAAAATTTGGAGAGTTACTTCTTTCTGTTTACCGCCTCTAACATCAGTTGGCCATTGCAATCATTAAACGCGAACCTATGTTGCATGGACCAATTCCTATATGCAGTGCACAACTTCTTTTTCTTTAAGAGATAGTCTGGCAAGGGAATCATTTGATGTTTAAGGGCGTAAATTGCTTTTCTAAGATCCCTTTTCTGCCCGGATGACTCCTCATCGAAGTTGTGCTGATTCCCCTGGAGTTTTTGTCAATTTTTTGTTTTTGGCTCATCAAAGTCACACAGAAACTCTACAAAACCTGCAGGAACGCACTGCTACTCCAGGTCGCATTCAGCAGAATAACTCAGGACTTCCGATAGATTCTTATTCAAAATGGATTCTTCCCTTTTGAGTTGTACAACCCTATTTTTACTAGAATTTACCTTAATAACTGTCCGCTACATGAATTTTTAGGACGAAAGAAGCTGTCAACAGTTTGTGGTTGCTTGAGCCTCAGTCATTTATTTTGAAAGTCTCACATTGGCTGAAATGATCTGCAAAGAGCTTCAGATAATCAATTATTGTACCTGCAGATCCATTGTGCCAAGTGTTTGCAGGAGCCAAGTCCCCATTTGCCAAAAACAAATTCCAGTCCAAGAAAAAATGTTTCCACCTTTCACCATTTTGTTTTCCTACAGAGTTCTCACCTCTCCTGTGTATGTTGGATAGGCAATGTGAATTTAAATCCCCAGACAGCAACAAACTATCTTGTCCATATCTGCAGTTCACCTCTGTAAACAGAGTTGATAGATCTTCCATATTCGTAGATAGGCTAAAACACACAGGCCCCCAATAGAGGATAAAGATCACCAATGATTTTGTTATATTCCCCGGACGGATAGTCAGTTGTTCTGTAATTTTAAAACCATATAACCTGAATCTCTGTTGAAGTCAAGGTTCTTGGAAGAGAACCAGGTCATGGTTACCAAAAATAAACTCAGTCATTGCTTTATTCCTGAAAGATCTAGAGCCCCACACAATCCAGCATATAAAGTTCATCCATTACTTCACTGAAGCAGATCCTCCCCCTCATTTAACTTCTGAAATATCTGTCTCAAGATATCTGGTAGTAAGGACCAGAACTTAGTCTTGTCTGCTAATGGAGATTTTTACCTCACCCCTCACTCCCATTTCTACCAGCAGTAGAACCCGTGCAGTCTCTTCCATCTCCACCATTAGATTTGGTACCATTTCTGCAGACCTCAGATACATTACACAATTTTGTGAACTGGTGATCTGGTTGGGTAGCCGTGATCACTATTGCCAATGTTTGTATTTTGGGAGCGATACTCAATATTGCATTGGCACCCATCCTAGTCTTTAGAGCTACTTCTACTATATGCAGAGAGTCTTGATAGGGAAAACATACATATTCAGTGTCATGAGAAGAAATCAAAAATAAATCTGGAATTTCCCTCACCATTGACAATGTAGTTCTATGATTTAACACCTTGTCACCATCTTGAATGCTCAATTGTCTTAGCCAGATTATAGACGTTGCAAAGGGCTTGAGAATATGTGTCTTCAACTCATCTCCCTGATCATAGTGGGATGTGACAACCTCTTCCATGTTTGAGCAGCCTGCATGAGCTTCCCCAGTTTCTGCTGCCCTCTCAGACACTGTTCATTATTTGATTCTTGGGTTTTTCCTGTTTGTGCATTCAAGACAATTCCCAAGGCCAGAGTCAGCACATTTGAATTCCTTATTGATTGATTCTCTGCCTGGATTTTGCCATTTAGATTCAGGTTCAAATTCTTTTTATCTCTGTAGAAAATGGTTTCCCACCAAGTCAACTGGATGGCAGGCTTTTCTGTTTGCATACCCACACTTGATCTTTGTGGTTCTAAGACTCATCTGTGTCTCTGCTCTTTGTGACAAAAGCGTTGATGTCGGTCCTTGTTCTACTGTTTGTTCATCACATAAATCGACCTGTTGACCAAAGGTCTTAGTTAAAATTTTGCATAGCTGGCTTCCTGTCCATTGTCACATATTCTATTTAAGGCTCAGAATTTGTTTTAACTTTCTGCCATTTTTGCCACCTTTCCTTTGTATTTTTGATTTCTGCTCTAAACCTTATTACTGCTTCCAGGGCTTGTTTGGGCTTCTTCTTCTCGCCCTTATATTTTTTCCTCGTTTGCTGACACAATGGATTAGGAGGCATGGTTATTAATTCCCCAGAAGACCCAGGTTGATCCATTCCCAAATGTGGGGCATCCATGAACTGGGCCAACCCAGTGTGTCATCCAGAATAGAATTTATGGTGTTTACCTCTCAGACTGTTGAAGAACCTTGAAGAATTAGGGTCCCTGAAGGCCATGATTTCTCCTCTCATTAATTCACGTTGGTGGTTTATACTCAATAAATTATCATTACATTTCACAAGGGTGCTGATTGATCTTTGTTGGATAATTTGAAGTATTTCAAAGCGTCCATCAATTAAATGTTTATTGCACTTTTTAAACCAACCAGTGATGAATCACAGCAACCCAATTATGTGGCCAGCTCAAGAAGATTTCCTGAATGGGTTTGTACTTCACTTTTCAGCAGCTCAAACACATTGACCAAAGAGATCAAGAGAAAGTTCAACAGAGAGAGTGTTGGCTCTTATGGATACTTCAAACAAGGAGCCATTTTGAACAGGGTCCTGTTACTGATGCTTTTATTAAGAGTAAAAGCACCACTGTTTGTTGGTGTGGTAGACCCCAGTGAAATGTTCGCTTGGAGAGAGCGGATTGGTCTAATCCTTCATACAATGCCCCTATTAATTATGTTATCCTCCCCTGTTTGAATCTCCTATCGAGGAAGCTACGTTAAAAGGGGCAATGTTTATTTTAACATAGTAAGCGTTAAAATATCAGCATCTCCAAGACTATGGGCCTCATTACAACCTCGGCGGTAGCCATGCCGCTATTGGTGGCATGGCTGCCGCCGAAACCACCTCCAGGTCCGGGTTCCCAGAATGAGAAATTACCGGGCCATTCCGAGTTCGGAGGGCCCGGTAATTCCTCCCTCCAAGGACCCGGACCTTCCCCATTCCCATTTCAGACCCATAGGGCGGAATGGGAATGGGAGAGGGAGCAAACAACGGGCCGATTACGAGTTGGCCCATTGTTTGCTCCCTCTTCCCCTCGCTGGACCCGGTAAGCACGCCTGGTTTTACCTGGTTTTTTACCAGGCGTGCTTACCGTGTCCCGCGAGGGGACCTCATAATGTGGCGGAGTGGGTTTAACGGGTCCGCATCCTTTTGCGGCACCTGTTAACCCATTCCGCCAGGGTCGTAATGAGGCCCTATGTGATCTTCTTTTTAAAAAAAACTCTGTTATTTTACTTTTCATTGATGTTGTAGAAAGGGTATATTCTAAGTTGTTTCTAAATGCTTTACATAAGGTCCACTTCTTGTAGGGGGACCCCAAAACCGATTTGAGATCAACTCTTCCTCAACAAAAGGACAAGCATGAGACGTTTCCTCCTATTAATGTTCGGTGTCTCTGACCCTGATTGTTTTCAAGTCATGATGCCTCATCCATTTCTGGTGCTCTGAGATCAACTGTCATGCTCCCGATTCTTAAATTGTATATCGTGGTCATTAAGGCCACGCTTCTAATGGATTTTACAGGCAGATAAGTGTTAATGTCAGTAAACCTATTTTTCTTTCTTTGTCCTGCTCTCCTTTTTTATATTATTCTTACGTTCTTTTGTATTATATGTGTTGTTTAGCACTTTGGACTGACATAACAATAGAACCAAAAGTTGACACAAGTCACAGTTTAAATCACCCTCTCATTAAGGTTGCCCGTGACTTATAGGGTCGCTATAGTGAACGGTGTGACTGAACTGCATTCAGTGTTAAACATCCTGAATGCCACCAGCCCACAGCATATACACTGCCAACATGTCCAACTCTTCCAAAATGCAAGATATTCTCAAGAGACCTTACTTCCTCTAATTTCACATTAGGAAGTGGCTTTCATCAACAGACTAACACTAGCACACAAAGCACACACAGGCATGTAAAGGCATAAAAGCATAAAGCACAAAGCTGTTCACTTTTCTTTTGTAAGATTTAAACCATGCAAGTATTCAGATCTGCGCCCTGACAATGCGGTTAAGCCTACTAGCAGACTCTCATTGTGCCTGGACTGGACTTAGCTGCCGTGATTACTCTGGAGTTAGTGTCTCCACTCCAGCAAAATATGGAGGGTTATTTGTACCCCCAAAGCTCGCCCTCGCCTTGCTCACTGCTCGGCTCTACTGCAATCTACTGCAATCCACAGTACACAATCCATTTTTGGATGCCTCTCCAATGCCACTCCAGGGCCAAATAGTGCAAGAGCTGGACCACGGTACAAGAAGATACAAAGAAAGAACCTTGCTGCGTGAGAAAATGGCGCAAAGATGCTCAAGGGATCGTCAATTGTACATAATTACACTGTGGCAGTTCTGACAAATATGAATGTGATGGCCAAAATGGAAGAATTTGAGACTAAATAATCTATAAAAAAAAAAAACAACAGTCAGAGTTGCTCTTCAGTACATTCATATGGTGGACACAATGTTTCCATTTATCGGATCCGTCCGGAATGCAAACTGGAATTTACATCTTGCATCACTTGAAGAGATTGTTAAGTACGTTTTCGGCCTCAATTTGATCAACTACAAAAGTATGATAGCATGGTACTTACCAGAAATTAAACAGCTTGAAAGCAAACACTTGTGGAGTGAGTTTCAGAAAGGCAATTGGTAGTAAGCAAGACAAAAATACCCTTTTGTGTTTTAGTTTCAGATGAAGCTCTGGACCATCCAAACAGAGCAATGAAAGTACTTGGTGTGTGGTTAATATTACTCAAAAGAAAAAGGCTCTCACACAATTCCTGAGCTGTCAAGTCAAAAACAAATTGTAGGAATCACAGATTATGAATGGTCAAAGCATCACCACCTAATAGCATCCAAAGAAACACGCCAAAGGGAAGATGTTTAGCAGATCTACACTCAATCATGACATTGGCAAATCCTGTGAATTATGATGGAAAAGAACCCATCAACATCTCGACAAAGGCAGTTTTTGATTAAATAATTCAGAAGGACACATCAAGAATGAGAGAAAAAGGTTACCAAATGTAATACAGCTTTAAAGAAGACCAGATTGAATCAGACAGTTGTAGCCGTTGGGCACCAATGTAAAAAGAGAACAAAAGTATCAGACGCCATAGTGCAGTTGAAGGCAGTGCGTACTTTGTTCACATGTTTGCTGATTGCTTCACGAAGTCGAACTGACATTGATCTACAGTAATCTTGAGCAATTACAAATTATCTGCAATATCTCTCTTTCAATGTTCATCTTAAATGGTACATTGATTTTAGCTGCAAACAAAACCAAGCTGATGAAGATACTGGGAGAGGAACAACATACAGTGGTTTCTAACAACATGACATATGTATCTTCATTCGATACTGAGGACAGATTATCTGTATCAGAGCAAACATATTCAACAGCTGTCCTTGACAGAATGTCAGAATTGCAAGCACTACCTAAACTGTTGCATGTGAAGACATGCAATAACCTAGCAATTGAATTCAACAAGAAAAAAGAACCTTATCTGCTCAGGCATTATGACACTAATTTAGTATTTGCTATCTACCTGGAAAATTCACTGAAGAACTCCATGTGAAGGAAAAGAGCTGGAAAAGCTGCACCTGTTGAGTACAAAATCATGGATTGTGCAAATATTGATTTTTTTTTCATGAGAATCATCCTATTGCATTCTAAACCTACAGATGAGTTAACAGCTTACCTCTCAAATAAAGCAATTTGCCATGCACAAAGGATTAAAAGATGTCTGGTAGCCAGTTGGAGAAATTAAGCCAAGTCATCAGATGGAAATTATGTTGTAGACATTGAAAGCACACAGAGTAGGCAGACACAACAATAATGTTCACCCCCTTTTTAGCTGATACCATTGTTTTTGTCCTTTTACTGTGGTGGTTGTGGTTTTTCCCATATGAGAGCATGTTTGTCACAGAGTTGGAACTAATAGAAGATTTATACATCTCAAATGTGTGTGCTCCTGCTTAAAACCTACAAAAGTGCAGGCATGTTCTGTTGTGTGTGATGTTACCGGGTGCTTTACGAAGAAAGGAAAACTATCTTTTTGGAAAGTTTTCAAGACATCAGAAAAAGAAATCCTTGAAGCTTTGGGAAGACTTGGATATCTAGGAAAATTTAAGAAAGAAGATGAACGATTGATAGAGTGATTCATTTGTCAAGTGTACTTGCCAGGAACAAAGATATTGGACATTGGTCAACTGCGTTGGAGAATGTTCACAAAAAAGAGATGCAAAGTGAAAATCTGCAAGCAACAAGATCCTCAACAACACCATACATTTTAAGGACTCATTAACAGGTGAGAGAGCGGTGAAACACTAATCAACAACACCCAAAAGCCCCAGAGCCATCATAATTCGGGTGGGAGAAGGAAGATAATCAATATTCTCATACTATGTGTACACTTCCATGTGCACCACAATAAGTCATGCAGCTGTTACAGTGTGCAACGGTCAAAGGACAGTGTGCTTTGCATTGCAAATGCCGAGCTCAGTCCCTTAAGTGCAAAAAAATTTGCAAATCTAGTGGCAACAATGTGTTGTTTTCAATGATGAAAAGTGATAACTACAATTTTGTAGATGATGAAAATGAACATAGAATTTACTGTAAACTGTTGTGAAAATCATGACTATCTCACTATACTTGCTGCTTAATATTGATAATGGCATAATGCTGCAACAATTATTAATTCTGTGTTCTTGCTAATCATGATGGATAATAAGTCTACCTAGGTTATTGATACATAGTATATAAGCATAGCAATTATAGAAGGCTTAGAGCAATGTATATAAATGAGACCATTGCTGTGAAACCAGAACAACTGATGGGCATCACATGTCCGCTTGAGGACAATGTGTGTGCGCAACTGAGGCACTAAATAGTGACAATGTATTATATGCTGACCACTGATGGTTACCCATTCTTAGGTGCATATGTTCTCATTCCAGGCTGCACTGGTGCACACGGTTCAATAAAGAAGGTGCCAAAATGTGGCAGGGAGCTATGGTGCTTTAGCCAGGATACCGGCAAACTGAAATACTGATACCGGCACTCAGTCAGGTGGAATATCCACTGGATTATGAGTGCCAGTGTCAGTGGTAACTCCACATTACATGGAGTCCTTTAGGACTCCATGGGGGAGTTTGCCGGTATTACAGACGCTGGTCTTACCAGCGCCTGTAATATCAGCGATTTCTGCAGGTAAGGTGCAGGAATGACTTTCAGCTCTTAGCTGGAACCTCACTGGCAAATTTGCAGGTGGCCACTGCAGAAACCTGTCGGTATACAGTATCACTGCCACGTTAATTCCGCACCAGCCAACATGTAATGCGACTCACTGTTTCGATGGTTGCCCTATTTTCTTATGTATTCACTAACTGTGTCAGGTGTGTTGTGATATGTTACATGCTCATGGGTAAGCACAGTTGTACTGGGAAAGACGGATGAGACTGTCACCCATTGATGTCCTCACAGTACTTCTTCTCCCTATCGCCTCCTTCCCTCCGCTGCCTCTCCTTGTACTTCACTCACTCTATTTTTATTTGATTTAATTTGATTTACAGTTTGCATGCAGTGCTGGCTTGGTTTTCCTAGGCCTCATTCTCCCCCTCTTTGCACAATTAGTTATATAAATTACATGTATACAAACATCTCATAAATAAAATGTCCTAAATTCATACAGGAAAATGTCAATGCTCAAAACCTTGCTCGTCACAGTGTCTGGTTACTCTCCCAACTTGTTACTCTGACTTGGCATCCCCCTTCCGGATGAATGGTTTGTCCATACAGGGAAATCTAAACAAATCAAAGAGGGGCCCAAACTGAGTGAATTCGTTTTGTAAAATAGAAATTGAAATTCAAGATGTTTTAGGGAGAATGTTGTATTCAGTTCAGGAGCTAATATTTTGCCTGTCTCTCCAATAAAGACATATCATCACCAGAAAGGACCTTGAACAGGAAGGGTTGGACTCAGTGTAATGAAGATTACCAATATGTAATTGGGACAATTTTACTTTTTTTTAAAACTCCTGGAAACATTACACTTCTGTTGCTATACACATATCATGGTACAAAACATTGTTTCATTAAAGTACCCAACGTTGGGCAATTGTATAGTCTTTTCTGCTCTCAATTTAACATCCTAGAGGGAGAGACAGTGTGGATGCCGACATCAGTCTCATTAACTATCGCCAAAAAGTGGAAACATTGTTTACAGAATAGTATAAGTTTCTTGTTATTTTGCGCGCCTATGAATGAGCAAAGGCACACCATTTCTGTCGCTAACCTTTTAAAGACACGTTTGCATTAGTGTTCAATTATGATCTCTCAAAAAAGCCCCTTGAAAAGGGCGTACTGTGGCGCAATCACCATTATGCTGTTCTGCTACTTTTCCTACCACTAGGCCAACAGAGTCTCATGCTGGCTCGGCGTCCGTTATTTGTGCATCATCGTTGTGCAAACCTGCATTTTTTACATATGCAACACGAAATAAATCCTAGAAGAAATGCATTTTTGTGTGGGACCGGAGACCCCACACAACACTGAATAGTTGATTTGAACCTGGACTGTTGGTTTCAGAGGCAAGAGCTTTCGTCATAATTTTACAGCCGCAATTAAACTATCCACTATATAAATGAATCACAAGGTCTCGGGAGGATTGCTCAGGGGCAAAGTCCTCTCCTTGGAAGCAAGACAGGTTTGATCCCCAGGACCGTGCTTAGAAACCTCTGGGTATTAAGTGCGTAACAAATAACCAATTATAAAGAGGCAGTTCACGAGAATTCACTGTACTATAATGGTCTCCGACAGTAACCCCCATTGGGTTGCATTATGAGTGTTTAATATCATAGTGATTTTCTGGTCCATTTACAAATTGAAGAAAAGTAAAATTAAATTGGGTTCTTATATGGAGCTTCATGCCAGAGTCCATCCTCTAACTGCACAACTGGGTTTTGAACCCGTGCTGCTGAGCTTTGTTTTGCTACCAAGAAAAGTGTCTTGCTCCTGAGCTATCTTCCCAGACGGGCACACATTAGCAAGATCTCTCACTTTTGTGAGTTTCAGCCTTGCAAGCGAGGATTACTGTTTTTCCCCCACCTCAGAGTGAAACAATAATTGGGTGCTGTGCCTTATTTGATAACAGTGCCCTGTTATTAAACGGTTATAGACCAAGGGAGGGGACATTATCGCCGCAGGCCAGAAATTATAGAAGGGTTATATCCCAAGCAATAATGACCCCTCCCGAAATTTATTAGGCTGTTAGCACATTATGGTAATGGCAATACATTCTTTGGAGTTTTGTTGGTAAAGTAAAAACATTATTTTAATAGAGAGTAAAGTAAAAAAGAAAAAAAAACGAGTTAGTCAATTGCATGAGTTTTTATTTTGTTGTATTTATATAACAAAGTTGTCTTTATAAGTTGAGCATTTTAATTGCAAACTTAGCTAAACTAGAGCAGCTTTAACATGAGTGTGCTTTAGATGTCATGTAAAAAGTAAATTGTTTCTCTGTAAGAAAGTGATCCATTTCTCTATGTTGTCGCTTTGTCTTTGGTCTGTTAAAGAGGACGTTGCAACAAAAAAAGGTCAGCCCATAGAAGAGGTGTCTTGTTGAAAGAAATATTGCCTAGAAATTGCATTGTTGTTTCCCTGTTTGCGTTTGAAGACATACAAGTTTGGCTGTAGCCTTGCTGGTAAAACCAGCAGGCTGGCGCCATTTTTTTTTTTTCCAGCGCCCGCGAATGGGCAATTACCGGGTCATTAAGGCCCTGCTGGACCCGGTAATTAGCCATTCGCAGGCGCTGGAATGGAATGCGCCCCATTCCCATCTGAGCCCCATAGGGCTCAATGGGAATGGTGAGGTCAGATGAACCGGTACTATTCAGAATGGTGCCAGTGCAGCCGACACGCTGTGCTCGTGGGTGCCGCTCTGCCCGCCTGGTGAGACCTGGCGGGCAGAAAGGCACCCGCAAGCACAACTCGTAGTTTGCCGGTCCAGGACCTACGGTGCCAACAAGCTTACCGGTACCGTAGTTCCCGGACTGGAACAGTTGTAATGAGGCCCAGACTGTTCAGAATTCAGTCAATAACAGTACATATTGACTCCACTGTTTGGATGAGAGTAGCTCAATAACGATTTCCATGTGCTAATGCTCTTTCTGGACTCCACAGTATGTGCTGCAATGGAAGCATCACTATCTACTGTTATGTATCCCTCAGAGTGCAGGCACAGTGCTTACTCCAGCCTCATAAGCCCTTCCAAAGGCTTCATTTCTTTTCTCCTATTCAGCCAATGGGGAAGATTGGGCAAAGGGACACAATAGACATTTCTGTCAGACAGTAAGTTCTGAATATCCTTCAAAACTCTGTAAAATGAGAGAAAAAATATCCTTTGGAGATATGCTTAGTAAACTAAATAATGAAAGAGACATTGAAATATAAAAGCTAAATTGTGCATTGTTCATGCTAAAATAATAAAATAATGCACATCATTTGAATAACATTATAATAACAGGTATGTTTGTTCTTTGCACTCACATTTTCCGATGCCTTGGTATATAAATTGTTCTACTAATACTGTCAAACCCAATAGATCTACATTTGAGAGCTATGTAATTAGGGACAATTACTCATCAGTTGTGTGGAGTTGACTTCTTCCTAAGTGAAAACTGTCTTTTTCATTTTATCCGCTTGATAGGAAGAGAATTGTGTGATAATGGACTAAGCAACATTTATGACTTTGGAAGGGCACATCGGCGATAGATAATTGGGATGCTATATCATTCCGATTTAAAAAGCTATTTGATTAAGAGCTTTCTACAATAACCAGGTTAAAAGGATCATTACTGAATTTAACAAGTCGGACAAACCTACGTTTGCAGTCATTAAAAAGACCGGCTATTTACTGCATTTTGAAAAGATAGAAAATAAATTTGCAAACGCCTTTATCAACCATCCCTTTTTACATGATGTTTCAAAATCTTTTATAAACTTGATATACCACATACTAAATGCAGTGTCATCATTTTTGGCCTCTTGTTTTCTTGATATATTACACGGCCTGCGGTAGCGGGCGTGTAGTAATGGTTAAGTTGCTCAACTCATTAAAAAAGCACTATTTGGGCGGCTTATAACTTCGCTCCCCATGGACGAATCCTTAACAAACATTGCAGAAAATGTATACGGCCCACTCTGAATTCTTTTGGCAAGTTTGGGGAGGTTTTCTCAAGGGGGCGCAACCTTATAGGGGGGTCCCAATTCTTTTTTTCTTCTATAAACGCAATGGAAAAGAAATTTTGCTCATGCCTACAGCCCAAACCGCTGGACGGATTTTCACCAAATTTGTGGCTGGAGTAGCGACTTGGTCCTGAAAGCGTGCTTTTGTAAATTTGGTGTAAATCCATCCAGTAGTTTCCTTTAAAACCGACCAAATGTAGGTCACAAAAATGTAGTGATATCGGGGTCCAATCTTCTGACCCACTTCCCTGTTCGCTTTGTGGACAGGACTACGATTGGTTCGGAGGGCTGCGTGATGTCCACTGACAATCAACACGCCTGCTGATTGGTTGGCGAAAAGCGTGATGTGCGTCATATTTTTCTGAAACACCTGCCATGTTCTATCTGCAGATACCCACGCTGTCCGCAGATGGCGCGGTGAGGAACAGGGATGGGAAACATGTTTTAGGTCATTTGGTGTTGGGAAGAGGGGCTGGGAAGGGTGGGGGAGTGAACAATGGATGAAATGAGGCTATTCGTTTAGGTAGATTAAGAGTGTACGGGCACGGCAGTCCACGGACATCGCGGAAGTCCGCGGACAGGGCCTTGCGCAGCCAGCTTATCTGGGGACTACGGGCAGGCTTCATTAGGGTAGGGGAGTGGAATGTAGATGATATGAGGATGTTTCCATAGGATAAAGAAAATAGGCCATGCACCCAAGAATGTAGGCACTGGCACAAGTACTGCAGTCTCATACGGCCATGCAACCAAGAATTTGGCCACAACTATTGCAGTAGGTAGTGTTTGGTGGGCAGTTGGAGAAACATGTTTTGGGTTATTTGGTGACTGCAAGAGGGCTTGTTAGAGAAGGGAAGTGGAATGTAGATGATATGGTGATATTGTGATTCGTGAAAAATAGGGTTGGCAGTCTATTTTGTTGTCTGCAGATAGCATTTGTATTGGGAAGTTAAGGGCAAGTTGTGGTGTGGTGGTTGTGGCCGGTGGCCAGATTCTTGGGTACATGCCCATATAATGATGTGGTGCTTGTGGCCAGTCCCTAGACTCTTGGGTGCATGTCTGGAGGCCATAGGCCATGCACCGAAGAGTCTAGGGACTGGCCACAACCACCACAGCATAATACGGCCATGCACCCAAGAATCTGGCCACTGGCTATAAGCATTGTATAATATGTGTACAGGAATGGAATTTGGCCATTGGAATGAACCATTACAATACTATGTGTATAGTCATTATACATACTGTATAGGCAGTGTATACATGTTGTAAAACAGTGACACAATACCATTGAAGTGGTACTTTTGATTGATGTACCATTGTGGGCACAGATGGACTTTGTTGTACATGGTAATGCAGGAGAAATCTTTGCTTCTTCCTCTTTGAAAAAAACATAGCATAATATGTTAGGTAAGGTACTTCACAATGTCTCATTGCACACAATCTCACATATTCATGTACTTTTTAGACCCTCATAATTAGTACATTATAAGTACTAAGCTTCAAACAGCATTACTGTGTGTTTTGCACAGTTGCTGTGTTTGGTTGCATAATCATTGGGTCTGTAGGAAAAAAAATCCATGTAGGATTTAAAAAATCCTAGTAAATGAATTTGAGTTTACGTGTCACACTATGTTTGTTTTGAATTGTGCAGTACTTACAGGAATGTTTAAGGTGCACAAATAAGTGCATTTGCTGTTACAAGCACTGCTGCAGTAGGAAGAATTGAAATGCTGTTTTTTTTTTCTTTTCGAAAGTGCTGGTGGTATGGCTGTAGTTAGATACTAGTTGGTATATTTTAACTGTTTATATTTTTGCAATTTTTTAAAATATCCTTTGATGCATTTTGATTCCTGTTGGTGGATTTTAACTGTTTCACTATTGGAAGTAATATCGCAGTACTATGGGTGTAGTTAGGTACCAGTTGGCATATTCTGACTGTTGATAGTTTAAGAGTTTTGAAGGGTATGTTTTGAAGCACTTTCATTCTTGCTGGTGGATTTTAACTTTTCCACTATGGGAAAGTAATATTGCAGTATTATGGGTGCAGTTAGATACAAGTTGGCGTATTCTATCCTTTGACAGTTTTACAGTTGTGCGGGGTATGTTTTGAAGTACTTTCATTCCTGTTGGTGGGTTTCGAGTCTTTCACTATTGGAAAGTGATATTGCAGTGTTATGGGTTCAGTTTGATACCAGTTGGCAAATTCCAACTGATGCTACTTTTATAGTTGTGTAGGGTATGTTTTGAAGCACTTTCATTTCATTTGGGGGATTGCAATGTTTACATTATTGGAAACTAATATTGCAGTATTATGGTTGCAATTAGGCAGTAGTTTGCATATTCTACAGTACTTTTATGTACAATTGGTGAAACAACATTAGTGTGTGTTTTGCACAGATGTTGTTTCTGTGTGCATAATCATTGGGTCATTGGGGAAAAACTGTATGGCATTATCAAACATGTACAACATGACATATACATCTGTTGGGATACTGAAACAGTTTTCCATTTACCAAACAGCATTCTAGTGCTGTAGATGTAGTACCATACCAGTTGGTGTATGCTAGGTTTTGTAGTTTTACAGTTCAGAAGGGTATTTTTATAGCACTAAAACACCTGTTGGTGTCTATTGTGCACTAACCTATGATAGTTTTACAGGTCAGTGACTAAATTTAGGTTTAAGGAATATTAAGTAGGCATTTGTTAGATTTGCTGGAAATCTATGTTTTAGAGTAATGGAAGTGTTATTGCATTCAAACCAACCACATCTTTTTTTAATGCATGCAGTATAGTGGTTTGCACTGGTTGTGGCACCAGTGAGGTAGATTTTGCCCTGTGTTGTGAAGTTTTTCTTGCCAAGAAATACTTGCCTGTAGGTGAAGCTAGTAAGCTTGCCGTTGTTTTTGGTACCATCTGCGTTGTACCCTAAAAGTATTACTATTACATATTGGCTATGTGAGTTTATGTGTAAGGTGGAAGGATTGTCTGAATTGCAAAAAGTACATAATATGTCATGCTTTGCATTTTACACCAGCTACTGAAATGAAATGGAATGGATTCACAATTAGGTATAGATACATACACAGATAGTTAATTAGGGACATGGTTGCAGAGAGTGCATGTATGTTTCCACGTATATGAAATCTGGAAGGTATGTTTTAGCTTTCTAGTACTTGCAGTAATTACATTAGAAATGCTTGTGGATCTTCCTGTGTGCTTATGGAGAATCTTACAATTCCCACACAATAGTCCAATGCTTGCCTTATTCCTGAGACACTGTAAGTGTTGTCACGATTGTTTGTTGCATTTCTGTGAAGGAGGAGCATTTGCAAACACAACTGGTCTGAGCCGTTCAATTAAATGTTTTGAACAATTGGTGGCAATTGGAACAGAAGATTGATTGCTACATTTGCATAGCAATTTACACCAGTTGCGTTGGAAAATTTAAATGGACCAGAGAGTTCTGTGTCTGTGTCATTTGCTGGACCTCCACTTGTTTTTTTAGAAGACATATTTCTCTTTGTTTGTGATGTTAGATGTGCACTTGCGTTTGCACTACATCGTTTTGTGGTTATGCTACTTGATGGAGTCGTAGCTGCTTTCAGCTTCTTTTGTGGTACTGTTAGGAGATCTCTTATAAGTTCTGTTTGCATTACTTTTCTTTTAACAAGTGTACCTTTTTGAGGAACAGGGCACATATTGAGATGGGGTGTGTACAGTGCACGTAGTCTGTTGTACTTGTTAGGGAGAATTCTCTCTTTAGGCTGAATTTCCTAACCTAGTGAGTCCCCCAGCAGCTTTGCTGGATTTCTGGAGTTTGTTTTTTTCTCCTGCCAAGAGTGAGACTCTTTTTCTCCCACTCTTGGACATGATTTATGGTGTTACTTTGACTGTTTATGTGTTTTATGGGCTATGGGGTCCTTTACTCCATAGGGTCTCATGTGTTTTTACTATATGTGTTACACAGCACCCTCCGTGCAGTGACACAGGGGTGTCATAGTGACACCCCACCATAGACTCCATACCCTGGGACTGACTACTGTTTCCCAGGACATGTAAAGTCACCATTGGCTTTACTAGTCCCAAATTATTAATAGAAACCGGTACAAACCATCATATTGTGGATGTACTGGTTGGGGCAATTCGATTGCCCCGGGGTCTGTTAGTCGAGGGGGCACGTCTCTGTCCCCCCTGATCGAGTTTTGGCTGGTGGCAGTGGATACTATTTTTTATATTTGACCGCGAATATATCCCTATGGGATTTTCCCATTGTTCGGGGCTACGAACTTTAATTATTTAATTCTCATAGCCTCGAACATACCGCCAGTTTATTTAATTAATATTAATTCACAGGTTGGTATTTTTTGCCAGGACTCGATTCTAAAATGGCGTTTGTGTTCTCTTCTGTGACTCCAACCCAAGTCGAGCCCTTTGTTCCACTTTTTGGCGGGCTTCTCCATAGAAGCCTCCAAAAGTGGTGCCACTCTGTCTGGGTACCACAGTGGGTGTGGGAGGGGGTTTAGGCACCCTGGACTGAGTTACCTTGGTAACTCAAGTCGCACTCTTGTGTGATTGGCCCAAGTGGTGAGCCGGCCGGCTCACCACTTAGCATGTTTGATTGACATCTAGGCTGAGTGAATGGGGGTGTGCTGCATAAAAGCAGGGCTTTGGGGACTGGAACTTCAGAAGTCGCCACAGGACCTGAGAATCCGACGAGGGAGAAGCTGAGCCGACCTACCACGACGACACCACCAGTGGAGCCCTGCGGAACCGACTCACCACTTCCCGACGACAGAGAAGATCTCCCGACTGGAGAGGCTTCTTCCCATGACTGATGGGCACAACCAGTTTACCTTATTCTCTTCGCACGCCAGCCCGGCTTGTGGTCGAATTGCCCATGCCAAGCACCCCAGCAACCGGATAGCCACTTACCACTGGACCGCGAATAAAAGGACCGCTCCTTTTAACTGAGAACTCCGCGGCTGGTTTCTTCCCTGGCAGTGCAACATACTCCTGTCTTCCTCCCCGACGAGATCCTCTTTTCCCCCGGACGAAGCACCGACTTGCATCCGCTTCCAGGAACAACTGTCCCTGCTGGAGTCTTCTCACCACTTTAAGGTACCATGTCCGCCAGGCCTCCCTTTCTAAAGATTGCTACAAGGTAATAATAACCCCTTAACCTTCTGGACTGGGCTGGCCGCCTTGACCCTCTAACTGGTCCCTTTCTTTGGTCCAACCTTTACAAGACTCTTGTGCACTGCAACCGTGTGACCTTGGACACATTTCGTTTTGATCCCCTTAAAGTGGATCCGGCCTACTGACTCTAAACTCACGGTGTCACTTTGCCTTCCTCTCTTGTTGTGTTAGTGAAAAAGTGTTGGGATCTGTTTCAATTTATTCTCTGCTTTTCTCTCCCTTTTAAAACAAATTATTAGAGTGCCATCTACGTTAAGCGCTCACCGCTGTCTGAAAATAAGTGGGGCTTTACTTAAGACTTGTCTAATATTCTTCTAAGGGAGAGTATATTTTTTAGTGACCGTGTTTTTGAATTGCTTACTATTAGTGCCTGTGTGTTTTTCTAGATGTGGTTTTAAATAAATAATTATATCTCTTTTACACCAAGCCCTGGTCAGTGTTTACTTGTTCTACTGTGTTCTTTTGACCTATTGTGAATACTCTGTATACTGCCTAACTCTTCTTGAGGGAAGTCTGACTGCTCAGCCACAGCTACCAAGTGAATCTGTGTGGTATGGACTGCTACCAAGTGGGTTTACTGCCAAACACCTGTAGTCTTAAATCTTTTGCAGTGGTCCCAGAGGGAACTGTACAGGTTTCTGCCTAACAGTACTACACGATGCAAGGAATGTCAGCCTTGACTTTGTATCAAAATTGACTAGAAATAGTATTTCAAGTGTACGTAGATGTGACAATGCTACGTAACTCATACCTCCTTTAACGACTGTGCTGTCAATGTCAATCAATGCCTGATCTAGGGTTAGACCTTGCGATTTGTGAATAGTGACTGCAACTGACAGAGAGAATTGTTCTCTGCATACATACATGTCTTTGAAAAGAAGGATTCATGCTGTTGAGCATCTTATTCTTTTAACTTCTGAAAGTTTGTCAAAGTGGATGTTGACAAACTGAATGTTGTCATGTGGATACGTCTGGAAGCCAACAACTGTTCCAAGTGCTCCATTAACTAAACCTTGCTCCACGTCAAGGTTATGTTTCAGAATTACTCTACAGTTTAAACATAATGTTAACATTTTCTCCAAACCATCTGTGTTGGAGATACAGTTTTCTAAGCTATTCAGTCGTGCTGTTGCTTGTTGACACATATGCAGTGTCATGCCGTGCACTTCCAGAATGTATGTGGAGTTAATATGCACTATTGGTTGCATTTCTTTTTTTAACATTGTCTCATTGAATTGTGTACAGCTTGCTAGGGTTGGCATTAAGGACATACATTTCAAATGTTTGTGTGCTAATTGTTCCTTGAGATCAGGAGCAGATGTGTCATGCCCATATAGCTCATGGATGAGTCTACTATTTAAGATAGATTGTGCATCTTTAGAAAGAAGACCAATCCAAATGTTTTTTAAAATGTTAGAATAGGTGAGGTCTGCAGATTGAAGCATGATTTGAGTTAGTTCTCTGTATTGGAAATGTACATTTCCTATGCTACCAAGTGTGTTACAGCACTGTTTGTGTCCTAAGGTTTTAAGAATAGGTTCACCTTTAACTGGTGTTAATTGTAGGAGATCTCCGAAAACAATAATGTGTTTTCCTTCAAAGAGTTCTTCGTAGTTCGTTTTAAGGACCTCTTGAAATCTGAGGTGAATCAAAGCATTTCCATTTGTTTCAGAATTCTGCGTAGCTCCATAGCAGCTTCTGTTGAAAGTCTGCGGTACTCTAATTTGTTTTGATGTTCTATTGGAAGGAGCAGTAGTCGGTGTAAAGTAACACCTCCTATGTTGTAGGCAGCTAAACCTGTGTGGGCTGTTACAACAGCTGAAAGTTTGTTGTTTGTTAATTTTTTGAGGAATTTACTGATGACTTTTATTAAGAATGTTTTGCCTGAACCGGCCTCACCACTTACATAGAGGAGTACAGGTTTATAATTTTGACTGCTACAAATTTTACTTTCATGCTGCAAACCATGTTCAATTTCTTTAGTTACCGCTAGGAAAATGGTACATTGCTCATCATTGAAATGTGATTTCAGCAGAGCCAAGTTTTCTTCCTCATGTTGATACATGGGCCCTCATTACAACACCAGCGGTAACCAATGGCGTTATTAGCACCATGGTTGCTGCCGGTATTGTAACGAGTCCGCCAATGGTAAATGGTGAAATACCGCCAAATTCCAAGGTTGGCGGGGCGGTAATTCCCCATTTACCATTGGCCCTTCCCCATTCCCATTTTTGCCCCATAGGGCTCAATGGGACTGGGGAAGGCGGTAATTACGGTACCGCAAATTGCAGTACCGTAATTAACTCGAAAGTCCCTTTGCGGGTCCCTACTTTAACGGCTGGTCCAAACCAGCCGTTAAGATCAGGAGCCGCAAAGGGACCTCGTAATCAGGCGTTAAGGGTTTAACAGCGCTGACACCTTTAACAGCGCCGTTAACCCCTTAACGCCAGGGTCCTAATGAGGGCCTTGGTGTTTTCTACTTCAGTCATGGCTAATTCTGCTTAATTTACTATGAGAGGTTCTCCAAGTGGTTCTTAGATTCCTGTAACAGAAGGTTGACTGCCCTCAGGGGTGTCCTCATTTAGTTGTGCTTGAACTTCTTCCTCTTGTTGGCATTCATTGCCCAAAATGTTTTTGTACTGCTTGACATTGATATTTGTTAAACTGCTTTCATTTGCATTGAAAGCATCTTCAAAGTAGTCATGGGTGCCTAATACATCTTCTTCTTTTCTCCATGGTTTAAAATGTTCAAGTAGGCACATCTAGTTAAGTTCTCTATGTTGAGGAGTTTTAAATGAAAGCTTCATGTGATTAATTAGGCTGGGTTTGGTAAGTTTAACTTCCTTCACAAGTTTTGATTATGTGTTTACCATTTTGTTCATCTGGTTCAATATTATTCTTGTAGGAGACATTTTGGGCTATGTGGTTTAGGCACATGTTTTCCAAAGTAGTACTTTTGTTTGGGTAGTATGTGTCTAATACATTGTTTTTCAAAATTTCCTGGCTGTTGGTATCATTTTTGGCTATTGTTTCTATAGGCCTCATTCCGAGTTTGGAGGTAAGTAACCGTCCTTACCGGCATGGAGCAAATACTGTGTCCGTGTAGTCAAGATCCTGCTAATAGAGGGCTATTACGAGTACGCGTGTACGAGCTTTGCGCCATGCCAGTAATGACATTACCGCTATGCCCTTAAATTCCAAAAATTGCCCTTATCGGCATCATGTAAAGCGCAGACAGCACTACCGCCATGATTCAAGACGGCATTAGCACACACAATCCATTGCCATCCTCAGCACCCAGGACCTGGAATATATTGCTGTGTGCCAACATCAACCAACAACAACTATGCAATGCCCAAGGCAGTGAAAAAAGTGCCTCCTGCCAGCACAAGGAGCGCCTTAATGAAGACAAGCTCACCATGCTGGCAGAGACCCTGGCTGAGAATGCCGATGTAGTTTTTGCCCAGAGTCAAGAAGAAGGAGATCTGGTCACTAGTGGCACAAAAAGTCAGTGCGGTTGGCAACACCCCCCGCACAACTAAGGATTGCAGGAAGAGGTGGGATGACCTGCGCCTGCGGGTCCGCAACATCTTCTCAGCAAACAGGAGCCAGGCCATGGCAACTGGCATAGGAGCAAGTTCTCTGATAAAGCTGTCGCAGTGCGAGGAGATATGTGCCAGCCTGATCGGCATAGAGGCCATTGAAGGCGTGGGTGACATGGAGTGTGGCGCCGCGCCACCTCATCGGCGGAAGGAGGCGAGTGTCCTAAGAAAACACTGTAATACAGAGTCTGATGATAGTCCACCAATATGTCTGTCTAAAGAGGCAAGCCAAGCCCCAATACACACACATCATTAGCCTAGTTGTTGTACGCAGCACAGACACATGCAGATGCCTGCAGCAAGGCAATGCCATACCTTACACAAACCACACTAAGATGTTAATGGCATAAGTCACACTACATGCAGGCCACAAACAACAAACAAATATGCATGTCACATAACATACGTCCGCCCCAACATGAGTGACCTCGACGGATGCCTGCATTACCCACCCATATAGAAAGCAACGTGATCATCCAAACTCCACTGCCTATTACCCTCGATTGTGTAGATGAGCAATAATACAAATGTATGCATGATGCTTCTCAAACCATCACTCATGCCGTCCCTCTCTTCGACCCCCACAGGCTCAGATCATGACAGCGAGGCCCGGGACTCACCCCCTACAGCTGACCACACCCCAGAAGAGGGCCCAGGATGAGGGAAACAGGCCCTCCACCTCCAAAGCCCAACACAAGCGTTGGCAGGCACCGCAGAGCAAATCACCTCCAGATGCCACGCCACTGGTGCCACCAAGGGCCGTCAACACTGTACCCACAACTCCAGTCACACTGCCACAGGACACAGTTGAAGCTGCACTCTCAGCAGAGAACAGTTCCAATGGGGAGGTGGCAGCTACAGCACCCCTGGCTGCTGACGAGGTGCAGGGACAGGTGTGGGTGTTTGTAGAGGATGACTCCTCCGACCTGCCTGGCACACCAAGTCCGACACCATCCCCCCAACTCACATTGGTCGACTCCGACCATGGAACCAACCCGGAGCAGTCTGGGCGGGAGTTCATCCAAGGGGCCAAAAGTCCCATAGGGGACCCAATTGAAATTGTGCATGACACACAAGCACCCTTCACCTCCACTGGTGTACCAGCGGGGGTGCAGCGGCAGGAGGAGCTAACTGCCCTGGTGCGACAATTTGTTACTGACAATGCCCAAGCAAGGCAAGATTGGTGCGAGAACACTGCCTCCTTGGGGAAGATCATCACCGATAGCACCAGTTGACTTTGCAAGGATTTATCAGCCCTGCGGCATGTCCTCAGCCGCATTGCTGATGTAATGGAGGCTGAGCGTCCGGCCCCCCAAATGGAGCAGGTGGCCACCCCATTGTCCTCAAGCTCCGCACAGACCAGCCCACTACGCAGGTCAGCGCGCACCCTGTGCCGCCTGGACATGCCGCCACCAGGTGCAGGGAGTGGCAGGAAGTAGACTGGCCAGCCTGATGAAGGCAATAGACACTTGTTTGGACACCATGTGTGGGGGAGTTATGGGTGAAGGAGGGGAGGGGGAGGAGGGGAGAGGGGGGGTGTGTTGGGGAGTTGTGGGGGGAGGGGGGTGAGGGTGTGTTGGGGAGTTCTGGGGGGGAGTGGGAGGGGTGCGTGTGTGGTGGAGGGTTAGTGCACTTTCATCTTTATTGGACATTTAAATACACCCGTTGTGTGAAAAAAATATCTTGAGTGGACATTCATCATTGCGCATGTGTCATTTATTCATATACAGTGCATAGCGTACATGTACTCCCACACCCAGTGCCGTCTGTCCGACTATCATGTCACCCTCTGCAGGCATGTGTGTTAGAAATATTGTGCAATCACTGACTGACGCACAGCATCGACACCACGATGATGTGCAGCCACATCTTCTTCATCCCCTTCATCATCACCAGCTGGTATAAGTTCAATGTCAGGGGAAGGGGCACGTTCCGTCAGATACACATGTTGTGCAGCATGACACATGCCATGATGATCTTGCCCACCTTCTCATGCCTGTAGAGGAGTGCCTCACCCGACCGGCTAAGGAAGCAAAACCCTGCCTTCAACAGTCCAAAAGTCTGCTCAATGACCACACGGGTACGGGTGTGGGAACAATTGTAGTCCTCCTTGTGCCTGTTCTGTGGGTTTCGGACAGGGGTGAGGAGCCACGGCTTCAAGGGATAGCCACTATCACCTGCATGGGAGGCAAAAAAAGGTATATGTCAGTCGATTTATGATGGACAGCTGTACTAGTCACACGTGCCTGCAGATTATCGTTGGTCACATGCACATGTCCCTGGTTGTATGCATGCCATTTTTATGCCCTCAATGTGTCCTGTGCCATGGACAAATGGTGTGGGTTGCATCTTCTAGATAATACACGGTGTGCACTGCCTTCTTGTTGCTCATGCATTGTGTACGCATACAGCTTTGTTTGTGTCTAATTTGTGATGTGTTGTATTCTGTAAGATTTTCTGACTGGGAGCATTGGCAGTAGGCTCTGCAATATTAAGCATTCAGTGCTGATTTTTCCCATGGGGACATGCTGCACTCCTGTGGTTGTGGCGGCCCTGTGACAGACAGTGGATTCCCTTGGTGGTTTTGTTCAATGCACTCCCATGGATGATTGTCCTGTGTGGTGATTTGCTGGAGACAGCAACATAGTGCATATTCACTGCATGTTGCTGGATGGTGTTACAGAGGGTGAGGTCCACTGATGAGTGGTGCACGTGTTGTGGGATGTGGGGTGGTTTACTATTTGTCATGTTGTGATAGGTGTCGACCTTACTTCATTCCTATGGGATTCGGTTGTTATGTTCTATTTGGGATGCTTTGAGGCACAGTGTTTAGTGATGTGCACATTGTGCTGTCACATCAACATTGACACCATGGTGGTATGTGCATCTCTCCCCCCATCTCAGTGCCATGGGCCTGTCATGCAATTTACCAAGCAGCCCGGCATGTCGTCCAGCATGTCACTACATTCATGAGTTGATCCGGGATATCGGGCACAACAATGTGTGATGATCTTGCTGGAGTCACATACCATTTGCACATTGATGGAGTGGTATTGCTTGCAGTTGTGGCACACCACCTCCATGGCATGCGGGACCACCAACTCCATGTGGGAAAAGTTGAGGGCACCTATACAATTGTGCATGCCTGCCAGTGTATGGAAGCCAACTTTTGTATCAGAGATCTCCTGGGGAGTCCGTGGTAGGGAAATGTAGTCCCCTGTGGAGAGCATCCAGCACTTGGTTCAGAATGCGAGAAAATAAGGGTTGTGATATACCATGTATGTGCCCCACTGTGTGCTGGTAGGTGCCTATGGCAAGGAAGTGGAGCACCGACGCTACCTTCAGTAGAGAGGGGATGGTGTTGCATATTTCAATGAGGCTGACAATGTCATTGTGTATCATGTCGACAATGGTGGTGATGGTATCCCGGATCAGACGGGACAGGGTGTGGATCTGCTCAGGGGTTAGGTTGAATGGACTGCCTCTGATGCGAGGGATTGGCGGCTGCCTGCATGGTACCGCTGGCTGCACTGGTGGGGCATGGTGGGCCTGTCTCACCCTCCTTCTCCTCCTGCGTCTCCTCTGCGCTGCCTGCTGTTGCTGTTGTTGTTGCTGGTGTAGCAATGCAAGCATGTCCTCCATCCCCAGTATTGCTACTATTATTGGAATCATCTTGGTGTGGGAAGGGGTGTGGTGTGTGCCTTCACCTGTGCTGATTGTGTGCACCTGTGGCATTTGGGAACACTGTACATAGCATTTTACAGTTGGTTCACGATGCCGGTATTGCCGGCATGCCGGTATCCCCTATTCCTGCCTTCATGATGCTGGTATTTGCATGTCCACCTGACTTGTAATGTCCTCCCATTAGCGGCATGCCGGTATTGCCGGCATGATGGGCCGTGTGACCGCGCCCTTGCCGCTATAAGAGGCACCGTTATTAACGGTGCCACTAATACCAGGAACTTAAGTCGGAACAGCCCGGAGCGGTAGGCGATGCCAGTAATCTTCTACCGGCATCGTTTTTCCCTTACCTCCAACCTCGGAATGACCCCCTTTGTGTTCAGATTTGCGATATAAACCTGTGCCTGTTAAATGGTTTGCAGCTTGGTAGCATGCACATTCTCCATGGGAGAGCCTTTTTATGGCAAAGCTGTACAATTTTTGTGATAGTTTTATGTCCGATAATATGTCATACCAGAGGTCTTTTATCTCGGTTTTCTCAGCTTTGGTAGGCTGTGACATATCGTGCAACACTAGTGGATTTGGCTGCAATGTATTGTGTGTCTATGTTTGTATTCCACAAGAGGGCAATGATTGCATTGTAATCATTGATTACTTTGAAGCTTTGTTTCTTTTAATGCAGTATGTGTTTTTAGGTGATTTGCCTTTCACACTGTGTCTAACAGAAGACATGAAGCTGTTTACTTGTCCTTTTGCTGAACTGGTCTAGGGAAAACAAAGCGTCATTTGGTATAGTATTTGCCTTCATTTTTATATCTGCAGCAACAATATTTACCACAATAATGTCTTCGGAAGCGTAAAATGTGTGTAGGTAGCTCACTATGTGTGCTTTCGGAAGGGATGTCGCAGGTTATATATTTGTGAATGAACTGCAAAACAGTGGCATCACTATCATGATCAAATTTAGGAGCACCTTTTCTCCACAAAAGCATGTGGATGTGTGGGGCTCCTCTGGATTGATATTCTTTTCTCCAAAAGAAGTGTTGCACTTCTCTGAGGGGAAGAATTGTTTTATTACAGATGAAGTGCAGCATGGCAAGAAAGCGGTGGTGAAAGTATCTTGATACATTTACAGGTCAAGAGAGCAGAGTTCCCCTGGAGTTTTTATGTCTACCCCTTCTTTGTTTTGTTTTGCTATGTGTAGGAAGTCGTGCAAAAGTCCTCCCATGCATATTCTGTACAACACAAAGTGACAAACAATGTGGGTTGGCCAAGGTTCCGTAGCATACACCGTACATCAGCGTGACCAGTATTAATTTGTACCACGCATGTTTGCCAAGAGATTTGTAATATTTGACTGCAAAACTTCATCTTTGTCTTTTATCTATTGAAGTAGTTGGGTAGCAGACATGTTTAAAACATTGGAACCTGTTTTCAATGTGTGTGCAACTGCGTAACTAGTGCTAGTTCACTTTCAAACAAGAGGTGGAATATGGATTCAACATTTTGTCTGAATCTGGGGTCGTCATAATATATTCGTAAAGAGCGGTACTCTGTGATGCTGTTATTTGTGTACATCTTTCATTATACCTTCCCCCTTTTCCAGTAGGAAAGAGTAGAGTACAGGAAAGGCTTGTGCTTCTACACTTTTTTCCCATATGCTGATTGGAGATCTTTTGGCTTGACGCATTTGATATGTTTGTAGTGCAACGTCTATGGTGTCTTTGGAGTGCAGTGGGTGAATTGTATACTGGTCTAAAATATTTGGTGCCGGAATAGGATCTACAAATTGAAATTGGTCAGTTGCTGAGGAATCCCAAATTATTTCAGTGGTTTCCCTTAGGTTTTATTCAATGTTTTTTTCCTTGTAGTACTCATTATTCTCTTTAGGATATTGTAGTACTTCTCTAACTTTGTTTATGTCCACTGGTTATTGCCAACATGCTTGCGTTGAAAGCAAGACAACACGAAGCAACACAGGTCGATCCCCGGATCCGTGCTTAGAAACCTCTGGGTATTTAAGCGCGTTATAAATATGCAACTAAGACAACAACAAAAAACAATTACGCAACTAAAAAAAAAACAATTCCTGAAACAGCGCCTTTATGCCCACGGGCTATGTGAGCGCTTTAAAAATGCAAAAAAATTAAAATAAAATAATTCACTAGGATAATCAAAGATTGATCTATTGGCCATTGCACTCCTAGAGTGTCTACATTTTCTTTAAGATCTTATGGCAAATAAACTACTTTGCCATGAATGCCTTTCAGTAATTCAGAAGGAGGCAATTTGGCTGTTTTGGGTTGAAGGTGTATTATAGCTTGAAATGGGTGTACTGTTTGGATTATAATGCTGTCGTACAAATTAAGGGGTTGGATAGGTTTTGTAAGTGGGAATATTTCCAAGTTATTAGTGATAGCCCGGGAAAGCATTTGGTTATTATCAAACTTTTTATTGCAGTATGTGAAAAGTATTGAGTCGTTAGTAATTTTGTATTTTTTCTGCTATAACATAGAGAGCTAATTTGAACCATTGGGATTCCTCATTGGAATTCCTCATTGTCTTCTATTTTGTACGTTATATCTACAGTTTTGGTGCTCTTTTTATACAAAGTTCTGCAACAACACACAAACTTGGTTTGGTACTTCAGCAGATGTGGTTTTAAATTTTGCTATTTCTTTTTTGTAAGTGTTTATTAGAAGATTGGTATTTGTAAGTGTTTTGCTGCTGTGTTCTAAAGTTACTGGATTTTCTAAGTGATCTTCAATTCGAAAATATTTGCTTTGAATGTTGTCTATTTCTTCAAGGAGTTCTTTGGCTGTGCCATGTAGGACAATGTTATTAAAATATTGCAGTTCTAAAGCAGGACTTTTTGTATAGTACAGTCTCAGGACAAGATTCTGTAGAGTGAAATGGGGTGTTGCTAACAATTTTGATGACGTGGAAGGTGCTTTTGCAAGCAGGTCCTGAAATGCAGGCTAATGAATGTCCTCACAGTCCAGTGTAACTGTGCAATGGAAAGGAGTCCAAGGTATGCAAAGTTTTAATTCTAATTTTCTCTTTTACTTTCACATAGTGATTGAGGAATTGGCATAATGATTTTAAGGATTGCATCCGTATGTTACACATTGTCGTGCAGGTTCATTTGTAGACTGGACAGTTTGATTCGGTAGAATGGAGAGTTGATTCTAAGTTTGTTGGGGACATTTTTTCAATGACGGTTTCTCCTGCCATAATGGTATTGTCTACAATTTTATAACCTTGGTCACTACTATACATGGCAATTGGTTTCTTCTGCTCTTGTTTGTATGCCTCTTCATTGATATATGGTTCTGTGATAGTTGTGTGAATCCACTTACTTTGGAAAGGTATCTCTGTTGACATTGCACATGTTTCCAAGTAATTTTTGTAGTTTACTGATTCATTTTGTTAGTGGTTTCACTATGGTTAAAATTAATAGTAACACTTTTATTTTGAGGAGTATTGCACTGTCAATGAGAGCTTCCAGGAATAGTCTTCTGCAGACATTTTTAAGGGTTGAGTGTGATTTCTCTGCTGTTTTTATACGATTGTGAAGTACTCTACGGTGAAACAATTTTTGTAAAATTATTTTTTTGGAATGCTTAACTGTGGCTACGTGAACTTTGGTAGATGAAGTGCTAGTGCTATTGATAATTGTATTCTGCTTAATATATTTATTTTTATTTTTACTTTTTGGAAGATGGGCCATACTTATTTTACTTCTAGCTGGTTCAGCTTTGCTGAGTGACTGTATTAGCTGTTTTGTTTGAACATTTGCTATACACTCTGCTAGAGGTGGATGAGTATTTTGCATGCTTTTAGTTTTATCCACTCTATTTTTTCTTTGTTTTCTATGGAGTTGCTTTTGGTAGGCATTCTCTTCTTTCTGTTGCAGAAAAAAGGATAGTGTGGGTTTGAAAGTTGTGCAATGTAATTGCGTGCATTGTGCATGAGTGTCTGAATATCAGGGCAGCCATAAATAGAGGGCTATGTGATTGTGCCATAGGCTGTTAGTTCTGGTTGGGAAGGTTGTAATAGTATCTGTGTGTGTTGATGTGTGAAGGGCTTGTTTAGGTATGTATGACAGTGTACTGTGCATGAATAAGTAAGGACATTACAATGTTTTCATGATACTAGTGGGTGTTACGATACAGATGAGAATACAAAGAGTGCACCTGCTGAGGTGCAATGAGTAAGAGTGAAGCAAATGCTGTTGGATTAGATATAATTTTGTAGGCTACTATATGGCTACACTGCACTGTATGAGTAAGAGAAAGAATACTACTCCAGTACTACACTTTGTTGGATGTGAAGAGTAGTTTTCTTCTACTTTTTAACTTCTAGTAGAGACGTTTCTGTCTTTCAGGAGGCTGTTCTTGACTGCAATTGAGAAAGAAGAAAATGTATGGGTGTGTGTGGTAATGGCAAAAAAATTGTACTAGAAGCACACATTATTTGACACTGCAGGAGGACTTGTTGGGAAGAAGAGTTAGTAACACTGCAAGTGATTATGAGTATGGTTGTAACAACGCTGTTGATGCAGACAGGTTGCCACCTGATTCCTAATACGTGTTTGGCAGCTAGCTTCCCAGTGTCACTAGGACATTACAGGCCATGTTGGCCTTGAAAGTCAGATGTTGGAAAATGTTAGTCTCTATGTGTGTGCAATTGCATAGCACTGTATGGGAATGGGGACTTCAAAGCACCAGCATCGTTGGTATTGGGGCCAGTGGTCCATGATAACGATACCCTACGGGGCTGGAGTTTTGAAAGTGTGACAGTTGTTGTTGCACTATTTGTATTAGAAATGGAGTACTGCAAAACCTAGTAGGCTGAGAAAAATGGAGAAGCCAAGAAGGATGACAGATTAGAAAGGAGAATGTTATTGTGTGCAATTTCATTAACTTTCCGCACATGGATGCTTGCAACATGAGTTCTATTGCAATATGTTGAAGAAATCCTTTACATTTCCTTTCATTTATTTATTAAAAATTACAGATAGCACTGCTGAAAATGTACACATGCATTTATTTGGTTTCCTTCAAATGGTGCTGAAATGAACAGTTGTAAACACAGTGCATTTGGTCTTTTTTCTTTTCTTTTTTCAATCCATTTACATGGCAAGCTTTGGTAACATACATCAAGTTTTCATTTTGAGTGTGTACTGTGGCAGTTTTACTGCAGGTTTGTTAGTGCGAGAAGTGGTTTTAAAAGTAACAGAATGAAAGAAGAAAATTACAGTTTCCACATTAGAATAGTAATATATTGAAGTTTTACATACGATCTGGCTCTAAACATGCTGTGGAAATGTTTCATATGTGTGTTTTGAAAATGTTATCAAAGTGCTCATTAAAAGAAAACATTCTCAGCACCGAACATTGTAAGTAACTGCCACTTGATGTCAGGAGATGGGACAGATGAGAGTATGATTATTGAGTAGGTTATGCTTGATAAGTGGCAGGAACCCTGTATATAAGCATTTGTAAAAGAGTTGGAAATGTACTTTACAATATATATGCATGCCTGTACTTTGTGTTGCTAGATGCAGATGCGGATGAATCTGGAAGTAGAAACCTTGGAGAGTCTTAAAGTATTTTTTGATGCAGGTGCTTGGGAATCACATGAGGCCTTTACTCTGAGTGTTCAACAGTACATCTGCAGTGTTGAACTGAGATGACCGAGTTAGATGTAGAGTTCTTGGCTGTGATTGGTGGATGGGTGTGTGACTGCTTAACAGTAGCCAAAGTGTGAGTGCTGCAAAGAGTGAAGTGGAAAGGGAAGAAGGGCTGCTCTGTGTTATCGGAGCCAGAGACACTGCAGTGGTCTGTGGGCAGGGTGTGCCACATCCATGTCTTTTCAGGATGTCTGGTATGGATATCTTATTTTTTGTGTAGTGCTGGGATGTTCTCTTTTGAGAATGAGAACATTAATTCTCTGAGTGTGATTATTTTTTACTGCAGATGGCATTTCTTTGTCCAACATTGGAAATGCAATTTTCCTTTACAATGTGAGGGATGCTTTGAAGAGGTTCATGTTAGCCGTAAGGAAGAAAAAAAAAGCCCAAAGATTTTTTTTTTATTTAAAAAAAGGTGTTTGTTTACAAGCCCATTACAAATAAAAGGCTCTTTTCAGAGCCACCATAAAACCATACCCTGGGTTAATTTCTCTCCCCACCCCCTTGCTTTGGACAATTTGTCCACAGACACTGGGGTAGTCCACAGACAGCACGTGCCACATCCGGGGCTTTTGAGGATGGCAGGCATGCAAATGGGACCATGGAGGCCATGGGATTGGCCAATAAGGTTTCCTGGGTGTGATATGCAAGCAGAGAGTGTGGCAAAAGTTCTGTTTGTTGAAAGGAGTGCAGATGGCTATGGCTGTGTCTTTCAGGCGACAGAGTGTGGATTTTGGGGGATTCGTGGATCTATTGGTTGCAGGTTTGCAATTTGGTCACGCTCCAACAGCCGGACATTATCATTGTTCATTGTGGAGGAAACAGTTTAGGCCATGTTACCGGAATGTCACTGCAGTTTGCGATGAAGGAGACATTTGGGTAAGTCATGGACAAGTTCCCGAACTCCTGAGTAATTCTTTCTCGGATTGCCCATAGACAGATGTGGCTGCGCTCCAGTTTATTTGGTCCGCAAATGGAGAAAACGAGACACAATGTCAACAAGGCTGTTTATGAATTTTTGAGAGATGCTGGCATTTTATCCTTCGATAATGAAAACATTACATTTCGTAGCACCAATAGTTTTTGCATAGATGGAGTCCATCTTCCTGATGCTGGCAATCAGCTTTTTTCCAAAACATCCAAAATTCTTTGGAAATATAGCAAGCATTTTGCAGTAGGCGTTGCCTATTTGCACATTTATAAAAATACAAAAAAGGCTCTTTTCAGAGTCACCACTTTCTCATGCAAAAGATTGCATTGGTTAAGATGCTGCCACCATCCACATTTTGTTGATGTCCGTGGACTACAGTGCTGTCTGCGGACTTCGCAGGCTGCTCAGGGTCCAGCACCTTTTTTTGGTACTTCTATTTTTGAACTGTGAAAGGTGACTCTGAAAATAACTGTTTTTAAAAAGAAAAATGGTGTTTTATGATTTTTTTTACTTTTGTAAGCATGACACACAAGGGAAGGATGGGAAAGGGAGGGTAAGGAAGGGTCATCTACCACGGAGCTGAAGTGGAAGATGGAGAGAGGAAGATGTTGGGCGGACCTCACTTAGTTGGAGGCACTGTTTCTCGTGCTCCCAGACTGAAGCCTCGAAAGCACTTCAAAACTGCTCCCCCCTGCAGAGTACTGTGTCACAGTGCATACAGAGTACAGTGACCCTCGAAAGGTAAGGGTCCAATGAGTCATGTATGACCTGCAAGGCACATTCAGAGATCTGCTGTCCCACAGGAGTGTCTCTTGTGGTGGCAGGAGCAGATGTTGAGAATGGACAGAAGATGTCACCCTTCTACCGCCTTCAAAAGGGATGACCCTCCAAACTGCTGCCTTGTTGTTAGACCTTAGGTGTCACCACATGGAGGTGGTCGTTTAGCTATACAGCCCAGACTTTCCGTGACTGGGTACATTGCACTCAGTGCATCGAACCTTGGCCGCATGTGCTTTGGGTGCCCCCCCCAACAGTGGTAAATAGCCTCCACACCCAAGACACACGCTGGCAGCTGGTAACAGGGATTTCCACTACTTCATCCTCCTCGTCTTCTTGATCCCCCTCTGCATCACCACAAGTGTTCCCCTCTCCAGGCCCTCCAGATGGTGACGGTGGTGGAAGTGGTGGTGGCGATGGTGCTGAGGCAGCTGCAGCAGCCATGCATGCCATTGTAGATCAAAAGCAGCACACCAAAAGCAGCACACCAGAAACAGCCATCGGTAGGCAGTGCTCAGAGCTGGTCAGCCAGAAGCACAATGAGCAGTGGGGTGTGACCTTTTATAGGGGTGCTGTCCGCAGACCGCACCACTTTCTGTGGACACTTCGAGCCTCAGGCAGGGCTCAAAAAGTTACGAAAAGATTGACCACAGCATGGCCTGGAACCTCTGCAATGGTGATGTTTCAGCTTATAACACCCTGGATTGGGCAAAAATGCCCTTTTAAACTGTCCAGTGCTAAGGACAGTGTCTGCGCATAGGCCGGACACTCAGCGCAGGTACGGTCACATGGTGACATCCCCAGACATCTGTGAATAGGACAGCTGTCCATAGGACACCTATTGCGCAGTATACAGTGTGCCCCGTGAACTAATTAAAAGTTCATCACAAGTTTATGGACATCTGCTGACAGAAGCGGTGTTTGGAGGGCACATGGGATTGGATGCGCATGCATCCAGGTGTCCACCGGACTGGGTTGGGACCCACAAACAAATTAAAGTATGTCACAACTTTACGGACATCTGTGGACACAAGCGGTATTCAGCGGGCACAGAGGATCATATGCGCATGTGCCCAGGTGTGCATAGGACAAGGGCTGGACCCCAGAACTAATTAAAAGTGTGTCACAATTTTACGGACATCTGCAGACAGAAGTGGTGTTCAGAGGGCACAGGGGATTGGACGTCCATGCGTCCAGGTGTCTGCAGGATAGGGTCAGGCCCCCGAATCATATAAAGGTTGCATTAATTTGATTGATTTGCTGCTTGCCTTTCCATGACCCATGAAACAAACACACTGTCTCTGCATTGATCACTGTGATGGAAAGTGTCAAGGGTTCGCCTGTGGGTCATAGAGTTGGAGAAAACATTTAACTGCAGGTGTCACAGTTTGTAGTGAGTCTGCAAAATGGCAAAGCTGGTGCAGCTTAGTCACTCACATACTAGTGCATGTAAAGAGAAGTAAGCAAACAGCAGATTCTTTGGAGTGCAAAGAATATCAGTGGTGTTTAGAAAAGTACTGTAGCTGCATGCGTCTCGCTGAATATATATCTTCCTGCTCCACGTAATGAAGCTTGTATTTCAGAATCTTTGAATGTTGGTCCTACGGCTAATGGCGTACCATGAAGTGTCCATACTGCATGTGACGAGAACTGAAATTGAAGCAAAAGGGACCAGTGGGCAGGGTACTGTCCTTCCAACAATGCAGTAGGGTAATTTCATTTACAGGATTCTCCACATCTGCTGCGGCCAACAACAGGGACACTCCTGTGGGGCAGCAGATCTTTACAACATCCTTGCAGAGCATATGCTCCGCTACAGACACTTACCTGGCAAAGGGCATTGTATTGTGCATGTACTGCGACGCGCTACACTACAGAGGGAAACTACTTGGAAGTGCTTGGGAAGGGTCAGTCCAGGAGCATGACAATGACTGCCGCCTATTTAAGTGAGGGCCACCCAACATTTTCTTCTCTCTGCATGTCTCTGTGTTATCCCTGTAGGTACTTCCTCTGCTGTACTGGCCCTTGCCTTCCATTCCTTCTGTGTTGTGTGTTACAAGACCAAAATAAATAGAAATGAACTAGAAAAGGAAAAAAGTTAAATAAAGAAAGCTCCTTTCAGAGTTGAAAAATGGAATTTCCAATGAACGGATGCAGGGAGCCGCGCACGTATATGCTCCACAGACTGTGTGCTAAATAAAGAGAGGCGTGGCACACTGGAAAACACTGTAGTGGAATCGGGTAGAAAGGGCTCACTGTAAAAATAGGTTTTCTTTACATGTTGTAGTGCGTTTTGAAGAGTTTAAGTGCGCAATACCTACTACAGAAATTCTTCCTGTACATCCAAGAAGGGCAGCAAGGCATTTTGGATAGGGCATGCAGAAATCAGAATGGCAGGAATAGTAAGATGAACGCTATTTGTGGGAAAAACTCTTCGTTTTGTGAAATGTCATATTCCCATTTTTGCAGTACAACATTGGCACATGTTGTAAAAAGGCACAAATAGACTTCTGCACAATGTACCGCGCTTTCTCCATCTCCGGACCAAATGAAAAATAACACAGCCACATCTGTGTCTGCGTAATGTGATAAAAAATAGTGCAGGAGATCTGAAACAGGCACCTGACCTGGGCAAGTGCCTCCTTCATCGCAAACAGCACTGAAACTCGTGTAACATGTTATGAAATTTTCCCTCCACAATGAAGAACAATAATGTAGGCATGATCGCGCGTCACCAAAGTCTCACAAAGACAAACCAAACTCAGTCACTTTATTGTAGGTACTCCATAGCAGTACAAATCCACATGATAGAATCCAAAATGGGAAGCCACTGCACAGTGCTTTCCATTCACTTTCAATCAATGTATTCAGAACTCCCCCAAAAACCATACGCTGTGGCTCGTGAAACACTCATGAAACACACAGCCATAACTGCACCTTATGCATTTCTGTCAAAAAATACACTGTGTACCACAGTCTGTGCATACAAACCGCACCCAGAAACCTTACTGAGCAATCCTGTAGCCTCCAAAGGGCCATTTCTTTGGCTGCCATCTAAAAAAGGGCCGTATGGGACACATATAAACCTGCAACTTTCGCGATGAATGCTGACTTTTCGTGCTGTGCGCACGCAGGAGTGGGGGAATACATTTCAACCAGGGTAGGTGACTTTGTTAGTAGTGGTGCCTCTGAAAAGAGCCTTATTTTTTTAAAGGTGCTCCCATAGAAACACCCTTTTTCCAATATTTATAAGTATTTTGGTGTTTTGTAGTTCAGCTCACATTCTTACAATAGGGTCTTCAGTGCAGCCTGTAGATTGTAAAACAAAATATCATTGCCACTGTTCGACAAAGAAATGCCATTTGCACTGAAAAGGTGCACATGTCGATAACCAATGTTGTAATTCTCACAGAATTACATCCCAGCAGCACACAAAAATGTACACATGCTTCTGTTGATAAGACGCCTTCCCACCTCAGGCTGCCGACAACATTGATTGGAACAGTACCTTCGCAGTGGCAAAAATGTGCTGCACTTCTTTCATCATCTTTTTCAGTACACACTTGCACAAGCTATGGAACCCAAATGCAATGCTCCATAGTGCAGTAACATAACGTGTACAATACCTAAAGTGGCCACTCGTCGACATTCTGCAAGCAAATGGTCGTAAGTAGGGACAGGGACACCGCACCACAAAGCCTCCACTTTGTCCAAGTTTAAATTGTCATTAAGGCCTCTTTCCAGGGCATACTGGAACAGATCTACCACAAAGTGATCACCCACTATGAAAACTGTGCATCTCTCAATCTCTGCCAGCCTCACTACCCAGAGTAATGAAACAAAATATGGCCTCCCTTTCCTGTGACGCACACTCTAACCACCTGATTGGACAATTGCAACAATCGCATTTCCATTGGCCAGCATGTTCAAAAGCACAGAATGTCGCATGTGTGCCTCGCAAAGTATTGTGAGAGATGCGCCCCAGTAAATCACGAACAGTCCTTCTTCCCTTTCCACTATCCTCTTCCCACCACGCCCTTATTAGGTATTGCTAAGTACTCACAAACACATCCACGGATGCCCTCCAAGACTTCAGCATCTTACAATGTTAGTTCTCCACAAGACTTCATATGTACCGTTAGAAAATCAGCCTGCACGTGGGCTGTTATTGGAAAGCACGTCCAGTGGAAAGGTCAGTGAAACATTTGAGGAGTTATACATGCACATTCATCTACATAAGCACCCATCACCACAAAAGAAAGGTACGACATTTTTTTGGCAGTATGTTCACAACTATGTTATAAGTGCCTCCAAAAATGTACTAGGTGCATCAATGTGCAAATAGTAGCACAGATAATGGTGCAAATATAAATACATCCAACATGGTGCACATATCAGTGGCACATCTGTCAGATGTGCACAAAATAAGTGCAAATGCCTCAATGTGAATGATGTAGCATAACAACAAGTGTACATTACATCACGTTAGATGTGTTGTCAAAAACGAACCCCAAAAACCATTAAAAACCTGGAAGCAACATCCACCAGGGGAGCATTGTGAAGGCTTCCAAAAACTTCCAGTAACAATGATGGAGGGAAAGCCATTGACAAGGACCGTCATGTCTAGAACTTCAGCCAAGATGAGCTGGAGGTCATGGTCAATTTAATTCATGTATTTATTTTATTTCTAGAGCACTGGAAGAGAGCCTGTAGGCATGGAAGCGCTAGACAACTGACAGACACACTGAAAACAAAAAACTGGCAAGGAGGTCAATCAGCAGGATCGCAGGATCGCTGAAACAGAGCATGTCAGAGTGGTCTTCAGTGTCGGTTTATAGGTCGCTAAGGAGGGGAAGGCTCTGAGGTCAAGAGGCAGAGCATTCAGAGGCACGGGGCTGGATAAGTAAAACATCCACCCACCACTACGGACAGTTTGGCCATGGGAGTCTGCAGGTGTTATTAGATCTGTGTTCGTCTAATAGGAAGCAAAGAATGCTAGTTAGAAAGATTGGAGGGTCTTTTCCCATACAAACAAGCATGGGTAATGCTCAAGGTCCGGAATGTAATCCATTTTTCAATTCGGAGCCAGTGTAAGGATCTACTGGCTGCTGACACATGATCTGTTTTTTGAAGCCCCTTAACAACAAAAATGTAATCATTTTGCACCACCTGTAAGCAGTTTATTTCCCCCTTGCGTACACCCTGCAGCAAGCTCGAGCAATAATTGAGAGAAGCTCCTATGATGGCGCTGGCCAGTGTGGCACAGTTAGAAGAGTCAAGGAATGGTCTGATTTGGGCAAGGAGTTTGATATATAGTAGGAGGTACTAGATACAAGACTACTAACCAGGACTCCGTAATAATGCAGGGGTCAATCTTGAGATCTAAAATAAAATCGGCTACCTCTGTTGAATGTTTAATCAGAGACCTAGTGTTCAATCGCATAAGCTTTAGGGGTTTTCTAGATCTATCTTCAGCAGAGGAGTCCACTCTGCCACCATGAGGGTCTGCATGAGGAGTTTAGATGATCTGCTTTAAGATGACAGGCTCATTATCATGAATATCAAGGTTCTGTCTCAAGAGAATATTTTCTAGCGTGTTGCACTCTGTGTTTAAATGAACACAGGTTTAGATGGCAGATCATGAAGAGAGACTGAGCAGTCATCATGGCCAGAGAGCCAGCCTTGCTGTAATGAATGTCCTATTGGAATAGGTCATCCAAAGAGTCAATGCCCTGGGAGTGGCAGTATGCACCACCAAAGTAATAGAAAAGTGGTGGGGAGCCCTGGAGAGACATATCAAGGAAATGGTGTCAGACATCTATGCCTATGTCAATGCCACAGGAGGAGGCCCATCCAGAAAATTCCCTTTTACACCATTGGAGAGGCAAGAAGCTGGCATGCTCAAGACCATAGCAGTAGGGGGTGCTGTTGTGCACAAATGGAAATGGCTGCTTGTGTGTAAGCTCTGGCGGGGACGAGGGCCAAAATGCTGAGTTACCCCTCATTATAATTCTGTTCTTCAAGATAATCTCTGGAGACATGCAGCAGAGCATACGGAGCCACACAAAGTTTCAGAGTGTGTGCTGGTGGGGAAATGCAGCTGCGGTGAAAATACAAGCACACGCGCTGAAGGGGAGAGGAGCCTGGGGCGCGGCTTGGGCAGCGAGGAGGAGCCTGGCCCCGGGTTACGCTAGCAGTTGCCACAGGAAGGAACATACAGCTACACTGTGAGTGGGCCGCGGTTGCTCCGGAGCCCGAGGAGTTCCTGCGAACCCTCCCCAGATCTATCAAGGGAGCCGATATAAAAAGCGGAACCACCCGAGACCGCTGGTGTGCGGCGAGACGATAAGCACACGCGCTGGAAGACTGGGAGTGAAGAGGAACCGGCGCCAACCTTCGTGAGCAGCGTCCTGAGGCGAGGCGACCTAGTTGCACAGGGGGCAGACTGTGGGCGCTCCGGGGGCCGTCAAGTGCCTGTGGACCCCCCTGGAATCTTCGCAGCAGCTGCCGAGTGGTGGTGATAACACGTGAAGGCTGTACCGGAATCCTGTAAGGTAGGCGGACATACGCTATCCACTGGGCCCCCTGTGTAGAGCCCCTGAGGCAACAGGCGGCTGGTGGACCCCAGTGAACACTATGAGGCACTAATGGGAAGAGCAGGTGGCCTCACCAAGCCCTGAAACTGAGCCCAGTACTCATGCTCTTCCGAATAGAAACACTTGGACATTGTCATAGCTCCCTGGATCTTCCCCAGAGAACAGATTTTCCTTCCTGCCCGCTCCGTAGCGGGATCCCTCCTAGCTCACACATTGAGCAGTCCCAGTATATATGGGCATAAATTGAAAAGACGCCCACTTAAAGTTGTTTTGGACAGTGCACCCCCAAAGTGGGGCCCCTGTAGATATCAGTCAATGCTATTCTTAGGGTCCACTCCCCCTGGACGCTGTCTCTGGATACAAAGAAGTTGCCCGCTTCGACAGGACAGGCAGGTGGAGTGGTAAAGAGGACATTGGGGCTGAAGGCTCAACGCCAGAACACACTGGGTGTAAGGGATCACTGAAGACGTCTATGTAGCCCATGCACACAGCCCATGACATGTTGACCAGAGACAGGTCACACAGTTAGTGGATCGCCTCATGAGAGCTGATCTTTCAGAAGAAAAGGGCTGCGGATAATGGGGCTATTAACCTCGAATGTTTAAGACACTTCTTTTGATCTACACTAATCCTAAGAACTATATGTGGCTCCCTCTGACCACGGTGCAACTTCCCAAATAACCTCCTGCAAAGGGCCCACCAGCCCATCCCTTGGGGCTCAAGCCATCCCGGCAAGAAGGAAGTGAGAGAACGATGCCCAAAGGCTTGGCCCAAAGAAGGGAACAGGGGCCATTAATAAATACATGAAAACAATGAGAAAAGAAACTGGCCACGCACTGGCAGAAGAATTGTCCCCCCCGGAACAAATGGCTACTCCACCACTGATAGTGTACCCACAGGCGGTCTTCCTGGCTATGCAACAGGGCTTTTCCTCCCTTAATGAAAAGCTTGATGGAATAACGGCAAACGTCGCCACCATTAAGTCACAGCTGGACAAAACAACATCACGGATGACGGAAACAGAGACGAGGATATCTGGCACAGAAGATGCACCGGAGACCTTAAAGACCACGGTGTCCACGATGGCAATCGATCTGGGAACAGTAAAAGCTAAATGCAAAGATTTGGAGGCTAGATCTCGGTGGAACAACATCCGCATAGTCGGAGTACCGGAGGAAGCTATGAAAGGATCCATGGAAAAGTCAGTAGATGACCTCATTCGCAGTCTCCTGGGAGACCCCGGATGGTCGGCAATGCTCATTGTGGAGCGGGCACATAGGTCGCTTGCCCCTAAACCGAAACCTGGCGCATACCCTAGACCTATAATAGCGCGACTGATAAACTACCGAGATAGAGACCTAATTTTGAAGACTGCTAGAGAAAAGCAAGAATTAAGATGGGAGGCCAACATTATTCGCATCTTCCCAGATTTTACGCTAGCAGTACAACAGGAGAGGAAACAATTCATAGGGGTCAAGAAACTACTCCGAGAGCGCCAGGTACAATAAGCAATGCTCTACCCGGTGAGATTGAAAATCCAACACCAGAACAAAATACATTTTTTTACGTTCCCGCAAGAGGCGGCGAACTTCGTCGAGACTCATATACCTGCACCACCCGGGCAACATACAAATGGGAAAGACTCCTGAATTTAAAGGTTAATCGATAGCAGGCACGTAAATAAAGGACAGCAAACTCATGGAAGCGAAGGCCCCCAAAGGGTGCTGGAAATGAAGGGAAATCATAATGCATTCTGCAAATCATGATGCTCAGAGAAGACCCTGCATGTGTTATCATTAGTGAGAGCAACACGAAGATCTTGTAACACTGAAACTGAACGAAAAGGCATAGGCACTTGAACTCGCCACAGTTCCCCCTGTAGCAAGTGCACAACAGTTGGCTGGGTGGGGAGGGAGGGAATTTGAAGAACATGGTTGAAGTTTGGGGAACTATGAGGGAGGGGGGATTGTTGGGACCTGGTTCTGAAGTTGGAAGTTTAAAAACCAAAAGCACGAAGGTACAAATCACTTTGGTTTCTAAGCATGCACTGCAAACACACCATCAAACACAAGACCACGCATACATCATAGATAATGGCTGAAAAAGGCTCAGACAATATTAAAATACTGAGCTGGAATGTACAGGGATTGAGAGCTCGAGTCAAGAAAAGAAAGATATTCGCTTACATCAATAGACAGAATCCTAAAATTATCTTCCTGCAAGAAACGCATATAGGGCCTCGCTATGAGGGTTAATTGGTTACGCACGAGGGGACGCATCAGTACTACACAAAGTATTCCAAAAGGGCTAGAGGGGTGGTGACTCTAATCCATAAAACCCTCCCATTCACTTGCATTACCTCCAACTGTGACCCCGAAGGAAGATATGTACTACTCCATGGTACCCTATGTGACAAGGAGGTAATCCTACTAAATATATATGGTCCGAACATCGACAATGTAGAGTTCTACAGAGCACTATTTGGGAAACTAGCATCTTACCCCACTGCCAGTCTGATAATCGGGGGCAATTTCAACACGATCCTCGACGCAGCAGAGGGCATTGTCGAAAGCGGCACAAAACTCATCCATATGACAGATCTAAATATAAAAGATGTGTGGAGGGTGTTAAACCCCTTGAAAAGGGAATATACTTATTACTCAACTGTGCATGACATGCAGTCCAGAATTGACTTATGGCTGGTAGATAATGTAGTGTTAACATGGATTGAAAACGCACACATTTACCCTAGGACATACTCTGACCACTCCCCAATACAACTGACGCTGCACATTCCAGATGCCAAAGTAGACAAAACACCATGGAAATTTAAACCAGTAGACATGGTGTACAAAACTGCACTGACAAAACACATAAAGGAATATTTTGACTTAAACGAGAATTTGGTCTCTAGTCAGGCCATATTATGGCAGGTGTTCAAAGTCTGTATACGAGGTAACTCAATATCCACAGAGAGTGGAGTCCTCAAGGACATCCGGGGAAGGCTAACGCGCTTGGAGACACACATATCCTCCCTTCAATCCCGACACGCACACCCATCATCCTCACAACCGAACTCAGAGATTAAGCTTAAGCTGGAAGAATACAAAGAAGTGGCAGATCAAGAGATCCGGTATTTCGATAGACCAGCAGCGGCCCGCAGATACGGGGAGATCGAGCGTCCAGGGAGACTATTAGCCTGAGCAATAAGGGGTGAAGGGGGCCATACAACAATACCATGTATAACACTAATGGATGGCACAGTTACCACAGACAATAATAAAGTGCTTGGGGCATTTTATGAATACTACAAGACATTGTACTCCCCTCAATGCAGCGCAACTGAAGTGGATATTGATGAATATCTCTCCCAAATACCAACAACGTTATTAGCATACGCCACTAGAGAATCACTAGAAAACCCGATAACAGAGGCAGAGATATCAGAGTCTATAAAAGCCCTACCAAATGGAAAAGCCCCCGGGACGGACGGCCTTGGTGCAGAATTCTATAAGGAATTCAGTTACCTCTTGGTACCCAGACTACATGCCGTCTGGTTGGAGGCCTTAAATAAAGGGGAACTACCCGAAACTACCAGGGAGGCGGTGATCACACTACTACTCAAACCGGGGAAGCCCCCAGAGAAGTGCGGCTCGTATAGACCACTGTCATTAATTAACACGGATGCAAAGATTTTTGCGAAGATACTGGCAACCCGACTATCACCACTTATGCCCCATATGGTCCACGAAGACCAAGCTGGGTTCATCTTGGGTAGGTCGACAGCCACAAATATACGGAGATGTTACAACATATTAGCCAGAATAGCTCCCCAAACCCAAGGAGTTGCGGTGTCTCTTGATATGCAAAAAGCGTTCGACACAGTTTACTGGCCCTTCCTATTTGGGGTAATAAGAAACTACGGGCTTGGCCCTTATATAATGAAATGGATGCAGGTATTATATGCGCTCCCCTATGCCAAGATAAGAGTCAATGGCACCTTGATGGAGATATTATAACTGCTCTGAGGAACCAGGCAGGGTTGCCCACTGTCACCTCTGTGGATATACTGAGGTCACAATACAGTTCATTTGGGCTAAGAATAGAGGGCAGACTCCAAATTATTAACCTTTATGCTGACGATATTTTGTTATATTGATGTGATCCTGATTGCACGCTGGGTAAAATCCTTGCTGAAGTAAAAAAATTCGGAGATTTCTCTGTCCTGAGGCTTAACCGTACCAAATCAGAAATCTTCCCGCTTACAAAAATCACCGTAGCACCTCAAGATCTACAGGGCCTTATCTGGAGCCCGACGCATATCAGATATTTGGGGGCATATATAGTTAGAACAGCTCAATTATCTCGGGCCCTGAACTATAGCATGCTAGTGGACGCTTTATGTGCCAAGATAAGACGCTGGAACGCTCTGCCAATCTCAATGATGGGAAGAATAGCTCTAATTAAAATGATAGTATTACCAAAGCTGTTCTATCTGTTTAACACTGTACCGGTATGGCCAGGCCGAACCCTGTTTACTACGATGAATAGTGCGTTTGTTTCATTTGTATGGGGGGGGGCACCCTAGGCTAAGCTGGAAGATGTTAACCAATAAATACACAAGAGGAGGTCTGACGGCACCCGACTTAGAACTATACTATTTGTCAGCACAAGCACACTATGCAGCTCAATGGGCCACTATCTTCCTCGATCCTGGTACCCCGCCGCCAGACAGTGCAGAACGAGAGGCAACTGCAGCACTACACCAGATGTTTAAACTATCCCACAAGCACCACAGTTCCATAGATCCCACAAAGGTGACAGTCACGGCTTGGGCCAAAATAGCAGATATATATGGCAAAGATATCACCCGAGTATGCCGATTTGGCGAGATCCTCAAACACCATTCACACTAGATTGGGAGGTGGCCATGCACTGGACGTCCAAAGGTATTTCCCAGTGGGGACAGTTATTCTCAGAGAAGCTCTTTGTAAAATGGGAAGACATCCAGGATATTGTGGGGAGAACCAACACACACAAGATACAATATATGAGGGTAAAAGCGGCGGTGCAAAAGATACTCCCCACTTTCCCCAACGAACCAGAGATTAATATGGGACTAGGCTACATGTTCACAGGAAGGGCACAGAAAGTCACAGCCTCAACACTATACAAAGTCATAATGCAAACGCGCCCAGTGGCTAATCACGTGTCCAAGAGCAAATGGGAACATGATCTAGAGCAGCAATTCGAGGATCACGAGTGGGACAAGGTCTGCGAACTCACCAAACAAATATCCTGCAATGCCAGATATAGGCTAATACACTATAAAATAATTCACCGGACCCACTACACCCCAGCAAGATAATTTACTCTGCTTTATCGGGTGCATGTCCGAGGTGTAAGGCTGACGATGCAGATATTTATCATATGCTCTGGGCTTTTACAAAGTTGAGTGGCTACTGGACTGAGGTGTGTGCTGCTCTAGATGAAATGGCAGATCAACCTGTAGAATGGACGCCACGTTTGTGTTTGCTGGGCGTGATAGGCAAAATGGATCCAACGTGGCGAAAACTGTTAAACCTTAGCTTATTGATAGCAAAGAGAGCGATACTTATGAGGTGGAAAAACGCAAACCCCCCAACGAAGGCAGACTGGGATAATGATATGCTATGGACTAATGACAGAGAAGAACTATATATAGATTTGGTGCTGCTCTCCTCTAAACCCAGTAATATATGGGCCAGGTACAAGTAATATCTGGCAGACAAAGCAGAATCTGAAAATTCCGTAGAATAATGACGTGTGTGAAATCATTGTGTGTAATGTTATCGCTTGATTATGTACGTGCTTACCTTGTGCAACAATAAATAAAGTTTAAAAAAAAGACCATAGCAGTAGAAGGCATTGGTGGAACGGATACTGCTGCACCAACATCAGAAGAGAGTCCCAACATCAGGCTGATGGCCCAATGTGCGAATGTAGGTTCTATTGGCAGAAAATGTGCAGAGGAGTGGGAAGTTAGATCGGGAGGCCAACAAATGTGGACCACGTAGTAAGTGACATCTCATTGAAATTCACAATGGGCCCATGTGCTGTCCTTGCATGTCTTGCTCCAAAATGCCTAACATTGTGAAAATACAACTATCTGTGATGACATGTACACATGTTCACCACGATGCCCCAGGTGAATCTGGCCACACCAAATGCCACTTGGACTGCAATCCCAACAGTGCATGTGAAAGGGAAATGTGACAGGCCGCCAGCGGGACATGATGCAAAGTGACAATTAGGTATGTCTACTGATTAAAGGAATACCCTTCAATCAGAGTAGATATGTGCCTCTAGCAGGTGGCTGTAATATTTTGACACATTCTCAATTTCCATCAAAGATACTGCAGAACAAGATTCCGCCAGTAATGTGGACACACACATGCTGTCCTTGGAAAGGGATGACGAGCCAGTGATGGTGGTAGAGTGAAAGATGGAAGCCTGTAAAGATGAAGATGTGCAGATCTTTGCACCTATGAGCCTTAAGTCTGCCACCAGGCGAACAGGTTAGAGCAACTCCGCCCACCACACCAACCGAATTGCCACAGCAGGGGACTACACCAATATGCCAAGGGAGAGGTGCAGGCACAAACAGGCCATACAGAACCCCAAACACCACATGGAGGAGGGAATGTGCCAACAGCAGGTCACATTGTGCAGCCAGCTGACTTTGATCAAGAGCACCCTGGGAGGGGGCGTACAGGGCATCTCAAGTGACAATGCAGGTTTCAGACAGGCCATGGAGAAGGTATTCTAGGCAATCCAGTAGAAGCTAAGGGCAATCTGGGAGGAATTAGGTGAAATGAAAAGTGCCATGCAGTGCATGGTCTATAGGCAAGTTTGGCTCCAGATGTGCCAACCAAGAGAATGGCGGCAGGAAAAGGGATTGCTGCAGCAATTAAGGGATATCTGTGATGGTCACAGGCTCTACTTGGAGCACTGCTCAAAGTGCTGCCTCAGAAGGACAGCACCACCACATAATGCAGCAGTGCCAAAGGCACAATCAGCTATTTCTGCAAAAGGGGAACAACAAGAAAGGGCAGTCCCATCTCTGAGGAGAAATGAGCACCATGCACACAAATGACTGTATGAGAACGTTGATGCGTATATTGTTACTGTTGCTGTTAGGTGTTCTGGCATAGTGGCCATTTCCTTGTTTTCATCTATATAGTTAATTATTGAAGTGAATGTCTTCTGATAAGACCAATACATGACGATTAACATTAGGCCAATTCCATTGGGTTGGTCATACCCAATTCATGTTACAGGTTAAGCGATCCCCATTGGAGACCGTGAGAATGGTGCTTGGTGTATTACCTGGTACATCAACACAGAGAGGGAATTGGTAGGTGTCTAAAAGGGGTTTTGCCAAGTCTTTTGCATTCTGCATTGTTGTTGAACAACAAAATAGCAAAAGGGATGGGCAATGACGTGATGTATAGGTGGCATGACAATCGGGCCCCTTGCATGTCAGTAATTTTCATTGTCAAATGGGCAGAAAAGTTTATCATTAATGCAAAGAAATCACAAACATTGGGCACATCTGCCACACATTGCACCTCAGTGGAAATATCTCACAACTATCTCATCCTGTATGGCAGCTGCCACGTCCATCTCCTCAATTATCGCAACATGTGGGACAGGTGATTGTGATGGTATATCTGCAAACATTTCTACGTGCAGGCCACGTATGAGGGCAATGTTGTGTAGGACTACCCAAGCAACTATCATGTTGCAAACAGTCAGGTGGTCATAAATAGCACTCTGCCCTGAGTGGCCGAGGCACATGAAACATGACTTCAGCATCCCAAAAGTATGCTCAATGGCATTCCGTGTGTATGTGCGCTGCATTGCATTGTTGCTGGGTTCCAGTCGCAGGATTTCTGTAGGGAGTCATGAAGTGTATACTCAGGGGATAGCCACTGTCACCTACAGATGGAATTGCCATCATGCTATGTCCTGATGCATGGTGTGAGTGTAAATCCACTAATATTATTAACATTTATATGTACTGTTCCATTTGGATAATATGCAATCCCATTGCCCCCTTTATAAGACCCCCCCCTATAACATACTCCCACCAATACAACCCCAATAGTACCATCAAAATCATACATAGACTTGCAATAATGGCTATTCCACAATGTTATGCAGAAGCCCATACATTGTCATTCGTGAACCTATACTTCGGATCCCTACTTAATGAACAATTATTTACATTAGTGACATTCATCTTCTTCTCTCCTACAATAAAAGCAGAAACACACAAAACAAAGAAAAGGAGCAACATACAATACATACTTTTATATAGAGAGAGAGAGGCGGCAAAGAGAAAGAGAGAAATAGAGAGGTGAGAAAGAAAGAGAGAGAGGCGAGAAAGAGAGAGAGAAAGAGCTCCTGAAAAAAGAATAATATGGATCTAGCAGCTGGGCTTCAGCCCTTTAATGGAGTGTGACACCACACACGTATCATGTCTGGACAGGCCGGAGAAGTAGATAGGGTGCATGTAATGCTGCCCCTCCTTTTACGATAATTGATGTTCCAACATGCTGTCTGGAGGTTTCCTGCGGACGTCGGGGATGTGTACCCAATATCACAAGCCCTTTACCTTAACTGTGAGGGGTGTGCGAAACACCACCTTGTGGGGCCCGTGGAACTGAGGGTTGTTCCACCTACACACAAAATTGCGAATGTACACAAAAAGTCACCAGGCAGCACCGGTTGTGTGGTCATGTGCTCGGGATATATTGCCATCGTGGTTGTTATGTCTCTGTTGTCTCAATGCTGGAAGGTGCAATCTGTTGGAAGACACATTTAATTGCTCTAGTTAGTGTAGTCAAATTATCTTGGAACTCATCACCTAACACCACTGCTGCACTATGTGCTTCTGAAACTCTTCTCACCTAAGATATGGGGGTGTGCATACACCGACCAGTGACCACCTCGTGAGTTGACAAATGGTGGTCTTTACTGGGCTGTGTATGCAGACTGAAGAGGGCCAAGGGCAAACAGTGCACCCAGTTCGTCTTCAACAAATTAGTTTGGATAATTTGCATTTGAGAAGTCTGTTTATTCTCTGCACAACTTTGTTGGGCTGCGGGTGGTAAATTGAACACATCCGGTGCTTGATGCCAATTAGTGCTGTGACGTGCTGAAACAGTGCATTGAAAAAATGTGTGCCTTTGTCTGACCTTAAAACCTCACACACACCCATTGAGGGAAAACCTTGGGTACCAAAAATCTCGCAGTACATTTGGCATCAGGATATACAGACGGCCCTGCTTACACCCACATTGAGAAAGGGCATACCACTACTATGAGATACCAAGAGTCATTGCAACATTCACCCATATCGGCATAATCTATATGTAATTCATGGAACGTCTCAGTAGGGCCAGACAATGTGCCCTGTAACGTCTGTCACGTCATCCCTGTACTGAAACGTTGACATGTTGTACAGTGTATGACCATGTCTGAGATGCTTTCTTTGACATTTGGTATGAACCAGTCCCCTGTATATCTGCTGCAATGTGCTGCTTCGAACTGTGGGACGGATGGTGTAACTGCTCAAATGCTACTTAGCTCAAATGCTCAAATGCTACTGCAAGCAGCTCCTGGGGAATCACTGTCTCTTGGGGATTGCTTGCATCCTCTTCATAGCCACAATTCCTTTTCCTGTTCCCTACCCTGTAACTCCATTATCTGGGAGATAGGCAATGTTGTAGAAAGTGTTGGACGTTCACTGGCTGGTGAGGTGGCTACAATATACTCAGCAGGCATTTCATTTGGCAGATAAGTTGCCATTTTGTCTGCCGCAACGGAGGCTGCGTTCCTCATTGATATTTTGTCTGTCCCATTAGAGTGGGCGGCGCACTTGACGACCGCCACAACAGATGGCTGGGATGATGCTTTTAACACTGGGGTTCCATCTGCCCTCTGAAAACCCCCTACTCTTCCAGCAGGAGAGACCGGTGTGCACAGGTCTTGTGACGTATGCTGAGTCTGAATATATTGTAACATGGCACCCTCGAGATACTCTCATTGCTTCAATAAGCGCTATGAGTTCCACCACCTGTGCAGAATAATTTATGGGCAATCTTTTCATAACCATTGTCATGCCCCCTTCCTCAAGTCATACTACTGCTGCCCCTGTATATCTTTGTCCATCCTCCTGGTCAATTGTGGGTGACCCATCAACAAAGAGTACCTCCCACTCCCCTAAAGTACATTTTTGCACTTTTGGGATGTCATTCTCTTCCCCCTCGTCTGTGGCGCAGTCATGCAATGTCAGATCTTCGGCAATCGGCATAACTGTTAGAAAGGTGGCCGGATTCACTGTTTTGCATCCAACCACATGAATGGGGGGCTTTGAGATAATAATCTGGTACAGCAAAGATCTCTGTGTATTCAGGGTAGACTTTGGCTTTTCTAGGATGGCAAATAGAGAATGTTTCACATACAGCGTAACTGAGCACCCCATTACAATAGTAGAACTAAATGCAGAAGCTGCTAAAGCTTGTTCACACACAAACTGGCCTTACATCACTGAATCCAATGTGCCACTATAACAGGCCAATGACTTATGGCCCATAGTACTTTTCTGTGTCAACACTGCAGTCATGAGCTGGCCATGTGAGAAAAAGTAAAATTCCTGTGTGTAGTCTGGGGTGGCCAGTACGGGTGCTAAACTAATGACATCTTTTAGATCATCAAACTGTTTGATCATAACCACAGTCCACTGTAACTTATGAACCTTTGTTGTTGGTGCTTCCCTAAGGGCCAGCAGAAGTGGTCTCGTGTATGCTGCATAATCTAAGATCCATGCCGTACAGTAGTTGCACAGCCCCAGAAACTTCTGCATTTCTTTAACTGAGGCAGGTCTGGGGGTGGCGTGTACTGAAGCTGCCCTATCTGTTAGTATCCTTTTACCATTTGCTGATATGAACTGTCCCAGATACAGCACCTCCAGTTGGCAGTATTGCAATGTTGCCATATCACCTTTGTACCCTTTATAGGCCATCAATTGTCAGAGTCTAATGGAATCCCTTTGGCAGTGCTGCTCACTGTCACTGCACACTAACAGGTCGTCGACATAATGAATAATCATGCTAGCTACCTGAATGTTCCCTAAATCAGCGTGTAGTATACAGTTAAATATACTTGGCCTCTCACAGTACCCCTGTAGTAACCTAGTATGTTCGAACCGCATCTGGCCTTGTGTAAATGCTATGAGGTACCGCGACTCAGGATGGAGTGAAATTGAGAAGAATGCATTTTTCAAGTCCACTACTTTGAAGTATGTGGCTTCTTTGGGGATATTGCGTAAAATTGTTCAAGGATTCGGGAAAATGTGACATTCTTTTTGTACCATGTCATTTAGGGGACACAAATCCTGTATCATTCTCCAATTGCCCCCTGTTAATTTTTTTAGAGTGTATATCAGTGTGTTACACAGAGATATTGATGGCACAATGATCCCCATGTCCAGTAGACCCTGTATCCTATTTCTGATACCCTCCTCCGCTTATCTTGATAATGGATATTGTTTTACCCTGGGCAGCACAGCACTTAGCTTCCGTGTTATATGCACAGGGGTCACGTCTTTCAGTAGTCCGACATTATGTGGATTTGCAATGCACAACTGCGAAGGTACATGTTGTAAGTCCTCATCAAGAAATAGAGGTGGAGTTAGTACTGCCATCAGGGGGCACTGCACCCTTCGATACTGTACAATTATGACACAAAGGATACACATCTGTAATATTATCTCCCCATTTGTGTCATTGTTCTGAAACAGCTTATCATCCATCACTTCCTTTAACTGTACTGTCAGATCTATACAGAGCACTGTGCGCCATTCACACCTGTCCTTGTCCATTCCTATCATGACAACCCTTTTTTCAGAGACCAAAAATACCTGTAAATCCAGCAACAATATTGTTCCTGCCACCACCTCAGGTGACACAATTGGGCGAAATATGAAATCTGTAGTTACTCACCAACATTGCTTAGCAATCTGAGGCCCCACCTCCAATAGCACAGTAATACCAAAAATGAACATATCCTGGTCCATGTGGGTCCCTCCCGCAAACCACCACCTCCCCTGTCATTGTATGTATCACCAGCATTGCCCTTACTGCGCATATCCCAGGTGTGGAGCAAACTATACTACGATCTGTGAATGATATTGTCATATTTAGTTTGCTGAGCAGATCCCTGCCCAGTAAATTAGCAGTAGAACTTTGGGAATATCGCAAGGCAGCCCATACAGCCCATACCACCTTCCCTCCCACCCTTAGGCCAGCCCCTCAGTGTATGGAACCTTGGAAATAGCCCCAGAGAATTCCCGCATGTCAAGATATTTGCTTGATAATGGAAAATGTCCCTCCATGATACATGATTTCATTGCACCCGAATCTACCATACATAGGAACTGCTTGTCTCCTATCTCTGCCCCAACACAGGTTCCTCTTCTGGGTGCATGGTCATTGACAAGACCAGACACGTGAGTGATCTTTGTGGGCTGTCCTAATCAGGATATGTGTTTGTTCCAGGGAATGAGAATGGGTTACCCCCATCACTGTTGCTCCTCCAAACAGGGCAGTGGTTCTTCCTGATAACCTATTGATTGGGGCCACACTGCCCTGCTGTTACATCTGCGGGCTTCATACCGGTATACAGATACTTGAGGCTGCTGGTTGTATGTCTAGGGTTGCCCCTGTGGATACCCTTGATTTTGATACCCTTGAACCTGTTGCATATCCCCTAGTCCTTGGGGCACTTTGGGCCCTTGGCCCTGCTGCAGCAACCCGTAATTATACCCCATTCCAGACCTGCTCCTGCATTTCCTTGCAAGATCACCCCACCCCAAACAATTTCAACATTGTGATGGTCCAAACCTACCACCTCGGTGTCCAAATTCCTCCCTCTTGCTCCTCGGATTCACCTTCTTCCTCACTGCGGTCCTCCTTGTTACCACTGTGGGCTGGGATACCGTTGCCACCTGCCCCACTGTCCTTGTCCTCCTTCAGCCAGAGAGCAGAAATAGTGGCACTCACGACCTGTTGGGTGCTCTCTGTCTCCTCCACCTGTACTGGCGTCGACACATGGCCTGGACAACCATTGCAAAATTCTTTTCTACCAATTTTGCTACCTCCACCTGATGCCTTTGGGCTGTTTCCCTTTCCCACACCTTGATCCTTTTGCAATGGTGCACTATTATTCTCTGTATCGCCCCTTTGCTTCAATACCCACAATCATATCTAGTGCCTTTTTCACTTCTTTTGGCAAGCTCTGCCTTCACAATAAAATAGAAAAATGGTTTCAGTTCTCCACATCTCTTGCAATTTAAGAATACATTTAGCTGGGTCCTGATCATCGCCCTTAGCACACTGAATCAGGGACTGGAAATTAGTGGTATCTGGGAAAAGCTCTTCATAGTGCATCCTACACCTGTGCTCTAATTCCATTAAATGACAATCCACCATGTGCATCAACCCCATGGTTATTCCCGGACATCCAGCCTTAACCCACAGATCCCCAGCCTGGTCCCCAATTATAGCAACCATCAAGCTCGATGTCCCATATTGCCAGGGGCACCCCTTCTGTTTGCTTTCAAACTCATATATCCACTTACACCCCTCTGCTGTGAGCTGTGAGAGAACCTTAACCAAATTGTTTTTATCCATCTGGGGCGAGGACACATACTGTGTCCTCCCTGCCACCTTATGTATGAGGGGCATCTGCATCTTCACCCCACTTCACACACCCTTCTTCATAATTCCATTCTCTTTACCACTGCCCTCCGGCTGGCCCTATTCCTCAACCTGCCCCCCATAAACCTTCTACTTGCGGGGTATTCTCAACTTCACCCCTTTCTTCTTCTTCACCCTGACCCTTATCAAACGTATCATTGTCCTCCTCCCTCACATTGTTTCCCGACACTGTATTCTCCTGTCCAAGGATTGTCCACTCACCCTTGTTTCCCTTCTTCTCAACACATACATGTCTTATTCCTTTAGTATCCAACCTGAGCAGATCTCCATTCTCCCGAACCTTTTCCTGACACCCCTACATCCCTTACTCCTCTTGTGGATGTCTGTATCCTGTACAGCTCTGCTAACAACTCTGACAGCCTATCTTCAAACTCCCTTGACCTGACACCCGTGGATGCCGATACTTCAGACAAGTATGTGCATATGGGGGTGGGTTGAGTGGTGGCCTGGAGTGTTGCTGAAGAGGTCCCTACAACAGTGGGTACATAGGTTGGGTTTGTGTACCCACCTGCGGGACACGCTGCCAAGGGACATGATCCCCTGCATGCCGCTGGTGCCCCGCCCTCTCCTTTTCCCCTCCGGCACTTTCCATCTTTTTGTATCTGTGCCCCTGCTCCATCCCCTTGGTCCTGTGTCCTCAAACATTCACCAGAGCTCTAAAATATATTTTCTCTTCTGTAGCTGTTTCCCTTTACACTTAGCTGCTAAAAATGTAGACATATGTTCCAAAGTGCTCTTATTATGTAAGCCCTGCTCTGGCCACTGGCAGTGCATCCCCCCTTCTCCCGTCTCCGCAATCCACTGCTTATAATATTTCTCCACCCGGTCATGATACAGAGGCAGGGTCTTGTACATATACTCTATTGGTGTTCCTCCCCCCATGCTAGTGATGTTTATCTCTTACTGACCCCTCAAAGCCCCGCTAGTGCACCGCACATGCTGCCGCTGCATTTGACAGAAAAATCAACCCCCACCCTTTTCTGTTCCCCTTTCTTGAACACACACGCCACGCCACAAAACCATCCAATGCCACATCACGCCGTGACACACACAAATACTGCCTCTCCTATGGCCTGTCCTTCATCCAATAAAACACTAATACAATAAACTAAAATAACAAGCTAAAATAACAACCACTACTTGTTCCAGACCCACTCATTTTTATGAGACCACTACTTTTATTTTCGTATTCCTCCTTTAAATAATATATTTTATCATACCACCTTCCATTCCCTTCTGAGAAGGGGCTCCATGCCTTACCTTTGCATTACCTTTGCCTTACCTTATATTGCCTGACCAAAATAATATCTTTACAATGCAAATACCAATAAGAAATAACACAAACCACACCAACATCACATCAATGACCTCACTCTCCAAGTGTTCACACCTCTCACACTTCCCCACGCATGTGTCCCCTACTTTTTATCACTTACAAGAGTCTACTCACATGTGCATGCTCACTCAAACTCTTCTGTCACTGGGTTCCAACAACTGCCTGCACTCTCCTCAAAGCCACACCCCACTTCAAAGAGCAAAGAGGACTTCTCTTAAAATGGCTCCTGCTAAACCACTCAGAACACATGTTTTTTCAGGACCGATCATTGTAGGTGGCCGTGGCTCCTTCTGGAGAAGCGGCCTGGAATCCTCCACAAATATGGGGGACGCTGGGATCACGTTGGGGTCACCAATTGAAGGCAAGTCCCTGAACGCTCACACCAGAGAGAATACAACCAGCTAGGGAAAAAGGCCCAAGTCAATCTTGTAAGGATAACAAGTTTTAATCGCATACACAGATGAGCGCAACAGCAAAGAACTCTGCTGCTAAGAACGCTCTGCCAAAAAGTAGTACAAGCAGAGTATTTTAAAAAAAACATTGTCACTGATAATGCAACATATACAGTAGAAACCTACACAACTGGTTGGTTGGCATGATCTGCCTGCTCCATAAGAGATGCCAGGTCATTGGTTCCCGCCCCGTCTATCCATCTTCCATTACGTGGGTGCTGCAGTGATCATCTTCTTCTCGCGTCGAAGGTCAAAGAACAAATTAATTGCACTCCTAACACAATGCTACTTTATCACTGTTATGTGCACCTGTCAGGCCTTAGGATGGGCACAGAGGAGGTTCTGGGGCACTCTAACCTTCACACACACATTTCACTCACTCCCTTCTGTGCCACCTGGCCCCAAGGTCACCACCCTCGTTTCGAACTATAATGTATCCTCCCAGCACCTTGCAATACAAATCATATGATTGTTGCTCAACGACGTGCACTGTCTGTCCCCATTGAACATTTCAGGACTTGTTACTTGGTGGTCAAAGGGCACCTGGTACCATGGAATTCAGGGATCTTAACGTTTAGTGAGTTATATGGGCTATAACTCAAGGTCGCCTGGAGATGGGTCCGGTCATACTTTGGCCAGTTTGAGATAACATGCACACCGTTCGATCAATGAATAGGTGTTGTGGCAGTTGGGGGTGTGAGCTGTCCTCATGGAGTCTCAGGCACGGCTGACGATTTCCCTCGTCTCGCAATTTGGGCCTAGTGCATGCAATAGCGCATTCGCCTCTCACGCCATGTGTTTTACCTATGATTACTGACATTGTGCGCACAATAGCAATGTTGCTTGCTACCTGTGCTACACTATGTGGGTTGATTATATTGAAGTGGGGTCCTATATATTGGGAAGTGGTCCTTTCACAACCCCCCCGGCCCATCATAGTGCTTTGAATGCATCTTGCCTCACTCTAAAGTGCTTATGGGGGTGGAACATGGCTGCACCCTTCCCAACAACCTCCCCCCAAGTTGCCAGGGGATGGTAGCCGCTATCTCATCCTGACCTTGGGGGTGGCTTTATGAGGGAGGATCACATGGAAGGGAGACAAACTCTGGGGAGATGTCATGGGTTCATCGGGTGAGACATGGTATCCCCCGATTTCCCCCAATTTCTCATGTAAATTACCCTCCCATATCTAATACCATCATGGCTTATTGTAATATGCTCACTCCTCCTCCTATGAAGAATAGGGAGATCACCCCTTACAGTTCCTCCTACCATTCATCCAAGAATCATGTTTTATTTAAGACTACTGAAAATGCCTATCCAGACCAATTCCAAAACCCTGACTTCTTGTCCCAGAATGACCAAAGTACTGGAACGAAGAAGAAGAATTGATCAATACAGAATGAGAAAGGCCCCAAGCACAGTGAGCATTCTAGTGTTTACTCATATCCACCTGTGCCCAGGAAGTTTAAAAGGCAAGTGAAGCAGAACATCAATGTCTGCTGTTGGCGAGAGAGAACAGTGTCTCTCCATGAGGCTGAGGAGATCTCAGGGTGAGTACCGGCATGGTGGAGCCAGGAGGCTCACCAGCGAAGAAGAAGGAGAAGACTGCAGAGTAAGGAAGACATGTTGTGAGAATGCTAAGAGTTAGCAAGGGACAACTAGGCATATGTAGGTGATCCCCACCGATGCCCAGAGCAAAGCAGACTCTGGGAGTGGAAGCTGTGAGAACCAAAGAAACCAGGCGGAGGCAGTCACGAGATGGAAGAGAATGAATCACCATCAAATAAGAATAAAATGGAGAATGTATTTGATATTAGAAGGGGAAACAAAATGAAAATAAAACCCCTAGAAGAAGATAAATGCAAATTGTGCAAATGAAGGAAAACCCAAGACCGGAATATATATCCGTAAACTATATATGCAAATAAAGTGGGTTTGTAACTATGGAAAAGGGCAGGAGGCCCATGTGAACCTAAGAGGGCCTGGCAGGACAGTACACCAGGCAACCATTGCAAAAGTGTGAGCACAAGGAGACCTGGCAGGAGAGTACACCAGGCATTCCATCACAAGAGTGTGAACCTAAGATGTCGTGCCAGGGTAGTATGCCAGGTAATCAGACCTCTGTTGTTTAATAAGAATAAATACCTGTGTTGTTTTAAAAAGAGATCTTGAGAAGGAACATCAGGTCTAGGGAAGGATTCTATGAACCAGATGTTCAAGCGAAATACAATTACAAAGCAAAGACAAGTTTTTTATGTCAACATTGTTGTGGGCCAAGAAAGGCAGCAGAACTGTTGGTTGTGAACTTCAGATATATTGTTGTGAGCCAAGAAAGGCACAAGGAACTTTTTTTTTTAAAAAGGGAATCTTCAGAGGATCTTGAAGAATCCAGGTTAAGGGAGTCCTCCTCTGGAGACAGGACCCTTTTCCTGGCAGAACTGTTTGGTTGAAAGCTAGTTTTTCTTCTTTTTATGGACACTTTCTCGAACCTTTCAAGGTAAAAGGCATTTCCCGTTTCACCTTAGAGTTTAGTTTTAGTGCGAGGGTCAGAATAGTACTTCGGACACAGGACAGTTTTAATTTTGGACATTCTGATACTGACAAATCCTCAGGTTTTGTTTTAGGTATGGGAGTTCCCCTTAGAGCAGGGTCAGAGGGGCATTTTCCAAACCCTTTTTATTTTCAATAAAAGTATTTAACCAGAAGCAAAGCTAACTGGTGTCCGAGTTTCACTCCTGTCTCCTCACACATAGTAAATTGGAATAAATTAACGTAGGACTAATCATTCACCGACTGCATATAATAGTTTATGAATGTGCAATTAGAAAAATGGTCTCCTTATATATTTATATATTGAGAGAAAAAACTAAAGAAATGTGGGATAATATGGTTGCAGCGCAAAATAACAAAAAATAAAAAACATTTGGCAGTTATGGTAAACTGCACAACCTTAACTCGCACCCCCGCCATGCACTGCTCAGACTTACACCCAGGACATGGTAGATGACATGACAAATGGCCTTTTTATCCAGGTTTTATACCTTCAAGGACCAGGATTAGGTGTTTTCCATGAGATTGAGATTATATGTTACATGTCTCTGCCTACCTTCATTTTCAATATATTATTTTTCTTGGCCACATCTTCCTTTGCCAGAGAACACTGGGTCCTGCCTGCAAAACGAAGCTCCCTGGGACTACAATATCCAGGACCCTGCCTGCAAATGTAAAAGCCATCTGGAGCAGTGTTACTGCATCCCAGAGGGATAGGCAACACACTGCCTTACTTATTCAGGCTCCCCTGTGTGTCCAGCCTGGGCATCTGCATCCAAGGGCCAGAAGTAGCAAAGGGCATTTTCCTGTTTGCTCCTGTAGGGTCCTGAAAGGGCCTTGGGCCAGACCCCTGTTCAAGCCTGAACGTTGCTGAACTCACCCTTTACCTGGCTTCTGCTTCCATGCATAGGGATCATTCCACCTAGTGACTATCCATTCACTGCAGAGCTTCTGTTACCACACAGGACCAATAAACAATGTGTTTTAAGCCTGTTAACTGCCATTTAGGTAAACATATATACATCCAAGTTCAAACCAATTTACAAAAAAAACACTTTGGTTTAAGGTTCCACCAATTAAATAACATTTGGATGCAGGGGAGGTAAAAATAGACTTATGGTCTACTGACATAAAAATGCATGGAATCTGCTGTCCAAGTTAATGGAAACCCCTGTCTCCTGCACACCACAATACTGAAAGTCAGTCAACAATTGTGATTGTAGAAGAAAATCATTAAACCTCACAATGATAGTAATTTCAAAGCAATTAAAGTTCAAGATGAAAGTCTCAGTCTTCCAGTTTGTTAAAATATTTCTTTGTTTAGTTACGAAAGGTAATGCCCAGGGGTAAACTATTCTACTCACAAATTCACATCACTGTCCTAAACCTTGGATCACCACTTAAATTCAGACCCTCAAAACAAACATACACCATGACCTATGACGCTGGCATGAATTATGGACTCCTAGCCTACTCATGAGCTACATAAATTCCCATTTCTGCCCTAACATCTGCACTGTACTCTGCAAATACTCCCTATTTACAAACCTAATCTTCTCTTTCATCTGCCCTCTAATCTTTGCACAGACCTCCCAAGCCAATATACATTTCCTTTCCCTTTCTGTCTTTGCTCACTACTTTTTCTACAAAACTTCTACAATTTCACTCTCGCAGCCCTCCTCTCTCCCTCCTAAACCCTCGTTCTGTCCGCCACCTTTTAGACTCACTCTTCAACTCTTGACTACTTCTCCCCTTCTCCCCTACCTCGCCTATTGAATAAGCACCCATCCTTCACTTGCACTTGTATAAACCCTTTTGCTCCACAAATGGTCAAAGAATTAGTCTCAATAACTTGTGTTTATCTCTCTAAGCCTAAGCTTTTTATCCTCCCTCTCTCTGCTGGACTCTTCCCTGCCTTCTTCAAATCTGCAACTGCCTTAGCCAGAAGCAACCCACTGCTGACCCAAACTTTCAAGCAAACTATCGCCTAGTTTATTTTCTTCCCCATTAAACACTCCACCAAGACTGCACTAATGCATGTTTCCAACTTTCTTTCTAATGCTCACCACTCCAAACTCTCTTTTATCCTCATTCGTTTGGACCCTTCTGCCGCTTTCTACATGGTTGACCACACCTCTTTCGTCCTCACTCTCCTTGAAGTGGATTGCCTAGAATTTTTCTCCTTTAAAATTGCTTGAAACACAGAAGCATCTGACCCCACCCCTCACCCTTCGATGTCCCCCAAAGAACAGTCTTTGGACCTATGCCCTGGCAAGACATATCTCATCCTTTGGCTTTCATTATCACTATCAGCATTTTGCTCATGATGCTCAAATATTTTTCTCCTTTAACCCAGGCATCTCAGAACAGATTGCAAATTGTCTCACTGCAATTTATCACTGGATGGCTTTCCGCTGCTTCGTGTTGAAATCTTATAAAAACAGAGGTTATCTTTCTCCCGGCTTCCAGTGTCATCCCTATCCTGCCCCCGCCCTCCTAACTCCTTTCTGCTTGATCTTTTTTCCTTGCTCACCCAAAACTCGTAACCATGGGTCCTCTCTGATAGTGACCTACAACTGCAACAGTTCATCACTACCACTGCCTCTGTTGTTTGTACTAACCTCCTTAAAATTCAGAACAGTCAGCCTTTTCTTACTAACCAATCTACAAAATATCTAATCTCCACTGTTGTGCTCTGCAAAGTTAACTACTGCTCAAGCCTACTCTTCGGCCTTCCTCTACTCCTCCCTAACACAAGACAAATTCCTCAGTTTTCCTACCAACACTATCTACAATTTACCCAGATTCTCCCCCACTTCTGCTTGCTGACAACAAGCTGATTGGCTCTCCATGCACAACTGCACTCTCTTCAAGTTCCTTCTCCTACTCTACAAAGCTATCAATGGTATTACTCCTCAGTGCCTCTCTGATTGCATCTCAGTTTACTCACAATCTCGTTCCCACCAATCATCCTATGCACTCAACCTCACCATCCCACACCCTCCTTCTTTCACTGTTTTTCCCCTTTTGCCCCACTCCACTGGAACTCACTGCGCATAACAATCAAAGCCAGCCCAACTGTGGATCTTTTCAAAGCCAGCTTAAACTTTGTTTACTTGCTAAAGAGTGAGATCCCCCAGCCGTCTCCCCCATATCCTCCATACCTCATTACACCACTACCACCAGTGATGCCTAATAATGTAATTTTGTATATTTAAAAAGTAATTCTCTGTAGCTTTTAGCCCTTGCCCCCTTAAGGTAATGTCACCTTTGTATGCCACCTGTTTTATTTATTATTTCTGTGAGTTGTGTTTTGCCCTTGGTATGAATCCAACTTTTTTACACCCATGTAAACTGGCTCACTGCTTGTTGGCATCTTTGTGCTATTGTGCAGGCAGCCTTTGTGGGAATGCCTCCGCTATCTGTAGATGTTTTATTGGGAGGCATTTCTGATCGAATTGATATCCCTGTTTTTCAAATAGATACAAAAACAAATGGATGTATTTAATTTCGTGGGATTCAGATTATAATCTTTTATTTATATGTTACATATTGTGATGATGTATTTTAAATGCATATTTAAAAATGAAAGAAAAAATGAATAAAATGTATATTAATGGATAAGAAGTACAAATGTTAGCTCTTGGGAGAGTGTCTTCAGAAAATCAGATATTAGTTGTGTCATAGCAGACAGAGGAACACTAATCAGGCAACACAAAGTAGGAGGGTAGTAAATTGTTGTCTGTGTGACTCATCCCCCCATATTTCTGGTGCTCCCTCCAAATAAATCAGGTGAGCATGACACTCGCACAAGCTGCCTTCAGGGATTCCCTACATTTCCTCCTCCCATGTGTCTCCTGATGCCACATTTCTCCCTCGTCCACTTATTTACCATTCTTAATCTGGCGCTTACAAACTCTACCGAACTCTGCAGCACATTGTGCTTTAAATGCTCACAGACTGTCATGATCCCAGCCTTTGCTTCGACAACTTCACTTGCTTCCGGTGAATGACCGTATTGAATGTAATACTCTCTGCATCACTCATCAAGCATTTCATAAAGCAGGTGCGTCCTATTTGCAAGCTAAACTAGTTCCTTAGCAGACAGATAGCGGTTTACGTTCAGCTTCTAAAAATCTACTAAAAGTCCCTCCATACTGTGAAGAGCGTGCAGCTGGCCGCTCTTTTTCAGTGCGTGCCCCTGTGTGGTGGAATTCTCCCCATCTTTGGCTGTGTGAAATCACTGACCACAAAAGCTTTCGTAAGGCCTTGTGTTAAGCAGAGTTACATACAATACTTTTTGGGAACACTACACACAATTAAGACTACAGTTGTAAGCACAATCTCACCTTTGGTACAAGCCTGTGCTACACAATTAGGTGGTAGCAGTGGCTGAGCAGCCAGACTTATCTCAAGAGGGATGTGAGCAGTACAAGATGTTACACAAAGGACTTGCAATCACAGTAGTTCAAACAAACACTTATTCAAGGTTTCTTGGTAAAAGACTTTACATTTATTTACACATTTAGTTAGAAAACATTCCACTAGTAAGAAGCATCTCAATATCAGACTATAATACACTACGGTACACAACCAATACGTTTCTGAACAAGTTAGGCTCCCCTGAAGTGGGAGCAAAATGGCACTTCAGTAACTTTCAAAAGGGGGAGAAAGACAAAAGTTATAAGAATCAAAACACAATTACTTTCAGAGGCAGGGCAAATAGTTTCAGTTCACTACAAGAGGCAATTAAATTCAATAGGCCTGGGCCAAAGTTAATGGTTCAGTGTCTTGGATAGGAAAGCACAGTTCTGGTAGTAAACGGTTAAGTCTTTGCCAATGTTCTTAGAAGTAGTTGGCCAGATAAAGAGTTATATGTCCGTTTAGGAGTGAACAAGACTCCAAAGTTGGGAAAGTTTCACAAACTTTCACCGCGGCAGAAACAATTTCCACACTGTTTTTGCACAGTATTTTATGGATGAAGAAAAGCTGTATCTGAGGCAGTTGTTCCTGGTAGTTCCTGCAGATCTCGCTTTTCCTGAGCTTCAGCCGTGGGGACAAGAAGGAGGACGATGGGAGGTTCCTGCACTGCCCAGGGAAGAAGCCAAATGCTAAAGTCCACAAACTGGTATCCTTCTCACTGGCTATCCGGTTTTCAACAGCACTCTGATGAAAATTCGACCAGTATGGAGACGGTGTCCAGGTGGCTTGCGAGTTGGTTGTTCCCACCAGCTCAAGGGAAGAAGTCGTCCTTGAAGGGGCTTCTCTGTCGAGGGAGTTTCAGGCAATTCGGACCTGCAGCAGGGCTTCACCGATGGTCCATGAGTTGCAGAAGTCGTCTTCATTCAGCTCATCTTCGGTTCTTTCGTTCCAGTAGTCGACTCTGCCTTTCAAGTCCCAGAGACCTGCTTTTAAACAGTTTTTTCCCATTCATTCCACCCTAGCTGTCACTCACCCAGCAGGGTGGCTGTCCTTGCTAGACAGTCGGCCAGCCTATCACGCCAGAGTGCAATTAGGTCTCCTAGGAGACTAAGCACAGGGAGTTTCAGGCACTTCCCTCACATCCTGTCCACCCCAGACACTCAGGCGCCAGAGGAGGTCTTCAGCACTGAAGCCCGCCAAAGGCCATTGAACAAAGGGACCAAACCTGGTTTGGCGCGCAGAGGCAAACACTAGAAGGACCTTTCCTAAAAGAAACAGCAAAAAAAGATGACATGAGTCTGTTTTTACAGAGGGGTTTTGGACACCATATTGAAAAACTTGGCTGAACCGATTTTTAGCTACCGGTGTTCGCGGTCGGGAAAATTCATGGTAGTTTGTTCTAAAACCACTGCCACCAGCCATTTAAAGCGGAAAGGGTAATATTTGACTGTTACATGAGTGTTTAGACATAGGGGATGCTAGGCAACCACTCCAGCACTCTATAGGAAGATAGTGTGTGCTGGGTCTATGAATTTAAAAAGACTAACAAAGTAAATTTAACAGTACAGGCACTGGGAGACAGTAGTCAGTCCCAGAGAAGGTATTTAAACCTTGGGAAGTCTGAAAGATATCCCTGTGCCGCTGCACTGAAGGTGCTTACCTACTGACTTCTCCCACCACACTTAGGCCAGTGTGACTCTCCAACAAGCTGCCCTCACAGCAATCAGTCACAAGCATGTATGTTTTGCCATGACTCTCTCAGAATCCCTCACCTTCAACTCTCACTGACTGGCACGTGGATTGTGCACCCACTTGACTTAATGCATCAAATGAAGCTGCTTAAGCAAAACCATCACTAATTCGAACTCTGCCTTGGTCGCAGTCACTCACTACTTCTCCCTCCGCTTCTTCTTCTCAACAACTCTAACTCCACTCCAATTTATTGTCTCGTCCCTACATTTCCAAGCCTGCCTCCAAAAACGATGTCCTGCCTCTTTGAAACTGAAAAGGAGTTCCAGACATGCGTTCTTCTTTAAGCAGCGTGGTCGAACTTCAGACGAATGTTGATGTTCAACGACCTTGATGAATGACCTGAAATTCAGATGAGTCGAGGCTCTAATAGGGAAGTTCATCTTGGGCTATTGGAAACTAGAAACCGCCACTGTCCCAAAAGTGATTTTGATGCACAGTAGGTTATTACTGCACACCTCACGCGTGCCTTTTGCAGTCTACTGTATCCTCACCCTGTGAACACGGTGAACGAAATAAGAGTTATTGTAGAGCCACCATTATAGAATAGGACTTACTGCTGTGGCTGGGAAACAAGTAGGAAGGTACCGGCAGCCACTTAGATGGTTCCTGACCTGGGTCAGTTAGTAGCATCACCATCTGGCCATGCGTCTGTGTGAATCATTCGATTAGCATTTGAACACCTTCAGTCAGGATATACTATTTAATCTTTGGCTATGCGTGCTAGCTCATTTCTAGGCCTTTTACCTTGAAGCAGTGCCTAGCCCACTAGTTGATACCGGTTAAACAAGGTTTTGTTACTATGTTTCTTTACACATTAGCCATTTACAATCTTACACTGCAGCGGACACTAGCACCATCTAAGTATTTAGGTACTGGTGTCATAGGCTGAGGTTCTGATACCCAGAACCATTCAAGCTGCGTGCACACCACTAACATCCAGATTTGATTTCCTATGAAGGTGTTGATGTACCCTGCTTGGAAATGTGGTTGCCATGTCACCCGAATGGTATGTCATTTTATACTCAGAGCACATTTCAAACCTTGGTTGTGATTCGACATGCTTCTTGCCTGGTATTTGTAAGCTCCAGTAAAGGTCAAGACACGATTTTAAATCGCATACACGGGCGAAACTTGTTGAGCGGAACACTGAAGGACATTTTATCAAAGCAAAGAACATTTACTTTTAGAAAGTGACCATTTGAATTATAATGTCAATTGTCTCTGAGGCATGAATGAAAAGCTTGATGCTAAGTTTTAATAAAAGGGTCAGAGGTTGAGATCCCAAACGCTGGCATGCATTAAACTTGGCAGACATGCATAAAGTACGATTTTAAAAAAGGCTTTTGTACAATAGTATTCAGGGCCCATGGGACTATTTTAATGCCTCCCTCATTAAAACAAAAAGTAAGACTGTATAATTTATTAATCTATGGGCATATTTTATGAAGAATACATTTCGGGGATGAGAGACAAAATGCAATATTCATTTGAGCCCTGATGATCTCTTCAGATTCAAACCAATGGCACACTCTACATTTGATCGCATTTTTATTAAACGTCAAGGTCCAGACAATTGAAAATAGTAGAATCCCATTGAAGTATTGTATTCTTAAAGGTGAATTGAAAGTCTAGGCGAGGCTTCCATGCGCAGCGGATGTGGAGGGTCCCAGATCATGGCTGTGAGTGACACCCTTCCAGAGTGCACGGATTGAGGTTTGGTGGAGCACTGATTATTAGGAGCTCTGGATTGGCCCAACGCCTTTATATGTCTCTCTTGGCTGGTCTAATAAAGGCCCTTCTACACATCTTGCGTGCCCATGCCCCTGATTACCCAATATGCTAATCCTCTCACAGAATTGGAACATGCCCTGTTTTTTTCCGGGAGTCAACAAGATAGAGAAGGTTGTTTCTTCTTTTTTTATTTTAGTTTTTATTTTTTTTTATGAATTGGCACAGGTGTCAATTCTTAATTAGATCATAACAGGCTGCCAGCCGGAGTCTCTATATTTGACAACACATATGAATTCAATGAGAACTTGAGCTGCAGTGGAAGTTCTCCCCCCTTGGAGTATGGAGAAAGCTCAAAATGTGTGCAGGTTGAGTGCATTACACAGAATCTCTAGAATTAAGTGCCTCTCCGTCATGGAAATATCGCCTTTAATTCGGTACTATGACAATGGCTAAATTGCATGCATGTTGCACCTGGGCTGCTGCCTTTTAGACATGACGCAAGATAGTGATGCCGAATTTTGGACGGGGTCCTATGGAAACGGAATATAGTCGTGCTGTTTAGTTTGTAAATGGCTTAAACTCTTTTGAGGAAAGGTCTGTTTATGGTTGCAACCAAATTCCTGAAGATACAGTGAACAAAAAAAAAAGAGCATCCTAGAGAGACAGGGACCCAGGGTCGTTTTTTTCCCAGCGCCTGGCAATGGGGAATTCCAGGGGCATTACAGCCCCAGCGGTCCCAGTAATTTCCCATTGCCAGGCGCTGGGAAAAATTACTCCCCATTCCCATTGAGTCCCATAGGACTCAATGGGAATGGGGAGGACGGATGCACCGGCACTGTGTGCAGCAGTGCTGGTGCATCAGTCAAGGTATGCGAGCGGGTGCCGTTCCGCCAACAGGTCAGACCTGGCGGGGGAAAGGCACCCGCTCGCAGAACTCGGAGTATGCCGGTCGGTAACAACAGTGTCAGTACCTTATCAGCACCATTGTAACCGGACCGGAATACTCATAATGAGGCCCAGCGTCTTGTTTTTGTAGGCAGGAGAGTTGAAGTAATAGTGGACATGTTATACTGAAGCGTAGGCTCCAGGCCCTGTGCGCAACTGCATGGAGCTGGTGGCATGATTGTGTCTCTCCTCCTAAGAGGAACATAGTTGTGCACGCAAGTGTTATGTTTCCTTTTTTGTATTTGTAGTGCTGATCCCGGGTCCCAGAAATGCTTAGTAGGAATAATGTTGGTGCAAAATGGGATAGAATGTAACTGTTTTGGGCCTTCCTAATCTCCATTATTATACTGTTGTAACAACCGTATAACAAAAATATAACAAAGCCATCTTATCTTCTGCATATTTTAGGATTTAGAAGTTGCAAGATTGATAGGAGCTGATATTCAAGTGGCCTGCTGGGCGAAGCATTAATATTTGGAAAGAGAAATCTGTGCAGAGTACACATCTCTTGCTATGACTGTTTTCTGATTCAAAACGTCTGTGTTTTTATTGTTTTTATTAATTCTCATGGCTAAAGTATCGAGCCTTTTACATAACTTACAAATATAAAAACATACACAAAAGGAATGCATAATATATATATATATATATATATATATATATATATATATATATATATATATATATATGTGAACATTTGTGGCTTCCAATCGGCACCACATTTTGCATAGTTACCTTTTATGACCGTACGGACATTACTGGAAACATCACATCTGGACACCCCACCCATTTCTCTGGATTTCAGCAAAGTGAACATTTCGGTGTGCTTTTGTTGGTTTGTGGCTGCCTGCATGTTCCCTATACAATTCCACACTGTTTTGCCAATCTGCACCAAATTGTGCACAGTTCCCTGTTAGGACCCTTCAGACATTACTGGCTGCATCACATCTGGACACCCCACCCCTATTCACAGATTTCAGCAAAAGTGAAAATGTGGGTGTGAGTTTGTGGGGCTTTCTGTATGTTCCCCGTACAATTCCACACCATTTATCCAATCTGCACCATATTTCGTACAGTTGCCAGTTAGGACCCTCTGGACATTACAGGCTACATGACATTTGGACATGCCACCAATTTCCTTGTATTTCAGAAAAAGTCTCTGGATTTGTGGCTTTGTGTATGTTCCCCTCACAATTGCACACCGTTCCACGAATCTGCCCCAAATTCTGCAGTTACCTGTACCTATGAGGGAATGAAAGCCTGGGCAACACCGGGTATATCAGCTAGTCACTTATAAAACCAGAATCTCATCCATACAAAAAATGTCTTACTTCACAATAAAAGACATCACTTTGCGTCAGTACAAAACAAAATACATACCAATAAAATGCATCAATTATGTGCCATATCTTCAGGAGCATTGTTAAATTCATCCTTTATGCATTATTTCATCTTTCATTAGACAATCATATCTGTGACATCTGATCCCAAACATGCGATGTGGTATCCACAATGACCAGGATTTGAGCCGAACAAATTGCAGACCAAAATTGATCAGAATGTACATTTTCTATTGTAGAGCAAAAAGGCTCGTAACATATGAGATAGCATTCATACACAGTTATACAACTGGTCAGTATATGCCTGCTAGTATCTATCTGAAGATTACACAAAGTCAACAAAGCCTTTGTTCACGGGACATGTTAACCCACGCACCAGTATAGTCCAAAACCGGGAGACGATTTAGACGCAAATATAATATAAAACGTCTAAGATACTGGGAGTAGATTTTAAATAAATAGCTGTGCGGTTTTCGTGGAGTGAAACCCTGCAGTATAAATTCTGAGTATGGGGGGCGTGGCTAACTTGCCATGGACTAGGACGTGCCTATGAGAGCTGCTCTGGTGATCTGACTTTGATCCGAATGAACACACGTTAAAAATGACTAATCTGCTTTAAGAATGGACGCACGTGCGTGGGAACAGATGCCCTGTCACGTCTGCAGAAACCGAGCAATTTGTGCGAGAAGCTGAAGTGAAACTGACTTCGGAACATTCGGCTGCGTTGATACAAAGTAACCAAGATGGCGGCTAACAAAGGAAGGACGGCCGTGGCAATAAGAGCAGCTGTATGGGCTCGAGCGCGCAGCGCATGAAAAAGACATTGCCACTTGGAGATCTCGCTGATCCTTGCTCCTGAAGAGGTGAGCGGCGACCGTGGGTGAGGCCGTGTGTTTATGTGGGGCTTGTGAGGCGGACGGACCTAGGCTGTGAGCACGGTAGCCGTATGCGAGGTTCAGTGGGGAGCGGAGCTTGGAGACTGTGCAGCCCCCTCAGTCGCGTAAGAAGATAAGGCTCCCTGCCGCCTGCATGGGATAATACATTGGCAGCTAAAGGGGCTGCATATTGTAAGCAAAGTTGTGGCAAGGACCCACGTGAGGAACAGCCACCGGGTGCAGGATCAACGCGGAACGGAGTCCCCGAGTACGCGCGGCAGGCGCTCTATGAATATCTGAAGGCGCCGTGCGAGGAAACTATTGCTCCCAGGCTTGATGATCCATGCAAATCATCGGGAGCCTGACCGAATATACAGTGGATCGGAGCAGTCAGCTGGGCATTTCCCCGTGTAGTGGGCGGAATCGACTGCAAGCACTGTAAGGAAGTGTTACTAGTGCACCAGTGGGAACGCAACTACGTGGGCATTCCTATGAGGTGCCCCTGGCCACATACAATCAATAGTGAGAGAATAGGCCGTGGCGGAAAGGCTCTTGCGCCGAGCACTGGTGAGGAGTGTCAGGCAGTCCACTGCCCTTTGGAATGATTGATGCTTGGCATGCAGTGCTGTGAGAGGAATAAAAGGAACTGGCACATGGCAATCTTAGTGTGAGGTAAAGCCAGTCTAAAACATGGGAGGACATAACCAACCCGAGGACAAGGCTCAATGCATTTGGATCTACACGGGCACACCAAGGATACCAGCCTGCAATGTTGTTGTGAAGTGGCCGTGGCAAAGAGGCTCTCGTGCCGAGTACTAGTGAGGAGCGGCAGCAGCTAACAGGAGATGAATCCTCATATGGACATCGGGAGACCACCAAGCCCGCGACTGCAACTGCTCGTTGAGCATTGCTAAGCAGTTCATTGCCCTTGGGAACAAGTACCGCATGGCAAGCGGTAGTGTGAGAAGGATAAAATGGGACTGGCACGGCGCAACTTCAGAATAAGCAGCAAGCTAACTTAAAACGCAGCAGGACATAATCCGCCCAATGACAAAGCTCAGTGTACAAGAATCCATACGGGCACACCAAGGGTACCAGCCAGGGCTTAGAGTGACTCAATGGCGACAAGCATGATATAGAGCCAGAGCTGCTACGCCACACACAAAGTAACCTTAGCAGTAAGTTAACTAGAAACGTGGGAGGAAACAGCCCGCCCGAAGACACAGCTTCACAAACACGAAAACATACAGGGGCTCCTCTGAGACAACTGCCCTGGCCCTGAAGTGACACACTGGTGTTACACCACGACAGAGAGGCAGGCTTGACACGCCACAGACCAAGTAACCTCAGATACATAACAGAGATTGCAAGATGACGGGGCGAGGAACCGTTAGTAAGAGTAAAAACAAACAATCCATGATGGAAGCATTTGCCAAGATGCAGCAGTCTCCTGGGACGACAACGCACAGCGGTGCGACAGCATCGGCGGAGAGTACCACAGCGGCTGAAAACCACCAGATACTAGCGGCTATAACGGAGCTGAGAGACTCGTGGGGGATAGCGATGGTGGACCTGCGAACTTCCTTGGAGGCTAAAATAGACGCAGTAGGCATAGAAGTCACCCTACTGCGACAAGATGTCAGAACACTGACAGAGAGAACGAGCAGCCTGGAAAGTGCGGCGAAAACCAACACAGAAACCAGCACCAGCAACACAAAAGAGGTGTACATACTGAAGCAACAGGTGGCCAACTTGGAGAACCGTGCTGAAGAAGCGGAAGGAAGGGCACGAAGTAACAATATCCGCGTGGTTGGACTGCCAGAGGGGGAGGAAGGCCAAGACCCTACGGACTATGTGGAGAACTTGATCTTGCAAGAAATTGGAGCTGACAAACTCTCGCAGGGATTCACGGTGGAACAAGCACATAGAGCCCTCATGAGAAAACCGAAGCCTGGGGCCCCTCCTCGTGCGATAATTGGCAAGATACTGAACTATAAAGATCGCAAGAAGATTTTGGAGCATTTTCGCAAAGGGGGAATGATTGAAAGGGCCTTGAGTACCATCACAGCGTATCCTGACTACACAATGTTGGTCCAGAGGCAACGGTACATCTAAGTGGCAATGAAGAGGAGGTTACGCATGGCAGGAATAAAATACATGCTCCTGTACCCCGCGAAACTGAAAGTGTTCAACAACAATAGAATGTTCTTTTTTGACACCCCAGAGGAAGCAGCGGCATGGCTGGATCTACGAGGTTGCCCGGAACGAGATGCGGAGAAGGCACATGAGGAGCACGATAAGTGATTGGGATATTGTATGCATATTGATATGATGCAGAGCGGGTACCCTAATAGAGACTATGATAGTGATAAGGTAAAGGGGTGCGATCGAGTAAAGCTGACATGTGGCAGGATATCTGCGATTTTGTTGAATTTAAAGGACTGGAATATAGAAGATTGAATATATAAGCAAATAAAGTAGCAATGTGTGGTTGATGGAGATGGTAGTGAAGAAATGGAAAGGGGTTGTGGTGGGCTCGACATATTCTGCTTATACTAGAGGAGTGCTCACCTGGGTGGCGCCGCATGTCCCGTTTCAACTGTTGCAGGAAAAGGCGGAAACGGATGGGTGGATGGTCATACTGAGGGGATTGGTGGAGAATAGGGAGATAAGCATTGTAAATACATACGCCCCCAATCAAAATATGCCAGCATATTTCAGAACTCTGTGTACTAACCTTAGCATGTGTATGGGGAGTGCGGTGATCTGGGGCGGGGACTTCAACTGTGTATTAAACCCTAGGATGGATAGGTCAGATAGAAAGATTGATAGACCCACCCCAGTGGCTAAAGCATTGCTGACACTACTAGATGGGTTTGCGCTGGCAGATGTGTGGAGAACAAGACACCACCAAGACAGGCAGTACTCACACTATTCCGCCCCGCAGCAGTTGCATACGAGGCTGGACTATGTCTTTGCTACATCGGAGGTAATAACAGAGACTACTCAGCCAGAATACAAGGCGAGGGTCCTCTCGGACCACTCGCCCCTGGTTATCGAATGGCAATACTGCCCCCCGAGAGCAAGGATCCCGGCATGGCACCTCCGTCAGAGGCACTTAAGGATCCCTTTTTTAGAGAAGACATAAGGGAGGAGATTACAAACTATTTTGAGATAAATACGGGTGGTGTGGACTTGGCGAGTACATTATGGGAAGCTTTTAAGGTTGTGTTGCGAGGTGTAGCCATAGCAAAATCAAAGGGCCTGCAAGGTGGGATCTTGGCTGATCTACAAGAAATGGAGAGGGAACTGGAAAAGGCATTGAAGGGGGGAGGTGACACAGAGAGCGGCATGGAGCTGATACTTAAACTGCAGCAGAAATGTGCGGAGCTATGGGAAAGACTGTGCAACCTCAACTATAAAAAATATTTAGAGAGGCAGCATGCGGGAGGGGATAAAACAGGAAGGCTTTTGGCATGGTTATACAAGAGCGAGACCCACAGACCTACGATTAGAACGATAACGAGAGAAGATGGCAGCGTAGCCGATACCCAAGAGGGAGTTAATCAAGAGTTTGCAGATTATTACAGGTTATTATATGGAGACGAGGAGGGAAGTAGTCATGAGGAGATAACAGAAACGCTGGGGGACATAGGACTGCCTACGATAAGTGCTGAAGAAAGAGAAGAGCTAGACGCACCGATTACTTTGGAGGAGATGGGAGAAGTGGTGAGGCGGCTGCCTACTAGTAAGACCCCAGGGGCAGACGGGCTTCCAAGTGAATTTGACAAAGTATATAGAGAGGAAGTACTCCCCCCAATGCTAGAAATGTTAAATGAAGCGTTTGAGGTGGGACGTCTGCTGGAGTCACTCAGAGAGGCGATTATGATACTGCTTCCCAAACCCAACAAGCCGGGGCATAGCTGTGGATCCTACAGACCTTTGTCCATGTTGAACCAAGACAGCAAGATACTGACGGCTGTCTCGGCAAACAGGCTGCAGAGAGTTATTGGCAAACTAATACACCCTGATCAGACGGGCTATGTCCCGAATAGGAATATAACACATAATCATAGACGACTCCAACGGGTCGTCGAATGGGGGATTAAGAACGAGGCTGAAATGGCAATTGTGTCCTTGGACGCGATAAAGGCTTTCGATTTGGTCAAGTGGCCTTGGCTGCTGGCGGCCCTAGCGGGCTATGGTATGGGGCCTGGATACATAAGGTGCTATATAGTGACCCGCTGGCCAGGGTCAAAACGGGTTCAGTGATATCTGAAAGATGGCAACTTAGTCGAGGCACCAGAGAGGGGTGCCCATGGTCCCCAATGCTCTATATACTGGCCCTGGAGCCCTTGGCAATATACCTTAGACAACAATACGATACCATTGGTATTGAGATAGGAGGGGAACGACACTTGATCTCCTTATATGCTTCTGTACTTGAGGCACCCGGAGGAAAATCTCCAGTACATCTTGGAAGTGATGGAAAGATATGCAGGGTTGTCTGGTATAGCGGTGAATCCTCAAAAATCCAGCATTTTTCCGCTAGGCAGTTACAAGGGAATCCCGGTGGGACGGTTGCCGGTGTTACAAACACCATGAGCAGTTGGTACTTTCCGGTATCTTGGGATAGATGTGTACCACACAGTGGAAGAAGAGCACAGGCACAATACTGAGGTAGCCATTCAGAAGATTGAGAAGTGTATGCAGTTCTGGGTGAAGTTACCCTTAGCAATGATAGGAAGAGGGGCAATGCTTAAGATGGTGGTCCTACCTAGGCTCCTGCATTATTTTGGGAATATTCCATACATGATACCCAAGAAGTTCTTTACTAGACTGAACAGCTTGTGTAGGGATTTGCTGTGGCATGGTACCCGGAATAGGGTGGCACTATGGAAACTGCAGAATTTTTATGAAAAGGGGGGGAATAAAACTGCCTAATTATGAGGTTTACTATGTAGCGAGCCAGCTGCAATATATTGCCAAGTGGCTCTCAGATGAACAGACCCCCGAATCCAGGTTGTTTGGACAGGACTGTGCCCCGTTTTACTTAAGATAGATGATCTGGCTGTCCAAGACAGAAATGGAAGGACGCCCTAAAATGATGATGTCGGGGTGGAAGATGTGATGCCAAGCATGCCAGATGATCAGAAACCCACTCCCATGCTCCCCACAGGTGCCACTAGTCACGCTGATGGGGGGAGATAGGCAGCTGTGGATGATAATTAGGAACCACTGGGAGTCGGTGGGGCTAGTGATGATGGGAGATATCTGGCAAGAGGGGACCATCACAGATTTTGAAGTGCTGGGGGAGGAAATGGGGTTACATACGGGCCAGAATATCACGTACCATAGAATGGTGCAGATAATTAGGAAAACATGGCTCGAAACGGTACTGGAAGAAGAACCAGATGCTAGCATAGACATGATTTATGACATAGCGGAGGGAGGGCACGAGATCTCTAGACTATAAGAGATGATAATGTCCAAGGTTGGAAAGGAATTAACACAACTAAGACTAGACTGGGAAGAGGAAGTAGGAACATCGATAGAGGATGGGATGTGGGAGCATGCCCTGGGGTACCACAAGAATGTCTCTAGAAATACTAGACTAAAACAGATACAACTATATATTACACACAGGGCATATATGACACCCCAGAGGATATCTAGGTTTAAAAATGCTGGAAGACAAGCATGTCCCAAATGCGATGAAGAAAAGGCTGGCATTGTACACATGTTTTGATCATGTCAAAGAAACTAGCGGAAAAAGGGGTCACGATTGTTATTGATACAGCCTGGGCATGCTTGCTGGGGGGTTTCCCAGATTGCAGAAACTTAAGCATGTTAGCAAATTGAAAGATCTAGCATATGTGCTCGCGAAAAGAAGAATTGCCATGGGATGGAAGACATGTCACAGGCCACGGGTGGATGGAGGTGTGGTGGAGGGAGTTGCAGAAATGGGCGGAGGCCGAAACCATTGTATGGCAGGAGGCGAGCAATGTAGGGGGAGAGGAGAAGTGGGAACCCTGATGGCATGGAAATCATTAATAGCGGAATTATTTGGAACGACACGAGACCTGACATAATCCACGGAATGCGAGACCCCACCACGCGAGGCAGATACAGAAAGCGTGGAATAAATAGGTTCGTAAGGAAGGGTGGGATAAGGGGAGCAGTGACTAAAATTAAGCAATGTACAATGGAACTGTTGATATTTGTACTGCGTGTTTGGTTTGTATTGTTTTTGTTTGAATAAATCAAATAAAATTGTTAAAAAAAATAATACATTCCAAGTATCGTATTTTTGTAGCTAAGTTTTCCATTTACCTCAGAGTATCCCAACAGGATGTTGTGGATTTCAACTTTTGTATAAAGTAGCCAGGGTTTTCCATCTCTCTAGAGTCCAATGGCATCTAAGTGGATTTTAACAGTGTTTATCAAATCAGAGTGTGCAGCGTTATTCAATTTATAAGGTGAGTGCTCTGCAAAGTGGGTTCATATACTTAAAGAAGAGTAAAACTGGCCAGCTTGTACTATCGCCATGAGAAATGTACAGCAAGCCAACTTCCACATGGTAAGTAAGGAAGTAACTCCCAACTCCAGCCTAAGAGCTGCCATGAAAGCATCCCAGGAAGTCCTAGCAAGGATCGTAATATCTTCCCCTCCAATATGTCTAACCAGCTCACATATTTTTCAGGTAGAGTCTCTATTCCGTAGAATACACAGGGTACAATTGACTAAATACATGCTTCCAAAAGACCCTCTACCAAGCCACCACCCGCTCTATATATAAAACTCTTCACCACCTGCCACCTACGAGTGGCTTTAAGAGATATGTAAGACCTGTAATGTGATGAGGTTGGAGCACTACATAGAGGCGGCAATCCCAAACACAAGTAGATATCCACAGTGGCCAGTCTTTCTCCTTCCATGTGCCAAAGATAAGTGGAGGCTTGACTGCCTTTTCCATGCAACTGCAGAATCATAGTTTTACTTTGATTGATTTCAAACTGATTCTGAGTCGCATAACATACAAGAATATCAATAGAATGCTGGAGTCCCTCAGGGGTATGGTCCAACAGGACCATGTAGTCCGCATATGAGACCCCAAAACGTGACAACACCACCAATATGCAGAACGAAGTTACAAGCTTCACTCAGTGCTGCATCCATGTCCGCCACATTGAGGTCAAACAAGAGGGGTGCAATAACGCACCCCTGCTTGAGTTCTTTATTGGTGGACATGGGAGTAGAAATGGATCCATCCTGTGAGAGTTTCACTGTAAATAAGGTTTCGATGTATAGCAACCTGATATAGAAAAGCAGCTGTTTATTAATGCCCCAATGCTCCAATTTTTCCCAAAAAAGGGGCTGCGATACACAGACAAATGTTGCAATATTTTTTTTAATGTAAACCTATGTATTGTTGTAACACAGGGGATAAAAGACAATGCCAAAAGTACTAGGACAAAGAAAAGCACAGGAGACATGAAGGTAATTGACTGTGCTAGTACTGGTACAAGGTGGCCCAGAGGAGGCATGTGGACTAAGTTATCAACAGAAACAAATGACTTTTTACAATCCGCGAGGGCGGTACTGGCAACATTGTGTAAGTATAGACGATGGACTAACCACTCTGTCAAACCCAGCCGGGAGAGGCAATAGGTGTGGAAACCAGCAGGAGTTTCAAAAGCTGTGGGAAGACCAGAGTCAAAGAAGAGCAAAGGATGCCGGCAAAGTGTGGAAGGAATTCTTTGAGGGTCCAGCTGAAGCAGACCTGAACACGAGGCAGGAGAGAAGAGTTGCACAGCTTACCTGATTGCAGTTCTGTTTAAAATGGAGAGAGAAGTCCGGTGCATTGGAGAGAAGAACCCCAGTCGAAGGAAGTCCCAGTGGCATGCCGAAACCCCTCAGAGGGTAACGGGAGGTGGGAGAGACCGAGAGGCCCCTAATACCTGTTTACCCAGCATCCGAGCGGAGCTTCCTCATCGATGTGGCGACAATAGGCCCACTGACCACAAGAGACGGGTTGGATACCCAAAACAGTACAAACCCAGCATCCTAGGAGAGTTTCCTCATTGCAGTGGCAACAGTTAGTCCACTGACCACCAGAGACAGGTTTGGAGACGCCAGCAATTGTAAAAAAGAATCTGAGGAGAGCTTCCTCATCACAGTGGTGACAATAAGCCCACTGACCACCAGAAAAGCGTTGGAGACCCCAACTATTGGAATCTAAGCCTCTGAGGAGAGCTTCCTCACTGCAGTGGCAGTAATAAGACCACTGAGCTCCAGAGAAGGGTCTGGGAACCCAACAAAAGGCAACTGAGCAAGAAAGGAGAATTTCCTCATCACAGTGGCGGCCCTAGCCCAGTGATCAACAAAGAAAGATGTGGGACTTTGGTAACACCAAAACAGAGTGGCAAAGTGTACATCAAGCTGAAGATTGTGAGAAATAACTTTTTATGTACCAGGAGAAGGGAGTCATTCTTCTGGAGTAGGGTCTAAAGCTCTCCGAACATACCCCTGGCTTTGTTGTGAACTGTGCCAAGCAATACCAGGAGAAGTTAGCCATTCTCTTGGTCCCAAACTGGGAGTTGTGCTAGAGACGCCAGGGGAATGGAGTCATTCCCCTGGTTTTATTGGAATTCTGTGTGAAACCACAAGCCAGGGGAAGGAAGTGATTCCCCCTTTCATCCTATTGCAAGAGAACATTCTTTTAAACACTGCCAGAGCATCAGGAGAAGGGAGACATTCTGCTGGAGAAGGAACTTTCTGTTAGTTATCCTTTAGTTGTAGTGTGAGGGATAGAAGTAGGTTGTGCCACAAGACAGTGGTGTTTGTTTTGACGGACATTCTGACGCGCCCTTAAGTATTTGCTTTGGGGCAGGGAAACCCCTCTTAAAAGATAGGGATAGTGTGGGCCTTTTTATGCACAAATAAAAGTCTATAACTGCCACCATGCCACATTTGTGTCAGCTTCCTTCTTCGAAACCCTTACATTGCATAAGTGGCCATGCTTTGAGGACATTTCCTGAGACCGCTGCACCCTCCCAGCCTTCCACCATTTAAATTAGTCCCACAGTGTACTTCTAGGTAAGCAGGTTGACAAAGACTCCTGTACTTCATATCGGACCCATGCAGTAAGCCATCTCAACCTTCAATTCGAATTGTATTCCATTCCCATGTGTCGTGCGCGCAGAATTATTTCACTCATTTTTTATTTTAAATCGTAGGTTTGCAACTTGACATTTTTGTCAATATCCAACCCTCTCAGCTATTGGTAAAAGAGTGGTCATAAATCGTTTGCCAATCTGAAGCTTGCCACACTGAATATAATAATGACTCAAACATTGACATGTACAAGTTGTGTGTGCTTTTTTGCTCTGGTCCCTCTGCCACTTGCTGTATCATCATGTGTGCTAATATTTGTATCAATGCAAACATGACTTCACTCTAATTAGGCCTCCTCATTCTTGTTTTCTTCAAAGGATTTATTGGTTAGATTTCTCTGCTTCAGCAAAAAGCTTTCCTTCTGACTCCCATCATGTTCATCAAGAGGGATGTCCTGGCACCATAGGTGAGCAGCACCCTCTTTTGCCCTTAACATTAACACAACCTGTGTATACTTTTAACCCTCAATTCACATTGCCCTAGTCACCACTGTGAGAAATCTCATGATGCCATCACTTCTTTCCTGGGGTGACCTCTCCTCGTTTGGCCAGGGGACGCCAGCCGCTTCCCGATCCTTTCCCTGGGGGCAGCTATATGAGGGAGGATCACATGGGGGGAGTCAGCCCTTAAGGAGAGTATTCCAGGCGAACGCAACTTGTAAGCATGTTCATGTGAGAAAGCTCTTGCAGCAAAGCATACCAGGCATCGTCAAGTTGAACATTCTGTGATATACAGTATGCAAGGAATTCCTGATAAGGATACACCAGGACTAGCAAAAGGCTGTGGAAATATATTAAAGTGGAGAGGGAAACCTGGTTAGGGTACACCAGGTATCTTAACACGATACAGACTAACAGCCAAGTTCTGTTGTGTACCAGTTGTGCTGTTGATCAAGTGAAACTTAAGGAACTGATATTCCTAAATATAAAACAGTGTGATGAAAAATCCAGGAGAAGGGAACCACGCTCTGGAACAAGTAACTCTATCCTTCTGGAATTGTTGTGTTGGAATTAGGCATTGAATATGTGTACACTACGAAAGGTCAAAGACATTGTCCCTTTTCACATTAGAGTTGACTTTTAGCATGTGAGGGCCAGAATAATATTTTGGACACAGGACGGTTTTGCTGTGGACATTCTGACATTGACAGACTATTAGTTTGGTTTTATGCAGGGACAAAAAGGCATTTCCTATCCCCCTTTTATTTTAATAAAAGTCTTTGACCAAAACCATGAATCACCTGTGTCTCTGTATCATTCGTGGCTCCTCACACCACTATGTTTTTTTTATTTCATAGCTAGTTCCTGAGGAAGGGCTCATACTTTCAGCACCGAAAAATGTGTTTGGATTGACCCTACATTGAATAAAAATTCAGTATCAGACAGTTGTTACTATTTTCGCACCTACATTCAGGGGAGCATATGTTAGCTCGACATTTTTGTGCCCACCGCAAGCCTCCCACAATGAACTATGTTACTTGTTGAAGCCGTGGAGGTTGCCTGGGGTGGAATTTTATGATAACCTTTCTTGTGATTGTTTTACATTGTGCCAACACTTGACAGCTGTTTCTTTTTATTTGGAATTATGTATATTTGTGTTTGTTCACAAAGATGAACACATGTGTAAATATTGTTATGTGATGTTCAGTGTAATGCGGTGTTTATACTTTTGTACATCTACCATCAAATCAGCCTCTGATTGTGCTCTTTTTACAAAACGGAATACTTGTGTGAATGAGAATATGTGCTTTAAAGAGCAACACTGTTTTTAAGATAAGTACAAGTATTAGTCTTTGATCAAATAAATGTCTGATTTTTTCCAATGGTTGATTGTGCTTATTGGTAGAATGGATTTCTAAACTCTGGCCTGGTGGACAGATGTTATTGTTATAGTGAATAGGGAGCAACTTCTGGGAGTTAGCCAAACCAATCAAGGTAGCATGGAGAGAGGCCAAGGCTAAATCTCAGGAGAGGTGAGAGGGGTTAGGAGTCAGAAAGGAGTCCACACAATACAACCCCAAGGATTACATTTAGACAGTTAGTTATAAAAAATACTATATTTATTTTAGGCCCAGAAAACACACTATGAAAGATTACTAATGGCTGGTGATATTAACACACAATATTAAATACTATAAACCATATATACACTCACTGTAGCTGGTGCACAATAATCAATTCAATGCCCCCTCCACCCCCAGTTCCTGAAAAGGAAGGTAAGTAAATAGATTAGCACCAACTGTTGAAAGGAATTGCAATACTAACTTATGAAGTCCAACCTTAAGTTGTATGGGGCCTTGTGCCCACATGTTCACAAAGTTTTCCATAGGTTTTAGGAGTCAGGAACAATTAGGAGAGGGGTCTTGGTGATGTGAAGATGGGTCCAAATGTCAGACATAGAAGTATACTGAATAGGACTGTATAGACTGCATATATAAGTATAGTGAATAGGACTGTTCCTAGATTGTGGAGGGCTTTCACAACAGGTTTTGCCAATGCCAAACAGTGGTAAAAGTTTCAAAAGTTATTCAAACTTTTCAAGGGTGGAGATAGGAGGCAAGTAAGTATCACTACAACTTACCACCCATACTCCACTTCCTCCTAAGACATGGCAGGTCACCTGAGGTAAGTTTTCCCAACTTCAGTTCCGGTCGCTAGTGCCCAGGAGCTGCGGGTGCAAGAAGGTTTCTGGTCAGATACAGGAGCTTGGTGCAACCTCTTCTCGACCAACAATGCTGCAGGCACCCGTGCAGGACTCCTCAGGGCAATTGACCAGATGCGGGAATGCCAGTTTCAAGGATGGTCACTACTGAAAGATGACAGCAGGCATCACAGTTGTCGCACGTTAAGAAAGCCTCCTATCTCAGAACCGGTTCATGGCAGGGAGCTGAAATTTCGCAAGAGGTCCTCTTGTTGGACAAGCTGAAGAACCATGGAGTTCCGGGACGAAATTCAGAACAATGGTTCTTGTATCGCGGTAGCGCAAATTGGAACTGGTCAGACCACGGAATGGTCCAGGGACACTTTCAAAGGCTCTAACATGCTACGTTACCAGAAGACGCTGGGACCAGTTGTTCCCACCTATCCAGATGGTTGAAGCACTTATTAGGGTCTTCTGAGATCTGTATCCAGACAGGGATTGACTGGGACTGCAGCCACATTTGGTGGCCAGGCCTATTCAGGATCGTCCATGGATCTTCACAGCTAGACAGACTACTTAGCTCCTCTTCAGATCTGCTGGAATGGCTGTAGGACATCTCTTCTTATCCCAAAGTCAGGTGGGTGATCATGCAATGCCAAGTTGTGCCCCACACATGCACACCAGAAGTGGTACAATCAGGGACCACTGTGGGTCTGACTCAAGCATGCACACTTGACACTAGACATTCAGGTGCCAGTATGTGGATTGGGACCAGACAGTCCCACCTCATGTCTTGGGACCGCACACATGTGGTATGAACTAGCATGAACAATCCCTGGGGTTTCCATGCAGTTGCATGACCATGAAAAGATGTTCCTCACCATGGAGGGCAGGAAGGAGGCCAAAGGACAATATGGCCAAGAAACAAACAAAAAATCTCATGGCACGGCCATGTTGGGACTAGCCACTTTCAGCAGCCAAACGTGGTAAACACAGTAATGCTAAAGAGAAATACTGTAAAAAGTATGACAAAGTAACTGCTGCCAACAGTTTGACATTAAGCACATTTTAGGTAACTCAAAAATCCCTTTGAGTGGTGTGAAAGGTCATACAAAAGAATTCATATTGCACTGAATTGGAAGATACATTGTGCAATGTTAAAACGTTATCCAAAAAGGTACCAAAGTCAAAACACTAAGGAAAACATAGTTTCCCAGTACTGGCAGTCAGAAAGGCTAGTCAGTTTCCCCATACAAAAGTGAGAAAAAGCCCAGTGGAATGAAGCTGACGGCTTCACTTCACTGTAAAAAATCAGGACATGTTGAAAAACAAAAGCAAAAGGTTTAGATTTTCAGCGGATATGGAGGGAAAGTTGCTAAAAGATAAATCTTTCCTAACACTCACCCTCTCCCCACAATTAGGTCCAGTGGGAACTAATCTACCCCTGCATGGGTCTCATATTCAGGTCGGTTAAATATTCTGGACATCCCATCATCATTGCAATGTTGAGGAACGGGCCTATGCTCAATGGTAAAGTCAGAGCCTTGAAGGCTTGTGGACCACCTAAGCAATTTAGGATTCTTTCCCTTCATGATCATCAACCACTTTAAGGGCCTACGGTCAGTCTGCACAGTGAAGTGGGTACCATGGAGGTAGGTCCTCAACTTCCTATAGCTCCACACAATGGAAAAACATAATTTTTCCACAGTAGACCACCTGAGCTCTCTGTCCTTAAACTGGCAGCTGATGAAACATATAGGATGTTCCTTGCCTTTCTAATCTAGCTGTGATAGTACTGCTATCCCAGTGTCAGAGGCATCTGCCTCTACAATGAATTACTTCTTATAGGCAGGCGCTCTGAGAACAGGGGTCCGACAAAGGGAATCCTTCAGGCCTTGGAATGCCTTCTCACACTCCTCACTCCAGGTTACCATCTTGGAATTTCTAGGAGTTGTGAGAGCGGTCAGGCGGGCAGCTATGGTGCCATAGTCTGCCATGAGATTCCAGTAGTACCCAGTGAGGCCTAAACAAAATCTCATCTGGGTTTGGGTAGAGGGGTTTGCCAAGTCCTGTACAGCCTTTAATTTACTGGGATGCCCATACCAACCTCATGCCCAAGATAGACCACTGAACCCTGCCCAATTTGACACTTTGTTGCCATTATGGTCAGGTGGGCCTTCTGAAGAGCCTGCAACACAATCTGGAGCCGTTTCACATGGTCTTCCCAAATGGGGCTGAAAACTGCTATATCATTCAGATATGCAATGCAGAAATAATCTATCCCATTCAGACCATGATTTACAGGCCTCTGGAAAGTGGCAGGTGCATTCTTCAATCCAAAAGGCATTACCCTGAACTGGTAAAGACCTTCTGGTTTTTAAAATGCTGTCTTCTCCTTGGTATTTTCTGTCAGGGAAATGTTCCAGTATCCTGCAGTGACATCAAATGTGCTGAGGTACTTGGAAGCACCCAGATTGTCTACCAACTCCTACGTTCTGGGAAGAGAGTGAACATTTGACTTAGTGACAGCATTCAGAACACAATAGTCCATGCAGAATCTCAAGTCAGAGGTACCTGCATTTGGAACCAGAATGACTGGACTGGGCCAAGGACTGCTAGAAGGCTCAATCACCCCAAGATCCAACATTTTGTTGACTTCAGATTTAATGTGGGATCTTACTTTATCCGACATTCTATAACTCCTACTTTCAGTAGGCACACTATATTCAGTGGCAATGTCATGTTTACACCAAGGTGTTAAATCAGGGAGAGGTTCAGATTCCTCTGTCTGAAGCCAAAAGCAAAATAGCCATTATTTCAACCCTAAAGATGAATGCCTTAAGTCTATTTATATGAAACACTTTAGAAGCCTGGCCTGATCTCATAAGGTCCACTAAGTAGTTCACCTCACCAGGTAAGGGCCTGACCATTTGTCCTGTAAAGCTCTGCGATTGAGCATTCAGAATTCTTGGCCGGTAGTAAAATGAACAAGAGAAGCCTTCTGTTCCTACCAAGGTTTTACCAAAACCTGACCAGCCTTCAACTTATCATTGGTCTGAGCCATCAGTCAGGCCATCCTTTTTCCTAGAACAAGCACATAGTCCACCACATTTCTAGAGACTGAGAGTGGGGAGCTCCCAACCTTCCTTGACTATAGCAAGGGGCCCTCTGACAGGGTTAGCAAAAAGAAGTTCAAAGGGACTGAAGCCAACCCCTTCTTTGGGTACCTCTCTGCAGGTGAAAAGCAAGCATTGCACAAGGAGATGCCCCTTTCTCCTCCGGGGCTCATCAAGACCTCCAACCATGCTTTTGAGAGTCTTGTTGAATCTCTCATCTAAGCCATTTGTCTGTGGATAATAAGCTGATGAAAATGTATCGGAGACACCACACTCCGTCCACATGGCTTGTATGTACGTGGACATGAAGTTGCTGCATCTGTCAAACACAACTTCTTTAGAGAAACAGACCTTAGTAAAGATGCCAATTAATGCCCTAGCAACTGGCCTTATAGTCACTGTCTTCAGTGGGATTCCCTCAAGATACCTGGTAGCATGATCAATTACTACCAGAATAAACCTGCTGCCTGAGAATGTTGGACAGTCAAGGGGATGAATGTCAATTCCTACCCTCTCAAAGGGAGTACACACTAAATGGAGGCGTACAAATGGAGGCCGGAATTTTGCACTGCCTTTACCATAAATTTGGCAAGTGGCACAACTCCTACAATGGCTTTCCACTAAAGCTCCCATCTTAGGCCCATAGAAGTGCATGGATAACCTCTCCTTGTGTTCTTGATCCCAAGATAACCTGCAAGGGGGACTTCATGTGCCAATTGTAGAAGGAATGATCTGAACTGACGGGGAACTACCAACCTCCTATGGTCTCCTTCAGAGGACAATGTGGCCTCACTGTATAGGAACCCACCTTCCAAATAAATGGGGTATTTCCCAGGAGGTTCACGCTCAAGCTGAGAATAGGCCTGTCTCCTGAGTACTTCCAAAAATGGGCACTCAGATTGGTTCTTACTAAACTCTTCGCTACATGGACCCCATTCTGCCAGTAAACTCTAAAATTCAGGATGGTCATGTGGGTTGAGGACTTAAGGCAGCCCCTCTTCCTCATCAGGTTCAGGGGCTTGTCCAACTGCCTCCATCTCAGTGGTAAGTGAGCTAGCTTCTCCCTCCATCTGCTTTTTCACTACCTTAGCCTTGGGTTTCCCCCTTTGGTTTAGGCTGTGCCTTGGACTTGACGCGGTAGCCGTGGTCTGAGACATTGTGCATGGACAATCTGTAGTGTCACCTACAAGTCCTACGTCTCTGAGATCATTCCGTATCAGAACTTTACCAGGGGCTTGCCTCTGCACACTAACAGGTATCTACACCATTCACAGCTAGAGTTACATAGATAACTGGAACCTTAAGTGAGGGTCCATCAGTCAACTTGGTGGCATCAGGGGAGCTCTGGCCAGTTCCTCTGAGTTTACCAATGTGAAATCCACCACAGTTCTGCTGTCACCATTGTCTCTGGCAGAGGTGTCTACAAAATCTACCAAAATCTACCAGCACCCTATCCTTGAATAATGCTTGTTATTGTCAGGTATGGAGCCAACGGCCTCAGTAACTGTAGGTTCCCCAGATCCCAGGGAAACTAACACTACCTCAGATCCTATCCAACAAGGGTAAGGAATCTGAAGAGAAGGATACCCGTGTGAGTATTTCTCATTCATCATGTGAGAAGACCATATACACCGAGTGGACCATGCCGGGGGTCCACCTTCACACAGTCATTTGCCCCACGAGCCACACAACATCCACTGGTATGGTAACCACTGCTGTGCTTGGGATAGTCCCACTACCCTTTTCAGCATCATGTGACTTAGCCTTCTCGAACTTTGTGTGGCCCTTCTGGGAGGACGATTTATCAGCACCACCACCCTCTTTCTCCTTCTGCTTCTTATCCTGCTCTTGATTGCCTGAAGTAGGTTTGTCCTTATGGGACACTCTATGTGACACCCACAAATCGGCAGAAATGGCCAACTTCTGAGGATCTAACTCTGTAAAGTCCGCCAAATGCTGCTTAAGCACAGGGGAGCAGGAAGCAAAAATGTGTTCATGTGTTCAAGCATGACAACGCTGATCATGCCCTCAAGAGTGGTTAGCTTGTAGCTCTCAACCCAGAAACTCAGGTTCTTGAAATAATCAGTAACATATGATACCCAAGTATTATTATCATTTTTCTTGCACTCCCTGAATCTCTTCAAGTATGGGGAAGGAGTCTTCCCAAACTTTAAGATGAGAGCTTGCTTCAATTTTGCAAAGTCTTTTCTGTCCACATTTGGCATATCCATAATGGCACTGCAGCCGGAATAGGGTAGCCTGCTAATCAACCATGTGATTTTATCAGCCTCACCCACTTCTTGCACCTCGCAAACATACTCAAAGGTTGTCAGTCAATCCATGATGTTGTTCTTTTCATCATACACAGTGGGCAGATCTTTAGGGAACCTAGGATGAGAAGAAGCCCAGAACCACTCCAGACCATCTGGAAGAAACTTGCAAAGCCTGAATCCTGGCAAGTTCCAGCTGATGTACCCTGTCCTCCTGCTTCTCAACTCTCTCAAATGCAAGCTCTGCCATGTTAAACTCAAGCTCTTTTTGCTTGAGCCTGACTCGGTTCTCCTTTTCCAACTCCCACATAACTTCAACCTCTTTGGTTGTTAGAGAAACATTAGTACTATCATCCTCCTCCACCTCTCCCCTTTCAATAGTGGCAGCCACATTAAAACCATTATTGCCTGCCTAAGGCCCCCAAATCAGGAACATTTGGTGAAATGCATGCTATAGTTTAAACTAAATAAAACGGTAAAAAAGGTGTATTTTTCACTTTATGCATTGTTTTTCCCGCACAGACAATGGGCAATTTTTGCCAAAACAAACAGCTTAAAATACTGGACCGACTTTCACCACATCAAAAAGAAGAGCATGCATATTTGGAGGAAGAGAGGTCTTTTTATTGAATTTATGAAGCATTCCCTGTTTCTTTTACTTATTAAAAAAAACAATGCTTGAACTGATTCCTACATTGATTTAAATGATGCCGGGGGCAGGTACTCTGGCCATTTGGTGCCTTGGAGGTTTGGGATTGAGGAGAATTGCATAATTTCATAATTCATAGGGAAAATAATGTGCCTCACAAAACTGAGAGTGATGCTAATGTTTGTTTTCTTCATTGATTGTTTTGATTTGACAAACGTGATTTAACAAAAAGATGTTGATTTTCTTTTCAAAGCCCATAAGTGTTGAAGATTGAAACCTTCATATGAGACACATGTATTTAAATATATATATATATATATATATATATATATATATATATATATATATATATATATATATATATATATATATATATCAGAAAGTTAAGATTTATTGGTTCAAGGGAAGAATTAAGGATCATGAAAGAGAGGTATGGGTCAAGTTACTTTTGAATGTGATACAGTGAGGAGGAAAAATAGCAATACTTTTTCAAATATCATTGTCTCAATGCTGGGAGCAGACCAACCAAGGCATGAGAGGTAACTGAAGATAGATATTCCTATGCTGGTCACCTCAATGTGTATAAATGTAATCAATATATAAGAGCACACATAAAAAAGGTAATCCATAAATATTAGTACATGTAGAAATGTATCAAGTTTAAGTGTGTTAATGTGAAGGAACAAATAAGTATTTCACGTGATTTAACAATGAAGTCGTCAGGCGTATTTGCACTGAAGATTGGAATCTCCATGTAGGAACCATGTGTTTTCATGTCCATATATAGGACAGCAATTTAGGATTTATTGGTCAAAGGAAGATGTAAGGCGCATGAAAGAGAGGTTTGGGTTGAGTTACTTTGAAAATTGATACAGTCATACAGTGAGGAGGGAGGAAAAAATGCACTATTTCTTCAAAGATCTTGATTTTTGTCTCTATTCTAGGAGCAATTTACCGGAAAATAAAGATTCTTGCGATGAGAATTTCGTTCTTCATTTATAAACCATATCATAGTTCGCATTGTAAACAATTATTTAAGATTTGTGGATGTTAAGGGAATATGAAAGGAGGATGTAAGAGAGATGCGAGTTATATTTTGGTAGATATTGGCACTATAGTTAGGGAGACAAATGCACTATATTGTATAACATCTCGATTCCCATCATGGTGGTATGAGAAACAACTGCCTATCGATATTCCTAAGCAGGATATCTTTATCCTTATAATACATTTATAAAAGTACACATAGAAAATGTGACTCCATTTATAATAGTTCATATAAAAATGGCAAGTTGACGTTTTTCAGGTGATGGTAAGGAGGATGAAAGAGAAAGAGAGGTATGGGTTTAGATTTCTTTTGGTTTGTTATGTTCATCATTTTGTATTTTTCTACAGATATTATAAATTATATGTTTTTTCATTCTTGTATGATTTATATAATTGATAATATCCTGAGCCCAGTGCTCTGTCCTCATTACAACCCCTCTATCTATTCCCAATAACAATCCATCTTCCTCATTGTAGTGGCAACTCCTTATCACAGTGCCTCCTCCTCATCCAAGCCTCTCATCCTCTTCCTTGTACCAGTCTCTCCTAATTGTCCTTGTTGTTTACACATTGGGTTATGGGGACCATGACGTGGGAAAAATGACCAATTGTCCTTGGCCACAGCCCAAGGCCAGTGGCCCGAATGATCCCAAATGGGGTAACAATGCCTAATGGTGGAACAAACCATAGATTGGGAACAAACATTAATACCTAAGGATGTGATATAGTTATGTTATCAGAAAAGAAAATGGTAGAATTACAGGTCATGGGAGATACAATAGAATAAATAGAATAACAATGCTCTAAAATTTCAGTGAAACATTTTAATAAAGGGACAGTGAAGGTGAAAATGTTCAGTTGAGGTGAAGAAATACCCTGGAATAGAACCCAAAAGCACACAGATGGCCTCCCAAATGACTTGAATGATGACATCACATATGAAATAATGAATGGCATCACTCATAATTTGATCTCACTTAGGGCATCTTGATGACGTTAGTGATGAGATCACAATTTGAATCCCTTATGAAAAGGGTATGTGGGAACGATGAAGTGGTTATGAGCTTGTCTCCACTTTTGACATGTCAAATGCTGTACAATTTTGTTGAAGGTGGCAGCCGGTTGCCCCAGGTCCCAACAAACTTCCCACAAAGTTTGGATTAGTTTAACATAAGGTTTCAAGTGTTTGGGAGGGTGACCTGCGCTCTACCAATGAAATGGTTACAAGTCTAATGAAATCATGAAATAATATCAATTGGTTTCAAAATATGGTGTCCTCAAAGACAGTTTTTTCGAAATCATATTTATTGTCCTTAGATCAGCCTAATCTAAGGACAATAAATACGAATTCGAAAAAGTGTCTTTGAGGACACCATATTTTGAAACCAATTGATATTATTTCATGATTTCATTAGACTTGTAACCATTCCATTGGTAGAGCGCAGGTCACCCTCCCAAACACTTGATACCTTATGTTGAATCACTTATGACGCTGCCTACAGCCTCCACAATGATGTCACTAGTAAGTACCAGTCATGGTGAAATATTTTTGACTGAACAGTAAGACACTGAGTGAATGAATGATAGCACAGATACAAAGTACTCTATGGCAGAATAGCTACAAAAAGTAGTTCTTGCTCATAAGAATCTACAATTTCAGATACAATGCAGTATGTGTCTGAAACCTTTGGCTCTCCAGATATTTTTCATTACAACTTCCACCAGCCTTTGCCTGTATAGTTAACTGTGAGGGCTTGTGGGAGTCCGAGTCCAAAACATCTAGTAACATGCAGGGTTTAAATCCATGTAAAGGAAAGATTACAACTTTTGTCAGTACAGTACATTATCTACTTGTTTACTGATAACTCTGTGTCCTCAGAACATGAAATTGTTTTTCCACATGGTGGGCCTTTATAGCCCACCGGCCATAACGTTTACCATTTAACATGGTAAGGCCTTCGTTTTTATTTGTTATACTGACGTTTTCTACTAGTTATAATTATGTTACTCTAAATTTTTACTTTGCAGAGCGGATCGTTTTAAGAACAGAGTCACAAAGGTACTGGGGTATCTCCTCATTGGAAATGCACAATCAATACAGAGAGACTCAGGGGTGTAGGAAAACCACGGTTTTAAATGGAGAGTGTGTTTAAATGTAAACTCCAAACAAGCATTGCATTTGAATCCATATATAGATGCAGCAATACACCTTTCAAATGTTGCCTCTCTCTTTCTTTCACTTGAGATGTGCTGTACAAGTAATGTCATTGGTGATGTTAAATGTGATGCCATATGTGATGTAATCTGTGATATCATCAGGGTGCTCAGGGGCGGCAGAATCGGATCTCATTGTTAAGGTGGCAAAACATCCAGCACCTGCCACATTTCAGTGGCTTTGTTGAATTAAATCAGCACCTGAACTTCAACTAAAATATTTCACTGAATGCCCAGGGTTTTGTTGCACTGAACTTATTCACCTCAACTGACCCTAAAGTACAGTTTTACACGGAATATATTATGGGGCGATGCTAGTCCCCCTATATTTAAGGTGAAACCTATCATCCACAGAAAATAGGGCATTTCTATGACAAATAACTTTTGAGCTGTATGATCGATCAGCATGGCATTTGAGATTACAAATCTGGGACCGAGGCCGGCAGAACTGGTAAATATCATGCAAATCCGTGTTATGGTTCAAAAGATATAAAGGGTCAAATTAAGGGTGTATTTTTTACTTTTGCATGGAAAAATATCAAATTGTTGCTCAAGTGCGCAGCCCAAACCGCTAGATGGATCTGCACCAAATAAGAAACATTTTGGGCATAAAGCGCTTGAAAGAAATACTTTGATGGTTTGTTGGTAGACATTTTTTAAAATGTGGCTTTGAGCGGGGTGCCACCCAAAATATAGTTATTTTTCCCATGACGCATTTGTGGTGCCATTTATTTCAATTCTGAAAATCCACCATTACACATTTCGAGAACCAAGTTCTTGAATCGATTTTGGAAAGTGCCCTAAAATTGTTTAAGGGGTACAGGTAGTACCGTTTTGATGCCAGGGAGGATGTGGTCAGGCTAAAAGAGGATGATTTTTGAAGGTTTGTGGATTGGTGATAGTGTATTTCCTTTTTTTTTCAAGCGTTTTTCCAAGTTCGAGGATCAACACAAACGGTAGAGAAAAGAGCACATATAACTATTACATATTGAGATGTGGCAATAACTGTGATTGCTAGTTAGGGGATGAGGAGTATTTTATGTTAATTTAAGAAGCAATCTTTATTTTTTCAAATATAAAACAAATTACAGGGAATGCTTCCTAAATGAAGTTAAAATGTGTGGGAGGCGGTTATTATGGGACTATAAGTGTTTTGGGGGTGTTGAATGTGTTCAATAAACTTATATTTGCTTAATTAGTTAAAATAAAAGTGTGCAACGAAAGTCTCTGGAAAGCCGATGCTTGTTTACTATTGTCTTTGTTTTGGTTGGACAAGCTTTTGATGTGACTTAACAGTGAAGATCTCCATTCACAGTTGATGTCAGCAGGGAAGACACTGATATTATCACACCTCCCTCTTCTTCATCACAGAACATAAATAGTAAACCTTCCAGACCCACTACATCCCTCTTCCCCATACTGAATATTAATCTTACCTATATACTCCCACCTCACACTTCCTTGTCACAGTACTCCAATAACTCCACCTCACTCTTCTTGATCACAGTACCACACTACCACTATGCCATTCTTCCTTATCACAGTACACCACTACTACCAATTCACTCTTCCCCTTCACAGTACCCCACTACGACCACTAAAATGTTTCCCATCAGTCCCTACCAACCACCACGTCACTCTTCTATTACAGCATCCCACTACCACCAACTCACTCTTCCTCCTCATAGCCCCAACTACCACCACATCAGTTTTCCTTGTCACAGTACCCCACTACCTCCAACTCACTCATAATCATCACAGTATCCCACTACCACCAACCTACTTGTCCTCATCAGAGTAACCGACTACGACCACCTCAGTCTTCCTCATCACAGTGCCCCACTATCACCACATCACTCTTAAGCATCACAGTACCCCACTATCACCATCTCACTCTTCTATGTTATAGTCCACAGGTACCACCACCTCACTCTTTCTCATGACAGTCCCCCATTATCACCATGTCACTCTTCAGCATCACAGTACCCCACTATCACCATCTCACTTTTCCATGTCACAGTCTCCAAGTATGACCATCTCACTATTCCTTGTCCCAGCCCCCACTACCACCATCTCACTCTTCCTCATCACAATACCCCACTACCACCACATACATCTTCCTCATTGCAGCACCTCTCACCTGTGGGTCATTTGGGTTCTCTTTCCTTATATCTGGGGTGGAGTCAGTCCGAGCAGAGATAGGGATGATGCCTACTGGTAGACATTTTGCTTACCTATTTGGACAGGTAATGGCAAAGGGGAGACCAGAGGGTTGAACCGGAATCCAGGGGAAAAAGACACAGGCGGAAAAGAAAATTGATGTAATGCAGATCAGGATCCTGGGGTCCTGATGGCAAGATGAAATTAGTATGCAAGGAGGTACAGCAAACTGAAGGACGGGAGAAACAAGGAAAGGGGTCTGAAGCACAACAAATGAAAGGGGTACATGGCAAGGAGGAGGAAACACAGGGCAAGGGGAGAGGAAAAGAATTGGGCAGCATCTCACCCGTAGTCTGGAGCTGAGAAACAACAAGGGTTGTGATGCAGAGCAATGTTCTCCTTGAACTGTTATGAATAGCTTTGGTTCCAGATGGATGCAGCCCTCTTGGAAAAAGACATGACTGATAACACAGGTACCAGTCTAACGGTATGGAGCTACATTGGTTCCCTTATGTCACAATCTCCACTACCACCACCTTACTCTTCCTTGTCCCAGTACCCCACTATCAACAAGTCACTCTTCCTCATCATAATACCACAATACCACCAACTCACTCTTCCCCATCACAATACCCACTACCATCAACTCACTCTTTCCCTTCACAGCCCACCATTACCACCACATCACTCTTCCTCATCACGATCTACCACTATGACCAACTCACTCTTACTCATCACAGTCCCCCAGTACCACTACCTCACTCTTCCTCATCACAGTACCCCACTATCTCCAACTCACTCTTCTTCGTCACAGTCCCCAACTTCCATCAACTCACTCTTTCCCATCACAGTCCACCACTGCCACGACATCAGTACACCACTACCACCAACTCACTCTATCTTGTGACAGTAGCTCACTATCACATCTTACTCTTCCTTGTCACAGAACCCCAATACAACCACCTCACTCTACCTCATCACAGTGCCCCACTACCACCATATAACTCTTCCTTTTCCCAGTCCCCAACTACACAATTTCAGTCTTCCTCATTACAGTACCCCATTAACCCCACCTCACTCTTCCTTGTCACAGTACACCATTACTAATCCCTTCTTATCTAGAGGACAAAAAAATAAATGATTGAGAAACACAATATTTTATAGCTAAAGAACAGCTTTTGATAAGAAATAATCTGATATCAGTTATGTAATCAGAAATAAATACAGAATTACAGGTGGTGGGAGGCATAGCATAACAAAACCCTTGACATTGAGTGAAAAATCTGTAGTTAAGGGACAGAGTAAGTGCAGTGCAACCAAACTCTTGAAATTCGGTGAAAGAACTTTAGCTGAAGCACTGTTAAGGTGAAACCATCTTATGCAATGAATCCCTTGAAATTGAGTGAAAAAAAAACTTTAGTTGAAGTGACGTTAAGGTGCTGATTTGATGCAACAAACCCCCTGAAATGTGGCAGGTGTTGGAAGCGACACCACCTTAATTTTGAGGCCCCCATTCAGTAGCCCCTAAGCACACTGATGACATCACAAATGATACCACTGATGACATCACATATGACACCACTTAAGGCATCAACAGTGATATTACTTATACAGCAATCGCACATTCAAGTAAGAGAGATGCAACATTTGAAAAGTCTGTATCTTCATATAACGGTTGATTCAAGTGCAAAACTTGATTGGAGTTTGCATTTAAAAGTACAGTCCATTTACAACCATGGTATTCCTACACACCAAAGTTACTCTGTATTGAATGCACATTTACTATGATGAGCTACTCTATTACCTTTATCACTCTGTTCTAAAAACATTCCCCTATGCAAAAAAGATATTTGGGTAGTACAATTATGACTTTGCACTAGACCACCAATGAATAAAACATACATGAGAAGGAACAATTTATGAAATCTATGTATCTTCATACATCAGACTGCTTACTGTCAGTATAACAAATCAAAAGGTAGGCCTTGATCTTGTCAAATAGTAAAGGTCAGGGTAGCTGGCCTGCAAGGATCAACAATGTTAAAAAACACGTACCTGTTGTGAGGCCTGATGGTTATCAGGAGTAGAGTAGCTAATATACTGGAGGGGTGAAAGTTGTAATCATTTTCGTGCCAGTGTTTGAAACCAGCATTCCTCTACATATTTTGGACTATGACACCCTTGATCCCTCAGCATCACCTATGCTGGGTAGGGCTAATGGAAGTTCTAATGTAAAACCTCTGGAGATCTAAAGCTTGCAGACGTGTGCTGTATTAAATCTAAAATTGTAGAATGCTATGTGCAAGGCCAACTTTCTGTTGTTTTCCTACCATTATTTGCGATGCTTGACAAATGTTTCCGACCTTCATAAGAGACAGGCTATATTGCATGTGTTTCTAACTTCAAATATAGTCCAAAATGTTTCCCAATGGCTGGTACTTACCAGTAAGCTCACTGAGGTGGTCATTGGTAATGTCCTACCCGATTTCTCATTTGATGTCATCACTTATGGTATCTGACATGTCCCAAGTGATGCCACATGTGATGTCACTGGTGATGTGATATGTGATGTCATCAGTGCGCTTAGGGGATGCACAATGAGGGCTTCATAGTTAAGGTGGTACAGCTTCCAACAGCTGACCAATTCCAGGGGTTTTGTTGCATTAAATCGGCACCTCAAAGTCACTTCAAATAAAGTTTTTTTCACTGAATTTGTACGGGTTGATTGCATCAGATTGTTTCACCTTAACGGTGCTTCAACTAAAGTTTTTTCACTTAATTTCAAGGATTTTGTTGCACTGAACCTATTCACCTTAGCTGTTCCTTAACTAAAGTGTTTTCACTAAATATATATTGGAGAATTGTGGGTCAAAGGCAAGAGACCCTCCTTGATTAAGGAAATGCTACATTATGGCCTCCCAACATTATCCCTCAATAGCCTCGAGAAGAAAACAGTTGGGCAGCTGTTTTCTGGTGAGAGTAAAAGGCATGGCTAAGTCTTACCAGTCATACAGTATCTTCACTGGCTTCCGCTCCAGAAATACATATTTTACAAGGCGCTATGGCTCATTCATAAGACTGTACTATACGCACACAGTGTCCACCATTTCTGAAGGACAAACTGCATGGTAGACCCCATTGTGAATATTACGTTGTACTGGTTCGTTGATCTTAAATATTCTTCAATGTAACTGGTTAACTGCAGTGCTATTATGCATGTCTATGCAAACAGGATGAGCATACTCGTACGCAGCACTTAAAAATTCTCTTTAAGGTGACAAGTAATATCAATCTAAATATCTAGATTCTGAAATAGCCTGCCAGTAGAAATTTTTAAAATCTCTGACATATTTATATTAACGAAGATCATTAGGATTTATGTATTTATTGATTTCTTTCAAATGCTTATAACGTGTAAATAAGGCACTTATACATAACAGTGCTCTACAAGATCTAACATGTACACTGTCAGGACAACAAAAAATGGTGGAACTTAATAAGATTTTTTTAAAAAGAAAAGAACAAAAATAACATAAAGCAGGAATAAATCTGGAGAGGTAAAAACTTTAATCTAAAATTATCTCGCTCTTTCTTCTATGTATTCAAGTACTGTCACAATACATCAAACAGCTTCTCTTAGCAGCAGGATGTTTCACATGTCACAATGCACCTTTACAAATGCAAACAGAAAAAAAAAACAGATGCTGACTGTTAATTACCCTCCACTTTCATGGAGGTCCAATAGTAGCCTACCTCAGGCCATATGATTGGCAGAGGTAAACAGAAGAATAGGCCACATCACCAGTGCAAGGTAGTACACACTCATCTGAACATAAAATCAACCTGGGACCTTTACACGGGGTTTGGAGTTGCCAACAAGTGACATGTAGCAGTTAAAAAGAAGATACATAAATAATTTAATAAGAACAATTAGTGTTTGTTTTATATTTACTTTTTGATGTTTTCTGGCATGTGCATGCAGTATGGAGAGCCATAGTGCGTACTGGAAAATGAATGATGGGGATTGAGCAGGAGGAGGAGAGCAAACAAAAAAGCGTATGAAACATTCCCGGCTAGCCAATTGCTGGAATCACAGTAAGAGCTGAGGAAAGGTGGATTGAGCAGACTGAAGTCTTACAAAATGTGCACTTGGACCAAGACCAATTGCATGCTGGACCTCGGGTGGTATAAGACATCTTGGTGGCCCCTTGGTGAGGTCCATCAGTTGGTGAAGACTCTTTTGAACAATAAGGCGATTAAAGCTTTCCTGCAGCGCAGTTGTTTTTGCACTCCAGAGTGTCAGTCTTATCATCCCAATGGCTAGAAAGTCGCAGTATGTATACTCAAACTGTGAAACTGTCTTCAAAGTTGTCTAGTGTATCAGTGAATCGCAGTACAACACTAGTCAAAGACTGCCTGTTTATACTGAAGGAATAACAGTAGCAACTGTTCATGTCTGTAGTCTCAGCTACAATTGACAAAACAGGGATGCAATGCATATGCTGGCATTATTTCTAATAAAAGTCCTGTTTTATTTATTACTAGCAGATATCCCAAACTTTAAATATTGTTTTCAAATTGTACCCTGGCTTCCTGACCTCTTTACACAGAGCATCAGGCAACTGCATCAGCGTGTTGTCTGGCTTGTCTCTATTCTGGTGTGTCTTGATGTGCTGCCTGGCTGCTTGCTTGTGCTTGAAGTCTGTGTTGACGTTGTTTAACTGTCTCTACTGCCTTTCTATGTGAAGCATCAGATGACTTCCCAAAAGAAGATGATCGGCTCTTGGGTGACATGATAAATGAAGTGCAGGTTTTTTCCATGGAGGATGTGCGCTTCTTTGTGTGTCACTAAGACCAATTTCCCGGATTTTCTTGTGTTCATTTTCCCAGAATACTTCGTTTGGCACATTCTAAGCTTTTATTATGGTTATTTGTTTAGCACATGTTTAGCTTTTGTTGTGGTTGTTTGTTAAGCAAAATCGCTCTGGCCGTTTGTTGAGCAAAGTAAGCATTAGGTCCAATTTCATCCACCGGCTACGCCACTTTAGCAGCTTGAAGTTGAGCAAAATAAGCATTTGTTTTGGTTTAATCAGCCAGGGGCACCACTTTAGCCACTTTAAACCACACCAATAGATGTCTCGTAAAAGGTTATCACTGTTAGACTGCTTTAGAGCCCACTAGAGAGACCCGCCTTCATTTCTATAACAGACCAACATAACAGACAGACACACTTTCAAAAATACATATTAGATAACATATTGAGTTGCAGTCAATAATTTCCTCATTGTGATAGGGCAATGGCACCTTTTTTTATAACTCACTCCTGGAGTTAATAATAACGATAGCCCTGCTGAATGAGTTCAAACAGTACAGCACATAGACATCCCCATATTAGTACAGCACATAGACATCCCCATATTAGTACAGCACATAGACATCCCCATATTAGTACAGCACATAGACATCCCCATATTAGTACAAGACATCCCCATATTAGTACAGCACATAGACATCCCCATCCATATTAGTGCAGCACATAGACATGCCCATATTAGTACAGCACATAGACATCCCCATATTGCATATGGATATGTATCTTGAACAACGGATATACGCCTGTCGGTGTACCTCCAAATTCAAGCTTGTGGCCCGCAGGTTAGTCGAGCACCTCTCTTACTGACCTTTACAAGAAGGTTTCATCCTGAAGCGTCCTTGGATTGCAACTCCAGAAGGGACTAGATTAAGCCGCAGAAAACTGGCCGTGGGTGCAGCACAGTCCGGCAGTTGACTATGAGTGAGGTCAGATGCAATACAGAGAAGCTCAGTGTGTTTTGGAACCTTGCTGCAGGTACTAAACACCCAATTCTTTTTTGGTTTCTTTTTTTAAATAAATCCAATTTTCTAACAGTTCTTTTGAAAGCCACAAACTGCATATTGCTGAGTGATGATATATTGCATTTTTCATGTTATGTTGATGCCAATTAGACTGTGTGTAATCGTGTATTTAATTCGCCCGCCGTTCATTTTGTGGCGAATAATCTCACAACTTTGATGAAACATGTTCCCATTTTAATGTGATAGTAATGCCATCAATCATCATATGGCAGCATTTCAGATGTACGTGTACCATTCAACAGAACGCAAATGCACGGGACTGGGTAGGCAGCAATCAGCTGCGAATTCTGAAACTGCCCAATTGAGTAGGGGGCGTGAGTTGACTGCGCGCTAGAAATACATGCCCGGGTATTGAAAACCTACAGACAAAATGGCAAGGTTTACTAAGTAGTGCCTATTCATTAGTGTACACTGTTGTGAATGCATGGTGATATAAACTGCTTCCTATATGTAAGAATAAAGGTTACGTTTTCAAGAGCAGGATATACGCCATGTAAAATGATATCATTAAGAAACAGGTGCTGCAAAATGTGCGTACACGTATTAGAAATGACTCAGTATCCTTATAATACACGAGCGACGGCGATAAACTCTACAAACACTTTTAGCTAACTTTCTTATGAGAGTGCCGTTGTGAGATCACGAGTCGCCTGTAAAAAGGAAATGCCTCATACTCGTGTATGGCAGATCTTTGGCGGCACGACGATCCCTGGCCATGGGAAGGGCAGAATTCCAGAGGCCATAAAAAGGGGGGCCTCGCTTTCCAGGTGATTTGAATCCGAGCTTTCGGTCTCTAACTATCCAGGTATGAGGTGATGAGTACGCGCGTCTGCCCGTTTATCTGGGGCGCCCGTGGAGGGTAAGCTGCAGATCTGGAGTCTATTAAGCTGCTCCAGATATTTCCATGCAGGACATCGCAAGCTGCTGCTTTCTTTGTTGGTGAGGGAGAAGTTCTAATTGTAGTGTACGAACGACAACTATGACATCTCCCACACAGGAGTACGCAAGACACTAGGACCTTATTCCGGGGTTGGGATTTACCTGTGCTAGGTCCACCGAACTCCAGCACCGCAACCACCACAACGGGATTACCGCCTCGGGACTGGAAGTCCCTGCCCCAGACTCCCGGCTGGTCTTAGTCCCCACTGAGGCCTCCACTTGGCTTCGCAGCATTTCTCTCCATTTCTCTACTGCAGAGTGCTGGAGCGTTTTCCTTTTCAGCTGCTTCCTTGGCTGTAAGGTTGTGCTGCGGTAAAAATGGTGGTAAATGGCTTTGCCACCATGGTTTTATAACAGCACCATTTTCAAAAAGGGCATGCCAATCTGACGAGATGTTAAAGGGAATACAGTACACCCAACCCTAGGTAAAAGGTGTGTGGCAAGTCACATCGGAGTTATGTGACCTTGCAGAAGAACTCCGCCACGAGCCCCCTTCCTCTTGTGGGGGAATGTAGCTCAGATGTAATCCACGAGTTTTGACAACACAACTGTGCAAAAGTGGTGGCATCAGATCTGTACTAGTGCATTTCAGGGTCCTATGTCATTCCATCGCCGGCTTTTTTTCCGCGGCATGTTTTACCGCCCTTTTTTGCCGCAAATACTCATCGAATATTGTTTTTTTTAATGTTGGGGTGTTACTCTCCAAACTCCCCTTCCCACCTATTTACAATCTAGTCCCCACTATCCCTTTGCACCCCCCCAATATATTTCGATGGGTTTTGCGGTAACAAATCAGCGCCAAAAAATGCCGCGGGAAAAAAGGGGCGATGAATGGACGTCTTACCCACTGGGGATAATGGGCAGGGAGGCAGCGGAACATTCTGACACCAAAAGGACAGTGCTTCCCAACATTGTAACATTTTCTCAACTTCATAGCACTCAGGAGAATGCGTTCGGGGGTTTCGGTATCACAATATTCGCACATCCTTGTACTTGTCAGGTATAGTGGGTCTGATTCACAAAGGCGCTCTCAATTGGACGTTCACAATTAAAAACGTCTTTGTAAATCAGGCCCTATATGTCAGGGGGGGTGGCTTCAATGCATAAAGCGCGTCACCTCTTGCTCTCTATGTCAGCGACATCCTTAGTGAATCATAATAACTTCATCACGAACTCGTGTGTTTAAGTAATCCTGCGTATCCTGACACATTTAAACAACGCTTGACGAGACGACGTCACTCTAGCCTATACCTGCAGCGTGCTCCCCACGCATGCAGTATAAATGCAAATTAAGCATTGCTTGTTGTTACTTAGCATGTTTAAATGCAACCGATTTTTTTTTTTTAAAGCGACAAAACACTATATCCTTCCAAAATGATACAAAGTGAATCTGGTCGTTTGTTTAATTCTCGGATTGCAATACACTTAGTTAATATTTTCCAAAACAAAATAGGGTTAAAACACGGCAGTCGAGCATCAACCAACGAATAGAAATGGCTGCTGGGCGTCCATCGGAAATACTGCTCCCGTCCTCTTCTTCTGGGGAAGACCTTGTGAAAAGCAACTCTTTCACACCAGAGAAAGTCGGCCAGCCACGAAAGCACAGTCGCGCGTCTATCATCTCCCCTCCCCCCCACCCGCCCACCGTCCCCCAGCGAGGAATCCAGAATAACCTTGCAATGTGCAAGGTCGAGTAAAGGGGCTTTAACGAACATTACAATTCAATTATTCCTGACTTCATTTTTTAAATATTCATTTTGTGATAATACCTGTACAAAGTGTATTGCCCTTCCGTAAAATATTGTGGCCATACACACTGCTTCCTCTTGCTGAACAACCGCCAATTGAAATATTGTCTTGGTAACCCGCCACTAAAAGTAAACTCGCTACACAAAAAACAACAATAAAAGGCAACAGCGTTCAAACGTCCTACCCTTTTTTGTAGAACGAGTGGCGTTATCGCAGGCAAAGTGACTCTTCTGGCATAGCAGCTCATGTCTGCTCCTCTGTGATTTATAAAACCGTCAAGGGAGCGGGTCAGAAGCGGTTGGCAATATCCCTGGGTTCTCGGAACTAAGCCCCTCATCCGCTGCGAAGAGGGAACTCAGAGTCTGCCACCCGGTGTATGCGAACCCCAAGCCAATTAAGGCTGGCCGTGGGACAGGCCGAACTTGGAGCCAATGGCATGCCTTTGAACCTCCTCTTTTGTCCTTGGAAACCCATTCGGATACTTGTGTCTATGATATTTCAAGGAGCAGATTAGCCGGTGCTTTAATCGCGTCTTTTCTTTCCAAAGTCCAGCGTTGCCCGTGTGCAGCACTTTCGCCTCAAGCACAGATGCAAAGTGTGGCTTCTGTGTGTAAACGGAGCGTGTGCTCAGGCACTGAAATCCCTTTGTTTAAGGAATCAAGTGGACACCTGACACATTTGGTCACAAAAAAGATGTCCAGGTACATATTTTATTTCATTCTAAGAAATGCCCTCACTGCCGCTAACGTATGCGGCTCTCGTCAGAAATACCTCTTTTGATTTGCGTTAAACCCGGGATAATGAGCGCGACATTTTGCAAATGTTCCGATTAATCCAAAACAACATTCCCGCAGCAGCTTACCTAACTTTTCTGAAAGTACTGCAGTGAATGTAAATTGATGTAGCCAATCTTTCAAAAGCACATATCCTTGAAATGTCCAAAGCACATTTGGCAGGCGCTGTGAGAATGCATGCCAAGCACACTTTATCAGCCTACTTTAATGGCAGTTTTTCCAGGAATACTGAGATTGGAAAAAAAGGAGACAAGTCCTCCTCAGCAAAGGAGACAGAATACCTATTTTTACGATGTTTAAGTTATGCTTTTTTCTATTTTAATGCTCACCCTTACCAACACAAACAGTACCGCACATGCATTGAAGAGATTACAGGACTGATTTGCAAAGCGTTTTTCAATGGGAATGCACCATGGTAAAAGTCTTTTGGAAATCAGGCCCTATATATTTCCATCTGTCTTGCTCTACCTTTCTCTGTCTCCCTGTTTCTATCTCTCCGTGTATCTATCCTTATGCCTCTCCCGACCTCCTTCTCTCTATATATTATAGAGGGGCCTCGCCACCTCCGTAGGGTGTGTCTCAAGCCTATACCGCTCCACGCAAGTCTTTCAAATGTGACAACCTGCTCCACGTTGCTACTCTCAACTCTCGTTCTGCAGTCAAACACTCCTCTGACATCTGTCACCTCCTCGAAGAACTCAACCAAGATGTCCTTGCTCTCACAGAGACATGGGTTACGGCCAGTTGTGTCTCGACTTTTGACACTCCTCCCTGTGGGCTACAATATCCTCGCCTACCCCAGAACCAATCGTCCTGGTGGTAGAGTAGCCCTGATCTTTCCAGAGTTGGTCCTGGCCTCTGTCATCCCTAGGCAGGCCTACACCTCCTTTTGAATGCCTGAACTGGAGGCTCTCTATCTCTCCTGGCCTCTCACTAACTGCGGCCACCAACTACAGGCCACCTGGCCAGGTTGCCCTCTTCCTCTCTGAATGGGCCGACCAATCCTCTTCTCTCCTTGCCTCTACTTCTTAACTTCTCCTCCTTGGAGATCTCAGCATCCCTCCTCTGGGCTTTTTCGCAACCTCTGTGACACTGTCTCACTTTCCATTCTGGCCTCTGGCCCGACACACTCTGCCAGACATACTTTGGATGTTCACATCACCTCAGACATCACCCTTTCTAACCCTCTCACCACTCCTCTCTCTTGGACGGACCACTTTCTACTCTCCTCTCATCTGAACATCTCTATTCTTCAGGCAAAGCCCCCCAGCACTGCAACCTACCTTCTCCGTCAATCGGCCTATGAAGCGTGTGTCAGTGGATGCCTTTGCCTCTACTTTCTCTGCTCCTCCTACTCCTGAGGCTGACTCACACCCTGACACAGCCCTTTCTAATCTGTATCTTTCTATTTCCAACACCCTGGACATCCTTGCCCCTGACATGAGAATCCGGCTGAAACCTACCTCCACGTGCAACTCTTGGTATGATTCCGACCTCAGCGTCACAAAACGCAAGTACACGGTGGCTCAGAGGAAGTGGAGAGCTTCGGGCACATCCTCTGACAAACTGGCCTGCCGCCTGCTCCAAAGGCAATACGACTCTGTGCCCAGTCCAAGAAGTGAGCACACATTCAAGCCTGTGTCTCTGCGGCCTCTAACAACATGGCCAAACTCTTTAAAATCTGCAAGGAACTGGCCAATCCCGTTGCAGTCGCTACCTCTCCTGTTCCCTCTCAAGCCCTCTGAATGGCTCTGGCCTCTAATTTCTCTGCTAAAACTGAGGACATCCTGTCTTCTATCTCCTCTTCCTCTCCCTCTTACTCTCTCGGCCCCCCTTTGGCCATCTCTCCCACTCCTACTCCTTCCTCCTCTTTCTCTCTGACAACACCTGACAAGTTTTCTAGACAAGTCTGATCTATGAAAGTTTCTTCCAAAAAGGTGCCCCCTGCTCCTCCAGAACCACCAAGGACCACATTCACACCCTCGCTCCAGCTTTGGCCAATTTCTGCCATCACTCTTTCGCCACTGGAACTTTCCCCTCTCCCCTTAAGCACTCCCCTGTGCACCCCCTCATCAAGAAGCCGTCTACTGATCATACCTGCCCTGCAAACCATTGCCCCTTTCCTGGGCAAATTCTTGGAAAAGCTGTCCATCTCCCAGCTTACTCTCCACATTGAATCTGTTGATTGTCTTCATGACCATCAGTCTAGCTTCAGAGCTGCCAGAGACACAGAAACTGCTCTCCTGAACACCCGTGAAGATCTGCTCTCTAACTTTGATTCCAGCATTCCTTGTGTCTTCATCCTCCTTGATCTTTCCTCTGCTTTTGACACGGTCACCCATGCCATCCTGATCAATCGATTCTGAGAGAACAAGAGCATCATGGATCAGGTGCTGGAGTGGCTGACCTCCTTCCTCTTGGACCGCCCCTCCCAGGTCCAATTTGGTCGCTTTCTCTCTGCCACCTCTCTCTCTACCCATGGCATTCCCCAGGGCTCTAGCCTCTCATCCTGGTTTTTCAACCTCTACTTGACCCCTTTGGCCCACCTGATCTCTACCTTCTCCTCTATCTTTCAGTGTTATACAGAGGATACTAAGCTTTCCTTCAGGCTCCCCACAACCTCCTCTCATCTCCTCTCTTGCTCATTCCTGACCGTCTATCTGTGATTTAGGATTGGTGCATCTCCAACAATCTCTGCCTTAATGCCAGCAAGTTGGAGATCCTTCTCTTTGGAACCCCTGCCTCTGCTTTCCCTCTCTCACTCGGGCTGCCTGCCTTGTACCTTCTTCCCTCACCTTCCTGCAAGGCAAAAAACCTTGGTGCCATCATCGACTACACTCTCTTTCTCTCCTCACATCTCGGAAATCGCCAAGAAGTCCCACTACCAGCTGCATCTCCTCAAATGGACTCTTCCCTTTCTCACTTTCCCCCAGAAGCTCACTGTCTTCAGAGCCTTGGTTCTCTCTAGGCTGGACTACTGCAAAAGCCTCTTTCCTATTTTTAAATCACTACCTGGTCACTACCCATGGCCTTTGGCCATGGATAGCCATGCCCACTGTTTTTATTAAATCACTACCTGGTCACTAGCCCTGGACTCTGGCCAGGGCCATTGAGTCTGGCCTTCGGCCATGCCCACTGTCCATTTCAGATCACTATCAGACCACTATCCATGCCCATTGTATTTAAATTACTACCTGGTCACTAACCACAGCCTTAGGCCTTTTAGAGCACTACCAGACCACTAGTCATGGCCTTTGGCCACGCCCACTGTCTTTTTAAAATCACTACCTGGTCACTAGCCCTGTCCATTTTAGAACACTACGAGACCACTAGCCATGGCTTTTGGCCATGGCCAGTGGGCACAGCCTCCGACCATGCCCACTGTCATTCATTATACCTGTGGTTATTGGGGAAAAGCAACAACAACAGAAAATGCTTTCCTACCGCCCACACCCTCACCAAGTGTCCCTGTTAGGTAAGAATGTGTAGAGTCCAAGTGGTGTGGGACTTTACAATAGCTTATCTCTTGATATTAGGTAACCCTTTAATATAGGCCCATACTACACAAGTTGGTAGAGTGACTGAGAAGCCAGGCTTATCCTAAGAGGGGTAATCTGAGCTGTAGAGCTGTACAATTACATTAGTAAGTACAGGTATCCAAGTAAACTCTTACGCAGTTAAAGTTATAGTATACATATTTAATTATATATAAAAAATGATAATTAGACAATCGTTAAAAAGCAGCAACTAATAGTAACATTAAATCAAAAGTTAGGATACAATTCAACAAGAGCAATAAAGTAGGTGAGTAAACCTTTCTTTTGCTAAACATGTTTCAGCACACTGAGTGACGTCATTTGAGGTCAGTATTAGCCCTTATTTGTAATCACCATTACAATACTGAGTTTAAAGGAGGGAAAAGTTAAAGTCAGATCAGAGCATACATGATAAGTAGTAAAACAGTTAAATTCGCTGAAAGGGATTTAGACAGTCTTTTATCCCAGCAATAATAGTGTTCAGCAATTAAAACGTGTGAGGGAACAAGCACTTCCAGTGCCAATAGGTTCAGAAGAGTAGCCTTTAGGGAGCCAGGACAGCTATGGTCATTGGGCCAGTTCAAAGTTATAATGCACGCTTCTTAGAATGTTTTTAAAAATAGTCAGTTCAGTAGAAAAATCACAGAAGCTCAATACGAGCCGCCTTGAAGCAGCACAAACTGAGAGGCCAGTGCACGTGAGTTGAGGCCAACTCAAAGGGGTTTAAAATAGTACTCCCCAAGCTACAAAGCACTACAAATGGCAAAAGGTAGATGTACCCCAAGCCCCACAGTACCTGAGAATAGAAGAATTTGTTCCAGCTGGATGCCTTCCTGTTGCAGTGTAGCAGACCCTTGTTCCTTGTCTTTGGTCGGGTTGACGAAAAGGGAGGATGTCTGGCAGGCTACTGTGCAGCACCCGGGAGAGGGACACTGCAGTAATGGATTCTCCTGGATTCAGCTGCCTTTTGTGGTTTTGGCACCTTTTTCTCAGAACCAAAAAAAGAATGAACCACTGGTTGGATCTTACTTGATTCCTCGGTCCTTGACTCTGACATGGGGACTCAGGATGAAGATTTCCTGTTTTTGTAGGATCCTCTGGATGCCCACTAAGTTTTCGCTGGATTCGCACTTTCAAACACAATGCACTCAATGATGGTCAGGGGTCCTCAGGCATTGGGATTCTGCAGCTTTCGAAAGTCACAGCAAGTTGAGGGTTGTGCCAAAATGAAGCTTGTCTCGAGACTAGTTGGTCCAATCAACCCAAGGGAGAAAGTCGTCCCTTACAGGTCTTCCCAGTCGAAAAGTAAATGGGATTAGCACCACTGCAGGGCTTCACCAGGCCCTTTGTGGTCCAGGAGGGTGCTGCTGGCATCAGCGGCATAACAGAAAATGTGGGGGCCTCCCTGCGAGCCATGCTGAGGGGGCCCCCCAACTCGGTAACAAATCAAGGGTCGCGCCACACTCTGGGCCGGCCTAGATTGTCACGCTTGCGGAATACGCATGAACGTGCTGCTGAAGGGGTATGCAGCACACTGCACTAGGAGAAAGATATAAATATGTGTTTTAATGCAATATACAGCACACTTTCTGAGATAAATTGGCTATAAAGCCAGAGTGTTTGCAATTGTTTTGTAGCGTAACACAATCCAATACATGCAAGTCACCAACAGTGCACAGGAACATTAATGCTTTGCTATTAAACATGCCATGCCACAATGAAAACATGTCCAACTGGCTGCACAATGTAGACCAGTGTAAACATGTAATAACATTATAGTAAAGCATGACAGGCCACATTTAGACATACCTAGAGTGGTTGCACCAAAATGCCACTCCAAGCAATAACACTCATCAAGAAGAGAGCACACATTAAAGCGTGTGTTTCCGTGGCCTCTAACAACACGGCCAAACTCTTTAAAATCTGCAAAGAACTGGCCAATCCTGTTGTGGTCTATACGTCTCCTGTTCCCTCCCAGGCCCTCTGTAAAGCTCTGGCCTCTCACTTCTCTGCTAAATCTCAGGACATCCTGTCCTCTATCTCCTCTTCCTCTCTCGGCCTCCTTTGGCCATTTCTACCTCTCCGCCTCCTTTTTCCTCTTTCTCTCTGACAACACCTGACAAGGTTTCTAGACAAGTCAAATCTGTGAAATGTCATCCAAACAGGTGCTCCGCTGCTCCTCCAGAACTGTCAAAGACCATATTGACACCCTCGCTCCAGCCTTGGCCGATTTCTGTAATCACTCTTTCGCCACTGCAACGTTCCGCTCTCCCTTTAAGCACTCCCTTGTGCACCCACTCCTCAAGAAGCCGTATGCTGATACTACCTGCCCGGCAAACTATCGCTCAATCTCCATCACCCCTTTCCTGACCAAACTCTTGGAAAAGCTTGCCATCTCCCAGCTTACTCTCCACACTGAATCTGCTGGTTGTCTCCATGACCATCAGTCTGGCTTCAGATCTACCAGAAGCATGGAATCTGCTCTCCTTAACACCCATTAAGATCTGCTCTCTAACCTTGATTCCAGCATAACTTCTGTTCTCATCCTTCATCTTTCCTCTGCTTTCGACAGGGTGAACGTCACCATCCTGATCAATTGACTCTGTGAGAACCTGGGCATCACGGATCAGACCGAGTGACTGACCTCCTTCCACCTGGACCACCCCTCCGCTCCCAGGTCCATCTTGGTCCAATTCTCTCTGCCACCTCTCTCTACCTGTGGCGTTCCCCAGGGCTCTATCCTCTCACCCTGGTTTTTCAACCTCTACTTGGCCACTTTGGCCTCGCTGAGCTCTCTCTTCTGCTCTAACTTTCAAGGATATGCGGATGACTCAGCTTTCCTTCAGGCTCCCCTCAGCCTCCTCACCTCTCTTGCTCATTCCTGACTGTCTATCCACGATTCAGGATTGGTGCGTCTCCAACGATCTGTGCCTTAATGCCAGTAAGATGGAGATCCTTCTCATTGGGACCCTTGCCTCTGCGTTTCCTCTCTCACTATAGCAGACCGCCTTGGGCCCTCTTCCTTTGCCTTCCTGCGAGGCAAAAAACCTTGGTATCATCTTCAACGCCACACTCTCTTTCTCTCCTCACATCTCGGGCATCGCCAAGAAATCCCACTACCAGCTGCTCCTCCTCAAAGGGACTCTTCCCTTTCTCACTTTCCACCAGAAGCTCACTGTCTCCAGAGCCCTGGTTCTCTCTAGGCTGGACTACTGCAACAGCCACTATCTGAATCTGCCTTCCTCTAGTTTCCGTCATCTGCAACTAATCCAGAACAGGACTGCAAGACTTACCCTTGGCCTCAAGCCCTGGGATCGTATTTCTCCAGCCCTGAAATCTCTCCATTGGCTCCCGGTGGCGGCAAGGATCAAGTTCAAGAACCTTTGCATTGTCCACAAGTCTTTCTGGGGCCGTGACCCACACTAAATCCAATGCTCTCTTCCAAAATACCTTATTTCTCTAGCCCTTCACTCAGCTACCTCCAACTCTCTAAGGCTTAGACGTTTCTCCAGGCAGAGAGTGGGGGTAGACCTCTCTCTTCTGCTGGTGCCTTCCTCTGGAATGGCCTCCCTGCCCCTCTCAAACTTGAGCCGGACAACCTGAAGTTCCAGAAGCAGATCAAAACTTTCCTCTTCTCTGCTGCTTTCTCTATCTCTCTCCCTCCCCTGCTGACGTACCTGTCTGCTTTACCAACTGGCTGCTTGGCTACCCTCAGAGCCTCTCTGAGTCCAGGCTCTTCCTTGATTGGTCACCCTTGCACTGCCTCCGGGCCTACCATGCACTTAGGGGCTGCAACTGTAACACTGCAGTCCCTTGTTCTCCTTGCACAACCAATAGCCGCTCTGCCCTGGCTGCACTTACTCAGAGCATTGCTGCCTTGTTTTCCCCTCCCCTCTCACTTGCACTTCCACCCTTCCCTTCCCCCTTGCACTTCTCGTTCTCGCAATGACACAAGGCCTAGTGAGATCGTTTGTCTTGTCCTCTCTCTATCTTCCCTCCCTTTGTGTACAATTGTGTACAGGAGCGTTATAAATGACTTGTATCATATCATAGCATTTTAGCACGGATGCCTAGAAAGATATACAATGCCACATTAAGAAATGGCTAGACTGGCAGCACCCAAATGCCAATCTAGCCAGGTAATTAAAGTTAGCAGGACTGCTTTATCAGAAATGTCCAGTTAAAAGAAAGTCATACCAAACTGAGGAATGACTAGACTGGCTGCACCAAAATGCCTCTCTAGCCACTAATACCACATATCATGCCTGCTTAACCTGGACATGGGCATCCTTTATGATTTATCACACAATCCCACCCACCCACACATCCCCTCTCCTTCCCACCTACTACCCCAACCTCCACAATCAGCTCCTTGGCCCAGAATTACCTCCAAGTCCCTCTTCCTTGTCCCAGAGCTTACGTATGAGGCTCCTTGTCTCATAGGTAAGTACTGGGATGAGGAACAGTGGGACTAGGAGTGATGAAGATTACAGGTAGCTAAATCAGGTATTACCTCCATGTACCTATACCTCTTCCCAGTACTTGTGTATGAGGCAGAGTGCCTCACACACAAGTACTGCCTCATACATAAGTACTGGGACGAGGAAGAATAGGGCTAGGAGAAAGCAAGGCATTAAACACAAGTAGTGGTGCAACACCATTGAGTTGACTGGGCTTCAGCACTAACTCCCCTGAAATGTTGGGCTATATTGACTCAACCTGGCTAACCTTTAGAGCAGTTGCCGGACTGAACAGGACACAGATATTAAACGGCACCTGGTTTTTGCTGTTAACAAGAACCCAGCAATTACCACCGTAAAGCATTTCACTGTTAGTACCTGCATTCAAATGCCACATTGCTTAGGCAATTGAAATCGTGATGTGGGTTTAGTACTTGCATGCCAGGGGAGTCATTGGAAGGGTAGAGAGGAAACAGGAGACTTAAAGGAGAGAGTTAACTGCTTGTAACATTGAATCTGCACTAGCATAGTCTCATTTAAATGCGTAAATAAGTTGGATGCCCCCACACAAATAAGTATCCCCATCCCCACTGCCTGTGAAGTTAGCGCCTCTCCCAACATTTGAAGGGTTAGCCCCCCCGAAATGAAGGTTTTGTTGTGCCTCTGTACACAAGCACATACACCATTCACCATATACACACCCAGTCATCCATACATGTGGACCATTTACAGGCACACTCAGGCAGCCACCCATACATTTAAGTGTGCACCCTTTCACCATACACTCACAGAGGCAGCCACCTATACATTTAAGTGTGCACCCTTTCACCATGCAGGCACACCCAGACAGCCACCTATACATTTGATTGTGCACCCTTTCACCATAGACTCACACACGCACATGTCATGGAGTTGAGGGGAGCCCTATTACTTCAAAAAGAAATTGGGGCTCATTACGGGTCCAGCAGTAACCGTGCCGGTGCTACCGGCGGGTTGCCGCCTGACCCGTAAAAAATTACTAGCACCTGCGTTCCCGGTGCCACCGTGCTATTTCAAGTCCAGTGGCCGGGAAATCAGGCGCCGGTAATTTCGTTAATCCTCAGACTCCACGGGAATGGGGACACGGAAGCACCTGCACCATTGTTAACAGTGCCGGTGCTTCCGTGACGGATCTGCCTATGGTGGCTGCTGTGCCTGGCAGGGTCAGACCTGTCGGGCACGGCAGCCCCAGCAGGCAGACCTGTAATATGCCGGTCTGGAAACAACAATGCCTGTAAGCTTACCAGCACCATTGTTTCCGGACCGGCATGGTCAGAATGAGCCCCATTGTTTCTTTTTTAAGTCACTGGGCCTCATCACGAGTCTGGCGGTAACCCTTAAATGCGGCGGTAGTGCTATTATCGCCACATTTAAAGGTCCGCCAGATCATGGTCTTGGTGGATTTCCCCCAGGCTCAGAGCCGATTTTGGGCGCTATTACAGCCGTCAGGAAATCCGCTGGCGGTAATAGTGCACATTTTCTCCATTGGGCCCAATGGGGAATGAGGAATTCCCGAATGGGCCCAATGGGGAATGGGGACTAACCGTTCCGCCAAACCCTTGATCCAGCGCGAATAGCGCCTGGGGGGTTTGGCAGTAGGGCTAATAGCGCCGGTGGCAATACCACCGGCGTTACCACCCAACTCGTGATAAGGCCCACTATAACTTCATAAAGAAATGATTTCAGTTAAGGACCGAACCGTAACCAAAATAATTTCTTTATGAAGGCTGAGTGACTTCAAAACAAACTATTTCTTTTTGAAGTCATAGAGCTCCCCCCGCCCCATGACATGGAGGCCTCCAGTCTAGGGTCTTCCATGTCATGGGGTAGGGAGGCCCTAGGACTTCAAAAAGAAAGTTTCTTTTTGTAGTCACTCTGCCTCCATAAAGAAATTATTTCTGTTTCAGAAATGTTCTTTATGAATGCAGAGTGAATTTCCAAAAACTTTTTTTTTTTTAGAAAACATTATTTTCTTTTTTTTTTATTGGGGCCCCCTCCCAGGACATGTGCTGGCGGGACCCCCCCCCGCACCGCGGGGGCTGCGGGGGCCCCTGTTACGCCAGTGGCTGGCATCTATTCACATCTTCTTTGTCGGATGTTGTTTGTTTGTTTATTAATTTGTAATGCGCACCAAACCCAGGGGTATCAGGGCGTAGAAGACAAGAGGATACATGAATATTTTCAGCTTAGATTGCACAAGTTACACGGTTACAGGGAGGGAAGGTATACATCAATTCTCAGGTGGCATGCACTTAGAGAACTGTAAAGCTGATATATACATGGCAGAGAACAGGGCGGTGCATAATTACATAATTTACAGTGTTAATATCCAACATATTCAGAGATTTACAGTGGCTCTGAGGCTTATATACAGTGAAATCTATAGGTAAGGCTATGATACATGCAAAAAGAAGGGACAGTCACTGAGGTTAGTTAGTGATCGTTTTCTCTGATCTACTTAATGGTATTATATCTGAAATTAAGAAAGGTTTGGTCAGCTCTCAGGGATGATGGGTGGGAGTTCCATAGCTGCTCTGCTGTGACCGGGAGGCTACTCCCTCCGGATTTAGTTAATTTAAATCTAGGTACGACTAAGCAATCTGAGTTACCAGTCCTGGTAGGTCCACTGGTAGTTTTTCTGTTAATTCTTTCCACAAGGTAGTGAGGGGCTGCATTATTGAGGCATTTGTGGGTCAGCGACAGTGTTTTTAAGCCAGATTTTATTGCTGATGAACAGCCATCTGTTCTGTCTCCTTGCTTCTGAGATATGTTCTCTTCTAGCAATGCCCTGTGCTGATCTCAAAGCATTATTCTGTATTATTTGGATATTGTTGATAATGTGCTTGCTGGCGTCCAGGTATAGGGAATTACAATATTCCAACTTGGACAAAATTAGGGCTTGGGCCAGTATGGTACAGCCGTTCTTAGATAAAAAGGGTTTACCAGCTCTGATCAGTTTACAGGTATATGTAGAAGCAGAGGCCATGGCATTGACCTGTTTAGCAAAAGTGAGGGTGGAGTCCAGGTAGAAACCTACCGTTTTCACCTCCTTTGCAACTTTAATAGGGTTGCCATCAATATTAATGGAGGTGTAATTAGGACCGAGTTTGTTGAGGTTGACTGTGGTCCCTAGAATGAGGAGCTTGGTTTTGTCATCATTCAAGCATAGACCGTGGGTGGCCATCCATGCTTGGATGTTGAGATTTTATTTACTAAGGCCACATCCTTATCATAATCCCCGGTAAGCGGTATGAGGATCTGGGTATCATCTGCATAATTAGTGTAGGTGACACCCAGAAGGTCCAGATTATCGAATAGGGGGTTATATGTTTATACAATATGGGTGACAAGCAGGAGCCCTGCGGCACACCACAAGCAATGGGGATGGAGTCTGCCGCTGCAAATGGTGAGAAGACTCTCATGGTCCTGTTGCTCAAGAAGGATTGAATCCAAACTAAAGCATCCTGTGCGAAGTAGGCAGCTGAGTTGAGGTGGTTGCAGAGTACCTTGTGGTCCATCAAATCGAAAGCAGCAGAGAGATCAAGGAGGAGTAGCAAGGCTGTGTTCTCCTTATCTTAGAGCTCGTCAATCTGGGCTTTGAGATCGATCAGCACCGTTTCTGTACCGTGTTGGGGTCTGAAACCAGATTAGCGGAGTCCCAAGAGTTGATTAGACTCTAAGTACTCCTGTATCTGGAGATAGGCAACCCAGTCTAATATTTTTAGTAGGAATGGTACTGTCGTGATGGGCCTGGAATTGGTCGGTATGGATGGGTCTAATGACTTTTTTTTGAGGAGAGGAAGGACCCAAGACACATTTAAATTGCTGGGGATGGCACCCGATACATAAGAGGCATTGATTAGTTTGGTTATGAACTGAGAGAGGTCTCTTGTGGCATCTTTGATAATTTGGGCTGGGCATTTGTCTCCCTGGCAGTTTGAGGGTTTTAGAGAAAGGATGATTTTTTCAACCTCAAGCATAGAGACTTTAGAGAAGCGAAAGCATTGTGACGGTTTGTGGAAGGCGTAAGGGTACTGGCGAGTGTGTTAGATTTATGTAGGTGAGCTTTTGCTCAGCGATCTTATTTTGGAGAAGGGTGATTTTGTTGGATAAGGTATTCTGTATATTAGAGCACCACAGGTTTACCTTCAGTCAGGTGTCTGTAGGTGGAATGGGGGCTTCCAGCTCTTTTAAGATTACAAAGAGTTCCTTTCTGCTCGAGTTTGCTTGAAGAATCCTATTTTTGTACATTTCCTGTTTGGTATGTATTATGTCTTTCTTATGTAAGGCTGAGATATTAGTAAGGTTAGTTTTGTTTTCATTGTTAGGTTGGTGTCGTCACATGACTTCACATTTTCTTTTTTCGGCTCTCAAGGCTTTAAGGTATGGAGTGAACCAAGAGTTCAGGTGGGCTTTAGGTTTGCTTTTCCTCATTTTTAGAGGGGCGATCATGTCTAATGCTTTAGTCATAGTATTGTTGTATTTGTCTACTAAAGTAGCTGGGTCATTGGTCTCAGGCAGTGAGTTCAGGATAGGTAATATGAGTTTTATGAGTTTGTCCACTCTGATATTCTTTTTATTCCTAGTAAGGGTAGGAGGAGCTATTGGGTTATTATTAGGAGTAAGGATTTTAACTCCAAGAGTGAAGGATAGGAGGTAGTGGTGTGTCCAGAGTTGGGGAGTTATGCAGGTAATTGAAGCCTTACAGTTCAGTTCTGCCACCCAATCTAGAGTCCTACCTTTATTATGAGTGGGCATGGTAATGCTTTGGGTGAGGCCAAATTCAGTGAGCACATTGGATATAGCTGTAGCTTGCTGGTCACTGGGGTCGTTGAAGCCCAAGTTGAGGTCCCGTAATAATAGTACTTGAGAGGTGGTTTTCAAGTTGTCAGATAAGATCATACATGTGTCCTCCTCAAATGGTCCAATGGGGCGTGGAGGCCTATAAATAAGATGGATAGTGAGTGTCTTGGAATCAGAGATGGGGAGATTGGCAGTAAGTGATTTGCATCATTTAATATCTGATGAGGGGACTAGTCTCATATCTAGGATGGATTTAGCTATGATAGCTATTCCTCTCCCTCTAGAGTCGATCCTGTCTGCTCTAAGTATCGTATAATTGTCTGTGACTGCGAGCAGGAGGGCAGGGCCTGCTACTGGATGAAGCCAGGACTCTGTTATGGCTAGGAAGTCATAGTCTTCGGCACAGATTAAATCTGCTAGCTCAATAGCGTATGCCACCAGAGATCTGGCATTAATTAAAGCGCCCTTAATGTCTGGGACATTGATGCTAGGCACAGAGTTCAGAGGTTTGCCCGGGCTAATTACTTTAGCAGATAGCGAATTAGGGAGTTTACTCAATAGTTTTTTTTTTTTAGGTATGACCATCCGTCTTTGGCAAGAGTAGACTAGTTTGTTCATCGTTTTTAATTTTTATTCTTGGCATAGTGATTGTTAGTAGGGTTTTCTCCTAAAGGGCATATGTTAGTGGAGGTTCTAATAGGGGGCTCATAGAGTCTGGCCAATCTCGAAGGGAGTCTGACATTTCTTATTAGCATATAGCATGGTAGGTTGGTTTTAATCAAACCATATTTTTGTGAATTATATTTGGGCAGCCGTTGGTCAGGGTTAACAGAATGGTAGTGGTTAGATTTGGATTTAATATCTTCCGTTGTCCCAGTGGATAACTGATAGGTGTGCTAACCTGACAGTTAAATTTCAACTGGGGTGGTGGGGAGGCGGATATGTTATCCATAGAAGGTGCAATCGAACTTCCGACATTAAGTCGGATGAAGTTATGTAATTAAATCCTACAGTACTAGATAGTTGTCCTAGTACAAGTAGGGCCCACAGTAAGTATGGATGTGAGATGGTAGTGGAGTACATAGTGTACCGAAGCTATACATATGTAAGACGTTGGAAGAACGGGTTTTGTACAGCCCAGCCAATGTGGTTTTGGGCAGCCAGCTTTAGGTCGGGCACATAAGGCAGTTTGAGTACACTGTTAAAAGAGGGTACGTAATGCAGTTAGAATTCAAAGTTAAAATGGGCAAGTAATTCAGTTAATCACACAATTGAAATGCAGGTCAGGTAGCGCAGTTTGAGTACACCATTAAAAAGAGGGTACTTAATGCAGTTAGACCCTCAAAGTTAAAATGCGCACGTAGAACAGTTAATTACACAATTCAAATGCAGGTCAGGTCAGGTAGTGCAGTTTGAGTACACTGTTAAAAGAGGGGCACGTAATGCAATTTAGAGATACAATAAAAGTGGGGCGTGTGGTGCAGTATCATCAGATCCACCAGGTAAAGGACCCCAGCGATCTAAACTGTAATCAAAAGTCAGGTGTGCACGGGACATAGTTCTGGCACTAATGCAGGTGTTTAACGCAGTGCAGGTGCCGAGTTGTGAGTTACGTTAGCATTTGCAGATGAGAACGGGTTGAGGCTGAAGTGGAACACAGCATGCGTGCACGGATACGGTGAGCAGGAAACAGGGAAGCGCCTGAAGTACTCACTGTGTAGTTTGGATACAACAGGCGGCAGTATGATGGGCTCTCTTGCGGCCCATCAGGGACAGGCACAGACAGGCCTGTGCCTTGCTCAGAGTACCTTGCTTGGAAGTGCCGGCGTCAGCATTTTGGCATGGCAAGGACCAGTATGAGCGTTCGATCCTCCAATGGTATTACAATGAGGTTGCTAGGCAACCCATAAACAAAAATGTGGCGCCGGCCATTTTGGGAGCCTCCTTGTGGTTTATCCACGTGAATGCGGCAAGGAAGGCCAAAATGTTGGGACAATGGACTCAAAATGTTGTCCTCCAGAGTACAACCTGACTCTAGACACCCCTCTTGGACAGCCAGCCAGCTAGCCAATTAGAACTGATTTCACTCAGGCACACCTAGAGACAAAGGACAGGGAAGTTTTGGGACCTTCCCTCACTTCCTATTTTATTTTATTTTTTATTTTATTTATTTGATATAGCTGTATTAATACAGCCTTTCAAAAAATGTCTTACATATTAAAACATATTTACCATAATACAACACTTATTTAAAAGAAATACAAAGAAAAATTATACTAATTTTATTACAGTTATTTACAGTACAATACATAATTCCTAGTTTTTCCAGCATATCAACTGTTATGTTCCATTTCCAGATATCATTCAACATTTCTCTTGCCAATTCATTTGGATCATATCAATTTAACTTTCATGCATACATCTTTTACCCTATAGATAGGGTTTCGTTTTTTTCCTACCACATTCTCTTAGGTGATTATTCTCCCATCTCATGGATTTAATTAAACACTATTTCAATGAATGGAGGACTTTAAAATCAATCATATTTGCATGATCCATTACATTTAGAGACTATACAAAAATTATCATGGCTAAATTCATTTTCGTTGTTTGGCTATTGTACAAAATGTTCCATAATGCAGTCCAAAGTGCAATACCCCTCAAACATGAATTTAAAGAGTTGTAATCTTCTCCCACAGAAAGCCGGACATTCTACAATCAGATGTTTTATTGTCTCTATATGCTGGGGCGCCAAATAGAACCTACAATGTCCATTCAGGCTAAGTTTCCGCATGAGACGAACTTCATTGGTATAACAAATATTGAATCTTATTCTCATATAAGATAGTCTATTCTTGGGGTCCGGAAATCTCACCATATACTGTTCTACAGTGTGGAGTTCTTTGATTCTATATAATTGGTTTTTGAATACTCTCAATTTCATACATGATTCTCTAGTTTTGATCCAATCACTAAGCCACAATTTCTTTTTAGTTCTTTCAGGATTATTGATGAGGAGGTTGTCATCAATGCCCACTTCCTCCATCAGTATCTTTATCCACTTTCGCCACGAGACAATTTTACTATTTTCTGTCTCAAGCATGTATTTTCCTATTGTGAACATTACACCATTTTTAGCTATAACCAACAGATACTTTCGAAACAGAGAGAGCACTTTCCACATATAGATGGCATTTAAGGATAACATGCCCATTTCATGACGTATCGGACAAATGGATACTGTATGTGGTAATCCACAAATCATCTTCCAAAACCGACCTTCCATTTTTGCCCATACTGCCTCTGCCATGATATCTCTCGTTTCCGCCCCATAAGTCAGGATTGGGCTAACTTTCTGTTCAAAGAATGTCATTGCCAGCAGGAGCGAGGATTTTCCATATTTGGCCTGTATGATTTTTGTCTGCGCTATCCCAAATCTCAAATTTCAGTCCAGATCTAGATAATATGGTATATAATTCACATCATTACTGATTGAAAGACCTAGGTACTTATACTCTGACGCTGCCTCTAAGTCAATAGTCTGTATATCCCATGTTCCCATTTTACCAACCATTCTCTTTTTCATGCCCAGCATCATTTTACATTTACTTTACATTTCGCTTGATTGATTTTCAGCAAATTTACATCAGCATACTTGTTCAGACAATTCAACAAGGCACGCAATCCCTGTGGAGTTGTAGCCAACAGCACAAGGTCGTCAGTTTAGAACAACCAGGTGATTGCCTGACACCCTACACAAGGGGCATCTGATACAACTCTCATAAACTCATTGCGCACTGCAGAGATGAAGAAATTAAACAGTGTACTGGCTAATATATAGCCCTGCTTTAGGCCTCTAAATCTGACAACGACCCGTACAATGAAAACCTAATTTGGACTGTTGTTTTAGAATGAAGTTCATTTATCCAAAAAACTAGATAATTAGAACAGTTCGCACTTATCAACTTTTCTATTAATAATTTTCTACATACAGAATCAAAAGCCACCTGGAAATCAATAAAGGCGAGGTAAACTGGTTGGCCCTTTAACTGCTCCTGCCTTCTAATGATTTCCAGGATATGTAGATTGATTGCAGTACCCATCCCAGGCATAAAGCCAGTTTGATTAGGATCTCTCATTCCAGTTATGTCCAGGCATTTGTTCAAATGTCTTAATAACAATCTTACAAATAATTTGCTTGGTATATTCAGAAGAGATATGGGTCTATAGTTAGACGGATCAGTATTATCTCCCTTTTTATGAATTAGAATTGTTATTGACTTTCTCCAAGAGGATGGACCCATGGAGTCCTTACTATCTGTTTGAATTTGATCATAAAAATTTGGGCCCAAGCCGACGGATGCTTTTTTATCATATAATTTGACAACCCGTCTGGACCAAGTGCACGAGATGTTGACAACTTAGAGATATAGAACAATATATCATCTATATCAAATTCCAATTCATCATCTTGCCCCCTTACCTTGATATCACCATTACTCCCGCCAATCGTATCGGCGTATAGGGAGGTATAAAAGGTGGCCCACACCTCTTCAGGAATTGGGTTCATTTGGGACACCAACTGGACTCTTCCCTGCATATTTTTTAGGAGCGACCAGATTTTTGCAGAATATTTGGATTGTAACACAGATAGCATACTCTCTGCATCCTGTTGATACATGGTTGCATGTCTTGCTTTCAGCCAATTTTTGTATTTGCATTTCAGAGTTTTGAATTGACACAATCATTCATCTATACTTAATCTTAGCATATTTCTCTTATCAGCTCTATATTGGGTTTTGCATAAAGCCACCTCATTGTCATAGGTGTGTAACATTTGGTTTCCTGTTAATTTAGTAATGTTCTTCTTGACTACGAATATTTGCATTTCATCTACATAAGAAGCAGAGTTTTCAGGGCTCAATGCCAGACAATCATTGTAGGCCCGAATATGATTATCATTCAGGGTCCCCAATGATTGTGGTGTCCAATAGAATCTATTTTGAGCAGTATTCAGAATCATGTTACATGCTAGTGAGGTATTATACATTTTCCCATCACAACTCCAGGACCATTGTGTTGTCAACATAGCATGATCCCTTACAGTTTGAGAAATAACAGGGAACTCACTTATTTGGGTAAACAATCCACTATCAACAAAGTTATAGCCAATCCGGGTCGTTTGGTTTCCTCTATGCCAAGTGGTTTGAGGCGGCATATCACCTTTTTTTGACCCATTAAGTCCCCATAACTGTCACTATGGGGGTCATTAATAGGTTCCACCTCATAGCTGCCGGCGTTAACATTTTCCCCAATTGCTCCATGCAGTTTATGTTTAAATCACCTGTAATTATTACATGATCACAACTGGAATCTAATACCGTGAGGTTCAGTAGTTCCTCAATTGCGTAAAAAAATCATTATCAGCAATTGCCGCGTGATTCCAGTAAACATTTATTAAGCCGATGATTTTGATCTTGGTTTTTATTTTCACCATCTGAAGGAAACACTTTGGGGAAAGCCATGGTTCTAGTTTAATAGTGGGGGATCTTTTTATTGGCAGCAGAAGTCCAACCATTGGCCTACTTTTTACAGGCACAATGGCAGGAACCAGTGTTACAATATGTTTATCCCATACAGGAGGTGTGGACAGCATATTTCCTGCAACTCTACAATGTCATAATTCCGCAACAGACTATCTTTTGAATTGGTTAGATGTTTAAAGCCTCTTGTATTCCAAGAGATCCATTTGATGATTTATGGTCTGCACCCTTAGATCACTACGAGTTCTTGATAAGTATTGGTTCCCTAGTGTCGGGATATGTTGATGGTCAAGAGAGGGATGATTCAATAAAAGGAACCCCAGGTGGTACTAGTCTGATCTAGCCTGCCATTATGCATTCTTGACAAAACCAGACTTCATCCACAATTTCACCACAGAGAGAGATCATGTTGATGTACAAATTCTATTTGATCTATATCCCCAGAACATATCCCCTCCAACGCTGGTACATCTGCAATTATGTTCATGACCAATTGTCTGTTTAGTTCAAAGCTTTGTAAGGGGTGCAAACGACACTACAGGGTCAAATGATTTAATCCCTGATTAAAGTTATAAATAGATCCGTGAGATTCAAGTTGAAAGGAGCGTTCCATGGCCTCCACAGCCGACAGCACTTCACCAAAGCACTTCCTCCAAATGCGCACCTCACATCCTATCTTTCCAGACACAATGGAGCCTGTGCAGGTTTCAGGGCTGAAGCTCGCCAAAGGCAAAATGCCCAAATGACTCAAACCTGGTTTAAACAACAGAGTGAAATCCCAGCAGGAACTAACTGATAGCACATGGTAAAAAAAGCATACAGCGACCATTTTGGAAAATGGACACCTTTTCATGTTGTACTGCAGCGGAGAAATCAGCCTGCAGATACATGGCACAAAGGTAGTAAAAAAGAAACCGCTGCCACCAGCCATTCAAGTTAATTAGTGTAACAAAATGTTACATGAGAAGTGGGATAAGGAGTTACCATGTAACCACCCAGCACTCCACATAGGGTGGTGTGTGCTGGGCCCACAAAAGAAAAGGTAAGTAAGACAAAATACATCTTTCTATTCTTGGCAACAGTAGTTCACCCAAGAGAATGTATCTAAACATTAAGAGAAGTCCAAGGGACTGCCATGTGTCACTATGCAACAAGCAGATGCCTATGGAGTTTACCAGACTCCATAAAACAGTAAGAAACAAAAAATCATAGTCAGAAATACACATGAGGGAGTGGTGAAAAAAGTCCCACTCACTCAGGAGTAGAAATTGTAAAGCCCTGAGTCCAGCAAAAGAGCTGGGGGTCTCTAAGGGTAAAGGCAATTGGCAGAACAGTCCCCCTTCTGTGTGCCTGCTCCTCCACTCCCCCACTCACCTGATAGCCTCCTCACCCCCTGCCCTCTCCCATTCGCCCCACAACATTTGTCATTTCTGTGAAGTAGTTTCAGTACAAATGTGGGCTACCCAAGGTTATACCCCAGGTTATAACCCAGGGTATGCAACAAATGTTTGAGCTTTGTGTTGCAAACTGATGTATCCTGCCTCCTGCAGGAACTGCCCTCGGCCAGTGAAACAAGGTTAAGAAACCAGGCTGACCCAGATAAGTGGAAATGGAAACATGCTTTATTTACTTCGTAAGTTGCATAGTACAGGTAAGTAGGTAGGAGAGAAGATCACAGGCCTCCACCCTGGTTCCCTGCCCAGCTCCAAGTCCCCAACTGTAACATGTGGAACTCCCAGGTGTCCCAACACTCCAAGCTCCATAGAACATTCCAACTAGGCCTCAGCACTCACACATGCAAACAACATAACATCCAGAATACTACACAAACCTTGTCCCTAGCACAACACCAATCCCCAAATGTCACTTGTCCTCTTGCCTCCCCCACTTCTAGCCTTTTGGCATTTGAATCTTTTTTGATCTGCATATGGATTTTTTCTGTGTTTTATTTTCCGATACCCTAGTTATAACTTGGGGTATAACTGCGGCTATCTCTTGCATCATGAAAAAAAATGGTAACTGTTTCATTTGTATAAACACCCTAAACACCCAGATATTCAAAGTATCCGGGCATACACAGTTATCTATTTTGGAAAAGGGGGCATCACCTTCTCCCTCAAATATTTAAAAAAGCAATGGACAAAATAACCCTAAACCACAAAAGGATCGCAAGTCAATGCTTTGTGCCCAAGTTATTTCAAACCTGGTCCAAATCTGTCCAGCGGTTTGGGCTGTGCGGTCCGGCAAAAATGTACCTTTTTGTGAATGGGGAGTAGGGCAAAACAGTTTATTTTGGTCTCAAATCTAGGGTTTAAGAACAGTACCAGGTGCACACTTCTCTCTTCAGAATTATGTGAATTCTTTCTCTGCCCTTAGGATATCCCCCACTCCCTGGACTTGTTTGAATCTGTCCCCTCAGCCCCTTCCTAAAACCCAACTCCAGACACTCTTTACAGACCCTGGACTTTTTCTGCGGTCATCTTTGTGAGATGGTAAGTTTCCATGCTTTTCTCTGCACTTTGTAACCTGATTTTGAGTTGGTTTTGGAGGAATGAATGGACTGTGGTGATGGCCACACCTCTACATGTTGCCACAGAGATCAACATATAGGTATGCTGTACCAAGTTACCTAATTTATTTGAATGTTAAATGCTTGGTACTGCATGTGTTTTGTATATACACATATATATAAATGGGGTAGGCTGAAAACTGTGTTTTATGTTTTCTTAATAAGGTTTTCATTTTTGAACAAATTGTTCCCAACATTTCCACTTGGGGGGAGGGTAGGTTTGACGAACTTTTTGTTCAGAAAATGTCATCCAAATTCATCCAACAAGTCAAAGGTTATTAGCCTTACTCAACCTCTGTACTGTAAAAAGCACCTAGGCTGATATAATGATTTTAAGGCATAGGTGGCACCCAGTTATCTGTGAAATATATTAACAACTACTGGATGGATCAAGTTGTTTCTTATTTGCTGCAAATCTGCCTGGCGGTTTTCGCGCTAGGGTTGTCCAAAAACTGCAGTTTTTCGATATGGGAAAATGAATGGGCTGAAAACTGTTAAAATTGTGATGTTTTGTTTTCTTAATAATTTAATATTCATATAGCGCTACAAACCCTCAGGTACCTGAACGCTGCTTATTATTACCCACTGTGTGTGGTGCTCATTTATCAACCTCAGAAGGATGAAAGGCTGAGTTTGGCCCCACCGGAACACGAACCTGCGTTAGCAGGCTCTGCACAGATGTCAAAGCGAGCGCTCTACTCACTGTGCCACTTGACCGGCTTAAAGTGATACAAGGATTTTTGTTTTTATAATGTTTAGTTCCCTAAATTCGATTTGCAGTTTTGAGGGGACCTTGACAAATGTTTTATTTTGAAAGATTCATCCAAAACCATTCAGCGAATCAAAAGTTATTAGCAATTGAATTTTGGGGGAAAATTGCTGCCTTTTCATTTCTGAAATGCCTCTCTGTTGCAAGCACCATGAAAGATATCCTTATAATTTTGGGAGATCGGGCACCCCCTTCACCATCAAATATTATAAAAACTACTAGATGCAATAACCCCATACCCACCCCGGAAATCGAGTCAATGCTTCATTCCCAAGTTGTTTCATACCTGGTACAATTCCGTCCAGGTTTTGGTTGTGCGCTTCAGCAAATATTTGACTTTTTCTATGGGAAAATGAATGGGGTACTAGGCTCGGGCTGTGTGAGTACAATTTTGTTTTTGCAAAATCTCAGCCAAATCCGTCAGACATGTCAAAAGTTATTAATAATTCAGTTTTCAGGTTTCCTATGGAACGTGTTACCTTAAATATAGTGCAGGGACTGCCACACTATATTATATACATATATACATATCAATGTGGTACATTTTCTTTATAAAAAAAATTTAAGTTTACTGTGAAGATTTGCCATCCATTAAGGGTGCAAAAGGCCTGACTTTCTAAAATTATATCAATAGCAAAACGAAGCAGGTTCCTCATCTTAGAAAGTGTGGTCTGGTAAACAGAGCTCCCTTTCAAAAAGCTAGATCCAAGAATCATATTGAACATGTGGTCTGCTGCATCTGTCTCCTGATCGTCAGTTCCTGCTTTTCAGTGGCACAGAGCAGGTTCAAAGTTCACAAGTTCAGTGTTTGTCTGCTGCTGGGACAGCAAAGTCACTGCAAACAGGGGTTGCATTTAAATCTGAACTTCTGTCCCAAAACCATAATTATGAAGAACTATCTGTCTAGTGACAGGGTCATCTCTAATAGCATGCAATACCTCTGTTTTGATATGGTGACTGGTAGTGCACACAATTATTAAGGCTACATCAGATTTGATTCATATTAATGTCATCACTGTGAGATCAGTTCAGCTGTGGAAAGCATATGTGGATTCTAGCCAGACTGCCTGTCTTTGCTCAGGAAGCAGGACAATAGGCCGGAAGTCTGTCTCTCTTTCAACCCTTTGTTGAGTAACACATCCCTAGCCCAGAAAACTCTCACCAAGAGGACTCCTGGGAAAAATGCTTCAAAAAGGGCACACCAACAGCAAAAAGGACCAGTGTCACTCCTGGGCATTGCATACTAAAGGGCATTTGAAGCTGCAGATATGGGAAGGGGTCAGAGTTGGAGCAGTCAGGCAGAGCAGAAGTGATGGAGGACGGTACCTCCAGCTTGGTTTTCTGTGGTCTTCACTTTCCTTCCTGTTTCTTCCACTTACTACAGAGCACTTTGGATATGATGCAAGAAGGCAAATGCCACTTGTTACTTTGACAGGGATTAGACCCCCTCAAAGTAGGCTTGCTTTATCCAATTCCCTGTGACCATTTGCCTTTCCAAGTATGGCGGTCACCCACTTCAACTTTGATTCATCTTAGACCCTTAAGGACAGAAGAATTTGTTTAGACCCTTTGCGAGAGCAGTCCTTTCCGCGACACTCTGCCAAAGTGAAGATAGATGTTCCAAGGCATAGGCAAGCTCTGTTTGTCACCCATCCCCAGGAAACATTGAAGTTGACTGCCGTTGGACCAAGGCCCGCACTCTCTGCAGTTGTACTGATACCCAGGCTCCTCAATGGAGGCAAAGGACACCTGCAAGTGCCATCTACCATATCCAGACTGGGATTTATGAGAAAAATGAATAATCTTGTCCCTTAGCTCCTAAATTGGGGCTCACAGTTCCAGAAGGGCCAAAATAAAAGGATTCCTGCATCCTGTCACTTAGAACTGAACTCAAACCTGACTCGACAGCATTCAACATGCCATCAAACTGTCAAGCCCCAAAGTGCTGCCTTTGGCACTCTCTTAGAACTTCTTTGATCCGCTGTTTTACATTAATTGAAATGGCTCCATGCACATCATAACAGCAGAGCACGTCACCTGTTTGTCCAAAACACCATTTGTTAACCACAGATGAGTTTGAACAGTCACCTTTTCAAGCAATGCATTGAGCCATTGGGATCACCACAACAAACCGTTCCAGACCTTGACTCGACCGCTGGAAGCATTGTGTCACTCATCAGCTCAGCACAGCAGTTACCATTGTCTTGAACTGGCTCAACCTTTAAACCGACTGTGGTGTATTTACTTCTAACCTGAGTTGACGCTGACTCACCGCCTGGTCAAGCACAGTTTACTGCCTTCAAACCCGTTGCAAGCTGCAAAGACAGCATCCCAAAGCCTGGTTAAACATTGTTGAACTGCCCATGAACAGATTAAGGCACTTTTGTGAGATTGAGCTCACATGGTCCACCTTTGGGACTGTAGAGAGACTGATAAGCTACCCATTTGCTCCTTTTTTTCTAACAAGACATTTAACATTTTAAGTGACATTGTGACATTGTTGCAATTTCTTGCCTTTCACCCCTGCTATAATATCTAGAGTGCTTGCTACATCTAAATGATGTGTTCTTTCCACGGAGATGAGTTTTTGTTAGTGTTTTATAGTGAATTATATTGCACATTGGTGTGTTTCATTAAAGTATATACAGTTTTGTAGAACTTTGATGGGACATTCCTTTATTGTGGAGCCTTGTACTACTACTGTTTGGGTTGCTACTATTATCACATTCACATCCCTCTTAAGAGTATAGCCGGCCCTCGGCCCACGTTAACACGAAAGGTGAAGGAGATATGTATGCTTACTGTGCCTGTTTCACCTTTATGACTGTGATCACTTTTGGTTTGTAGTAGTGTGAGGGCTGTGTAGGCAGTTTAGACAATACTCATTGTTGTACTCCTGCAAGGCAGTAGTCATTTTGTCACAGTTACTACCTATACAATGTTAAAATCTATAAACATTAGGAATGCTAATTTTATAGTTCAACTTATTATTAGACACTAAACATTAAAACAAAAAATCAAGCCAACATCACTGACTAACTTACCCACTTGTTTGTTTCATATGGAAACAGTGGTTTGTGGGTATATTGTTGTTATATGTGTGTGTGTGTTTGTGCTAAGAATGGAAATGTTAGTTACAGTTTGGTTTGAAATGTGATATGAAGATGGAAGTAAAAACATGTATTGTGACTAGTGATTTTAGTAAGTGTGGAACCATGTTTTGAGGTTATTTACTGGAAGGTGCTAATGCTTAGTAAATATTTACATGGTAATGGTGTATGCTTTTAGAATGTATTGTCTGTTTTGTCTGTATGTTAGTTTGCTATTTTTTTCTCTTTTTGGGGCATTGTCCACCCCTTTAATCCCCCAATCATCTATTCTAAGGTTGTTTGGAACCACTGAGGACTACAATATGCCGATTACCCACTGTGTTTCAACTCAAAGCGTGAAGGACCTGTAATCATCCTGGAACCACAAAGGTAGTCATTTGAAAAAAAAATTCTTACCCCCAAACAAACCGATTGGGGGATTTTCAACTAGCCAATTCGGTTGCAATTTACTTAGTCTGCAATCTAGTTCATGAACCACATGAAGTGTATCAATGGCCTTCAGTCCAAATTAACCAAACAGGTGGGCAATACACTATATGTGGGTGCATGACCCATACTGGGAGAAAGGGATATCACTAATTCATTTTTGACACATCTATAAGAAACCAATGAAAAGATTTGTGTTTAAAAATGAGAATAGTGAATCACACCAGATGATTTCACATGAATCTGTCCAGCAGACCAAGCTGTGGTTGTGACCTAGACTGTTCCTATGGATAATGTACCAACATAAATTTGAGACCCTCACTATACATTTGTCCCTCATAAATAAAACCACACAAAACCTTCAGAAAAAACTCAAAGGCAGGTGTGTATTGCGTTTGGAAATGTTCATGCAGAGTCAATTAACAGGGCCAATGTTACACACATTTCCCAAAAACTGCTCTTCCTATGGGGAGTCCAATTTATAGTCGCTATTGCCAAACCTGTAATATATGCCTGGGTTTTTTCCTGTCTGTCAGTTTTTGTCATCATATGCCTATGGCCCACATACCCGCCTGACTACTGCATCTCTCTGGATTGGCTTTCTCTTGGCTACCCAGGTTTTAAGGTTTTGTATGCAACAGGCATTGAGCCTGATTCACAGAGGCGTTTTATAACGGCACAATACATAGGGGGACCAGATTTTCAAAACAAAAAACCGGGACGGCCAACAACATAAAAGAGGGACTACCCCATCGCAGCCCACCAATTACCGCCCCTCCCCCAACACGCCCCCACAACCACCCCCAACCATATTTCCAGCACTTCTCCTTTCTATAAACTGTATATAATTTGATATTACATGGCTTGCTGTACGATCATTTCCCGGACGTCTGGTCACCCTAACAATACAACAGGAAAACGCTCTGTGAATCAGGCCCATTGTAATTTATGGATTCTACTGACACAAGATAGTAATGTAGAACAATATGCACTTTACTGCAGATTATCACAAGGCACTTCTCAGGGACATACATGTGTTTGTTACTTTCTTTCACAAGTTGATGTATGTATTGGCAAACCCAATGAGTGTTTTTTTGTTTTTTTTAAAAAGTTGAAGGTATTTGTTAATGGGTTGGTGACCATGTGTGTGTACATTAAAAAAGGTGTTAACACTTTCACAAGATTTAGTGCCCCGAGGGTCTGAGTAGGACCCCGCAGGGCTGAAGGTATTGATTTCTGTTTATAAAGGACCTCCCTGCTTTTAGAAATATACGAATATTATTTCTAAAAGGGCATGACAATGTGGATTTGACAAGAGTTTGCTACAGATACAGCCATTCCCATGAGAAAAACACAGGCTAATATTAGAAACACGTATAGTTGAGTCCTTTTCAAATGTCCATTCAACTTATTTTATTTTAATGATCAACAGGCTATGAGGAACCTTTCTTGTCAAACTCAGCATCGGCCTCATTCTACAATCAGTCCAGGCTCTAATGACCCCTTCTTGTCTCCACTTGTGTTCCCCAATGCCTTTCCCTTAAGTACAGCTCTTACACATTAGAGACATGGTTTGTCTCTATCGATCGCCAGCTTCTATGCCACGATGTGTTATATTAAGGCATCATCACATTCCTCTTCATAATTTTCACAAAATTAGACTCATTACTTTACAAACATATCTTTAATACAGAAGACATTTATTTTGAATTACGTTCGCCCAGTAGAAGGGGTATTATTTTGATAGGCAAGCATGTTCTTAAAAGTTAATGCTGAGGACAAACAATTTTGCAACTGAGTTATTGCACTAATTAAAAGGCTGTACACCACGTTGAAAGAATAATTACTAACAGAAGAGGGAAATAGTAGTTGTATATAAAACTCTCCAATGCCTGGTTTTTACATCAGCACAAAACAGTCCAAAAATCATAACTATACATCAGCGATTGCCATCGTGTAATCCCTGTAGACTAACTAAAATATGGCAGCCTGCAGTGCTTGCTGTGACACATTGGATTGTTCGCGTTATTACCGTCCGCCCCATTGGGCCTGCACACATTATAGCACAGACATCACATTCCGACATTTGACAGGTCAAATCCTAGGCGTGGCTGTCTGACACAGTGAAAGCTGCACCAATGTGAATGACTGACGTCTGAAACTGGCCAATCAGTTCCGAGCTGCAACTGGTTGAAGTGAGGCAGAAGCTGCCCTGCTGCATTGCCTACACACTGAGCAGCTTATCGATTAGCAATTTCCCAAAAACAACTGTTTAATCAGGCCTTCTAATTAAAGATGAAACCACAAAATATCCGTATAAATTCCACACATATGCAGTGTACGTTCTCCTCAACGATAATATGTCAAATCCTAATTCAAGAAAACTGCAACAAGCAAAAAGAAGCCAATTTCTAAAAGGGGAATACGTCACCCCATCCTAAGTATTGCCCAATAAATCAGGTATAAAAGGTTTATTTATTGCTTAACTGTGTACTATTAAATATAATTCCCATGATTTTAAAATACATAGTAGAAATGTACAGACAGTTATCCAATATCAAGCAATACATTGCATTAGGAGCAGCAAAGAAGTTTGGTTGTTCCTGAAAAAGAGTGTGATCCAAGCTGAAATTCTATCCCAATGTAATGAAACAATGCAACCTTCATTTTCATGGCTTCCTTTGGAGGCCATTAGCAAGAATACACATTTCTAAATGGCGTATTCCTTGCTGTGACATCACACAAATAAAAAAACGAAAGCCACTTTCCAATGGTAATTAGGTGAGGAAGGATAGCCCAGGGGCAACGTGCTCACCTTGTGTTAGGGAGAATTCTCCAGAATGAGACATTTCCCTTACCTACTGAGTTCCTCAGCAGCTTTGCTGGATTACTAGGATTTATTTTTTTCAACTGATAACAGTGTGAGCCTTTTTCCCACTCTTACATGTGTTTTTGCTGTGTGTGTTTAACATTTTTGTGTTCATAGACTGTGGAGCCTCACCTACTCCACAGGCATCATCTTTTTACTGTCTGCTACACAGCACCTTCAGTGCTTTGACACAGGGTTGTCTTTTAGACTTCCCAACTCAGACTCCATTTTTCTGGGACGGACTACTGTCTCCCAGAACACATAAAGTTGCCATTAACTTTATTAGCCTCTGTAAAACCACAGACCCAGTACAAACCATCTTACATGGATTACTCGAAAGGGTTAATACTTATCCTTTTTTGTCTGTTTCTCTTGGAGCATTGTATCACTCCCTTTTCATCAAGACTTGGCTGGTGGCAGTGGTAACTACCCTATTTTTCCTACCGCGGTTATCTTAAATAACCTTGGTATTATTTTAGGCTATCTTGGTAGCCTCGAACTTAAATCGCTACACCATATATATTTTATTACGGTTCCGGCTGGGTTTATTCGCCATTTCTTTTTGTAAAAGTCTTTCTTGTGTTTTACTCTGCGCACCAAACTAGGTTTGATTCCTTTGTTCACCGTCTTTTTGCGGGCTTCTACGCAGAAGCCATCCTTAGGCGCCTGTATGTCTGGGGGGGACAAGATGTGAGGGAGGGGTTTAGGACTCCCTGCACAGGGTCTCCCTGGAGACCCATGTCGCACTCTGAAATGATTGGCTGTGGTGACTGTCCCGGCGGGACAGCCACCCTGCTGTGTGATTGACAGCCAGGCTGTGTGAATGGGGGAAAACTGCATAAAAAGCAGGTCTCTGGGTCTGGAAAGGCAGAGTCGCCACTGGAATGAAAGAACCGATGAGGAGCTGATGGAAGAGGACCCCTACCACGACTGAACCGCCCGGTGAGCCCTGCTGCAGGTCTGAATCCTCGAACTCCAACGACAGAGAAGATCCTCCAGGAATCTTCTTCCCCATAGCTGGTGGCATCAACCAGTTCACCCAAACTGCAAGCCAGGACTCCCTCATCTGGTCGAATTTGATGCACAGTGCTACAGTGGGCCGGATAGCCAGGAAGGTCGGACCCTGCTTGGGTTTTAAGGAGCACATCTTTTATTGGTTCTTTTGCTCTGCTGCTGGTTTCTTCCCTGGGTAGTGCAGGACCCTCCAGTATTCCTACTTCGTGTCAGACTGACAGTGGCTTCAGGAACCGTGAGCCTGCAGGAACTACCAGGAACGTCCGCCTCAGCTACAGCTTCTTCTCCATTTAAAGGTACTGTGCAAATCCGGTTGTGCGTTTCGTTCAGCCGCGGTGAAGGTGTGTGAAACCTTTCGCCTATTCGAGGGCTTGTCCTTCTCTTAACTTTAAACTAACTTTTCTGCTGACCAAATTCGTCTGGAACTCTTGGCAAAGACTTAACCGCAAACTACCCTGAACTGTGTGATCTTGAGCAAAAGTCTTTTGTCCTATTGACTTTGGCCCTAAACCTATTTGATTTGATTCCATCACTGTAGTTCCTCTTTCTAGATTGCCCTGCTTACTTACCTTTTGGTGCTGCTCAATTTTAGCCTAACTTTGTTTTTCCCTCCCTTTTTAAATTGCTGGAGTGCCATTTTGCTCACACTAAGTTTTGAGTTTAAACTTGTCCATAATATATTGGGAGTGGTGTGGTGTATTGTTAACATAATTTTTCAACTGCTTTACTTTAGTGAAATGTTATGCAACTGATGTGTAAATAAATGTATATTCTTTTACTCAGAAACCTTGAGTCAGTGTTTGTTTGAATCATAGTAATTGCTGTCCTTTGTGTAACTATTTGATACTGCTCACTTACTCTTGAGATAAGTCTGGCGCAGCCATCACTACCACTTTTACTGTGTAGTACAGGCTTGTACCAAAGGTGAATTTGTACTGTCACTTGTAGTCTTAATTGTGTGTGGTGTTCCCAAAGGGTACTGCATATAATTCTGCCTAATACCTTGGAAGCAAGACGACACGGAGCACCAGAGGTTCGATCCAGAGGTCCGTGCATAGAAAGCGTGTTATAAATAACTCATCATATCATAAAACAGGTTAAAAGAACAATTATAGTCTGCCAATGGTACAGCTGCAGGTGGAATTAAGCATAATAATGGCTGAGCTGGCATCCATACGAAAAACTGTGTCTTCAATCGTCAGTCAAACCCAGGATGTCTAGGATGAAATCCCTCAGGAATGACATGGAGGCTTTCTTAGGGCGCACAGAACATGTAGAGAGGATATCCTCATTGGAGTATAGATTGGAAGGGCTTGAGCACATCCAGAGTAGGGTTGGAAAATTGGAATCAGCTGTCTTGCAACTGGAAAACAGGAACCGAAGGAACAACATCAGGGTCTGTGGGATCCCTGAAAAAACAGAGAGCACAGACCCTATCTAGTGGATGGAAAAGTTATCCCAGGCACTCCAGCTCAACTTTACGCCAAACCTAGAAATTCAAAGAGGGCACACAGGGCAGAGAAATGAACAATCGAGACAAGAAGCCAAGACCGTTACTACCATGCCTACTTTGCCATAACCAGGTGGGCCAGATTCTTCAGGCGGTGAGGAAAAAGCCAGACAAGCTGATCTTCGAGGGCCATCAAGTGCAGATCTCCCTGGACTTTTCAAACCGCACGGTGAACACAAGGAAACTGTTCCTTGATTGCAATGTGGCCTCTTGGCTCCTGCTAAAATGGTGATTACTACCGAACTAAGTGCCTCTAAGTTCTATAATGAGCCACATGACCTATGGTGAAATCTATAGGTGACATCAGACTGCTCCATGGACACTGCTCCTCCTCTCTACACTGATCACAGCACTGGATCTACATCAAGATCTACAACAGTACCAATCCCAGGACTCCCTCCTGAGGTGGAGGCTACGTTATACAGAAACTAGAAATGCTGCACGGGCAGGCCTGAGACTGGGCCACTCGATATTGCAAATGCACCACCAGCCGACGAGAAGCTCAGGACAAATCCAGAACTCTGAAATCCACCAAGAAGTTGGAACCGGAGCCAACCTGTGGATGAGTGGGACACGTACAATCTGGATGCCGTATGGAGTAGGGAGACTCCCAACTGCAGGACAACCCGCACTACATAACTATGTATTGTATTTTTTGTGAGTGGATAGAGGGCCATTGTGGCTCTTGTGGTTTAACCCTCACCCCCAGGGTAACCCGGCGTAGCTGGGGAGTAGACTGCTCTCAGCGATATGGGGTTGCTTTTGGATTGTAGTTGTGATGTGCCTCATACAGCTGAGTGTGGTAGGGCTGTGAGAAGATACATGATTAGGCAGTTAGTAGTGGTTGAAGAGATTGCAATTACTTATTATGAATTCCCTCTTTTTGTTTTTCCTCATTCCCACACTTTTGCTTTAGTGAAATGCATGCAGTAGGGACATGTTTTGGGATGATTATTGGTGGGGAGTCAGTAGTCGCTCTCCTCAGGTGAGCAGCCTGGATGGCTAGCAGGATCCTGGTAATATCGGGTATTGGGCATCATTGAAAACGACACTGCAACATGATCAATGTCTCATGGAATTTCAAAGGCCTTTGGGCCCCCATTAAAAGGCAGTGAGTGCTTACTCACCTGAGGAGACTGGCCGCCCATGTAGCCCTTACCCAAGAGACTCACCTTCTGACAAAAGTAGCAGAATGGCCAAAAAAGCAATGGGTTGAACATGTGTATGGCTTGCCGGCTGCGTGCCGGAAAGGTGGGTAGCAATTATTTTTCATAATAAGCTTGCGGTTTGCATTGGGACTAGTAGAGCAGATGATTATGGTAGATGGATATTTGTGGAGTGCTCAATGAATAAAGTCCCTGCAACTATACTGATTATATATGCCCCCAACCAGGCACATTCATAATTTTGGCACAATGTAACGCAATGGCCCAAAGGTTAAACTCCCTGAATGTGATAAAGCAGTTAAACCCTGGACAGCAGCCACACTGGACGCAGAAAAGGCATTTGACAGGGTGAGCTGGGAGTTCCTAGAGAGGGCTTTGCAATGGCATGGCTTTGGGTCCACGATACGAACTTTGATAATGATGTTATATAAGCTCCCCAAAGGTGCAGTTTGTTTAAACAGCCTCTTTTCCCAGTTCTTTCCCTTGTTTAGAGACCCAAAACAGGGTTGCCGCTTAGATCCACTACATTTCGTTCTCTCCTGTGAGCCCCTGCTCCAACGGATTTGCATGAACGATTCAATTAAGGGTTGGCACATTGAGGTTTACATTCAAAGTTTCAGTGGACGCTGATGACATGCAGGCTTATCTAGAGGATCCGGAAACTTCACTCCACCCCTTCTTGTGAGAAATCGAGCGGTACTCTGGGTTATCTGGGTATAAACCTAATTTAGGTAAACTTAAAGTAATGCCCCTAAATAATGTATTTTTTAGTTCACATATTAAGGATCAGGGCCTTAAGTGGCAGCAGGGTAGTATCAAATACCTGGGTATTGATTTCTCCAGCCAAACTATCAACACCCTAAAATTAAACTGCATGAAAGTTAAGTACAAGATACAGGGGTTTTTGAACAAATGGTCCCTGCCACTTGTGGGTGTGACTAGCAACAATTATAATGTATATCGCCCCAGTAATTGTGTACAGCTTGGCTATGTTACACCAACAAAGGCCCTTGTCCTTTTTGAGGAAATGTATAGGGGTTTAACCAAGTTCTTTTGGAAATAGAAGAGGGCCAAGATATCCCTCAATAGGCTTCAGCTCCAACCGTCCCAGAAGGGAGTGAAATTCCCTAATTTTAAAAGCTACCTGAACGTATTTGGAATAACCCTGGGAATGGGTTGACTGTCAGAAGTGGTCCTAGATCAACAACCGGTATGGATAGATCCTAAAGCGTCATTATCTTACCTCTACCAAATATGACATGTCCCATGCATACGAGCCATGCCTTCCCTGCAGGAGGTCAAACCGATAACTTTTACATGTAATACGTTGCAAACATGGGGTGTAGGCATGGGAAGAAATCCCCACCATCCTGGTGAATTCCCACAATGGTACAATTTTAAATCACAACGGCGGATACATCCTTAAACTGACCCACAAGGAGGGGGGTATACATTATCTGCATCAGAAATGATCGACCACTGGAAATCTCCCCTTTGAAGCATTACAGAGGATGTTTGGCTTACCTGCAGGCACATGTCAATGGAATTTAACTGGCTAGATGTGTAGTGAATGTGGGTTATAGGAGGGCGGTGTTGTAATGTAGTCTTGTATTGCCACAACATCTCCCTTCCATAACAGACTCACCACAGACTCACCACAACAGGTGGCCTGAAGGAAATCTCCCTGTGAGGCGTTAGACATGTATTCTACTCTGAATCAGGTTGATAAGAGAAATCCCAATACAAAAACGGAATTAGCATGAGATGGCCATTGTTGGGTCACAATATCAGAGAGCACATGGTCCAACATCGCGCCTTTCAAAAGTGGGTGAGAGTAGTGGCAGTATATTCTGTTGGTCATGCCAGGAAGCGAAAGGCACCCAGGCACGCCAATTTGTATTCTGGGTAGCTGTATGGCCGTGGATAATTTGCATTTGTGAATCTGGAATAGCATTCTCTCCAGCAGCAGTGCTCATGGGGAGCATGCACACTTCGCTTAGCGGAAAGAAAACCCAGGGGAAGCTCTTGGATGCACCAATAGCCATAGCAGTTAAAAACATAGTGTCAAATTGGAAGGAGCAGGAGCTCTCCAACTTGTCTACGCGGCGCTGGTGGAACCAGGTGGCGTATATCCACCGATTGGAAACTTGGTTACTCACAATGTCTCTGGGTTCTGGATTAGGGGCCTCACCTTCGCAACACCTACAGAAAGTTCTTAACTCCAAATGAGAGGATGGGGCCCAAAACCAGAGATACGATTGTTATAGTCCTGGTGCCTAGGGGGAAGAGATGTGGAGGAGCATGGAAGTAGGCAATGGAGCATGTATGGAGATTGTTGAACGCGGGCAAAATATTACATCATACACCTGCAGGGTGGGATACCCAACCAACCACAAAAGCTTAGGGGTCTCCTCTAAGCAGTAGGTTGTGCACAACTGCATGGGAAGGCCAGAATTGTTTCTGTTGAACTTGTTCATATTTCTGTGGATATGTGTTTCAATACGCTTCTCTGTCGCACTCCCCTTTCCCCTGTCTGTTATCCCTTATGTTTCACTGTTTCTTCTTTTATTCTGTCAGTTTACTTCCTATTCATTTAATGATGTGTGACTTTTCTCCATCAAATGTATGGGGGGAATAATGATATGGCGAGGTCCACGGAGCATATGGACATATTGCGATAATAAGGGCATGCATTACTGTTTTGATAAATTGAGTATCTGTTAAATTGTAGTTCATCTTGCATTACCTGGACTGCTTCAATGCTTCTGCACATGGAATATGAACCCATCTCTGATGTTTCATCTAATATTGTTATTATGACACTTTATATTTACATATTGTTTATATCTACTTCCCCTCCTATCCTCCCCTCGTATTTCCTCTGTTATCATGTCTGTTATTGTTTATCTTCCCCTGTTCGTCACAGAAACATTTTTGCTTTCTCATAGCAGACTTCTGGAACTTGATACTGATGACATTATCTTCTCATTAATTATTAATATATACCAGTTATCGCTTTCCTTTTTATTTCTCCTACCAATTTCTTCCCATAAATATTAATATTTCTAATGTTAATCTGCCTATTAATTACATTAATTATTTAAATATCTACTTCGATGTCTGTTATGTTACATGGATGTTATACAATTACTATTCTAATAAAAACTATTAAACAAAAAAAAAAGTGTAATTCACAATGGGTTGTTTATTTCTATAGGTTTAGATATTGATGAATTGTGTTTGGAATACGGGCAGATGAACTGATGAATTTGATGAGGGGCTATGGTATGAATCTTTGGGCAGGAGGAATGGTGGAGACAATGTTAGGTATGTCATCAACTTGCATCTGTAGGGACGAATAATTCAGCCAACCACAGATCTGGTTGAGACATGGCTACTCAAAGTGGCACCTCCCCCTGCTCTGCTGGAGCATAAGCAGCCGGGTACTGCAGGAGGTAGTCAGAATAGATGCTGTCCAGACTCTGCAATATATATTATTGTGGTCGTACTACACTCCCCTCCCTGTTTTGCACCCCTGGTGTGACAGAGAACATGATGTATCATTTTCCCCAATTACGGGTGTGAGTTGGCCCTTCTATTCTTATTTGTTATTCATACCATTGCAGGAGGCCAGAGGGTGAAGGGGTGAGGGCTACCTGGCTGGAACGACAGATGTAATATACTGCTGCCTTTTTTACCGTTTTGACCTACAGTTGTATTATTTTGATGTATTCTTCCAATGGATGATTGTACTGTTTTTAAAAACTAATAAAAATATCTAAACAAAAAAAGAATGAATGCAGTAATGACCCAATTTCCCTCCTGCAGCAAACTCTATAAGACTTCCTTTATGAGGATCGGGTTTGATCGTAGGTTACTCACTTTTTTTACATTTCTTTATTACTTGAATGTACTATTCAAGTATTTTAATTCATAGTATGTCTCTCGTTGACATACTTCTAAGCATAACAAGTGGATAAAAACCTTAATTTATCTTTATTTATTCATATTCATCTGGCTTGTTTTGCATTCTTCCTTGTGATTTTCCCAACCTCTACTTTCCAAGTGTCTCAGCAACTAACTTGAGAAATCAGAGGGGAATCAGAGGACATCAGATGGCTTCCCCCAATCCAAGTCTTCATGGCTTGTTGCCTAGTTAACATTATTAAGTGGAAAATTAGCTGTTTTTCTGATAGCGTTAAGGGAGGAGCTCTTATTCTTCTACGCCTGCACTCAGTTGCTTTCCAGCTGGGTCTGTGCTAATAAATATCATAAATACATAAAAGAATCAAAGATGTAGTCAAATCTTGTTCTTAATGGTGTAGGATCTAATCTGTGTGTCCTTGGATATCACACCAATATTTTATTAAATCTGACAAACCTCAATAGCATGGTTAAAACCACCAACAGATGCCTTGTCTGTATTTTTACCATTCCACTCGAACAAAGTTTCTGTTGTGTGACACACTTAAATTTCTGTTTGATGTTGATTTGTTTAAATAAATACAGACCTATCACTGCAATGCAAACATTTGTGGGACTTTGACCAAATCACACTGCTAACCTCCTTTCCTAAATCTGATATCCTCCTCTTATGGTGTATATTCTCTTCGGTGCTTGCTTCCTATCACTGCATAACACAATATCCAAAAATATGATTCCTTGTTATTAGGATTCTTGAATGTTTTTTCAATTCTCAATGCATTAAATATATTCTTTTGAATTTTCTTTCCGAAGCATGATCACAATTACAAATATTAATACATGGAGAAAGGGGCCTTATTTCAAGTTTTGTCAATTTGAAAACATGTCCTACTTATACAGCTGGCCCATTGTGGAGAATTCTGATCTTATATATAACCAACGAGGTCCCTTATTGAAATCGCTGGTGAAGCGTGGAATATCCATAATCAGAGCATGGCATTTCAATTTCTTAATGGGTCAGGATTTTCTGCCAAATCTTAACATTATTAAAGTAGTCTTCAGCTTTATTTATTTATTCGTTTGGTTTATTGAATTTGTATAGCTAGTAGATTGGTTTAGAATGCTCTACTCCACTCTGATTGCTGGGTACTCTGATTCCCATTAACAGTGCTCCCATTATCTTTATTTTTAAATTTTCAGTTTATTGTGATTTGGTTTTTAAAATATAACCTTTTACATAATATAAAAGCAACAACAATCAATGCATCACAATGCATGTTGACAATAGACAATTAAAAGAGTAAAGAAAATTCTGTGAATAAGATGTTAAAATATCAATTCTTAATTCCTAGAAATCATACTTCATAAGACGGTTGTTACCCCATAGAATGGCAGACTTATTAGGAGGAGCCAAGATTATCAAAAAGAACATTTCATCATCAACATCATTATGCTAACTCCCCTGCATAGGGGAATAATGTGAGTGGTATGCCTTCAGAGTATAGACTCTAACGTCCTACAGGGATCAGACTTAAAAGATTAAGTACTTAAACAACTGGAAATGCACACACAGTACACTTTTTAACGAGATATTGCCCAATGTACATAATCACTTAAGTTACTTCAGATGCAGGGGTGTGTCTTGGTAGTGTAAAAACCTACTTCAAAAACCTACTAGTGCAATAGAGAACGAGAGTTGACTTCCATTCATAAGTCTCAGCCATAAAGTATCCCAAAAGACCCACATACCAGAATGTATAAATCTCTCCATGTAAAAGTGTTGTTCTTCCACTAGTTGTGTATTATTCATGATCAAATGTTTTAAAGGATGTTTTCTTTACAGATGATACAGGTTTGACTCTCCAAAGGAATTGTAAGTCGAGGACTTACTACCTCTAGAATGTGCAAAATATTGAACCTGAATCTTGTAAACCAATTCCTCAGAGATGGACATTTTAAGGTGTAGGCCATTGGAGACCTAAGGACAGGGAAACAATTAACATATACTTCATAAAGTTTAAATTTACTCATATAATCCGATTTCCAATGTCATCCCACTATCTCAATTTTTTTTGTCAATCCGGGTTTTGACCGGCTATCTTAGGGTCTATATTTAGTGCTATCAAATATTCCTCAAAACTAGTCAAACCCTTGAAGAGAGTGGTCTCCCCCCCTGAATAGCAATGGGATGTGATGCAGCATAGAGATTATTTCCTGATATCGCCGTCAATTTTAAATATAAATGTATCTTGTTCCATTTAACAGAAGACCACCCATCTTTATTTTAGATGCATAGTCATGTATAATAGGAAGTCAGGTAAATCACATCCCTTCCACCCCTAATCATCTTCACATATTGCATACTGTAAGGAAGGGAAGGTATCAACAGTATGACAGACACAAGTGACCACAGTTCAAGGGTGTTTATTGAACTTCAAAAAGGGTTTGAAAAAACCTATCTAATCCTAAATCTACACATGGGAGAAAGCTACGACCATCAAATAATATTAACTCAGTCCTAGTGGTGTTGTGTCAAAATAAAAGTGCCTATACTAATAAACCTATTGCAAATCCTTACTTCTAAATAAGAAAAAGGAACCTCATAACAGGTCTGGCGGTAACCCTGCCGGTGCTACCCGCTGGTTGCCGCCGGACCCGTAATAATTTACTGGCGCCTGAAATCCCCAATCCCATAGAGTCTTATGGAACTCTATGGGATTTGGGACACCGAAGCACTGGCACCATTGCTAACGGTGTCGGTGCTTCCGTGAAGGGTTTGCCCGCCATGACCGCTGCGCCCGGTATGGTCAGACTTGGCAGGCACAGCGGTGCTGGCAGGCAAACATGTAGTTTGCCAGTCCAGATACAAAGTTGCCGGTGAGTTTACCGGCACCCTTGTTTCCGGACCGGTAAACTTAGAATGAGGCCCATAGTGTGGGAAACAGTGTTACAAAAAAGAAATAAGTGTTCTTAAAATAATATGTCAGTATGTTCAGACTGCTGGCCTCCCTTCCCCACGTTTTCAGCATGGGACAAGGTGGTACACTCAAGTTTAGCACAGTCTCTGGATTCTCTGGCCTGATGCTACAAACAAACAATACGTCCTTTTCCTCTTTCAGATTTTCACAAGTACTCAATTCCTCAGATGATTCACTATTCACCCCGGATCCCCTCAGTCGGGCTCAGATCCTTTTAACACAATGTTCAATTAGTCTCCCTACACCGTTAGACTAATTACAATTTCCAATATAACTTTTAACACAAACTTGCTTTAACCATAAACTTTTAGCTGATCTCCTTCATCCGGGCTCAGACCAACTTCATCTAATTTGTCATCAACTATTGAAAAAGACTTTCGAATGTGCACTGGGTTTTGCTTGACCCGTTGCAGGACTACTTCCATTTCACTATTCCTTATTACTCTTTAGCATTTGCCACTTTTCAGTTGGATACCTAAAAGAGACTTTCGAATGAGCACCCACGTGGTGCCGGACCACTCTGCCTATGGTATTGTATATTGACTTCAAAGTTCAATCATTCCTTTGTTGTTTAGCTTTGTTTGCGTCGCTTGCCACATATGCTTCATACATTGTTCTCTTCAGCCTTCACTATACAATGTTGCCGCGTGAAACCTTGGCTTCAACACAGACTGGTCTGGTATCAGTCTCCCCAACTCACCGGCTGTGCTAACTTCACTGGCGCTGCTTTGTTGCAGGAGCCAAGGACAGTACCACAGTGGCAAATAATTCTCCCCGCCTTGACTATTGATGTGGGAGAGCCCCGGTTACCTCCGACACACAATGCAGTATTCTTCTGCCTTGATTCCTGGTCTTACGCTTTCTATTTTTTAAGGTCCATGAAAGTAACAGTGTTTCATTGAAAAGGTCAAGGGCGCTTCCTTCCTTGTGTTCCCCTTCGGTTCTGCCGTCTTTTGCCTGGTATCAAACTGCCATCTTGGAACTGCTGCTTCCTCGTGTGCTTTGCCTTGCTCAGAGTGTGCTTTCCTGCACCGCCTTTATTTCCGTGTGGGGAACTGTAATGGAAGTCAGGTTTGTGTAATGGTCAGCAGTAATTGCCAGATCCTGTCTGACCATTGTATTCTGACATGTCAGGTATACGGCTCGGGTGTTAGTCTGTTTTCTCTCATAGTGAGCTGTCGGAGAGGAAGTGTTCATGGTGGGAAAGTGGGGGATGAGTTCCTAAGTATCCTTCCTGGTAGGATGGGGTTAAGGTGTAGCAGGGAAGGGAATACTGCATCTCACCAGCTGGTGTCCCACTCCCCAAAGACCCCTCACCCAGGTGATCCTCAAGCACTGGTCCATCCCCAAGTACTGGATCCAAATGCGATGGCCCTGTCCTGGCCACCTGTATGGCAGATCCCCGGGGACTAGCGGGTGAGACACCTTCTAGTTTCTCACAATACATACATTTTTGTGACTCGATTACAGCTTGCCATGATTGATATACATTTCTCTAGATCACTCAGAGCCCATGCTCTTCACATTGCTGATATCATCTCTACCAACAACATGGACTTCCTAGCCATTACGGAAACCTGGTTGCATCCCACAGCCGGCCCGCACTCTCCCTGGACCACCCAGAAGGCTACACCATCCTTAGAAAAGACAATGACACTTCCAAAGGAGGTGGTACAGCCCTCATCACGAAAATCTCCCTATCATGTAGGGCTATACCCAATGCAGAAATTCACTCAAGTGAACCGCTATCCCCCAACTACACCCTCAATGTGCACATCATCTATCACCCTACAGGACCACTGCACTCCTTTACTGGATCCAAAAGCGATGGCCCTGTCCTGGCCAACTGGATGACAGATACCCGGGGACTAGCGGGTGAGACACCTTCTAGTTTCTCACAATACATACATTTTTGTGACTTGATTACATGATTGATATACATTTCTCAAATTGGGTGTTTGGGAATGCAGAGCTTGTATACTGAAACATAAATAAAATCTTGGTGAGGTTTGAAATTGTTCTCAGCGATCATAGATAGCAATAGGTTATTACATTTCTCAACTCTACAGTGGTCTCATTAAGTTTGACATATGTTTCGGTCGTCTGTTGGCCACCAATGGGGCCAGATTTTTGGGCGACCTTCTTCAAGATGGGCTGGTTATCATTGAGACCAAGCCCCAGCGTTACATCTGGCGGGGGATGTCATCTAGCACACATCACCAATAGGCATTCATGGGGGTAGTGCCAACTTTAGAATATATCCTCAGTGCTCCTTGGGAATAATCTTAAGAAGCCTGATCACGAGGTCAGATAGGGTCCTGGGGATCACACAGCATCAGACATGATGTTTAACTCGAAGTCCAAACAAATATGGGCTGTTGCCTGTATTCACTTTTCCATGTCACTATCTTGTCTGTGCAGAATCATCATGAGAAACATGTGTTTGGCGTCAAAACATCCTTATTTATATTGCGTCAAATCACATCTCACGGGTGCATGTAGGTCATCCGACAAACACCTGGCGAACGTCCGCTTGAAGCAGCCGGAGTGTGTCCTCTTATGCCCAGGGCAAAATTTCTGAATGCCCTGAAGAATGTCGCCCAAAAATCTGGCTCCATTGGTGGCCAACAGACGACCGAAACATATGTCGATTGTATTGAATAAGCTGTATGCTATTTGATCTAGTTTAGAAATCCCATGTATAGTAGATATAGGAGTGAGATAGTGGTTGGGTGTATGTAGAGTGCTGGGTTCTGAAATAACCTAGAGTGTGTAAAGAGAGAGATTGGTGAGTGTATGATTGATTAGTGGTATAATTGGTGGAATAGATAAGTGGATGTTAAAAGATTATATAGGAAGAGACGTGTTGTATCAGCAAACTATGTTGACGTTTTTTAAAGTGTAAAATAAATATATTTTGTGATATAAGTCATGTCATAGTCACTTGTGTAAAAGTTGCTCCAATCTCATTTGCCAAGGTCCATTGTTCTATATTTTCATGTTATTTACCTGGAGGACCGGTGGCATTTCAGGTACCCTTATTTTCTACCCTATTTTGTTAGGTGCCAGAGATCTGAAATCATCTTTGGGATCTTCTCCTCAAATTACCTTTTCTAAGGCTCCTTCCTTGGAAAACATTATCTCCCAATGTTCTGAATCCCAAAACCACTCAGGGAGATTGGCTTTGCAGGGCCATGCAGAATAACTGGGGTTTTCCACTGTAAAAGTGTGATTTCGCTATGGCAAGTGACAAATTGAAACTTCCCAATTGTCTAACATGGAGGTTTAAGCACAGGATTAACTGCCTCACTAAATCTATTATATGTTTGATCCATTGCACTTGTGGCTTGTGCTATACAGGGTCTAACTATTGGACAGCTAAAATTGTGTATGCTCATATCCCCGAAAATCGTAGAGGAGACAATAGGGAGTTTATATTGCGTCAGCTGGAAGCCAAACTAATTATCAAATTTGAAACTTTAAGAATGAAAGACTGCGGCTTTCCCTTTGGATGTTAGTGTCCCGCGTGATGTCTTGGGCTCTTGGGACTGTCACTGGGAGGTGGGAACTATGAAATACTTGGGTATACATTTAGTTAGGGATTTGAAAAGAATGACCACTTTCAACGTGTCAAGGGTACTGGAGGTACTTAAAAGAGACATATTGAGATGGGGCCGGCTGCAGTTGGGAATTTGGGCCAAGGTTAATGCTGTTAAAATGGTCCTTTTGCCAAAGGTTCTTTACATCATGCAGTCCATTCCCTTGAGGTTTACGAAGAAAGATGTTGCTTCTATTGATAAAGTTTTTCGGGATTTTCTTTGGGGCGAAGGTAAACGGCCCAAGATTCCTAAATTTATTTTGCACGGTCCAGTAAAGGACGGAGGATTTGGATTCCCGAACTTGATGAATTATTGCACGGGTTTTCTCTTGAAAAAATCGACCCCATATTTCTCTGAGATTCGTGAATATGTTCCCAATTGGTATATAATTGAGAGTCATCAGTTTTCGCCTTATGCGTTGAGAGACCTCTATTCAATGTCTAAATTGCCCGCCTCAGTACAGAAGCTGCCCACAATGAGTGCGACTAGGGAAGCGGTGATGCGCTTTCTGGACTTTGGAGAGGAAAATGATGGGTTGCACTATGATGCATCTTTATGGCAAAATGCATGTTTACAATTAGATAATAGGCCCTTATGCTGGAAAAGCTGGATAGGTAGGGGCATTCTTAGAGTCCGTGATGTGTGGCATAATGGTGACATGATCCTCTTTGAACAGTTAAGAACTTCTTTTGGTATTGGAGCTAGAGAAAGAAATCGTTATGTGGCCTTAAAGAGGCTCTTGACTGAAAGGACAGGGATGCTGGATGGAGGCATGAATGAGAGGCCTGCATTGTGTGAACTTCTCCGATCAGCATCGTATGGAGTTTCAACTTATCTGAAACTGATGCCGGCAGATGAGAGTGATGTGAGAGCTTGGGATAAGCTTCGCCAGGCCTGGGTGGATGATCTTGGGGTGGACATCTCGGTTCGGGAATGGACGTATTTACTTCATGTGGGAGTACAAGCAAAGATGGACATGCAACTGCGTTATATCAGGCAAAGGATCCTCTTTAGACTATATTGGACTCCGTCCAGGATGGCCAGATTAGGTCTATCGGACACTGATTCATGTTGGGGTTGTGGATGTGGTGTGGGCTCTTTGATGCATATGTTATGGACGTGTCCGAGAGTTTCTGACTTCTGGACTGGGGTATTGGATAGACTGGACCTTGTATTAGAAGAGAATCTTCCTCGCTCTTTCCTTTCAACTATTTTGTTATCCAACAGAGGTAGAGGAGACGGAGCTAGGGATTGTACGGAATGGATCAATAAAGGGTTGGTTTTAGCAATGAAACAAATACTACGGTCTGGAAGTCAAGGAAGAAGCCGAGTGTGGATGGGTGGTTAACAGATATGCAGGTATTGTCAAACTATGATAAAGTTTTGCTTATTGGACAAGGTAGAGAAAGCCGTTACTCTCGACTTTGGGGACCTTTCAATGATCTATTTGGCTGAAGGTTGGGATCTAAACCCGGGGGGGTAATTCCCTCCTTGAGTTGGGGATGCTTTGATATGTCTGGAGTTGGGGAGCTGTTCCGTTGTGTGTTTGTTATATGTTTTGGTTTCTTGTTGTCTGTCTTAATTGTTGAGTATCAGGAATTTTGGTTCAAATTGTATTTGTTTTTTGCAATTATTATCGAGGTTCATGTGTTCAGCATTATTCTGTTTATTTATTCTAAGTTTCTTTTAAGATTTTGTGATTTGAACATGATGCAATGTACTGGAGATCGTTTTTTCTTTGTTTGTTGTTCGAATCTTTAAATAAAGTGATTAAAAAAAAAAAGAATGAAAGGTCTCAATGGGGATGAAGAACTTTGTTTTCTTTAACTGATCTGATTAGTTTTGTTATTTTTGGAATATGATTACTTATTCAGACCCAGCTGATCCACTGTTATTGGCTATCTGCCATTATTTATAGCCAATAGGTGCACCGTCAGGCAAAGCCGACTCACCCTTGTTAGGCTCACCATGTTAGGCTCCTGTCTGAGCCTGTCAAAGCATTGCATAGCTGCCACACCACTCTGTCTCTACCCAGTTACCAACGGCCTGAACAAAATACTCCAGAGACATCCGCGCCACTTCAGGTAAGTCAGTGCCTCCCCCACTACCAGCCTGTGCCCCATTCGCATCCGCAGCAAAATCTAGACCCTCCCAAAACACCACGTTCCCACCCGCATGACAATTTGCATGTATGTAATTAACATACAAACCCACAAGCCGATGCCTCAACCTGATCTCCCGTGTACCGTGACTGCCTCATTACTACAGTATGTCGGTCTCTGAACTTACTGTACACTGTTTCCAAGTAGCTGCTGTATAACGATGCCTGTGTCCCCTGCACACTGCATGACTGAAGCAGCGAGGACATTCATATATGATTCATACCGACTGTTTGATTGTCCAACGATATTACTGTGTGATACGTAACACTCTGGCAATACTAATGTAATGTTTGTAAGTTCATCCGCTCAAGTATTGCATGCCCCTTATGCTGCCTTCAATTTTTGGTGTGAACTTCCTCATGCTGCCGGTACAACCTTGTGTACCGCAAGCTGATTCAATAGTACGGCATGCGTGACCTTGAACATAATGTATGCCGCTTCCAAGTGGCTGTTGAATAAACATACCTTTGTCTCGTTCACACCGCATGATTGAATCGGCTCAGACAAACGTATACAAATCATTCCATCCTATTGATTGAACAACATTACTGTTCGACTCGTCTTGCAACACTAATGTACTGTTATAAGCTCCTCTACATGACTGGTATTACCCACATTACCTGCCCCTTAAGGCTACCTGCACTATTTGCATTGTCTCCACATAATAGCACTGATACGCATATGTGGAATTCTAACAACCAGCATTAGGCACTCATGCATGACGCCATTGGCCGCACAACGCACCCTGAAGTACTAGGCCGAGCCCTAGTCCCCCCACTACCGGCCAACCTCAAATTGCGCCCGCACCCAGGATCGCAACGGCCCTGATCTACCTATACCATTCAACAACACAGGTCCTGTGCCACTTTTGGATGCATATATTTATCCAACCCACCGAGACCCCTTCACCACCCCATCATGACCACCACCCTGTACAACACCTGGGACATCGACCCTACAACATTCCTCCCTAGCGCTCGCAACACTCACCACAGAACGGTCATCTCAAACCAGCCCATGTAGTCATCCAAAATCCCCCACCCACTGATATGCAGGAACAAACACCTAGCATTCCAAACTCCCTTCCACCCCTGGAAAGCACGCTGCTAGCACTCGCAGCAGCCACAGCCACAATATAGGGCACACTTGAGGCTACCCTGCTTAACTGAAAGCAGAAATAAATTCCTAGCATCACGATTCACAAAGACCCCACCCCAAACTCAGATGTACAGGAGGAATCAATGCATCAACCTAAGAACCACAACCCCCATAACACCACCAGAATTATCATCATGGTACTTAACACCATCTCTTCCGGCAGACCAGTCCCCGGCAAGACCTCAGCTATCACAAACTCTAACACTGCCATCCCGAAAAAGTTGATAGGCACCCAGCATGCCGACCCCCATGATCCTGTCACTTCAACTACCTCCAGGATCAAAACTGGCAAGCCCAACCCCCATGTCCTCTCAGCCCCTGCAACTACTGAGCTAAAAGGTGCCCTCATTAATGCTAGATCACTCATAGCCCATGCTCTTCACATTGCTGATATCATATCTACCAACAACCTGGACTTCCTAGCAATTACGGAAACCTGGTTGCATCCCACAGCCGGCCTGCAGTCTCCCTGGACCACCCAGAAGGCTACACCATCCTTAGAAAAGACAAGGACACATCCAAAGGAGGTGCGACAGCCCTCATCACGAAAATCACCCTATCATGTAGGGCTATACCCAATGCAGAAATTCATGCAAGAGAACTGCTGTCACTCAATAGTTTGCTTTTCTGAGAGGACATCTCTCAACTCCTTTCGTCTAACACCCAAACCCTTGTCCAAAATCATCATCATGGGAGACTTCAATCTCGACCTAAACAACCCCTAAGATGCACAGGCACTTGCTATAGCAAACATGCTAGAGACACAAGGTCTCCGCCAACGAGTAACTAGCACTATTGTAACGCTCACCTGATTCCCACAGAGGCACTGACCCGTTCTGGACTGCTACCAATTCTTCTATAGTAAAGCGCAGGGCCCGGAAGATGGACTGGACTGGCCCTCCCCTGAATCTCGTCTGTCTGGCTCGTAGGATAATTTTTCTGTAGGTGGGAAAGAGGGAGTTAATATCTGCTGGAAAGAGTATCTGCTCCCCCCTATCTCCCCCTTCTAAATCCCCTTGTCGCTAGTTCGGTTTTTGTGGGCTCTCACCTTATTTTCTGTAAGGATGAGCCCTCCATCCTGCTTCTGGTGCAGGGGCGCGTTGATTCCAGTTACTTCACTGGGGTATTTAGTGGGCGCGATTCCTCTGGCTGTTCGATCCCACTTCGGGATTGCCGTAAGTATGTAGTCTTTAGATTATATTAAATGTCTTTTCCCCTTCGGGGCCGGGGTCTAGAAAAGGCAGAAAGGCCCTTCTGACCCGAATGGAGGATTGAGTTCAACCAAAATCTGGTAAATCCTTAGGTGAGTATTCCCTCCTGTATCAAGTCCGATGCTCACCTTCTCCCCTTTTGCAGGAGCCGATTCGCTGCCGGCGTCGAAACCGCTGTTGTTCGTGGTAAGGCCTCGTAAAGGTAAGTGGAATAGGTGTGGCACCGGGTGAAGCGGAGCGCTTCTAATCGTGTCTTTCCCCTTTTTGCAGGTGCCGAGGTGCTGCAAGCTTTGTAGCCGTTTCTGCACGTGGCGCGGCCACGATAAGGTAAGAGAAAGCGGCGCTGCAGCGAGCGTTGTGGTGCGCTGCTAACCTTGTGCTTTTCTTTTGCAGGATTGTCAGAAGAAGGTTTCCCGAGTGCAGGATTCCGGTGAGTAAAGCTTTGGATGCTTGTCTTTTCTCTCCTTTTGTCTTTCAGGTGTTCCAGGAGCTGCGGGCGTGTCAGGAGCCAGGATGCAGGAACCGACTCGGTGAGCGTCCTGCTGGTGATGCAGAATAACGCGAAGCACGTGAATTCCTTCGGGCGTGGTTTAAATAGCAGAGGAGTGCTTCAGGTGAGTATCCTTCCTCCGGCCTCACCCAGGTAAGAAAAAGAGTTCCTGAAGAGGAAAAATAGTTAATCCCAGCATAAATGGCTGGAGACCTCAGCCAGACTGGATTGCTCTGGGTGAGTAAGCAGCAAGGTCTGCCTCAGGTAAGTCCACCCAAGCATTATGACATGTTTTGACCAAATGAGCCATCATGACAGCACCCCCCCCTCAAGGCCCCTCCCAAGATTGTCTTCCTAGGGGGTTTTGGTTTATTTGGAAAGGTCTGATGAAATTTCTTAATCAGCCGAGGAGCATGGACGTGGTCACAGGGTTACCATGATCTCTCCTGAGGACCATAACCTTTCCAGTCAATTAGGTAGAACAGCTTTGACCTAATGACCTTAGAGTCCAAAATGTTCTTTACTTCGAATTCAGGTTCTCCATCCACTTGAATGGGTCCCGGAGGTTTAGTTAGTCTGGTTCCAGGTTGCATAGGTTTTAAAAGTGATACATGAAACACTGGATGTATTCGCATATGAGTTGGTAATTCTTGTTTAACAGCCACCGGATTAATTATAGCAGTAATAGGATATGGCCCCAGATACTTCGGATTAAAAGTGCGAGGTCCTTTGAGTGATAAGTGTTTGGTGGACAACCAGACTTGGTCCCCAACCTGGTATTGAGGTGTCTCGCTCCGGTGTTGATCTGCACCTCCCTTGTATCTTTCCTTGGCTTGCTGTAAGTGTGCCGTTGCTTCCTTGAAGGTTTGGGTAATAGTAGTGTGCAGCTGATCCACGGCGGGTGTTCTGAGATCCTGAGGAGGATCGAGGTTGGAGGTTCGAGGGTGGATTCCATATACTGTGTAGAAGGGACTCTGCCCCGTTCCTGAGTGAACTGAATTGTTGTATGCATATTCAGCTATCCAAAGAATGTCTTTCCAGTTGCTTTCTGACTGTTGTAGCATGCATCGTAAATATTGTTCGAGAGTCTGGTTCGTTCTCTCAGTTTGACCATCGGTTTGGGGGTGGTGGCTGGTTGAGAGTCTTACATCAATTTGGGCCAACTGACAGCAACTACGCCAGAAATGGGAAATAAATTGACTCCCTCTGTCGGAGATGAGCACTGACGGGAATCCGTGTAACCGGACAATATTTTCAAGGAATTCTCTGGATAGTACTGAAGCTGAAGGTAAACCTTTTAACGGAATGAAATGTGCCATTTTGGAAAATAGATTTACAATAACAAGGATGGTGTTGTACCCGGAGCAGGGGGGTAAGTCAGTGATAAAATCCATAGAAAGGGTGTGCCAGGGAGATGGTGGAATGCCTAACGGTTGAAGAAGACCAGCCGGTCTTTTCTTTTGACCCTTGTTTTGTGCGCACAGACCACAGGACATCACAAATTCTTTTATATCTTTTCTCCACGAAGGCCACCAGAATTGTCTTTTCACTTTTTCTTCTGTTTTGGCTATGCCAGGATGTCCTTCTATCAATGAGTCGTGATAGCAGGTAATAACTTGCTTTTGGAGTTCAGAGTGTGGAAGAAACAGTCGACCTCGGAAATAAGGTAGGCCATTGGTTAAGGTAAAATCAGTTCCTTTTTGTATCCAGTTCTGCAAATCAGTTGAATTTAAGAGTTGTTTAACTCTGTCCTGAATGTCTTCAAGTGATTGCAAAGAAGTCATGCCTAAGATTCTTTGCTCAGGAATTATTGGTACCGGTTCAGCGTTACCGATAACGTCCCCCATTCCAATTCGAGAAAGGGCATCTGCTTTACCATTCTTACAGCCAGGGCGGTAAGTGATTACAAAGTCGAATTCGGCAAAGAACAGGGCCCAACTGAGCTGTCGAGATGATTGTGCCCTGGCGGTTTTCAGATACTGTAAATTCCTATGATCAGTAATCACCGTGATGGTGTGTCTTGCTCCAAGGAGATAATGACGCCAGGCCTTAAAGGCGGATTTAATTCCCAGCAGTTCCTTGTCAGTGATGGCGTAGTTTATCTCGGGAGCTGAGAATTTCCGGGACCAGAACGCTACGGGATGTAATTGGTTGGTTTCTGGGTCTCTTTGAGAGAGAACGGCTCCCATAGCTAAGCTGGACGCGTCAGTTTCGACGATGTAAGGGAGGTCCGGACGTGGGTGTTTCAATATAGGTGCAGAAGTAAAATTCTCTTTTAGTTCTTGAAAGGCTTACTCAGCTTCTTTGGACCATTCAAAACGTTTATTCTTTCTTAAGAGTGCCGTGATGGGTTGCACCACTTGTGAAAACTCCGGAATGAATCGGTGATAAAAATTGGCAAAACCTAACATGCTCTGAACACCTTTTACGGAACTGGGTGATGGCCATTTGAGGATAGCGTCCACTTTTCGTGAGTCCATTTGGACTCCTTTAGGTGTCAGGATAAAACCCAGAAATTCGACTTCGGTGGCATGGAAAACATAATTTTCAAGTTTTGCAAATAATTTGTGTTGACGTAATTTTTTAAGTACTGCTCTGACATGATTTCGATGATCAGCTTCCGAAGAGGAGTATACGAGAATGTCATCTATGTACACGACAACACAAACGGGTGTGGTTTAAATAGCAGAGGAGTGCTTCAGAGAGTATTCTTCCTCCGGCCCCACCCAGGTAAGAAAAAGAGTTCCTGAAGAGGAAAAATAGTTCCTCCCAGCCTAAATGGCTGGAGACCTCAGCCAGACTGGATTGCTCTGGGTGAGTAAGCAGCAAGGTCTGCCTCAGGTAAGTCCACCCAAGCATTATGACATGTTTTGACCAAATGAGCCTGGCACCTATGGCGCCAGGACTGAAGCCTTTTATGAGCCTGGCCCCAAAGGCGCCAGGACGTGGTCCAAAGGGCCCCAGTGGCGGTCTGCTGGATCCGGTGATGTGGGTGATAGGTCTGCTTCCGGGGACGCTGGGCCTGGCCTGGCTCCCCGGGAGCAGCCATTATGACAACTATGCACGACAAAGGTCGCATGCTAGACTGGCTGACAGACTGTAACTGCACCGCGACCATCACATCCAACACTCCACGCCTGTGGTCAGACCACAATCTCATACTCTTCACCATCAATGACATCTCACAAGAGACAAACACCCCCTACCTTGTCCAGTCCACCTATCAAGGAATCCTCACAACCTCACCCCAACAATTTACTCCCACTTATTGCTTCTCTTACCACAGGCCCTCCCTCCAAACCTAACCCCAAGGACATGGTCACACTGTACAACAACACCATCCTCAATGGCATCAATAAAATTTCCCCAAGGCACATGCAAACCCAAACCCACTACACACCGCAACTCTTGGTACACCCCCCAGCTCAAAGCCCTACGCCTTGAAAAAAGAACCCTCTTGCACGCCAACAAGCAACAATTTCACACATCGACCTTAATTTACAAAACAGCTATCCTCCAAGCTAAAGGAAACTCTTACAACCAAAGAATCTTGGAAGCCATATCAGAGTCTAGAGAACTCTTCTTGATCTTACGGGAGTTAGAATCCCCAGCAACCCCCCTGAGCACTACAAAAGTCTCACAATGGTGCATCAATATCCAAGAAGCCCTCCTGTGCAATGTCGCCACACTCCAAAACAGAAGTAATACTAAGAAACCCAAGCTAGCGCCTCCTCCTAGCCACACTGACCAGGCCCAACCACCCCATGCCTATCCCTCCCGAAATTCAAATTAACCCCTGTAACCATCTCTGAAACCATCAAAACCATCCTTGGACTAAAACCATTGAAATGTCAAGGCGACATATGCCCAGCATCCCTCATAAAAGACTTTGCTGAAGATCCGGCCCATTTTAGCATAACACTGACTAATAATTAATTTGCCTCAAGTGAAGTACCAGAAAATCTCAAAGAGGCCTGGCTACTCCCACTCCTCAAAAAACCCACCCTAGACCCCAATGTAGCCACAAACTACCGCCCAATCACCACTGTACCCTTCCTCTTAAAAATATTGAACAGAATAGTCTAACTGCAAATACAAAAATTCCTGGAAACACATAGGCTCCTACGCCTTAGCCAATCCGGTTTCCATCCAGGCCATGGCATGGAAATCGCCCTCTTGTACCTACAAATCCAAATGGACACAGTAAGAGACAATGGCAACTGCTATTACTAGATCTGTCGGCAGCCTTTGATCTGGTCAACCATAAAATACTGTGTTGACATCTAGCCTCAGATGCCCACTTCTCAGTCCTAGCCATAAAATGGGTGGAATCCTTCTTGTCCCACCGCACCACTTTAGAGGCTGCACCCCCTTCCCCAGTCACCTGTGGAGTCCTCCAAGGGCCATGCATCTCACCCACCCTTTACAATGTATTTACCAAGCCATTGTTTGACCTCCTAGATAAATTGGGAGTCATCTACACCAATTATGCAGATGATACTCAGATACTCACACATCACAGGCAATCACACCCATGACACCAACACCTTGAATGAAATCTATGAAACAATACAAGCTTGAACGGCTCACAACGAACTTTGCCTGAATGACGACAAAATTGAGATTCTCCTCATTGGCAATCAATCTCAGATCAACACCCTATACAACGACTATAAATCTTTCACTATTGACAGCAACACCATTTCCCCATCCAAAGAGGTATAAAAACTAGGTGTGTATCTAGATTCTTCTCTCACCATAACTAGGCATGTCAATGCTATCGCATCGGCAGCATCCAACAAAGCCAAACTGATTAATGCCAACAGACCATTCCTGACTACTAATAACTGCGTTACACTAGCCAGGACGTTAATACTATCCAGAATCGACTACTGCAACGCCCTATTTGCAGGATCCAATACCTAAAATATCAGAAAACTCAAAATAATTCAAAACAATGCAATAAGAGCAGTGCTCAACATTCCAAGAAGGGTTCACATCTCGGCAGCCAGATGCAAACTCTACTGGCTGCCAAATACAAGAACGTATCACGTTCAAAATCCTATCCCTTACACACAAGTGCCTTGCTAATAGTGCCCCCAGCTACCTGTCTAGCCTGATCACCATGTCCCAGTCCTCCAGACCAACCAGAGCTGCATACTCCTCCTGCCTGGACATCCCACGCTTCAAGTGGATAAAAGCGGGAGACAGCAGCTTCCCAGTAGTTGCGGCAAAACTGCAACTACTGGATGCCATGCCACTAGAATTGAGGTCTGAGCCCTCCCTCTGGTCATTCCGTAAAGCACTCAAAACATGGCCTTTCAATCAAGGGAACTAGATACTCAGTACTTCTGTACTACCTCACTACGCTCCCCACCGTGTGCTCATGCACCACAAACCCGACTGTTGCCACAATACAGCTGTAAATGATATAAATATAAACATAAGCAACTTATGTTACCCTGTTGCATGACGAATGCAATAATGTACCTTATGATCCCAACTGTATACTCTGTATGTAACCATAAGTAACTGATGAAATGATCTGTAACCACTACGCTTGTAATCAGTGCCTAGATGCCCCCTGGCTAGGTGCGCTTAACAAATGCCAAAATAAAATAAATAAATATTCTAAATGTGTCTTTTATTTGCCTACTTTCATTTGTTTTGAGAGGCAATAACTCTCCATGGTCTTGAGTTGATAGACTGATGAGGTATTATTTGTTGTTGTGTTATAATATGATTTAGCATTTTCTTTTTTGGACAGTGGTATGTTTTGTTGATGTATTTTATACTTCATTACGTTTTTGGAACAGCATTATTGTAATGAGTTATGGCCTGATGGACTTGCATTCTGATCATATTGAAATGGTTATAAACTTGTGAGCCAGCTCTCCCCGTTTCCATTTTTTCATTCACTTTAGGGGCAGCTGTTTACCATGGTTGATGTTTTACAACCAGCTCGAGCTCAAAATGTTTATATATTTTTTTGCACCAGCATTGGACTTCAGATATGAATTTTAAATGTTGTTTGTATGTTATGTTATGTACCTGCTTGTAACGCGCCGAAAGCCTGCCGGCATCAGGGTGCGGGAACCAATAAAGATCAAATACACATAGTTCTCTTCTTTGAACAAAGGTTGGATACTGGAGAGAAAAGTCTGCTCTACTCATTGGAACAAGAAGGTTTTAAGCAATTGCCTGAACCTCTGGTAGTTCACTTCTTGCCGTAATACCATCAGCATTTTGTTCCAGTAGTTTACTGCTTTCACCGGGAAGGATTTACCTTGCCCGAGTGCATGCTTGGCACAGAATTTATTCAATGTGCCCCTGTCGGCTGATCTTAAGCATCTTCCGGGTGTATAAAAAGAGAAATGTTTTTTAAAATAGGTTGGTGCCTCTCCGTATAAGCATCTATGGATTATTGTCATGGCCTTAAAGTTAACTCTGTCTTCCACTCTTAACCAATGAAGTGCTCTTCTCCCTAGTGATACATGTTCTCTGTTTTTAATATTCTGAACTATAGATTTGTCATTTGTAATGAGTATTTCAGTTGAACTTTATAAGTGTATAATTTTGATTTTTGATGCACTTTGCATTGTATTCTGTCTAATGTATGAATGTCCTATGGGTTATAGTAACCATTCCAAGATGGCGTGAGTTACATGGAAACAACCATAGAGTTGCATAATTTGTCACATCACACAGACATTCATAGGAAATTATGATTTTGAACCTTTACTTGTTATTCTAACCTGAGGAACTCCAGGTAACGGACGGAACGTGTGGCGACTATTCACCGCAGTGGGAGATTTTCTAGTTTTATTCACTTGCACTGATTTGGATTCTTGACCAGGTGTTTGTATTTTGTATTAAAGTTGTGTATTTTGTACTAAAGCACTCCAACATGTGCCCAGGTCATTTTTGGTGTTTCTGATCAGTGGGACATTATCTAGCTCAGTGTGAGTAGATATTGTTTTTGCAAACGCAGATATATATATTACAGGGCCTGTGGTAGCGGCCCTGTAGTTATAGTTAAGTTGCTCAACCCATAGGAAGAGCACTTTTTGGGCAGCTTATAAAATGTTGCCCCCCCCGGATGAAACCTTACCAAACTTTCCAAAGTGTATGGTGCCGTCGGATCAATTCTGTGAAGTTTAGTGAGGTTTTGTCAAGGGGGGCAAAGTTATAGGGGGGGTCCCATAATATCAGTTTTTTCCATAGATGCAATGGAACAATTTTTTGCTCACTTCTACAGCCCAAACCGTTGGACAGATTTGCACCAGATTTGAGGCAGGAGCAGCGGCTTGGTCACAAAAGCCTGCTTTTGTAAATTTAGTGTAAATCCGTCGAATATTTCTTTTTAAAATGGCCCAAAAGTAGGTACAAAGACATTTGTCATATCTGTATTCGGTCCCCAAACACACTTCCCAGTTTGGTCCATGGTCTGGCCTCTGATTGGATCAGAGGGCGACATGAGATCCACCGATATCGGGCACGCCCGCTGATTGTATCGTGAAAAGCATGAAATGCGTCAGATTTTTGGAAACACCCGCCCTTTTTGGATTTGCAGACAGGTGCCGGTGTCCACGAACATCGCAGTAAAAACACATACAAAAACACAACATTGCACTTGTCAAAGTTATCAAACAATCTCTGGGGAGGCGGAGGTGTTGAGGATGGGATGGGATATGGCCGTAAGAAGCCAAAAAATGGGCGTCTTCCATCCCCAAACAGTCCAGGTATTCTGGTACAGTCCTGTGGCGTTCGCAAACACTTCAGATGTTCGGGGACATCTATACCTATTTCTGCATTACAGGGTTGGTGAAAAGCAGTTTTTGGATGGCTTATAACTTTGGCGCCACACCTGGTTCTGAATGGTTTAAGAAAGTGTCGAGCAGGTTTGTCAAGAGCGAACAAAATTAAATCTAGATATAAATGGTTTTGCATAGTTTGGTCGGATTCTGTCAAGAGGGGGCTACAATAGAGGGGGGGTCCCAAAATATTGTAAAGGCTTATAAATGTGGTGTCATTTGACGAATCTACATGCGTTTCAAAAAGATTTTAGATCTAGATATACATGTTTTTGTAAAGTTTGGTGAGATTTTGTCAAGAGGGGGCTAAATTAGAGGGGGGTCTCAACATTTTTCAATGGCTTACAACTTTGTTGACATTTGACGAATGTGGACAAAAGTTTTCAGATAGATTATAGACCCAGCCTTGAATGTTTGTGTAAAGTCTGAATGGAATTTGTCAAGTGGGGGCTAAGTTATAGGACAATTGTATGTACATACATTTTGACACTTTTGAAAAAGTAAAACATGGGTGGATTTCCAGCAAACTCTTTTAAGGAGCATTGGCAAGGACCTTAAAGCGTGGTTTTGCAAAGGTGCCAGTGTTTTATTTTTTGACAAGTGTCATAATGTCGGTACAAAAAATTGTGATATACCTTTGGTGACTGAGGTATAGCCTGTGTCCATGGACAGTGGCCAGATTGTCTGGGTCATGGCATAAGGTCATGACCCGGACAATCTGGCCATGACCACGAGGGATGCCAAATGGGGTTAAAGTAGACATGTCCACCTGACATGTCCTATGTGGTAAAGTTATTCGAAAGTGGGATAGGTTGGAAAGGAAAAAAAATGTTCTTGTGGTAATATGGTCATAGGGTTCTCTCTTTGCCTTCTGCAGGCTGCCATGGAAAGGGAAAAGGTGCTCTGTACGGAGCCCCCCCCGTCCCTTTCCATGGTGGCCATCTTGGAAAAGGATTTTCCTTCCTACAGCAGGACATCATTTGTGATGTCATCTTTGATGTCCTGTGTGTGAGTCTTAGAAGTGCACGGTGGTGGCGCGAGTTATGGTTGCTTAGCTTACCATAACTGGCGAATTTCTGAGGTTTTTCTGTTTTACTTGTAACCATAACGTCCTTTTAACAAGGTTTCTTCATTGAATTTCATAGGTTTCTATTAGTGCAACTTAACCATAACGTCCCTTTAGTAACGTTTTTTCAGTGAGTATTACATGGCTTGCGGTAGCGGCCATGTAGTTATGGTTAAGTTGCTAAACCCATAGGAAGAGTACTATTTGGGTGGCTTATAACGTTGCTCAGTGTGGACAAATATTCACCAAACTGTGCATATAAAGTATATGGTGCACTCTGAATTCTTTTACAAAGTTTGGTGAGGTTTGGTCCAGGGGGGGGGGCAAAGTTATAGGGGGTCCCAAAATGTATTTTTTTCCCATAGACTAAATGGAGAAAGAATTTATTTTGCGCCAACAGCCCAAACCGCTGGGCGGATGTTCACCAAATTTTGTGGCAGGAGCGGCGGCTTGGTCCCGAAAGCGGTTATTTTGTACATTTTGTGAAAATCTGTCCAGCAGTTTTTTTTTTAAATGACCAAAAATTAGGCCTAAAAAAATTAGTGATATCTATATCTGCTCCGCGGACAGGACTCCGATTGCATAATCGACTTGCATGATATCCGCGGACACACAACGTGTTCTTTGATTGGCTGGGATGAGTCGCGAGGTGCGTCAAATTGTTTCGATGCCCCTGCCATAGTGGATGCACGGACTTGCGCTGGAAGTGAGCATAAAACCAATTTTGGGGGGTGTGTTGGTGTATATGAGGACTTGGAGAGGGTGGGGGAGTAAGAGATGGGTCAAATGCTGTATTTGGTTATGTGGGAGAAGGCCATGATGTGTTCGCGGTTGTCTACCGTCACTGCGGTTCTCCGTGGACATACTAAACACTGGGCGCACCACTGGCTATTTTACTTTAGTATGATATTGGTTTTGGGTCGTTAGAAGAGCATTGGGTGAAGAGGGTATGTGTTGAAGAGTTTGTACGTTGGTTGTAATTATTTTTTAGAAAGTTAATTGAAGTGCATAGTTTTGAGGTGGATGTAGTATGTTTTTGGGTTGTGGTAATTTGGTAGGTGTTTGTTTCTATAGGTGTGTTATGCTGCAGTGGTTGTGGCCAGGGCCTAGAGTCTTGGGTGCATGGCCGAAGACCAAAGCCCAAAGGCCATGCACCAAAGACTCTAGGCCCTGGCCACAACCACCTCGGCTTAACTCTACAATGCTACCAAACATTTTGATTGTGGTATGTGGCCTGCTTAGGGGATATGTTTTCAAAAATGTGAGTACTGATTGGTAGTAGTGTAATAGTGTTTAGAGGATAGTGAGATGATGTGTTTCTTTGTTGGATTGTGTTCAGATTGTTGGTATTGAAGACTCTAGGCATTTTGGGTTGTATTTATTGGTGAGGTGTTCGTTTGCATGGCTGTGTTATTTTGCAGTGTTTGTGAGTTTAATTAATATATACTTACTGTTTCCTTTGTTGAGGCTGTATGAAGAGATTTGGCCATGCCATGCAGGCAATATTGTAGTGTTTGGCAACAATCGCTGCAGCATAATATACCCATGGAAGCAAACATTTTGGATTGTGGTTTATTGCTTGAATGGGTGTGTTATGCTGTGGTGTTTGTGAGTCCAATCATTATATACTTAGTTTTTGACGTTTTGTGGTTGTATGCAGTTTTTGCGTGACATGGGTAGTTAGAGCACACATTTTCTTTCAATCACTGTGATAAAAGAAAAAATCACATGTTATTGTAGGTAGTTTATAATGAGTATTGCATTGCATAGTAGACATTTCTGTATTTTGTCGACCCTCTTAGTTAGTACTTTAGAAGTACTATAGTTCAAACCAGTGTACTGTGCAATTTGCTCAGTTCCTTTGTTTGATGAATAAATCATTGGGAATGTGGGAAAACAATCTATGCTGGATTAAAAAAAACTTTCTACGTTGTGGTACAATATATTTCTTTCATTGATTTCAATAGGAGGAATTGAATAGGTGTATGGTTTTCATTTGGAAGTGATGGTAGTATTGTTGCAATTAGATAGCAGTTGGTGTATTCGATTTGTTTATTTCTTTTTCCATTTTAGTGGTATTAATCTATCTGTTTCTTTGTTGCAGATTCTGTTGGCGTATTCTAACTGGTCATAGTTTTGAAGTTCAAGTTTTGTTTATGTTCATAGAAAGATTAGTTATTCAATTTTGGTTTTAAGAATATTAAGTAAGCGTTTACAAGATTTGCTGGTAATCTCTGCTTTAGAGTAATGGTACTATCATTACATTCAAAACATCCACAATTCTTTTTTTTATATATGCAGTGTAGTGACCTGCATTGATTGTGGCTCCTGCATGATAGATTATACCCATTGTTGTGAAGGTGTTCTTACCAAGTGATACTAGACCATGTGTGAATCCAGTCAGCTTGCAGTTGTTTTTGGTACCATCTGCATTATAACATAAAAGCATTACTATTACTTATTTACTATGTGTCTGTTTGTGTAAGGCGGAACGATTATCGGAATTTCAGGTAGTACATAATCTGCCATTGTTTGCATTTTGTACAAGTTGCTGAAATGGAATGGATTCACAGTTAGGTATGGAAACATACATGGATCGTTGATTAGGAACTTCTTCTTGTATTATATGCCGGAAAAGAGTGCATGTATGTTTCCACATGTCTGAAATCTGGAAGATTTCATTTATAGGTATGTTTTTGTTTTCTAGTACTTGTAGCAAGTACATTAGAAATTCATGTGGATCTTCTTGTGAGTTTATAGTGAATTTGACCATTCCAGCACAGTAGTTCAATTCCTGCATTATTCCAGAAACACTGTAAGTGTTGTCAGGATTGTTGGTTGCATTTCTATGAAGGACTAGCATTTGCAAACACAATTGGTCTGTACTGTGTAAGTAAATGTTGTCAATAATTGGTGGCAATTGGAATAGTATATTTATTACTACATTTGCGTAGCAATTTACACCAGTTGTATTTGGAAATTTGAATGGACCTGACAGTTTTGTGTCCAAGTCATTTGTTGGGATTGTGCGTTGCTTCTTTGAAGAGGTAGTTGAGTTACTTTGAGCAGTAGATTCTTGTTTAGTTGTGGTCCTTGATGAAGTATTACCTTCTTTTACTTTCTTTGGGGGAATTGCTGTGAGATCCTGCATAGATTGAGTCTGAAGTAGTTTTCTTTTACAACGTTTTGCTTTTTGAGGAACAGGATAGGTTTTTAGATGAGGGTGTAGAGTGAACGCAGTCTATTGTATTCTAGAATGCAAGAAATATCAGCATTTACTTTACTTGCATCAAAGTTGATTAGAAATAGTCTGTCAATTGTACGTAAGCATGATAGTGCTACATAGCTCATGCCTTCTTTAAAGACTGTGCACCAATATCCATCAATGCTTTATCTAGGGTAAGTCCTTGTGATTTGTGAATGGTGACTGCGTATGCTATAGTTAGAGAAAATTGTTCTCTGTGTACATACATATCTTTGAAAAGAAGGAAGCGGGCAGTTGAGCGTCCTATCCTTTTAACTTCGGATAGTTTGTCAAAGAGAATATTGACAAATTGAATATTGTTGTCACGTGGGTATGTTTGAAAGCCAATAACTGTGCCAAGTGCTCCATTAACTAGTCCTTGACCCACGTCAGGGTTACGTTTAAGTATTACTCTACAGTTTAAAGATAATTGTAATATTTTCTCCAAACCATCAGTGTTAGAGATAGAGTTTTTCAAGGTGTTTAACCTTGTTGTGGCTTATTGACACATGGGTAGTGCCATACCATGTACGTCCAGTTTGTCTGTGGAGGCAATTTGCACTATTGGTTGAATTTCTATTTTCTATTTTTAACATTGTTTCATTACATTGGGAACAGCTTGCAAGAGTTGGCATCAAGGACATACAATTGACATTTTTGTGTGCTAATTGTTCCATGACATCAGTAGCACATGAGTTATGGCCATAGAGTGCATGGATGTGCCTGTTTTTAAATATAGTTTGTGCTTCTTGAGATACTACATCAACTCTAATACTTTTAAAAATGTTGGTGTATGTTGGCAAAGGTTGACATTTCCTATGCTGCCAAGAGTTTTATGGCACAGTTTGTGCCCTAAGGTTTTAAAAATAGGTCAGCTTTCACTGGTGCTAATTGAAGAAGATCTCCGAAAACAATAATGTGTTTTCCTCCAAAGAACTCTTCGTAGTCTGTTTTGAGGACCTCTTGTTGTCTGAGGTGAATTAAAGCCAACATTAGTTTGGAGACCATGCTCACATCTATCAGCAGCATTTTCATTTGTTTGAAAACCCTGTGTAGTTCCATTGCAGCTTCTGTAGAAAGTTTATAATAGTTCATTTGTTTTGGTGTTCTACTGGAAGGATTAGTAATCGGTGGAAAGTGACACTGCCTATGTTGTAGGCAGCTGAACCTGTGGGTGCAGTTACAACAGCTGACAGTTTGTTGTTTGTCAATTGTTAGAGGAACTTGCTGATGATTTTGATTAAGAATGTTTTGCCTGAACCAGCTTGACCTCTCACGTATAGCAGTATAGGTTTGTAATCTTGGCAGGTACAGTTTGCATTTTCATGTTGCACACCATGTTCAATTTGTTTTGTTGTTTCTTGGAAAATGCTACGCTACTCAGTGTTTAGTTGTGATTTCAGTACAGCAAAGTCTTCTGTAGATTGCTCATACTGACACATGGTGTTTTCTACTTCTGTCATGGCCAATTCTGCCTCATTTGCTATTAGTGGCTGTCCAAGTGGTTCTTGGCTTCCTGTTACAGAAGGTTGACTACTGTCAGGGTGTCCACATTTAGTTGAGCCTGGAGGTCTTCTTCCTGTTGCTGTTCATTGTGCAACATTGTTCGGTACTGTGTAAATTTCACGTCTGTTATAGTGCTTTCATTTGCTTTGAAAGCGTCTTCGTAGGAGTCATACGTATCCAGTAACTCTTCTTCTTTTCTCCATGGTTTAAAAAGTTGTAGCATGGACATGTAATACAGTTCTTTATGTTGAGGAGTTTTTTATGACAATTTGATATGATTAATCAAGCTGCATTTGGTAAGTTTCACTAAGCTGCCTTCACAATTTGCTACTCTGTATCTACATTTCTTTTAATCTGGTTTAATATTATTTTTGTATGTGAAGTTTTGGGCTAAGTGGTAGAGACACATGGTTTCCAAAGTGGTACTCCAGTTTGGGTAGTATGTGTCTAGTAAATTGTTTTTCAAAATGTCTTGGCTGTTTGGATCATTTTTGGCTAATATTTCTATGTCCTCATATGATTTGAGAACTCTTTTCCTAGATTTAGCAGGACCAAGACTTAGCCATACTATATTTTCAGATTTTCCATACAAGGTAGTAACGGTTAAACGGTCTGCAGCTTCATAGCAGCCACATTCTCTATGAGAGAGCATTTTTATGCCTGAGCTGTACAATTTCTGTGATTGTGTTTTGTCAGATGATATGTCATCCCAGAGGTCCTGAGGCTCTGTTTTCTCTGCTTGGTTAAGTAGGCTGTAACATATCGTGCAACTGCAGTGGAATTGTCTGCAATGTCCCGCACATTTATGTTTTCATTCCATAGGAGGGCAATGAGTGCATTGTAATCATTGATGTATTTTGATTCTTCTGTTCTTTTTATGTAATATGTGTTCTTAGGTGATTTACCTTTGACACTACGTCTAACTGAAGACATGAAGTTGTTTACTTGACCTGTTGTTGAGACTGGTCTAGGGAAACCAAAGCGGCATTTGGTGTAGTATTTCCCTTTGTTTTTATATTTGCGACAACAATATTTCCCACATTTGTGTCTTTGAAATTGTAAGATGTGTGCATGAAGGTCACTATGTGTTGTTTGTGAAGGGATTTCACAAGTGACATACTTTTGTATGAACTGCAAAACAGTGGCATCATGATCCTGACCAAACTTAGGAGCATCTTTAATCCACAAAAGCATGTGGATGTGTGGTGCTCCTCTGGCTTGGTATTCTTTTCTCCAAAAGAAGTGCTGCACTTCTCAGAGGGGAGGAACAGTTTTATTACAAATGAAGTGTAGCATAGCAATGAAGCGATAATGAAAATATCTTGATACATTCACAGCATCTAGAGAGCAGAGTTCTCCTGGTCTTTTTATATCTATGTTTGTTTTGTTTTTGTTTGCTATGCGTAGGAAATCATGTAAATCTTCCCATGCATATTCTGCACAACTTAATGTCACAAACCAAGTGGATGGGCCAAGGTTTCTTATCATACAGCGTACATCTCCATGACATCGGAACCAGTATTCTTTTGTACCACGCATGTTTGCTAAAAGATTTGTAATGCTTGACTGTAAAATTTCATTTTTTTCTTGCACTTTTTGTAGTAATTCCATAGCTGACATATTTTGAAAATGGGTACCTGATTTCAATGTGTGTGCAACTCCGTAGCATAGAGTTGCTAGTTCATTTTCAAAGAGAAGGTGGAATATGTATTCCACGTTTTGTCGGAATCTGGTGTCTTCAGAATATATTCATAAAGAGCGGTATTCTGATGCTGTTATTTGTGTGGGTCATCATTGTACCTTCCTCCCTTTCCAGTAGGAAAGAGTAGATGAAAGGCACATGCTTCTATACTTTTTTCCCATATGCTGATCGGATATCCTTTGGCTTTTCGCATTTGGTACGTTTCCAGTGCATCATCTATGGTGTCTTTAGAGTGTAATGGGTGAATTGTATAATGGCCTAAAATATTGGATTCTGTAGCAGGATCTAGAAGTTGAAATTGACCAGTTTCTGATGAGTCTTGAATTATTTCAGTGGTTTCCATCAGATTTTCTTCAATATTAATTTCTCTGTAGTATTCATTGTTGTCTTTCAGATATAGCAGGGCTTGTCTAACTTTATGTAAGTCCACGAGTTGTTGCCAAATGTATTTTTCATTTGTAGGTACGCCATTTACTAAAATAATTAAAGATTGATCTATTGGACATTGCACTCCCAGAGTGTGTACATTTTCTTTGAGATCTAATGGCAAATAAATTACTTTGCCACGAATGCCTTTCACTAATTCAGAGGGAAGTAGTTTTGCTGTTTTTGGTTGAAGGCGTATTATAATGGGTGTGTTGATATCATTTTGATATGATGGAAGGTGCTTTTGCAAATAGGTCCAAAAATGCAGGCTAATGAAGGTCCTTGTAGTCCTGTGTATTTGCACACTGGACAGGGGTCCATATTTTATAGTAGTTTCATTTTGAATTTGTCTTTGCCTTTCACATACTGATTGAGAAACTGGCGTAAAGATTTGAAAATGTTTTTGGCAATGTTACACATTGATGTACACATTGATGTGCACAGCAATTTGTAGACTGGATGTATTGGTTCAGTGGAATGGACAGGTGATACTGAGTTTTCTGGGGATATTTTTGTGTGAGCAGCGTTTCTTGTTCCATAATGGTATTATTAAGTTTTTCATACCCTCGTCTACTGCTATGTATGGCAATTCGGTTTATTTGCTTTTGTTTGTATGCTTCTTCATTGTAATATGGTTCTCTGCTCGTGGTGTGACTCCATTCACCTCCACAGATGATTGCGAAGTTATCTTTGTTGATATTCCGTTTATTGAGAAGTCTTTTTTGTAGTTTAGTACTTAGTTTTGTTAGTGGTTTCATTCTGTTTAAAACTAAAATAATATCCTTTTGAGAAGAATTGCACTCTGTATAAGAGCTTCTAGGAATCATTTTCTATGGTAGGTTTTAAGGGTTGTGCATGATTTCTGTCCTGTTTTTATAAGGTTCTGAAGGACTCTGTGGCGGAACATTTTTTGGAAAAGAATTTCTTTGGTATGCTTACTTGCGGCTACATCAAGGCTTATAGGTGCAATGTTAGCACTAGTGTTGGCTGCAGTCTTGTTAATCACTTTCTGTTTCGTTGTACATTTTGAAAGAGGAGGCAAAGTTTCTATACTGGAAGCTTGTTTTGTTTTGCTTAATGACTGTATTAGCTGTTTTGTTTGAACTTTTTGTACAAAGTCTGCTAGAGGTGGATGCTTGTTTTGGAGAGTTTTAGTTTGATTTTGTTTACTTTTGCATTGCTTTCTACGGAGTTGCTTTTTGGTAGGCATTCTTTGGGGTCTGTTGGAGAAAAAAAGAAAGTGTGGGTTGGGATTTTCTGCAGTCTATGTGTGCTTTGTGCATGAGTGTCTGAGTATGATGGTAAGGATGTATGCAGAGGAGTGTGATTGTGCAATGGGCTGATACATCAGGTTGGGAAGGCCATTCTTGTATTTGTGTGTTACTATACTGTTGTTCAGATTGCAATACAAATTATGGAGCTGGTAAGTGGAAGCACTAATACTGAATCTAATGTTGCAGGGCTAATAACATTGTTTGTTCTAGAATACTAGAATTCTACAGTGTTTGGGTAACAGTTAGAATATTATGGCAGTATTGAACTTACGTTTTTGGATGGAAAGAGTAGGTTTCTTCTGAGTTCTCATTCGGACTTCAGACAGTGCTGCTTTTCAGGAGAGTGGTCTTCACTGCAATTGTGAAAGAAAGAAGTTAGTAAATATGTGTGTTAATAGCACTGTTGTGAATGTAGACATGGATTTCTTTGCTTTTTCAGTCATAGTGCTTTCTGATAACTCTGCATAGCATGTGTATGCACTTTTCTTTGCCTACGTGCAGTCTGTATATTTTATTTAGAATCTGTTCGTTGAATTTGCTTTAGAAATGAGTACAATAGTAATCGCACAGAGCACACTTGGCTTCGTAAGGCGGTGTTACTGGATGTTAGGAGATAGAATAAATAATCATTTGCTTTGTTTGCTATTTTTACAGGGTAAATGGCAGGAACTGTATGGAAAAGTATGCAATGTATGTATTTGTGAAGGAGTGGGAAATAAATCATAAGGATTTGATGGGGTCAGCAGCTTATTACTCAGTAGGTGATTACTAAAGTACTGGATGATTCTGTGGTGCTTGGAGATGGGTGAGTCTGAAATAAAATAAGGGTTGAGAGGAAGGACCTGGTGCTTGTGTTGCAGACTGAAGGGAACAGGGGAGATGTTGTATGTCTTGCTTTACAACACTGTATGTAGTTGTAGATGATGTGATACATATGACTGCACCTGTGCATAGGTGAATGCTGTTGTGAAATCTAGAACGGAATGGGCAACCAGCTGGAATGAGAGAGCTCTGTAGATTGGAAGAACAGCTGTAGAGGCAGTGGTGTTGTTTCAGCTGGGACCCTTTCAAATGATATTGGCTATCTGTGTGCATAAATAAAGATGCATGTACTCATCTTGGCTGCATGTAATTTTATAACACACTAGAAAGGCTTTTTCCATAATTATACTGTTATTTCTCCCATCTTTTAACATGAAATGGCACTTTGTTAGATAGCTCTGTGTGTTGTGACTGATTACTAATATAGTCATTTGTAATGGAAGTTGAAATGATAGAATGTATGTGAAATATGCAGAATGTATAGAAAGGAAATTGTATGTACATCTTATGCGCCATAATGCATTAAATGCTATCATGGTTGAAATGTGGTTAAATACGTGGCAGTGGTTACAGAAACGATAGAATGAATGAAAAAAATAAGCTTGCACATTGCAGTTAATAATATGGGTAAATAAAAATTTGGAGAGCAGACAACTTTGTAAGTAACACTTGATCATAGCAGATGGGAGAAATGACAGTAAGCTTATTTTACAGGTTACACAGGGTAAGTGGCAGTTACTCTGTATATATGCATTTATACAAGAGATGTACATGTACCATACATGCCAATCCTCCCTATTTCACCGGGAGACTCCACATTTTTCTGTGAAAAATATTGTTATTTTTCACATTCTCCCGCCGAAAATACATCTTTGCCCAATGCATTCTTATGACACAAATGTTGTCTCCCGATTTTTCAGAGGAAATGTGCCTCCCAGGTGGGTCGGAATGTTGGCATGTATGATGTACTGTGCCAAAATCCTCATACCTCTACTTTGTGTTCCTGCATGTGGATGTGCATGAATCTGCAAGTAGAAATGTTGGAGAGTTTACTAATAGTGGTTGCTGTAGGTGCTTTGCAGTCACAGCGCAATTCTACTCGGAGTTTGTTTGTTTGTTTGTTTATTTATTTATTATGCGCACCAGACCCGAGGGTATTAGGGCGCAGAAGAAGGAAAAGAGGGTTGTTCAGCTTAGGTTACATTGCTGCGTGTTACAGTACAAAATAATAATAAACAGTGTTGGCTTGTATCATACAAGGGAGCAAAGGATGGTGAAGAGCATCAAGCCACAGTTATGTACAATTATACAGATACAGATATATATCTACAGTTATACGCAGTGGTGGACAGTGGTGTGGCGGTGTGGTAAAAGGTCACATGTCATGCTCCTTAATCCATTGGATGAGGTTAGATCTGAAGCGTAAGTACGGCATGTCTTCTCTTAAAGAGGGTGGGAGTGAGTTCCAGTTTTGGGCAGCTTTGACCGGGAAGCTACTACCACCAGTCTTCATACGTTCGTATCTAGGCACTTGAAGTAGGTTAGTATTAGCTGTTCTAGAGGGGCGATTAGTGGAATGTCTCTGGAATCTGGAAGTAAGGTACTGGGGGCGGCCATATGTAAGCATTTATGAGTTAGGGAGGCTGATTTGAGGAAGATTTTATCTTTGGTGGAGAGCCAGTTGTTGGATCGACTAAAGTCAGATATATGAGCTTTCTTGGGAATGTTGAGGGCTGCTCTTAAAGCATTGTTTTGTAAGATCTGTATCTTGTTGGTAATGTATTGGTTGCAGCCTATGTATAGGGCGTTACAATAATCCAGTTTAGATAATTCCAAGGCTCTTACTAGAGTGATGCAGTTGTTAGGTGTAAGGAAAGGCTTAGCTGCTCTAATTAGCTTACACGTGTAGGCGGTGGCCGAGGCCATGGAGTTTACTTGTTTTTTGAAGGTGAGAGTGGAGTGAAGGTAAAAGCCAAGAGTTTTCACTTCCTTGGCTACTGGGATATTGTTATTGTCTATGGTGAAGTTAGAGTATAGGTGGCCTAATTTATTCATATTCGCCGTGGTGCCCAAAATGAGGAGTTCCGTTTTGTCATCATTCAGGCATAGTCCATGAGAGGCCATCCATGCCTGGATGATGAGATGAGATATACTCTGTTCACAAAGGCCAAATCCTTGTCGTAATCTCCCGTCAACGGGATGAGGATCTGTGTATCATCTGCATAGTTAGTGTAGGTGATACCCAGGCCATCTAGATCATCAAAAAGGGGCTTCATGAAGATGTTGTACAGAGTGGGTGAAACACATGAGCCCTGAGGCACACCGCAAGTGATAGGAATAGGGTCTGCGGCTGCTGAGGGTGCAAAGACCCGCATAGTTCTATTGTCTAAGAAGGATTGAATCCAGCCTATGGCTTCTTGTGAGAAGTGGGTGGCCGAGTCTAAGTGGTGGCAGAGAGTCTTATGGTCAACCAAGTCAAACGCTGCTGAGAGGTCGAGCAGCAGAAGTAGTGCTGTGTTACCGTTGTCTCTCAAGTAATCAACAGTGCATCTAAAGTGCTGAATTGTGATGATGGAGTTAGCTGTAGAGGTCTTGCATGTGATTGGTGGATGGTTGTGTGACTGCTTAACAGTAGGCAATGAGGGAATGGTGCAGAGAGTGAAGTGGAAAGGGTAGAAGGGCTGCCCCAGTGTTACTTACGCGCTCCTCGGACAGCGCGGCTGTTCGCAGACAGGACATGTCACATCCAGAGCTTCCGAGCATGAAATGGGAATGTATTTTGAGGATTAGCCAATCAGGTGTTGAGGTTCTGCTTCGTATTGAGAGGGGCTGTGTGTAGTGAAGATGGCGGAGGTGGAGAAAGTCAGGGTGGTGGTGCTTGCAGATATGTTTGTGAATGGTTGGGAGCAGTATGCAAAATGTAGGAATGTGGGAAATAATTTTGATGTAAAAGGAGTGGAGGTGGTGTGGAGCACTGTGCCTCGTTTTAATTTGCATGCAATGGTAGAGGTTTGCCAAGATATGGGTAGGGTTAACAGTCACATGTGGTTGTCCTGCACTGTGGTGCTTTGCATTTGGGTTATGTCAGTGCCCCTACTTTGTTAAAAGATCTAGAAAACTTGGTTCAGGTAGTAATGAAACTACTTCCAAATGCCAAGGTAATTTGTTCTGATTTGGTACCTAGGGCAATATGGGACAATAGTTCAGTTTTTTGTCCTCAGCAAAATATTTCTAGGTGTTTAATCAACCAAGGCATGTTTGCTTTTATGCTTAGATCTGGCATGATCTTTTGCAACAATGACAACATGGACTCTGGTAATGTTGATTACTTTAAAGAAGATGGCATGTCTTTATCTTTTGTGGGAAATGCCATGCTGTTTTGGAACATAAGGGTTGCTTTGGAGAAGCTAATGTGATGATTTTTGGAGGACAATAAGGAAACAAAACAAATAAATACAAAAGCATCTGCAAAATAAACAAAAAAAAACTCTTTTCAGAGTCAACCTCAAAGGGGAAATGGGGCACACTATTTAAATTTTAATTCCCATGCTCAGATTTTATGATTTGTCCGTGGACACTGCGGTTGTCCACGGACAGCGCATATTACATACCGGATTTTTGAGGTTGAGGGGGATGCAAATAAGACGTGGCACAGCAAGGGATTGGTCAATAGGGTTTACTGGGTGTGATGTGTGACCAGAGAGTTTGTCAGAAAGTCTTTTTCCTGAGAGGAGATAGCTATGGCTGTGTGTTTTAGAAAGCAGATTGTCTGGATTTTGGGAGATTCGTGGATAAATTGGTTGGAGGTGCATGCAGATCGCTGCAGAGTGGCTGTACATCTTGGATTCCCTCATGTGGAAGTGCACCGACATGGAGTGCGTGGAATGAAGTGGCTGGATTTGGTACCTCTTTGTGCTACTTTGGTGACACAGTGTCATCCAGACATTATTATTATTCATTGTGGAGGGAACAGTTTAGGACATGTGTCTGTAATCTCTTTGCAATTTGCTATGAAAGAAGGACTTGGGAAAGTCATGGACATGTATCCAAACTCCAGAGTAATTTTTCCTGTATTGCGCAGAGACAAATGTGGCTGCGTTCTTCTTCATTTGGTCCACAAATGGAGAAAGCAAGGCGCAATGTTAACAAGGCCGTCTATGCCTTTTTGAGAGATGTTGGTAGCTCCTCTTTTCACAATGAAAACATTATGTTTCGTAGTACACACATTTTTGCAGAGATGGAGTACATCTTACTTATGCTGGCAATCAGATTTTTCTGCAAAATATACAAAATACATTGCAACCTTTTTTAGAATCAAGCAATCCATTTTGCAGTAGGTGTTGACCATTTGAAGTTTGCAAAACACAAAAAAACACCACCAAAAAGGCTCTATTCAGAACCACCACTTCGTCCCACAGAAAAGTGCAATGGTTGTGACAGGGCAGCACTGCAAAAATTTTAGAGGTCCACAGACTTGTACAAATGCACAGGGCCCTGAACATTTCATTGAAACTTCTATTTTTGAACTGTGAAAGGCAGCTCTGAAAAGAGCCTTTCTTTTGGGGGGTTTTTGTTGTTTTATATTTATTTTACTTTTTTAAACATAACACACAAGGAAAGGAAGGGAAAGGAGGGTAAGGAAGGGACACCAGCCACAGGGATAAGAAAGGGCAAGGAAGGTGTAGGGTGGGCCTTATTCAGGTAGGTAGCAGATCTTCTCATGTTCCTTGACCACAGTCTCGAAAGCACTTCGAAGGTTCTCCCCCCTGCAGAGAACTGCATCGCAGTACATGCACAATACTGTGACCCTCGAAAGATAAGGATCAACAGGCGATGCAGCTGGAGGGATGCGCTGCCCCACAGGAGTGACTCGTGTGGTGGTAGGAGGGGAAACGGAGGATGCTGCAGGGGAACTCAACCTACTACATTTATCGCAAGGTACAACTTTACGAAATAGCCCAACAGTGGGTCGATTTTTAGTTGTCGTATGATTGAGGTAGTACCATAGCTGTACAAACCCGGCTTCCCACGACTCAGCACCATCTTGCATTGATTGCACATGCTTTTGGTACTCCATCAACAATGGTAAATAACCTCCACACCCAAGATTCACGGTGAGAACCAGTAGTAGGGACTTCATATCCTCATCCTCTTCATCCTCTTCATCACTCTCCTCTGTATCCTGATGCCTGTTCCCCTCTGCAGGCCCTCGGGGAGGTATTGGTGGTGGTGGTTGGGGTGCTACTGAGACAGCAGTAGCACCAGCCTCAGCCATGGATGCCATCAGGACAGCTGTTTCAAAGAGCAAGAGCAATCCAATGCAACAAGGGAGCAGTCTCTGTCCTGGAAACCCAAAAACAGAATAAGGAGCAGCTCTGGGGTGTGGCCTTTTATAGGGGTGCTGGGGCGTGCTTCGTGGACAGTGTTGCTGTCCTCGAACATTTCAAAAACCAAGAAAGGGCTTAAAAAAGTCCAAAAAATATGCAGATTGCCAGGGACATAGTGTGGGACATGTGCAAGGGTGAACTTTCCCAGGAAAATACCTTGGATTGCTGAGAAAAACACTTTTTAGGTGTCCAGGGACCCGGACAGTGTTTGTTATGCTTAGCGCGGATGTGGTCACATGATGACGTCGAGGACACGTTGGCGAATGGGACAGCTGTCCGTAGGACACCAAATGCGCAGGGTTGGGTCTACGCAAGCATGCGGGTGTTCTATGGACAGTGTTACAGTCCCCAAAATAATTAAAAGTGCGACACACGGGCAGCAGTCAGTTGCGGACAGGCACGATGTTCGTAGCGGGAAGGGTGTGCTACGCATGCACACGGGTGTTCTACAGAAAGTGTTGAAATAGAAAGTATATTGTGCCTCCTATTGCAATAAATATATCTAATATTTGCCTATGCCAAGCTGCTCGAAAGTCGCTTGCAAAAATAATCTGTATTGCAAGGTCCTGACCTTAAATCCATGTAGGCTGCCATTTAAGGTCAAACCGCCATTTTAGGATTTGTTGTGTAAAAGTCACCCTGTGAGCTAAAATGGTGGACGATGTCATTGCAGAATACAACATGGCCGTCTTGACCTCTGTACATAGCTAATGTGTAATTTGCCTGCATGCCACTTGTTGAGGTCATGAACCGAGACCTTGTCCTTCACTGACCTATGTGTAGGAGGATTACTCGTGCAATGAAAACTAATCCACAAGCATGTGTTGAGACAATGTATTCAAATACTGAACAAAGAACATCTGTTTAACTACATTGTATTAATGTTTAAGAAGGCCTGCATGGAAAACTTTAGAATACACAGCTATTGCATACGCTTGTTGATACATGTATTAAAGGCAAACCAGTTATATGCGGTTATTTGAGACTTGGCACGAACCCTAGATCGGTGATATATTAAAATGAATATTAACCCGAAGTGGGGCTGGGCATCGCGCCCACTAAATGTATAAAAAGCGAATGCATTCAAATGTACAGCGTCTCTCACTGAACACACTGAACCACGCAGAAGTTTGTTGTGTTGTACTGAGGGCCAATAGCTATCTGATTTTGCTCTGTTTTTTGTAATTGGATTCAGTATAGAATAAAGTACTTTGTATGTTCCTTTGTAACCCATGTTCGGTGTATTTCCTTTTGGGGTACTCAGCCTCGATATTCTTTTTCTGTTTTCACAAAAGTGTTCAGGTCCCCAAACAAAATAAATGTCCGTCACAACTTTGCGGACAGGCTATGTGTTCTACGGACATATTCATTCTGGTTACGGACAATGCGAACAGGGGGAATGTTCTTAGGACACTTTATTTTGCATAGCTTCGAACATGCAGACATCTTTAGTGTTCTCCGGACACCCCCATTTTGACTAAGGCAATTTGAACAGGTATAATGTCCTTAGGAAACCCCATTTTGGTTAATTATGGACAGGCGGACATCTTGTGTGTCCTAAGGACACTTCCATCTTGATTGAGGACAGTGCAAACAGGTATAGTGTCCTTAGGACACCCCCATTTTGATTAATTGCGGACAGGAGGACATCTTGTGTGTCCTAAGGACACCTCCATTTTGATTGCCAACAATACTAACAGGTATAGTGTCCTTAGGACACCCCCATTTTGGTTAATTGAGGACATCCCGGACAGCCGCACTGTCCGCGGACCCCAAAACTGACTTAAAAAAAAAAATAAGACACAGAGGAATATACTAACACACGTAATATTTTATTATTGTATAAAAGTATAAAAATTATGAAAGAGAGGGGGAAGCAGAAACAGATACAAATACAGGGGAATTAGGGCTTTGGACATGATGGATGGTAGGGGAGGAAGGGATTGAAGTCTCATCATAACGTTCTTCTTGCTGGGGAGTTTTTGGGGAAAGTAGGCTCGGACATGGAGAGGGGGTACATGTGGGACAGTGATATTTTATTTTTTATTTTACATGGTCCTCCACAAAGTTTTTTAAAAGTATTACATTTTTCATTAACAGGTCCATTTTTAGCTCCATTCGCTGCAGAAGATTTTCTAACGTCTCTCTTTCTATATCGTTTTTCATGTCTGTATGGTCTGTTGACTGTACCCTAAGGAAAGTAGTGTGAGTACAATGTCTACAAATATGAGCATATCCAGGGAAAGTACAGTAATGAAAAAACAGCAGAACTATAAGAAAGTGTTCATAACCTTACTGATCATCTTCATGCATAGAAAGCATTGCTCTCTTTCAAGTGTGTGTTTTCCCTATGTATATGTTTCATATGCTGTGAGTGAATCCCAAGTGAATTACTTTAAGAATATATTTGAAGTATAAGTCTACAAATATAGTACTTTTTGAAATTTTAGTTCCTGACTGTTACTGGCCTAGATATGTCAGTAAAGGAAAAAAGAGGGAGCCAGACATGTGATGTCATCAGTGATGTCATCAATGACATGTGTGATGTCATATTTGATGTCCTGGGTGTTAGTCTTAGCAGTGCAAGGTGGTAGCGCGAGTTATGGTTGCTTAGCTTACCATAACTGGCGAATTTCAGGGGGTTTTCGGTTTTACTTGGAACCATAATGTCCCTTTAACAAAGTTTTTTCACTGAATTTCATAGGTTTTTAGTAGCGCAACTTAACCATATCGTCCCTTTACAAAGTTTTATTTTACTGAATATATATGTTTTTTATTTTCACTGAAGAAACTTTGTTTAAGGGATGTTATGGTTCAGTGGCACTAATAAAAACCTATGAAATGTACTGAAAAATCTTTGCTAAAGGGACGTTATGGTTGCAAGGTAAAAATAAAAAAAACCTAAGCTATGCAACCATAACTCACGCCACTGCCATGCACTGCTCAGACTAACACCCAGGACTTAAAATATGATATCACAAATGGCATCATTCATTTCGAAAATGTTAGGATCCCCTACAATTTAGCCCCTTTTTGACAGAATCTGTATAATCTTTTTGCAAATGTTTGCGCAGATTTCCAACTTTGTCAAACGGCACTAAAGTTATAAGCCATCTAAAAATGTTGGGGCCCCCTCTAATTTTGTCGCCTCTTGACGAAATGGCACCAAACTTTGCAATAACATCCGAAGTTGGATCTCTATTTTTATTTGTTACAGTTTCTTCAGACAACGCCTAAGTTATATGCCATCCAATAACTGCTCTTTACCAACCCTGTAATACACACATATGCATTGATGTCCTTGATTATTTGTCAACCTTCCGAACATCACAGCAATGTCCCAGAACTTCTGAGATGTTTGCCTACACCTCATCACCCCTCACCTCTCCAGAGATTGTTTAATCTGTTTGTCAAGTGTAATGTTGTGTTTTTACTATGTTTTTCCCGTGATGTTTGCGAACTACGTGTGCAGTTTGTGAATCCAAGATGGTGCCCATTTCAAATGTTTTGACGCACCTTACTTTTTTAATTGACCAATCAGCGACTGTGTACCATGCACGAGAACATTACATGGCCCTTGATTGGCCCAGAGGCATCCTGGGTCCCCGAATTATGAAGTGAGTCTGTGGACCGGAAGACGATATCACACATTCTTTGGGATCTACTTTTTGGCCATTTTAAAAAATCCCTTGGACAGATTAACACCAAATTTACAAAAACATGCTTTTGGGACCAGGGAGCTGCTCCTTGTGCAAGTTTTGGTGCTAATCTGTCCAGCGGTTTGAGCTGTAGCCACAAGCAAACTTTTTTTCTATTCATGTCTATTCAGATTTCAAACGAAATCGCACAAAACTTTGCAAAAATTCATTGAGAATTGGCCAACATGGCCCCTTTCAGGTACCTTCTGGTAGTCATTATGGGAACTGTAGTCACATCCATGCATTTTTGGAGAAGGGCCTACAAAGCACTTCGGCTACGCAAACACTGCGTACAGTTGAGAGGTCAGGGGCATGAAATCTCGCTTTCCTGAATGCATTGTATCATCCATTGGGCAGGTTGGTTCATGGAATTACTCCTGTGTCCCCCTTCTCATCCCGTTTTCCTTACTTTCCCCATGTATGCCTTTCATTGCCAAAATTGTTACTTAGCTAGTATGTGGTCCCATGTGGGTGTCCATGAATCCTGGCATGGTGCAGTTCTGTAGGATCATTGCATCAGGGATCAAACCTAGTAAACTGGCACAGTTGTAGTTCACCATCAGATTGGCATCACATGTCATTTGTATGTTCATGGAATGGTTATGCTTCCTGCATTAGTAGACATGCTCCACTGCCTGGAGTAGGACCAATGTCACATGCATAAAATCCAGTGCATCAATCACATTGGGGAAATAGGCTGTCACAAAGAAACTTGCCTTGGAGGCTTAAACCTGGCTCAGGGTAGTAGGCAGGGAAATATGATCTGGCAAATGTCTCATTAGAACATTAAGCACCTACACCAGCACATTAGAGGAAGTAGGCAGGGATAACCATGTACCATTCAGATGAATGTGTTGAAATGTGTCCATTGCTAGGAAGGGCAGCAGGGTCACTAGCTTCAACTTGGGTGGGATGGCAGTCCTGATGTTGATCCCACAATTTACAATGGTCTCCCGGATCAGCCAATAGAGTTTAACTATTTCGGAATTTCTTAATCCTCAGAGGGAGGGTCGCGCTTCAGGTATAGTTGGCCTTCTCATCACATGGTTCCTCTGACTTTTCCAAGCCTTTATCCATGGTCGATGCTGTACTGCATGTCTCTGCAACCCGATAAACAGTAGAAAATTGTGTGGGCCAAAGTTCACATCTACCAGGATCTGCATGCTCCTCGGAAGTGTTTTTGTGGATGCTCCTTGGAAGTGTTTTTGTGGATGGTGCAGCCCACTTATGGGTGCAACTGGATGTCCTTGTGGCTCCATTTTAATCACATGGATGTTTTTTCTTTCACCTCTAAGGTTGAGGGAAATGCATCTAATTGATCATATAAGGTTGCAGAGTCATGAAGTGCAGCAGCAGCCGTGGATACTGGCTTAGCAAAGTCAGAAGAGACGCAGGAGGGTGCCTATGCATTATGTCAGACCATGCCCCTTGGCACTAACCAATAACCAAATACATCAAGGTTGCCATGCTGCTAAATATGGTGGTGATCTTGCCCTTCCTAGCAAGAGGAACATTTCTGCAAAGTAGTACCTCTGGAGTTATAGGTAACTGCACTGATTTTGAGGGGAAACTACTGCCAGTCTTTTGATGTATTTCAGCAGTATTCTGCCATGTAATATTGTGGAATTAACATGTCCTTTATTTGGTGCCAATTCCGTTGGTGAATTAGCACTGGAATTTTTACCAACATTGTTTGGCAACTATTCCTCTGTTGCTAATTCTGTTCTTTGGTCATTACTGATACCTTTTATCATTACAATTGGACTCGTAGTGCACGTAATGATGCCCATTGTCTCTGCAGTCTGTCCCATAATGTGCCAACCTGTAGGCTCCCAGATTTGGCTGGAGGCTTCATCTTCCCTGATATCCACAATGTTACTATGCAGGGAGCCAGGATTGTTGTGCCACAACTTTGCTTGCAATGAGTGGGTACTTCTACTTCTGTATGGAGATAATTTGCAGCCTACTGTACCAAAGGAGTTTTGCCGATTGAGAACGTCTTGCCATACTGAGAGCTTCCTTTAAATGGGCAGAATTATGTTCACTTTCTCGAAGACAAGCTCCTGTCAACTGACTGCTGCATAGTACTATAGGCCAAGGGAACCAAAACGTATTGTACCTGGGTCCAGCATTGCATAGAAGATGACAGAACCTGACCCTCATGTGCTCACCATCCTTTCCAACGGAAGGTTGCTAGAAGGCCCGTAGAACCCTGGATATATTCCAAGTAGAAACAAAAGGTGTAAAGGCATGTCTTGATAGGGAAATGGGAGGTGAACAGAATATCAGCCTCCATGCCCCATGCCCTAAAGGCTGTCCACTGTTAACTTATAGTAGCATTGGAGAGGACCTTTAGGATATTTTGCTGGTAGAATTCCAGAAATGGAATTGAGAAATAGGCTTTATGGACCTCGAGACAGTTGTGCGTAGGGGGGGGGGGGATACCTTGAGTCTGTAGCATTGCCTTTCCACTCTAGAGCCTATGGATAGTGGCTTTCAGATCCTAAGAATGGGGTCAACTGCCTACTCTGCAATGCTAGTACAAGTATCATTCTAAGACCCCCCCATCCCATCAATAGCCTCCTTTGCCAAGAATGTAATAGTGCACTGATACCCTTGTGATGGTCCAAAAAATATGACAGGCAAACAGAAAGGAGAAATGCTGTTTGGAAGCCCACAATGGTGTGACTACACAAATCACATTGCAATTTTTCAGTGCCACTCAAGCAGAGGGACAGGTGCATAAGCTCGGCTTGTTGGTGCCACTGCAAGCCTGGCATGCATTGTGGCATGCAATCTTGTATTCTCTAGGAGGTGAAAAGATACCAGGCAGCAGGGAGAAATTGCCATTTTAGATATGGAAAGTCATGGGGAAAGTTCTGCTTGATTCCAAGGTTGTTCATTACATCCCATCAATGTACAGAGCGGTCGGGTGGTCAGGTGCACAAGTGGTGGTCAGGTGCACAAGTGAACACACAAGGGAAAGTTATAGTTTGCTCAGATATCCACCAATCCTGAAGCTCACTCCTGATTAGCACACCACTGCCATGCTTCTCCTGCTCATGAATTCATTTACAATTCCTGATAGTGTATAAAAGGAGGGTCAAACCTGGAGGGGTGTGGGAGTTAGGAGACTGTTGGAGAACCTAAACAGATGATCGAATCTAGAGATGGAGGAAAGAGGAGGGAGAGATGGTAGTGGGGAAGGGGAGAAAAAGCAAATAGGCAGTGGAGTAGGAACCTAGCAAGAGAAGAGGGAGAGGAGAAGGACCCGCAGGGGATGAAACATATAGAGATAGAGAGAAAGAGAGGGGGGAGACAAGCTGCAGAGTTGAAACATCAATGGAGAGAGGAAGGCATGGAGGAGAAGATGAAGCATCTCATCACATAAGCCCAAAAAACGATACCCTTATCCACAAATGTGACCTGAACATTTCAGAGGAGCTGAGCAAAAGCATAAATGATGCGCTGACAAGCCCCCTTGGTGACATTAATGTAGGACCTACCATCACCACCCACATGGGTGCTGGAAGCACATTTCACAGTTTTAGGCCCTGAAAAGGGCCCTTCATCATTCATGAAATGATAAAAATAAGAAAAAAGAATGGTCTCACTGTTTCATGGATAGAATAACAAGTGGAGACCATGCTCAGTGACACAATGTGATGAATTGAATTGCACATAGAGACTGCTTGACTGCATCATGCCCTCGCTAAGCTCGTCACCTGATATGCTCAAATGAACTGCTCACCACTGAGACCTGACTCGAACCACTGGAGGGCCACTTGCCGGCTCAGATAAGGGGTTACACCACGACTTGACCAAACTCGCCCCAGGAAATTCTGCTTCGCATGAAACACACATTGGACCAACAGGATCACCATTTTGACAACCACCACCCATCGACTCGAACTGCTGGAGCGTCACTCACTGACCCTTCCCAGAGGTTACAACCCAACTCGACTAGTCCGAACCTTGAAGAGCTGATGATGAGTTCCCCAACCTGCATCGCCAAAAGCTGCCTTCGGGCTGCACAGAGCTAACACATTTGAATCTGCTCAACGTCTGCTAGTTGCTTGTGCCCTCATGAAACCCCATGCCTGAACACTGCTAGATCCACTTGCATCACTGTTCAAAGCCAGGTTGGACACCGTCAACCTGTTAAAGGCCTGCAACAAGGTACGGTCAACAAATAACTGCCCCCTTGGTGCATTTGGACCCTAGAGACTGGTTAGGTTACTTTTGCACCTTTTTCACCCAAGAAGCAGATCCATTTAAGAACATTGTGGTTTTTACTTGCTTTAACACTCCTTATTCATTACTCAGAGTGATGCGTTGTGCTATCTTTGCGTATTCTCTGTTCTTTCCTCAGGGTTAGGTTTTTTATAGTGTTTTCTATTTAGTTATTTGGCAGATGGTTTGTTTTATTAACATACATCTATTTTTCTAGAACCTTGATTGTACATCTCCTTTATTTGGGAGTGTTATGCTTTGCTTTTCAGGTTGCTACTGAATCACATTCACATACCTGTTAAGAGCATAGCCGTCCCCGACCCACGTTACTGCAAAAGGTGAGATAGAAGGTATATTTCTTAACTGTGCCTGTTTCACCTTTATGATAGCGTTAGCTATTGGTTTGTAGAGTTGTGAGGGATGAGTAAGCATTTTCGCCCCTTCTCACCCTTGTTCTCCTGCTGAGCATAATTCAATTCACTAAGAAAATATTAGTGATCACTCATTTTTTTAGATCATTTTTTTTATATAAATTATTTTGAAAAACAACAGAACTTCTCGTTTATCTTTTTGAAATTTGAAGTATATTTATTTTACTTTAAAGCTGAACTGTTAGTAATTTTAAAAAACCATAACGCAGGTTGCATATCGTAGAGAGCGGCTGTGCGACTAGGTATTTTACTTGGTCTCTTGCTTCACATGTATTTTGAGTTTGGGTGTCTCCAAACTTGTCACAGCCAGCTCCTTTTCAAGTGTTTTGACACATATTGTTTGAAAAGGTTTTTTCGTGCACTAATTTTGAATACCAGAGACACGCAGATTTACTACCAGTGGTACCCACTCACTTCACTTCTTAGAGGGCATTACCTACCCTCACAAAGATATCAAAGAAGAGGCATGGCCATTCAGGTTCCTGTCCTGTCATTTGGCAGGATAAGCCTACCTGGCCTGAATCCACTTCACCATCCATAGCTTGAGCTGGCTCACAAGAGCTGACACATATGTGAAATCAAAGTGAATGTGGCTGCAATGATTATACGTAGTGCCATGCACCATGTCTGAACTCAGACATAGCTTTAATTTTAGAGTTTCACCTGCCACCATCATGGGCTACCTTTGATCATCATAGTTTTGGTATGGAGGCATATCTTAAATGTATCCCCTGTGTGGCTGTCACTGCAGCTGTCAAATGGGCAACTGTGATCTCTGAACATGCTCTATGTCACTGGTAGAACAAGTGATGCAAATCAGGATACTGATGCAGCAGGATCCAGGTATGCTTTTGGCATGAAGATTATGAAAGGGAAACTGGATTATCAGATTACCCTTTCAGACATCATTTTATTATTTAATAAAAATCAAAAAAGCCAAGGGTTTCACATCTTTACCAAATCACAATCAATCACACATAAAGAGCTTGTTTCTATGGTGCCATGGTGTATTGTTTGGGTCAGGTTGTGCCCCCGTTATACCAGGCCCATCCCTACTTAGGACATGCCCAACATTCAGGCCACATCCCCTTGTCAAACCCCCTTTTCTGAGAGTCTCTCCCCATTGCTTCCATTGACATAAAAGCATCCTTTACGCAAACGTACATTTGAAAGACTGCATGTGCAGAACTATGGCATCCACTGTGCCACACCTTAAGCAGGTCATACATGTTTTGAGTTTCCTTTATTTCTTAAGTGCTGTCAATGGGCCTCATTACAAGTTAGCCGGTCCGGATATAAAGGTGCCGGTAAAACCGAACTCCGTTTTCCAGACCGGCTAACTACGAGTTCTATGGGCGTGTGGTGTAACAACCGCAATGTCTGTGGGTGTAACGCCACCGGCCGCAGATGGACGCGGAAACATCGGCACCATTAAAGCATGGTGCCGGTGTTTCCACTTCCCCATTCCCATGGAGTCCTATGGCACTTAATGGGAATGGGAATTTACAGAATGCTGACTCTGGAATTACCGGATCACCAGGGCTGTAATGCCGATAATTTCGGCAAGTCTGGAGCTGGTTAATCCCTATGGGTCTGGCGACAGCCTGCCAGTTTTACCGGCACGGCTACCGCCGGACTCATAATGAGGGCCAATGTCTTTCCGTCACACTTTATTGATTTCCCTATTATATTTTGGAATATAATACTCCAAACCTGGAAATCAAATTGATATAAAGCTTGACGTTTGGATGGGGGAAGAAAAAGAGAGGGAGAGGGGTTGGAGGATTCAAGGAGCAACATTCACAAACAAACAACTAAAATTCATATTCCTGGAGAAAAGCTGCATAAGAAGAGCATTTGGAAAGTTAAGATGTATCATTGGTGGAAAAGCAATTCTTTAAGTCTTTTCCTGAGAGCTCAAGGGTCTTCGAGGTGTTTGATATGCCATGTGTCATGTAGCCAAGAAGGGATCCAATGCCCAATAACTAAATTGCCAAATTTGCCACATTTTTCAAGGACCAATTTGGCATTTGCAACTGGGTTTATTTTTAAACTGGCACAAGTTAATGTTATGAACTCAAACAAATAACTATAAGGTGAAAAGGGTCAAAAATTAACCAAAAGTTAGTTTCAGGTTCAACCGTCTTAAAATCTGTGTCCCCTTTCCAATCCCTGGGGATGACAGTCACTCCCACTCACAGTCTAAGGTGTTTTGAATGCCCACAACATTTCTTTCCACAAGTTGGCTATGTGTCATCCTCATCTTCTTCATTGGATTTGATTCAAGGTTTGCACATACTCAACTTCGCATACTGGGCGCCATTTATTTTGTGGATCAAGCTCAGTAGTTGTAGGATCGCTATTAGTAGGTGAAGTTGGAGGTGTGATTTGTGAGCGAAGGTGTCTAATTGTGGTATAACTGATACTTCGGTGTTCAGAGCTAACCAACGTTTTAGCTGATTTTAATGGGCAGGGAACTTTGCCTGGTTTGGTGGCCAGGTAAATGGTAGCATGGAAAGAGATGAGGTGTTGAAATTCACTATTTCTGTTATTGCCTCACTGATGCCAACTTACCAGGTCTCTGTTTTTGTGCTGGCAGGGCATGCACTTTATCTTGCTGTGCAGTGTGCTGCTTGGCTGTGTGGTTCCCCTTGTTTTCCATCATGTTTGTAGAAAGCTGTTTCCCTTCCTGCATCCTATCTTCAAAAGGAAAGTGATCATGAACCCTAGTCAGAGTCCCATTGAGACTGTACATCAGAAGGTGTCCATTTCAAAATGGCATACAACCAGCACCACTTTTGTGATCCGGCCCAATCCAAGACAGAAGATGAAAGTGTATTCACATCACAGGCATCATTTTGCTACAAAAAGCTGCAGACTTAAAAAGGGGATGTATTACAATGCTCCACGGCTCTCTAATTTGACATTGTACTCCCCTTGATGTCTGTCATCCATTTTGAATTCTGTATGTTTTCAGGTCCCTGGCCCGAGTTCTTTGGCTTTTCCACTTTCGTCCGTTCCCTGTGTTCTGTGATTCCCCTTTCCAAAACTCAACATTTGCTCCAGTGTATTTTCCTAACCCGTCCAGCCTTGTCAACCCTGAAGTTCTTCAGTCAATCTTGTTTTCTCTTCATTTTTGGCATGAAACCTGCTGTCGGCACCAATCTGACATAATTTAGCAGATTGGGAATGGCCATAGTCATCTTATTCAAGAAAGGCAAAAGAGAGGCTGCCACTCAGATGTGCTTGAGTATAAATAATTGTTTGCCATCCATGTCTGTTATCTGGCAAGCAACTTTGTATAACCTTCTGTCTGTCATGTTCTGTTTATAGTCTAAATAGGATTTGTGTATCTCAGCGTACATTTGGGAAGTGTCTGTGGATGGCTCAATTATATTGTTCAGAGGGAGCATGTTTGCATTAAAATGCCAGGAAGATAGGGATAATCTTTGAGGAACACCATAGTTAAGTGGTTAGGTTGGGACCAAAATGTACCCTTTTTCACTTGACTGGCATGGTTTTGGAGAAATTATTCTATCCACGTCAAGAGTCTTAGAGACCCATAGTTTACCAAATTGGTTAATGAGAGTGTAAATATTTAAGCTATGATTTGCTGCTGAGAGGTCTGTAAGTATGAATGTGGCAGGATGCCATCTGGCAAGGGTGTGAAAGCCCTGGCTTTTTTGTTCATGAATAAAATGATGTGCGTAATTAGGTTTATTGAAGTTGTGCCTGCTAATCAGACCTTTCCCCTTTCATAAAATGATCAATTCCGAAAGCATTGTCCCCCTGTGTGCCTTTAATGCACCACTCACCTGACATCTGCAGCCCCTGCTCCCCAGTGCCACAGGGTAGGTTTGCAAACAGAGGTAACATTTTAGCTTCTTCGGCTGTGAACTAAAATGTAATAATTGTTGCCTTTACATTCTGGTGGCAGGTTAATCTCTGAGAACACGCCATACCTTGCAATGGTATAGTGACTGATAAGAGCACACTATTATTAAAGTCACCTCACTTCAAGACCATTGCACATGTCAGCCCTGAGAGTACAGGTCAATGATGCCAAGGGGATGTATATTCATGGCTAGCCTGGCTGTCTTAACTGCTTCAAGTGAAACAATTGCCAAGATGCTGCCATCCGTTGACTCCCAGGGATGAAGGGCAACACCTTCACTCAGGCAACAGGAGCTCTCACTAAGATATTTCCTGGGAACTATGATTCAAAGGCCAGCCTCACACCACTGTATTGCACTCAAAAGGGCTTTTGAAGTCAGTAGGCTTGGGAAGGGGCAGAGTTAGAGTACCCAAAAAGGGAAGGTGGACCGAAGAACAGGTTCCACCATCCTGGTTTTATGTGGAGGCTCTCCTCCATCCTTAGCCCTCAATTTCCTGTAGAACAAGACAATCTGGGTATTATTTAAGAAGGCACGGACAATGGTAACAGCAACAGGGGATATAACACGTACAGCAGACTGGCTTTGAGCCAATCACCTGTGACATTTTGCCTTTATAAAGAGGTGGTCTCCCATCCCTTCTTTGATTCATCTTTGTGCTCTCAGGAAGGCAAGGGGAATTCACTGGCCCTCTATTGGGAGTGCAGTCCATTCTAAAGTCCTCTGATAATGAGATGAAGATAAAAGGCTTCCAAGGCAGAGGAAAGCTCTATCCCTAACCATTGCCTGGGAACAGTGGGTGTGAATTGCTATGGACCAACGATTAGCCTTCTGCCAGCTTCATTGAAACAAGGCTCCTAACTGGAGGTGAATGAACTCCTGCAAGTGCCAGTCAAGCTCCCTGGACTGGGAATGCAGAGCAAGAAGGACTTACTTTGTCCTAGAGCTCCTGTATTGGAACTCATAGGATCCATGAATCCCAAGAGCAGCTGGAATACTGCTTAGCTGCTTTGCTTGATCCTTGAGCCACTTTCACTTCATTCAATGCCCGACAAGCCAAGAAAAGGCTAACAGTACTGCTTGTGGCCCTTTCTTAGACTTCAAGCCGCTTTCTGCATTTTGAATCTTGCAGATGCCCTCTTGACCCATTTCCTCAAAATGTCTCAGACAATACAAACAATAGGCTCGAGCTTCCATTACATTGACTCAAACCATCTCGACATCATCCCAAACACAACTAAAGTACCAAGAAGTCCAGTTTGACGCTGTTGAACATTCTAAAAATGCAAACAAGGTGCTGTTAAGAGACCATGTCCTCCGGTCCAATTTCACAGGCTCCAGTGACTTGCAAGTAACCATTTTACCTTGTTTTTCAAAAGCAAAGATCCCAATATAGCCATCCATCAAAACGCAGAGGATAAGCAGTTGTACATGAGAGTAATTAGGGCAGAGGATATCACCCATCTCTGTGATTACCCAGTCATCATCTAGTCCTGGATGTCGAATGCCTACCTCAAACTAAATCAATCCAAGACTGAATTTATCCTCTTTAGCCTGCCTGCTAAAATCAACTTGTCCAAAAATGGCTTATTGATATGGGCCTAGAAGGATTTTATCCACAACTCTCCAACTCAGAAAAGTCCTTAGGCTTCACTGTTGACGGCAACCTGTCCTTCCAGAAGCACATGGCCAAGAAGGCCAAAAAAGGCCTGCCTCAGAATCTCCACCCTTTGTAAAATCAAACTCTTCATCCCGCTGCACGTCCTCCAGACCGTGGTGTGGGCCCTTCTGGTCTTGCGCATCGACAAGGGGAATGAACTCATGACATGGCTCCTAGCTGCTCGTCCTAAGAGCAGTCCACCATGCTGCAGCATGTCTTATTATAGGTGCACAGAATTTTGACCATATCAACCATGTCCTGCGTGAATTACATGGACTTCCTCTTCAGACCGGGATACTATTCATGACTGCATGTGCTATTTACAAAGCAGTTACGATTAGTGTTAGGGAGAATTCTCCAGAATGGCTAATTTCCCTTACCTACTGAGTGCCTCAGCAGCTTTGCTGAATTTCTATGACTTATTTTTTTCACCTGGTAAGAGTTTGAGCCTTTTTTTCCACTCTTACATGTGTTTTGCTGTGTGTGTTTAACATGTTTATGTTCATAGACTGTGGAGCCTCACCTACTCCGCAGGCATCATCTTTTTACTGTGTGTTACACAGCACCTTCAGTGCAGTGACACAGGGTTGTCTTTTAGACTTCCTAACTCAGATTCCATTTTCTGGGACTGACTACTGTCTCCCAGAACACGCAAAGTTTCCATTAACTTTATTAGCATCTGTAAAACCACAGACCCAGTACACACTATCTTACATAGAGTACTGGAAAGGGTTACTAGTTATCCCCTTTTGTCTGTTTCTCTTGGAGCATTGTTTTGCTCCCTTTTCATCAAGACTTGGCTGGTGGCAGTGGTAACTACCCTATTTTTCCTACCACGATTATCTTAAATAACCTTGGTATTGTTTTAGGCTATCTTGGTAGCCTCGAACTTAAACCCGCTAGACCATATATGTTTTATTATGGTTCCAGCTGGGTTTATTCACCATTTCTTTTTGTAAAAGTCTTTCTCATGTTTTACTCTACGCGCCAAACCAGGTTTGATTCCTTCGTTCACTGTCTTTTTGCGGGCTTCTACACAGAAGCCCTCCTTAGGTGCCTGTATGTCTGGGGGGGACAGGATGTGAGGGAACGGTTTAGGACTCCCTGCACAGGGTCTCCTTGGAGACCCATGTCGCACTCTGAAATGATTAGCTGTGGTGACTGTCCCGGCGGGACAGCCACCCTGCTGTGTGATTGACAGCCAGGCTGTGTGAATGGGGGAAAACTGCATAAAAAGCAGGTCTCTGGGGCTGGAAGGGCAGAGTTGCCACTGGAACAAAAGAACCGACGAGGAGCTGACAGAAGAGGACCCCTACAACAACTGAACCGCCCGGTGAAGCCCTGCTGCAGGTCCGAATCTTCAAGCTCCAACTACAGAGAGGATCTACCAAGAATCTTCTTCCGCTGAGATGGTGGGACCAACCAGTTTGCCCAAACTGCAAGCCAGGACTCCGTCCTTGGGTTGAATTTGCTGTACAGAGCTACAGTGAAGCGGATAGCCAGGAAGGTCGGACCCTGCTTGTGTTTTAAGGAGCGCACCTTTTATTTGTTGCTTTGCTCTGCTGCTGGTTTCTTCCCTGGGCAGTGCAGGACCCTTCCAGTCTCCCTACTTCATGTCGGTCCGACAGCCGCTTCAGGAACCGTGAGCCTGCAGGAACTGCCAGGAACGTCTGCCTCAGCTACATCTTCTTCTCCATTTAAAGGTACTGTGCAAATCTGATTGTTCGTTTCGTTCAGCTGCGGTGAAAGTGTGTGAAATCTTTCTCCAATCTGAAGGCTTTTCCTTCTCTACTCTTTAAACTAACTTTACTGCCAACCAACTCCATCCGGAACTCTTGGCAAACTACCATTAACTGTGTGATCTTGAGCAAAAGACTTTTGTCCTATTGACTTTGACCCTATGCCTTTTGGATTTGATTCCATCACTGCAGTTCCTCTTTCAAGATTGTCCTGCTTACTTACCTGTCGGTGCTGCTCAATTTCTGCCTAGCTTTGTCTTTCCCTCCCTTTTAAATTGCTGGAGTGCCATTTTGCTCCCACTTCATTTGTGAGCTTAACTTGTCTGGAATCTATTGGGAGTGGCGTGGTGTATTAAGTGTGTGATTTTAAAACTGCTTTACTTTAGTGAAATGTTATACAACTGATGTGTAAATAAATGTATATTCTTTTACTCAGAAACCTTGAGTCAGTGATTGATTGAATCATAGTGATTGCTGTCCTTTGTGTAGCTATTGATACTGCTCACTTACTCTTGAGATAAGTCTAGCTGCTCAGCCATCGCTACCACTTTTACTGTGTAGTACAGGCTTGTACCAAAGGTGAATTTGTACTGTCACTTGCAGTCTTAATTGTGTGTGGTTTTCCCAAAGGGTACTGCATATAATTCTGCCTAACAATTAGCACACCAGCTAAGCGCCACATATCTGGTGGCACATGCACCTTGAACAGCAAAACAACCTACCAGCTTCAATCACAACTGGCCCGCAAGAAGAGGACCCACAAACAATCATTCTCTTGTCACGCGACCACCCTATGGAACTCGAACCCAGTGTCAGCTCTGAATGACCCCACAATTCTCCAATTTTGCAAATCATCCAAAACATGGCTTTTTCTGCAACATGTGATCAATGACTAATTCCAATGGACTCACATAGCGAGGCACAGACTTCAACTCACAGTACTGCGCTACTGTTAAAAAATGCCAGGCCACATTCTGCCTACAGACACTATACAACGCTCCACTGTTCTCAAGTTAGGTCCATGCTTGAAACAATACAAAATATTAAATGAAGGATGTGGGTGCCTACTTTCTGGAGCAAGGCAGCTACCTTTCTGGAGCAAGATTGGTGCTCCAGAATGAGTAACTTAGTATTCACACTTTTACACAAGTTTGTATTGTTTTTGGGATTAATATCAAAGATTGATCTCGCATACATTTCATATAGTTCCAAAAGCACCGCAAAAACATATGATATGATATGATATGATAGGTTATTTGTAATGCGCTTAATACCCAGAGGTTTCTAACCGCGGGCCTGGAGACCGTGTGGATTGAACCTGTGGTGCTCTGTGTCGTCTTGCTTCCAAGGCGAGCACGTTGCCCCTGAGCTATACTCCCGAGATATGTTTTATCCCTGTGTGCTCTTTTTGATTGCCCGGTTGTTGTCTGCCTTCTTATGACACAGGTGAAAGCTTGCCATTGCCCGACTATTACTGGTCCATCAAACTGCATATTTACTACCTTCTCTTGACACACCAGCCCAACCGCGTCCCCAACTTTGCCCTCACCTCTTGACTACATTTTCCTATTTTTTTGTACATGCTCTACTTTCATATGCTTTCATTTCATATGCCCTTCATGGGTTTCATCTTTGTCTAGGCGTCTTTAGTTCAATTTTCCCTTTTGCTTGTGCATGTTCTCTCTTCTTGAGACATGCAGGCCCTTCTGGGTCTCCAGTATGTGCAATATAATTAATAAATCTTTTAAAAGAAAGGTTTGTTTTTGTTTTATACCTTCTTTCTCATCTCTCCTCCCATGTCTTGATGCGTCTTGAAACACATTGGGCCACAATCCGAGTGTGGCGGTCCAGAAACAAGGGTGCCAGTAAGCTTACCAGCACCCTTGTTTCCGCAACGCCACACTACGAGTCTGCCTGCAGGAGCCGTAGCGCACACAGTGGATCTGACCCTGCCAGGCGTTTTGGCCCGGGTAGGCAGGTTCATCACAGAAGCACTAGCACTGTTAGCAACAGTGCTGGTGTTTCCGTCTCCCAACCACCATTGAGTCCTCTGGGACTACACGGGAATGGGGAGTTACCAAATCCCTGGCCTGACTTCTTGCGCCGCTGGGACTTGTAATGTCCCAATGGAACCCGGGAAGTCAGGCGGCAGATTTGGTGTTTCCGGGTCAGTGGCAACGTGCCAGTGACACCGCTGGGTTACCCCTGACCTCAGAAGGAGGCACATTGTGTATAGTGCACATTACAAATACCCAATAAATACATAAATCAATAAATAAAGAGCTATCTATCTGAGCCCAGTCGATCATTTAGGTTGTCAATCCTTGGCATGGGATAATGGTTGAACTGAGACACAGCATTCCGTTTCAGAAGTATATATAAAACCTCCACGATTGATCTGGTTTAGCTACCAGGACTATTGGGGAAGACCACAGACTCTGAGATGGCTCTATGATGACGGTTGCCAGCATTTTCTCCACCTTCTGGAGTACTATTCATTATGAGCCTCTAGCATCCTTTATGGCTTTAAATGAATAACCTTCCAAAGGGAATTAAGAATGTGATTATACATCCTGTTTACTCTCCCTGGTTCTTTATTAAAGACGCCTTGGAATTGGCCTAAGAGATCTTTAATATTCTGTTGCTGGGATGGGTAAAGATCGGATGGTATTATGCTGGTTGGAATGTTGGAGGCAAGCACACTGTGGAAGGCTGCACAGAGGCTGGGCCAAGAGATGCTCACCGATTTATTGCTATAAGCAGCTGGAGCCGGCAGAAGCAAACGAAAATAAAGCGGGAGCCAAAAGGCTCACAGGACACATCCCAATTGAGCAAACCAAAGGAGAAGAAGATGGAAGGACACGAGAATGCTAGAGCTGCCCAGTAAGCCTCAATTGAGCAAGTAGGTTACCACAGCACTTGAAAGCGAGTGTCACCTATCACTAGCAATGCAGGAAAGCCCAAATAAAGTTTTGGAAGAACTGATACAAATATGAACAGTGTTAAGAAAGGGCCTGGGACCGAATACTTGGAAAGAGAGATTGATACAAATACAAACGGTGTTAAGAAAGGGTCGGTGACCTAATACTAGGAAAGATTGATACAGATACAACAGTATTAAGAAAGGGTTGGTGACTTAATACTTGGAGAGAGAGGTTGATACAAATACAACCAGTGTTGAGAAAGGGGCAGTGACCCAATATTTGAAAAGAGGAGTTGATATCAATAAGAATGTTGCTGAGAAAGGGTCAATGACTGGAAAAGCATTATTTCTTGGATGAAAGAGTGAGTAGAGAACGGAAAAGCCCTGTCATGATAGTGAACCACGCAAACAGTGAGTCTGGGACTCACACCCATTAAAGGATAAAAAGCCCTGGCAGGAGATTAAACCAGGCACTGTGCGAGTCTGGGTCCTGCACCCAAAAACAGAATTGTGATAAGAAGAGTAAACCAGGCACTGTGTGAGTCTGACACCCACATCCAAAAAACAGAACTGTGATAACCTGGCAGGAGTGTAAACCAGAAGTGAGAGAAGTAAACCTGAAACCGCGGAACAGTGAGAAAGAATAGAAAAGGGAAGATCCATACCCCTTTTAAGGATCAGTGATACCATTGTAATACCCTGGCAGGAGAGTACATTTGTTCGCAAGATGTGAGGGTTCTAGTGGACACACAATATTTATGCCAATGCGGGAAAACAGGACCTTGATGATAGGTAAAGATTGTAGCAGGGCTGGAGGTGGAATATGTGGTCCTGTTTTTCTTATATATAGAGCGTGTAGACACAAAGCTTTTTACGTCTGCGAAAGTGTCCCGAGGTAAGGTGAGAATGAAAGATTTCCATATGACCTTACAATGACTTCTTGGGACTACAATTTGGGATCATGGGGTCGCCTTTTGTAATTGTAATTGTAATTGTTTATTTGTAAAGCGCTTATACACAAGTGAAGCGCTTCAAAGAGCTTCAAGGCGGAAAGAGAAGAGGGAATACAGTTCCGTTGGCCTTGAAGATTCTGAATGATCAAACAACAGTAGCTAGCATACTAGGCCAGAGGCATATCTACTATTGAAGTGCTTGACAAAGAGTGAGGGGAGAAGTGGGGGAGAGGGAGAGGAACATACAGATCAATAAACTACAGTACTGGCTTGGTGACATTTCAAATTGCTTGGTGGTTGGTCATCCAATGTGCCTATGGGTGAGGGGAGACAGAGGGAGGACAGGACAGACAGACTTGCAAGGCCTAGAACATTCAGGGTCAAGATCATCCGAGTGCACAGAATAGGAAGTGCGAGGTAGGGGGACAAGTATGCCCAGTCCAGAAGGAGCCTGGGTTAAGTGCAGAGTGGTTGCCCCTCTCATGGAGCATATTTCAGTAGTGCCAGGCAGAGTTCAGAGGCCCGGAAGCAAGTGCAGGACTGACAGGGAAGCCTGGGACCTATGAGGCTCTGGAGGTGCACCAGGCAACCAGTCAGCTAACTCTTGGGTAGTGTCTCCCATATACTGCAACACCTGCTTAAGACAGAAGAAAGGACCTTCTCTCTTCCTTCCCTCATCTTCTGTTACAACTTTAAGGAAAGTATCAGTTAAGATAGGGTCATTGTGCAGCGCAAATGCCAGATCTGGCATGATTTCTGTCTCCTCAATCTCCACCCTTGGTATTTGAATTCTTATTTCAGGGTTTGGTTCTACATCAGCTTCGCAGAACCCTTTTCCCCTCTATCAGTTTGATCTTGATCTAGGACCTCTAACAAGTCTGGAAATATTGCCTTTTCTTAAATTACTTGGGCAACCTTATCTCCAAATTAATGTATTGTTTTTAAAAATGTTCATTGGTTTTACAAGTTACAAGAAACAAAAACCTTTTACATTATCATCCATTCCTCCAAATATAAAAACTTAAAAACTTGAAAAGAAATTTCTCTATCACATATAGCATTTCACACATGTGACATGGCAAAATGACCCATACTTGTTATCCTTTCCATCAATTATCTCGCAGGTGGCCACTGTGAATTTTAGGATTCCCTGGTTTGGTCAACCAGGCCAGACCACCCTCCTGACACCATATGTAAGGGTTTGGAAGGATGAGAGCGACACATTGTTGTGGCTATAGACTTTTATTTGGGTTAAATAAAAGATGAAAACCATAACTGTTCGTAACACTAAGAGGGGTTTCCCTGCCTCAACTAAATACTAAGGACTCGATCAGGATGTCCGTCTAAAACAAAATGGAATTGTACGATTGGACCGAAAAAAAAGGTCCAACCGTACAACAATTAAAAAGAATTCTACCACCAAAGGTTCGAACACCAAAAGTTTGAACCTTTGGTGGTAGCATTGTAGGTAAGTATAAAAAAAAGACTGAGGGGGCTGTCCCCCGCAACACCCTGCTCACTATACTGTGTGGTATAGTCAGCACGGGGTTGCAGGGCACATCCCCGTAGCACACCCGAAAGAAAAAGAAAAAAACAAGGGTTGCGGGGGTGTCTCCCGCAGCACCCCGCTCACTATACTGTGTGGTATAGTGAGCAGGTCTTGCGGGGTCACCCCTGCAGCTCCCAAAAAAAATAATAAAAGAAAAGGACCATGTGGCGCCGGTTCCCGATCACGGAAGTGTAAGGGAACTGGCCCGCAGGGACTCAGCGTGTAAAAGTATGGTTTGATTATGTTGGGGTTGTGGGTGGGGGTGTGTTGAGGGTGTCGGTGGGGGAGTGTTGTGGGTATGTTGTGCGTGTGGGTGGGGGTGTGGATATGTAGGGGTTTTGATTGCCTGTTCACATGGGAAATGTGCAAACCTTTTGTGGTTCGCACATTTCTCATGCAAACTTTTCCGCGACGGAAAAATAACACAGATCCAAACAAAATAGTCCACTGTTCTGTGTCAAAACCTTTTTTCCGTCCCTTACACTTTTAACTAAGGAAAAACAGGGTCTTTTAGGCCAGAAGAGTGACTCCCATTTTCTGGACAGAGGTTTTGTGTTCACCTCCTGGTGATGAGACTTGTTCTTCAGATTGCACAAACAAAAACATTCTACTAGTTCTCTTGGAGGATTTCTCTGTCAATGGCAGGCACAGAAAAGAATGTTTCTTCAAATTATTTATTCTATTCAAAATACCAGAGGGGTGGCTTCCTTGGGCAAAACTGTGACAACTCAATAAGTGATGGAGGAATATCTCCCTTCCCTGGGTCTTTTATTAGACTTTGTAGATAGCTCAACAAGCTGTGGGGGGAATATTGCTCTTCCCTTGGTCTTTCTCAGAACTTTCAGGCAGTTCAACAAACGATTCTGGAATATTTTCCTTCCCCTGGGCTTTCTCAGACTTTTTTAGGATGCAAGAGGAAATGACTCCCTTACCTCTGGCTCCTTTGTAGATTCTCGTATCCCCAGGGTGAATGGTTCCCTTCCCTTGGTTGGTTTCCAGCATCTCTGCTATTTCTAAGGTATACCTGGTTCCCTATCCTGTGAGGTACTATGATTGTTCATAGTATGGCTTCTTTAGTTAGTGTAGCAGATCTGTTTCACTATCCTGCCAGACACTGCTATTGCTTTTATAGTGGTTGTAATAACTTCTCTGTATTTCGGGTTATGAGACCCTTGTTCAATCTGTAATTATTCCTTCATTCTCTTTCTTGTACCAAGGGTCCCTGACCCCTACTTCATATGCTGTTGGCCCTTTAAAGTCTCTCTAATAGACCTTCTGCCCAGCCTTAGATTCCAGGGTACTTTTACTCTTCTTAAGGGGGTTCCCAGATCTGTCTTCCATTCCCTCAAGCTAGCCCTGGCAAGCCCAAACCTTTAGGGAGCTTCCGTTCGGGCTCCGGCTGACTCCAGGAGTTGATCTTTTCTGACCTGTGCTCTCCAGGTCGTCTGCCCGAGCCACGGCATCTCCGTAGCTGCTGCTTGTTGCCACTCTGCTTTGCCGGCGTGTGCGATGTAATCCCTTCTCTCAGGCAGACCTTCGTAGGGTGCATCCAGCAGGGCGAAAAGTCCTTCTTCCTTCAACCCTTTATGGAGGCTTCAGCTTCCCGCCTCACCTCTTGGTTCCTCCGTTCTCCCTTCTCTGCTCACCTGACCTGCTTGCAGCTCAAAGTAAGGGCTGAATGAACTCTGCAATCCTTCTACCCTTTTTATGTATCCACAGCTAGATATCAGTTGATATTTAGAAAGCTGTAGTGGGTCTGTCTTTTTTTTTTAAGACAAGGTTATGGTTGCCTCATTGAGCTGGGTGTATTGCTTACATGGCTTAAGATGGGTAGCAAGAATCTGTTGTTTGAGGAAAGAATCTGAGCGTGGGAAGTTCTGCTGGAAGATGCTTTAATTTTTTATAGTTATTTTCATGATGTCATTATTTGCTTCTGTTAATACTGAAAGTTTTGTCTGACGGGTGCTATATTCTATCCGTGTTTGACGTAAGGTGTTGAGATGACAAATCCAAGTGCGACTGACCTTTGTTTCATGTGTAAACAGCAATGCTGGTTGGTCTGTAAATACTTGGGTGGATTTAACCTTGTTCATCTGAGTGAAGGTGGATGGCTCTTGGTAGATTTGGAAGAGCTCTATGGTTTTATTAGAGTGTTAGTGATTCACTGATGAGGCCCAACTAGGCCGAAACATATCTGGGAATGCTTGTGGTCACGTACATAAGGGATGTGACCAAGCAGTTTGGGCTGGACGGACCCTTTTGGGGTGGGTCGAAGCCTGATTTGCATATGGTCTTCCACTTTTTGTAATGGCTTGGCAGACGAAGAACGATGGTCTGGAGGGTTGTTCAGAGCAATGCCAGAGGTTAAGATGAATTCCAGATCTTCCAGCCATCACCTCTTTTGTTTTGCTTTTGTCTTCCCAAGTGGTATGGGTGTGCCCAGACGTGGGTCCCATGCCTGCTGGGCCTAGTGACCCAAGCTACTCCTCACTGATGAATCCTTTGAAGGTCACCTTATTTTAATCCTACATTAACGGAAACTCATACAATATAATACCAGTGGAAGACATCTTTTGTTTTGTCTTTATTAATAGTGTGGGACAGAAGAGCCGGTTTAGAAACTACTCAACCTGTACTCCTGCAAAGCAGTACTCATTTCATCACAATTAAAATGGCATGTTGCTTGGAATGTGTGGAAGGAGAATCGTCTCTCTTATTTTCATTAGGGCAGTGACTGTACTCGTAAGGATGTGGCCGCCCAGTTGTATGTTGTTGAATAGATGTTCCCTTTCTTGATGTTGGATGGTCTTTCCAGGATTTTGGCAAGAAAGAGATGTTTAGATATCAGTTTGTATTTAGATAGCTCAAGTGGGTCTGTCTTTGTTTTTTGTTTTTGTTGGAGAGGTTTATGGTTGCCTCATTGAGCTGGGTGTATTGCTTACATGGGTTAAGATGTGTACCAAGTATCTGTTGGTTTGAAGAAAGAAGCTGGGCAAGGGAATCTTCTGCGTAAGATCCTTTAATTTTTTTTATTTCCTCTGATGGGTACTATTTCTATCCGTGTTTGACATGAGGTGTTCAGATGAATAACTGATGTGTGGCTGACCTTTGTTTTGTGTGTAAACAACAATGCTTGTTGGTCTATAAATACTTGGGTGGGTTTAACCTTGGTGTTCATCTGAGTGAAGGTGGATGGCTCTTGGTAGATTTGGAAGAGCTCTATGGTTTTATTAGAGACTTAGTGATTCTGTTTTCTAGGTAGTCATTTTGATTTTTTGCATATATTCTGCCATGTCTTTTGAATGGCAGAGAATCAGTGTTGAATTATCTCTTTTCTGTTCAAATTGTCTTCCTTGTATTTTCATGGAAAGGACTTGAAACATTTATCGATGGACTTTTCTGAGGACTCCTGAGGACTCCTTCTCATCAATTCCTCATATACCTCTAATATAGCAATTCATAAGTTACACTGATGTTGCACCTCTTCTACATCAGAACTTGGGTTATTGAAGGATGCGCTGTGTTCTACTTTGTTAATTTTAGTACAAATATGCCAACTAGTTCTTCTTTTTTTAGAGATACATATGTTAGTGGTGTGTTGGTTCAGGCCTTTTTTGTCCTGGCAATATGATAGTGGGCATACGACCACTGTGGAGAATAGACAGGTGGTCTTAATGTACCGTTCCATGAGAAGGTGGCATCCACGGCGTGACCCTCTTTATGGGATGGGTTATGGGGCATAAACAAATTATTCATCGTTGTGCAGAGAATACATGTGGGGAGCCCCTTGTAACAACTAAAAAGAATGCACCTCTATGTGGATAATGCAAACATCACTATGCAGAATGCATAAACACATACACATTAAACTCATACACTTTCCTTGACTAATGAGAAAATAATCCACTGCAGTTTCACAAAAATCAGTTGAAGAGTAGCATTGCAAGCATTTTCAACATGCTGCATTTAGCATTATGGTGATGCAGCGTGCAACATAACGCACTGCTAATATTCACAATGACACAATAAAGGACACAACTGTCCCGGTTTCTCACATGCACCTACATCTCTCACATCCAGGGCCATAACCATAAAAAGCAAGTGGAGAAATAATGCCACCAAGAGGACAAGCATAGTTATAAATCCAGTCTTTTCACATACAGCCAAGCCATTTTCCTGGCTAAAAAACATTTATTCCAGAGCTATCATTGTCAATAAAAGAAATGGAGACATCTTTCAGGTTCTTCACAACTGCATATCTCAAAAAGGTCTAAATACCAAGGCCACCCACTGCCACACTCTCTGCAAGAACATTGCTCAATTCTATTCAAATAAATCCTCAAAACAAGAGACCCATTCTCTGCAATAACGAAATAGGAAGATACTCTCATTACCTTTCCCCCTTCCATTCACCTCTCTCTGTGTCTCTATTCTCCAACCCTTTAACGCCACATCTTCCCTTCTTAACAACATTAAGATACACTTACGGTAAACCCAGTTTCTGTGAAGCGCAACATAGCTCAAACTCCTCCTAACTGGGACTAAAACTCCCATCAACACATGAAAAAAAAGAAACGATAAATAGGAGTCAAGCGTCACAAGCACTTTTCTTTAACATTCAAATGCTGCCTTTACTATTTGTATGAAAATATAAAGGTGTACACCATGATACATTCATTCAATCGATCAAGATTACATTAATGATGCAACAACATAATAATTGTAATTATGATATATCAAAACATTCTTGGCTACCAATTCCTTTACAAGACCACCCTACATGTGAGAATGTACATAAATATAGAAATTAAGAGAATATATACAAATTGGAAATTGTTAATTCATTATAGATGTTTCAATACCTAATTCATCATAACAAATTAATTCCACCCTATTGGCAGGTAAATGATCAGGTCTACCGATACACCAAACTCAATGTATGTATTCTGCAAGTGACCCTGTATGGGTCTGTCCTTGCTGCAACAAATGCTGGGCATTCCTCCGGAGTATAGACATGCATAAACATTTAATCCCCTCCACGTGGTCTTCAAGAAACGATAATGCTACAGTATTCAGGGGTGAAGCCCCTTATATTGGGCAAAACGTCATAGACTCAAGAAGATCAAATTCTTGTCCTTGCTTCAATGTATGAAGAATAACCTACAGATATGTAATCTCCTGCATGTGTACTTTAGCAATGATGCACCCTGTCTGGATTAAGGAGACATATTACTAAATGGGACACTTCGGATCTCAATCTTCAAAACGTGTTGTGTGTAAAAGCAAATGTAAGATAGATACACCTCGCTTATGATCAAAATAAGAAGCACCTGAATTGAGCAAAATGGTCACTTTCTGGAGATAGCTTTCTCATTACTATAATTGTAATGGCTTGTACTGGAAAATGTCAGATGTTTCTGTAAATACCCAGTAAGAGGGGGCACCTAATTAAATAGGGTTATAATTACAAACTTCAGTTGTAGACAATCTTCCATAGTTCCATAGTTTGTAAATTAATTGGTCGTTCTGATGTATCCTAATTACAAATATGAGGTTGTTGCACCATTTATGTGATCTGGATTGATTGATTTCATCATGATGCACACCATTTATATATTTTCAGACAAGTAATAAAGGCAGCTTTTGAATGTTAAGAAAAAATACTTGGGACACCTGACTCTTAGAGTGGGAAAGCGGTGGAGAGAGTGGTCTACGGTGGCTACGTGGTTGTGCTGTGCTGAGTCTTTTGTCCGTGGCAGTGGAGAGGCGGACACAGCATGAGAAAAGCAGATGAACTTATCCCTAAAAACACTAATCCCACTATCCCTGGATGGTGGGTGAGTGCACTTTATGACTATGGGATGAGCCCTTGTGTGTGGCGTGTGCCAGACATAAATAAGCCTGGTACCCTGCGTTCTGTGATTTGGGCATTTTGATAAAAATGATACGTTGGATGCCCCATGTAATGCGCATAAGCACAATAACAAAGAGACTTGTGCCGATTGGATTTTTGTGATACTGCTATATCCTTCTGCCTTTTATTTTACTTAATGTCTCTGGACATTATTTTATGCAGGATAAGAACAACGGATTGTTGATATGCTCGTAGATTGACAGCTACGAAAACATAGAGGGTTGTGCTATCGGAACAGAGTTGTAGTGTTCCCTAATAAGGCATTCTTAGAGATTACACCTGTTTAGCTGCCGACTCCCATGATTAATAGATTAGGAACTGCAACACTTGGAAAGTGTTCTGCTTGTTTGCTGAGCGCGACTCCACCTAATGTCTATTGCTGCAGATATATTACTGATACATTACTCTACCCTGCCCCGCGCCTTGAAGTCTGAGATATTTGTTAAACTATTGTATAAGGCTTACTCCAACGATAACTAAATCTTTATACTCATTAAGGAGTCAGACAAATTTATTTCCATCAGACTCTAAGGGCTTCATAATAACTTTGGTGGTCTGTAAATAAGGGTGCCGGCACCCTTTCCAAACTACGAGTCTGCCAGAAGGGGCCCAGTACTCCTGGCAGGCCTGACCTGCCGGCACTTCAGGCCCTACCGGTAGTGTTTTCACTGAAGCACCGGCACAATTGACAACCAGTGGTTCAGTGTCCCCATTCACGTGGAGTTTTATGGGACTCCACGGGAATGGGGATTTACTGTTCCACTGCCACCAATGATATCCTGGTGGCACCGGGATGTCGGGCAGTGAAAACGTTGTTACAGGTTCGGCGCTAGCCCGCAGCCTACTGGCGGGTTCTACAGCGACTTCATAATGAGGCCCAAAAATGGACTCTGTGGCGGAAGATCAGGTAGTTTAATCAAGCATCAGAAGGCCAGAAGAGGTGATAATAGAATCCACTCCTCAAGAAGTTGAAACATCAGGCAGCCGGATTTGACCAATCAGGTGGGGTGCACTGAGTATGATCCGGTAAAAGTGATAAGGGCCTACTTGGAGGGACCTCTGCAAGACAGAATAAGAATCGTAAATATTTTGAACATATGGCCCCAATTGCTGACCAAAAAAACACTGACTTTTTTTGCTTGATCCGGGAGCAGCACTGAAGTCTGACCTGTACGCCCTATTCTAATGGCTACTATACAGGAATGTCTGAATGACCAAAGTATACTGGCTGCAACCAAGAGGTTATTGTCACGCATGGCCTTGGACGTATTGAGTATGGACTTAACTCATCCAGATCAGCTGTTGTATAGTTCTCTGTCTGCCATCCAAGGTGACTGACAATCCGGTACTTGGACCCTGCTCACAGAATTGCTATCAAGCGATAGTATTACATCCATATCACCATCCAGGGAACAAAGTGGGCCTGGATTACATCATACTCTTAGAGATATGGGTGAAAAAAATAAAGTTATTCTCCCTGCCATCTCTGCGCTGAACTCATAACGTCAGAGATGAAGTGCGGGTCCATACTCTGATGATAAGTGAATTAGGTATAAAAATTGACGAATTACACAATCAGTCCTCATCCAGTAGAAATAAATGGGTAAATCAAGTGCAACAACTAAGGGTCACCCTGGAGCCGGTAGCTTTGACCTCAACAGGCCCAATTTCCCCTACACATACTGTAACCTCTATTGTTTCTACACAGATTGGGGAAGCGGGGAGAAATTACAATATTTCTGCAAGGATGGCAGTAGTCAATGGGAATGGTTCAGGACATACCCTAGATGAGACATCTATAGTAACAACAACCCAAGCCCCAATTGTGGGAGGATGGGGGTTGTAAAAACGAGCAAGAAAGCCCAAAAACAAGAGGAAGCATCAGCAGAGCGCTCATACTTTTTTGCGACATATTCCTATATCAGAAGATGAAGCGGCAAGGGCGACCGAGATGAATAACACAGTATCAGCAACAAATGCGCTCACCCCTATTTTAAATGGACCTAAGAAATCAAAATCGTCCAGTCAGATGATAAGCAAAGAGACAGTAGGTGACCCCCTACCACCAATACCTAGCCTATATTGGAAGATTGCATTGTGACCAAAAGAGACGGGTGCATGCAAACAGAGGATCCCTTGAACCCACAGAGAATGGGATGGACAAAATCAGCAATAGAGAAGAGTAAAACATACAGTTTGGTTTGCTTGTCCATTGAGACCCAGACTAAGGATGATGGTGCCTGAGTGGACAGTGTGTTACCTCAGCTAAGGACTCACAACATTGCAGATGCTTCTTCACAATGTGTAGATTATGCAGAACATCATTCAGGATGTGATGTGATAGATCAGAGAAGAGTAAAGACCCCTGAAAATGAGCCACCTGAAACTATGTTTTGTAGTAAAGCGAGCCAATGTGAGCTAGGCCAGCTCAACGTGAACTCTACTCCAGGGCCAAGCAAAGCTAATCTCTATCATGAGGGCAAAGAAATGCAGTGCTCAAGTAAAGTAAGTGTGATGAATGACAGAGCTTTGCAAACTAAATGTGTGGAGCCACCGATGCCCGCTCACACGTTTATGGAAGGATGGTGGCTAAAGGGGTTGTGAAACATCAGTACCCCAATGCCATGCTCAAGCCCCATTAAAAGCTTTGGGAGAAGTGAGTGTTTGTAAATATATTAACAAGGAAGGAACTGTGGTGCCTCCACAGAATTTAGAAAGGAGTGAAAGTGCATACGAAAATATGACGACCGCTATGAATACATTATTGGTCCATTTGCACCCATTTTTAATCTTGGAATATTTGTTAGATCGGACGTATAACAGGGAGCTCACTTTGAATAGATCAATAGACCTGCATCCATTTAACAGCAATCTGGTACAGGAAAAGGTTAATATTGATGATGACATTTGAACTCAGGAAAACAAGCAAAAGTGTGCCATAATGGATAAGGATTTATGAATTACCAGACTTAATGGGGATAACCATAGGCACATTGTTTTTTCTAGTAAACTGGTGTCGGTCCCGAAAATCAGTGAAGAATGGAGTTGGTTACCCTTATTTCTTTCCAAAGAGAATCCTCTGCTCTTTAACATTGTAGAACATTAGAGGCTATGTTAAATTGTTAAATGGCATTGTGATTGCTGAAATTTTCAGCCTAAATTCTTTAATTCTATTGCAAGAAACCTGTGCTTTAGAACCTTTGATATGGGATGGGTACCTGACATACACTCAACTCACAACAAACACTTTGGGAGGAAGGCCTTCGGGGGCCCTATTGACAGCTATTAAAAACTCATCAGGGGAACTCATATCCATAAATATAAAAGTTGTGTTGGCGGTGGAAATTAAAACTACAAACAGCCTTAGAGTAACCTAGATTTTGGTTATTAACATGTATTGGCATCCATCAGATTTGGCGCTCCCAGACTTTGTTAAAACAATGGCGAGATCTAAAATCATTCAAACTACAACCCCTGGATGGGGGCATCATTGTAGTGGGTGATTGGAATGCTAACCGTTTGACAAAAGAAGTGAACGCCAATCTAGGGACCTCAAATTACACAGGAAATGTGGGGGAACAAAAGGAATACAGCACCATGTGGAGAAATCTCTGTGATACTTGGGACATGAACATTCTCAATGTTCAAGTGGAGGGCGATATTCCACCTGTACTCACATGACATAGAGATGCCTCCAAGTCATGGATAGATTATATTGCGTTGTTGTATAATTTGTTTACTGTATGTAAGAGTTTGGAAGTGCTTGAGAATAGTGCAAGAGACCATGCAATTTTGACCTGGAGTTAAAGGTACCAATGAAACAGTGGCTGCAATCAAGTTGCACAAATATTGCGGTCAATAAGGGAAAACAATCTTTACTATGGACCCAAAGTGCATCGAGGCTATGTGAGAAAGCTGAGGGTATTTTAACTTCAACTCCCTTGGTATCTTCTTGGTATCTTCTACATAGGTGGCCAGGGGAAGGACATTGCTCTTGCATCCCGACCCTGGGGGTGGAGAAGCGAGGGAGGATCACCTTGGGTGGAGGGTCCTTGGGGATTGGGAGGGAGATATACTCAGGTGAGATAAGGTATTCCCCATTCACTTGCCAGGAAGTACCCTCCATTCTAAGAACAGTAATGGGGTTCATGCTATACATGTCTCCTTAATCAAGAAAAGGGTATGAGACACCATCAGACTTGACATACCAGAAAGAGAGAAAAAAGAGTTCAATATAAAATGGGTGAGACATGCTATCCCCCTTTTCCTAATGTCAACCAGCCCAACCCTTCTCCAACCGTTATGGGTTATTGTAAACCAGCTTCTCTTATTTTGTCTCAGTCATGCCATTCTAGTACTGGGTCAAGGAAGAGATGACTAAGAGTCATACACACCAACATGCAACTACACCCCTCTGGTACTAAGACAAGGAAGAGAGCCTCAGAGGAATACCACTACAAAGACTAGGCATGTCTCACTAATAAGCCTAACTATAGTCAGGCAATTGAAAGAGAGGACTCATACCTGCAGCTCATTCACAAACCACAGGTGTATAAAACGTGGGAAGCACAGAGAGGGAGAGAAAGATGAGACATTGCTGGGAGCTGTTGGATGCAGAGCTGTTGTGTGACAAGGATGGAATACCATGAGCTGCAGAAGCTGGCGGTCCGAACTGGGATGGCGTGAGAACAGGAGTTCTCTGGCGCTACTGCAAGGCAAGAGAAGACGGCATGCTGAAGGGCCAGCCTTCAAACAAAGAGGCAGAATGGTTGTTCTCCCATGGTGCTGCAAGAGCGCAGGAGTGTCTGAGGAGCAAAAGAGGGAACACTGGAGGCAATTCAGTTGAAGCGAGTCCAGCGTGATATGCGAGGAGCCTGCAGTGGAAGCCGGTGAGTTCCAGAGACCAGGAAACCCGGTGTGAAACTGACTGTGAGCGCTGATAATGAACCAGTGATAGTGAAACTATCCATTGTAACTTAGTGGTCGCGTGGGTGGGAAAGGAGCAGAACACGTTCTCGAATATCTCCGTTTGAACGGTTAATTGAGAAAAATGAAGGAGCAGTTCTGAAAGGTTCCAATCTGCAAAATAGACATTTCAATGGTGTAAACAAGAAGAAATCTTTATCTCTCAACTTTATGAAATACATAAGCCTGTTTCAACATCGAACTGAATCAAAATAAAGCAGATGTTGATTTTCTTCTAAATACCGGACTGAATGCAAATCAACCACCGGAAGGTAATAAACAGAATTTGTGAATCTTTAAACCTATTAAAAAACTCAAATTAAAACTGAGCTAGTCTGAACTTGGGGAAGGGAACCCAAGTGTTTCTATTGTACACTGTTTTGAACTTGGGGAAGGGAATCTCAGGGCTTCTGTTGTGAACTGCCTTAAACTTGGGGAACGGAACCCCGGGTCATGATTCAAACAATTTTCATTTTAGTCTACAGAGGATAATTTAAAGAATTTGTTATGAAACTATTTCACACTTCGGGAAGAGGGTTGCAAAGAAGCTGCGAGCTGGGAGAAGCTCAGACCTTTGGGTTAAACACTGTTTTCTTGTGGTTACTGATATCCCTACACATTGTATAGAATTAATTGTGAGGGCACGGATAGGTTTTGGACATAGATAGATTTTACAGTTGAACTGCTTGGCTCAGACGTTCCTTAGTTTTCTTCGGGTAGAGAAATCCCACCTTAGATTAGGGCAGGTTAGGCTGTTTTACATCCTGACATTTAAGTTAATAAAAGTGTTTATTTTGACATTTGAATCTGTTGTCTATGTCCTTCTCCATGATGCCTTCACAGCTATTAAACCTGGAAATACACAATGTTTGGTGCTCTACTACCTTACTTTCTAAGATCCAGATTTTTTGGGCAGAAAGTCTCCAACCATTTATTGACTTGGTGGTGGGCAAGGTGGGAAATAGGAATGATGGTAAGAAAGAGGTGTTGTGGCGAACTGCCATGTATAAAATAGAAATACAGAATAGGAAAAAAGCATTTAAGGGCAGACATAAGAAAGATTAAATCTTGTGTATTGGAGCTGATGGAAACACAAAAAGAAATTAAGGGTTTACAACAGCCCTACACAAACTGGATTAAAGCAAATAGGTTTCTGCAGGCTCATAAAGACAGTGAAAATATGTTCAACACACTACTAACCAACAATACCAAAACATTTTGGTCTATGGTTAATGCAAAGCGGTGGGGGGGGGGGGAGAAGCCCTAGTAAATCATATTACTGAATCTGAATGGGCAGATCACTTTGACAAACTATATCAGGCCACGATTACAGAAAGATGGCAGCCCACGTATCAGGGAAAGTTGGGGCTAGACATATCAATTGAGCAGTTGCATAGGGCAATAGTAACAGCCTTTAATTCATGAGCACCAGGTCCAAATGGATTGTGTAACATGACCCTTAATTTTCAGGAGGCTGGTCGGCACTGATGTCAAAAGCCTGGTAATAAACACCTTCATAAAACAGGCGGGGGTCATGGCTGCTGACCCCCTATATGTAGCAGCAGTAGACCTCAGTCTGGCTTTCGACTTAGTGGACAGACACATTCTATGGAGGAAATGTAATCATTGGAGCTTTACTGCACACTTGCTGCATATCTTAGGTCATATTATGGTCATACAGCAGTACAGGTTAGGCTGTACAGACAGGGCCATTTTGCTCGCCCTGCTCCAACTGTGAGAGGTTTAAGACAGGAGTACATTTTATTGGCCCCATGACTTTACAACCTCTCATATCGGATTTGGGTGGGTTCCTGGCTCCTGCTTCATTTGTTGCCCTGAGACTGGACGATGAGGTTTGCTATTGGTTGATCAACTCAGATGACTTTCTGTTGCTAGACAGAACTCAGCTGGACCTGCAGGGCTGTCAAAATTGACAGAATATATGTTAGCAAACAGGCTGAAGCTTAATCCAGTAAAGACCAGTATTATGTGTTTTGGAGCAAACACGAGTACGCCGGCCAGAATTACTATGTGGACGGAAGGAAAACCCTTAGCTGTGGAAAATACTATGAAATACCTAGGATTTATCCTAGCAAGGAAAATGCTGGGTACTCACTGGGTTACGTGTATACAAAATAAGGCAACACAGCTGAGGGCACAAATGACTTACATCCATAAAAGAATATAACCGATTTACTCTTCAGCCATTAGTTACATTCTATAAACAAAAAGTAGTGCCCACCTTATTATATGGTAGTAAACTAACCCTGTTTGCAGAATAATATGATTTTGCAAAACTGGAGGGTTTTCTGTGGAGGAGGGTTTTTGTGCTGCCTAATTGCATTCTAATTTCTTTTGTGCGTTTTGAGGTGGGTTTAGCTTCACTTTCATTTTTTAAGAGATTGGAGTATTCTCTGAGTATATTTGAAACTAAAGGCAGCTCTAATTTATAGGCATCTGGTAAAGTTGGAAAATAGAGTTAGAAAAACCTTCATGAGCTATAGTAAAATGATCCTGGGTAAAATTGGGTTAAATGAGGAGGTAAAAAGTACTAATTATATTTTAGTAAAGAGGAAATGTTTGGGATCCTAACATGCGAGAGGTACACCTCATGTAGCCTTTTTGCACAGAGCTGAAAAGAGAGATAGTCTCCCAAATGATTTAATATATTGTCCGGATGGGAGATATATGAAAACCTTTCTACGGATAAATTTAAATTTAATACATATTAGAGAGATCGTACATATCCAAGGACAAAATATTACTGCTTTATGTGGGTACTGCCATTTGGAGACAGAATTACTGAAACATATATTTATTGAGTGTGGCTCACTGCGAGAACTAAGATCTCTTTTTTTTCTGGGTATGTATATGAGGAGTGCTTCCAATGGGCCTCATTACAAGTCTGGCGGTAGCCGTGCCGGAAAAACCGGCAGGCTGCCGCCGGACCGGTAATACCATCCGGCCTCTGTGATTGCCGGAATCACTGGGGCATTACAACCCTGGTGACCCAGTAATTCCAGAGGCAGAATTCTGTAAATCCCCATTGCCATGGAGTCCCAGAGGACTTCATGGGGTTGAGGACCATGGAAACACTGGTTCCGTCTATGACAGAGCTGGTGTTTCCATGTCCGCCTGCAGGCGGGTGGTGTTACTTCTGCCAGATCAGACCTGGTGGGAGCGACATGTCCTGCCTGCAGGACTCGGAATCAGCCGGTCTGTAAACAGCAGTGGCGGCGGATTAACCGCCACTGTTGTTTCCGGACCGGCTGACTTGTAATGAGGCCCATTGACATTTTGGGAACGCATTTTATTTGGTCAACCAACCTCATTATTAATTAAATTGGTAACCGTTTTAACTAAATTGAAAGTAGTCCATAATGTATGAATTGATAATCTTAGAATTATGGTGATTAGAGATTTTTGATATGCAATGAAATGTGTGATTTCAAGGATAATGATACGTGATTTTATCATATGTTCTAATAAGGTTTGCTTCTTTTTTTTAAATTAATTGCGACATGGAATACATTTGTAATTTTAAGAATGGTGATGTATTCCATTTGTTGCAGGGTTTGTAAAAGGTTTGAAACAATCCAATCCAATAAAAAAACAAGACCCCCTACATGTTTCAGTACTTAATTCATCATAACAAATTAATTATACCCTATGGTCAGGTAAATGATAAGGTCAGGTAAATGATAAGATCTACAGATACACCACACTCAATTTACGTTTTTTGTAAGTGACCCTACATGTTTCTGTCCTTGCTGCTAGAACTGCTGGACATTCATCAGGGGTCTAGACATACATATACATTTAATCTCCTTCACATGTTCTTTAAGAAAAGATAATGCTACAGTATGCAGGGGTAATGCATGCCCCTTATATTGGGCAAAACGTCATACACTCAAGAAGATCAAATTATTGTCCTTGCTTCAATGCATGAAGGATAACCTGCAGCTATGTAATCTCCAGTGTGTGTGTACTTTAGCAATGATGCACCCTGTATGGATTAAGGAGAAACATTACTAAATGGGACACTTCTGATCTCAATCTTCAAAACTTGTTGTGGGTAAATACACATGTAAGATAGATACACCTAGCTGATAATCAAAATAAGTAGTAACTGAATTGAGCAACATTGTCACTTCTGGAGATAGCTTTCTCATTACTATAACTGCAATGGTTTTCACAGAAAAAGGTCAACTGTGAAACCCCAATAGGGGGAAAAACCTAATTAAATAGGGTTACAGTTACAAACTTCAGTTGGGGACAATGTTCCATAGTCCCATAGTTTGAAAATGAATTGGTAGTTCATATGTATCATAATTACAATTATGAGTTTGTTGCCCCATTTATGCAATCTGGATTGTTTAATTTCATCATGATACACAACTTCTTTATATTTTCAAGTAATAAAGGCAGTTTTTGAATGTCAAGGACAAGTACTTGTGACATCTCCCCTTTTTTAAAATCATCAGTGAATTTGTCTTTTTGGCCTTGTGCAACAATGACCATCAGGCATCAGAAAAATGCATAATTTCCCTGATCTGCCTTTTGGACCTATCCGTGGCTTTTGACACTGATGGTCATTATGTGCTCCTAATACAGTTAGATTCCTGCCCCACAATGTCCCTTGATTAATCGAGAGTATTTGCCCCTTATACCAGGGAGGCTAGGGAGGTGAGCCCACTACGCAAATCCCTCCCTAAGGGTCTGGGCAAGTGTGACCTCTCTGGGAGTGACTTTCCTCTAGGGGACAAGGACTCTCATTCCCACAAGGAACTCCCAATGCAAGCAACACTATCTGCTTATATGCTTTCACTCACAAGTAATGTGCCTTCCTTTTGTTTGGCTTCAGGTCTGTCCACTTAAGATCCTTATGTCTTATCAATTTTAATACGTGTAGGCAACTTTTGAAAAGGTATTTGTTTAATTGAATTCTGCTAGTCTTTCCCTTGTGTCTTTCTTGGGGCACTGATGGCTATGGTGAATTTTGCACCATATACAAATCTGATTGATTGATTGATTGATTGATTGATTGATTGGTTCAGGTAATGCTGGATCCAATACGACACGTGAAGGAAAACAAAACACCCTTTTGAATGCAAGCTTGTATCTAACAGGGACAAACTGAGCGAGAAGGGGGGGAGAGAGAAAGAGAGAGAGAGAGAGAGAGACATACTCAGGGGAAGCCCTCTGATGTAGCAACGTCTTGGAGAGGCAGAGCAGTCTGGAGCCGCAGAGCACGCGGCAGCCTGCGAAGAAAGGAACATCAGGGGAGACCAGGTACAATGGACAGTGGGGAACCGCTGTCAGGACTGAATAAGGGAGACCATCCTATGTGGTGACTTGACCACGGAAAAGCCGTGGCAGGCCTGGGGCCCGATCAACAACACTGAAACTGGAGAGGACGGGAGGAACAAAATCTCCCATCGGCAGCCTTATGCTGAGTACATAAACACAGCAAGATGACGAGAGCAAGTCCACAACAGAGTTAAGAGAGGGAGAGGTGAGACAGAAAGTCAAGGAAATCGACCTGTCCCAAGAGAGGAGACAGAAAGTCAAAGAAATCAACTTGTGCCAACACCAGGCCCTGTAAATCCATCCACCACAACTGAAGATACCCGGGTGGAACAGAGAAAGGGAGCAACCGAGTTTAAGTGGGAGAAATAGCTGAAGTTGTAATCATGATTATGGTGTATTGAAAAAGTCTGAGCACACGTATTGGAAGATACCAAGGAGAGTTAGAAAAAATATCGATTGTGAAGCCTTGCGAAAGTCAGAGCATAGTAATTGGAAGACACCCAGGAGAGTTGCAACCAATATCGATTGGGGAAAAATTAGAGGGAGGATGAACCTAAGGGCTAGCAGATAACAAAGAGGGTAGTCCCCCAACATGGACTGTGAATCATTAAGAAGCAGAAACGTGTGTATGGTGAAAGAGCAAGATACCTCAAAGACTCATTGATCAAGGCAGAGAAGAGCAAAAAACAACATCATATGTTTTTATCTGAACAAAAACATGGCACGTATGCATGCTTGAATTGTCGGCATTGTTCCAACATAATAAAAGGTGGCCACATACGCCATCCCAACAATGGCAGGAACATTCAATTAAAGGACTATGCAACTTGTGCAAGCAAAAATATTATATATGCCCTGAAATGTGCTTGTGTCAAATTTTATGTGGGTAGAACATACAGAAGAATCAAAGAACGCCTAACTGAGCATAAATCTAATATCAGAACAAGCAAGGTTAAATCTCCCGTGTTCAGACATTTTCATGAGAACACACATAACATCTCACAATTACGATGGGTCATTTTAGAAGTGATACACCTGTTACCAAGAGGAGGTGACTTAGCCAAAAGGCTATCTCAAAAAGAGTTATACTGGATCCATAGACTAGATTCATCGGCACCACTTGGACTTAATGAAGATGTTTACCTTGTTTATTCATTTGAATAAATTCCTGATCCCTTAAAGTATTGGGTTCTAAAACAGAACAATTCTGAAACAACAGATTACGACACTTATGGTGTACATAGGATTTGGACAGAGGAATACCACACACTATCTAAATTTTACCTTGTAAACCTCGTTGTTTGATTATATGACTTCACATCAGGTGAAAACATGTTGTTAGCAAACGGCAGACGCGTGTGTAAAAACTGGTTGATAAATTAGAATGTGAACTCTCCTTTGAGAGACAGGAAACTGATGCTTAAGGAACATTCATTATTATAATGCTCCGTACCAGTGGAAAACAGGGGTCATCAGACTATATATGCAGGCATAAACACTGGTTGACACATTAGAACGTGCACTCTCCTTTGGGAGACAGGAGGATGATGCCCAAGGAACATTGTCTATTATTGAAAATGTAATGAACCAGTTGTAGACAAGGATCAACAGACTATTCTTTCCCTATTTAGCTGAGAGAAGATAGAATGTGAACTCTGTATCAGGAGACAGAAGATGTGTAAAAACCGTGTCACATGATCTTTCAGTGAGAAATGTTAACATTAAGTACCATTAACCTGAATGCTGTCTAAATAGTCCCAATTATGTAACAGTACACATGGGGATCTAAATGAACCTATTTGAACAGGATTGGCCATCTCTTAAAATTTCTTCACACCATTCAGTAATCTTAGTTGCATTGCACACTCCAGGTGTACCATGATTAATAGCTTATACCCTTTTTTCCAATTTCAAAACCTTTAGCACCATCTCTCCCCTTTTTTAAATAATAATACTCATTTTTATATCATGAAGTGTTTTGGTATAAATACAGACTTTGGGTCCGTTGACTAACACAAGCTTTGTTTACAATGCGACGTCACTGCGTGTACACACGCGGCGACGTCACACGGTTTATTTACCTTGTGACATCACTGTTCGTACCAACACGGTGACATCATCAATAAACGCTGCAATATAAAGCAGCAATTTTTTATTTCCTGTCAGAATCCGCTCATGAATTGAAGAATCAGGAACTACTCTGACATCCAAGCTATTCGTTAGCCACAGTAAGTTTCCACTTGATAGGGGTACAATGCCCCTGAATAACAGAACCAGAACATGGACAATTTGAGTCATTCCTTTGAATTTGAATACTTTGCTTTTGTTGTTTATTTTCTAATTAACTTAGGTAGAGTGTGGACCTTTGCTTGTTCCACTTTTACCATGACCTGCACTTAATCATCCCACCTGGGTGGAGAAAGGATACAATACAAGACACCATTCGATAATCCACAGTTAGCCACTTGGTAAATCCAAGTGCTTTAATTCAACATACAAAATTGAGACTTATTAACAATCCCCTAGTTAATGAAAGGTATTTGTGACAGTTCCATTTTCCCCTAGGTTCTTTGAAGTACACTACTATATACTGTTACCACATTTAGGCGAAAGTCACAAGATACAAGCATCGTGCCAGACCGGTGTTGTTTGCTATAATTTTGGGTAAGCTTAACAGATTATAGGCCATTGTTTTGAACATCATATGTCTAAGGTGCATTAATTATTGGTTTGATATTATAAGTTTTGCATTTAAAGTTTAGAATTGTGCGACTCAGGATAGAATTCTGACAGACTGCTGAACAAATCTCCAGATTCAAATGTACTACAAATGGACAGTGTGATACAAGTTTGAGAAATAGTTTTCAAGATGTCTTTTGTGACTGTAGATATTGTTAACAGTGTATAAAGTGTTTCAACGCCCATATCTAAGTTATCATTAATTTATATTTTTTGAAATATTTCCTAGATTTTATTGGAATGTGCTATATATGCCCTGGAAGAAGAGATCATTCTCGAAATGCATTGGGCCACAAATAAATAATGTATGTTTTACAACAAACATGATTTTGTCAGTTTATCTGATACAAATCTAAACATTGAAAATGCACTGAGGAACCTATCTGGTGGTAAATTACATTGAAATATCTAATATAACATGTAAAAAATCTAGACTCATTTATTGAGCCGTTGATATTGTGTGGGGGACGGGAGTTCCCTCATTGGGAACTTCTTGTTTTTTTGTTATATTTTACAGCCCATATGCCAGGGTTGATATGATATGATAATGATATGATATGATATGGCATTTGTAACGCGCCTATACACAAGTGTTTCAAGGCGCGACGAGGCAGGGAGGGGGGAACAAGGGGAAGACAGACAACGATCCTACTAGGCCAGGTGTCATTCAGACCGCGCAAGTGCAGGGGTAGGGGGAAGGGAAAAAGTGCAAGGGGAAGGGGGAGGGGGGGAGTGCAGTACAAATAAGTAGAATAGAAATAAAATAATAAATAAATAGGGCCAGCTGGTGGCAAGTGCAAGGTAAGTGCAGACAAGTGCTGGGGGGTGGGGGGGCTGTAGTGATACAGAGACAGTACCGCAGTGCAGGGGTTGCCAGGGAGGCAGTGCAAGTGAAGAGCGACTGGGCCCCGGACCGAGGTCGGTGAGAGTGGCCCAGATTGCAGAATCAGTGCAGTATTGGTGAAGAATTTAGCAGGGGAGAGGGAGAGAGAAAGCAGAAGTGAAGAGGAAGGTTTTGAGGTGCTTCCGGAACCGGAGATGGTTCTCCTCAAGTTTCAGGGAGGCAGGAAGGCTGTTCCAGAGGGAGGCCCCTGCCGCGGAGAGAGATCTACCCCCAGCTCGTTGCTTCGAGAAGCGGCTGACCCTGAGGGAGTTGGAGACGGATGAGCGTAGGGCTCGGGAAGGAAGATATTTAGGAAGAGAGTTGAAGGTATTTAGGCCCCAGGCCCCAGAAGGCCTTGTGGACAATGCAGAGGGTTTTGAACTTAATCCTCGCAGCCACTGGGAGCCAGTGTAGAGATTTCAGTCCTGGAGAGATACAGTCCCTGGGCTTGAGGCCAAGGACAAGTCTCGCAGTTCTGTTCTGGATGAGTTGCAGAGGGCGGAGAGTGGAGGCAGGCAGATTAAGATAGAGGCTGTTACAGTAGTCCAGCTTCGAGAGAACCAGGGCTCGGGAGACAGTGAGCTTCTGGGGGGAAGGAAAGGAAGGGAAGAATACCTCTAAGGAGGTGCAGCTGGTAATGTGACTTCTTAGAGACGTCAGATATATGAGGAGAGAAGGAGAGTGTGGAGTCGAAGATGACCCCGAGGTTTTTTGCCTTGCAGGTAGGAGCAGGAAGAGGGCCAAGAGAGGCCTGCCAGAGAGCTGCAGGGAAGGAGGGAGTGGGTGTGCCGATGAGTAGCATCTCAGTCTTACTAGCATTAAGGCAGAGGTCATTGGCAGCACACCATTCCTGGATAGCAGACAGACAGTCAGAGATGAGGGAGGGATAGGAGGAGGCCGAGGGTAGCCTGAAAATGAGCTGGGTATCGTCCGCATAGCACTGAAAGTTGGGGCAGAGGGCGGCGATGCGGTGGGCAAGGAGTGCCAGATACTGGTTGAACAGCCAGGGAGAGAGATTAGATCCCTGGGGAACGCCACAGGTGGAGAAAAAGATGTCAGAGAGGAAGGACCCAAGTTGGACCTGGGAGGGTCGATTGGAAAGGAAAGAGGTCAGCCATGCCAGAGCCTGACCAGTGATACCCAGGTTATCACGGAGACGGTTGAGCAGGATGGCATGGTTGACAGTGTCAAAGGCAGAAGAGAGATCGAGCAGAATGAGAACACACGGAGTGTTGGAGTCGAGGTTCAAGAGCAGGTCCTCACGGATGTTCAGGAGAGCAGTTTCCGTGCTTCTGGCCGCTCTGAAGCCAGATTGATGGTCATGGAGACTATCAACAGCTTCAGCATGGAGGTTAAGCTGGGAGATGGCCAGTTTCTCCAGGAGCTTGCCCAGGAAGGGAGTGATGGAGATTGGGCGATAGTTAGCCGGACAGGAGGGGTCGGCAGAGGGTTTCTTAAGGAGAGGGTGCACAAGGGAGTGCTTGAGGGGGGATGGGAAGACTCCAGAGGCGAAGGAGTGGTTGCAAAAGTCAGCCAGGGCAGGAGCCAGGGAGTCAATGTGGTCCTTGATAGTTTTGGAGGAACAGGGGTGAATCTGTTTAGACGAGACTTTCATAGATCGGACTTGTCTGGAAACCTCGTCAAAGGGGAAAGGCAGAGAAGGAGGGAGGAGGGGTGGCTGCAGAAGGGCCAGAGGAAGAGCAGGGAAGAGAGGGGGAGAGGTGATAGGAGGAGAGTGAGGACAGGATGTCCTGAGTTTTAGAGATGAAGTGGGAGGCCAGTGCAGTGCAGAGGGCCTGGGAGGGGACAGGAGAGGTAGAGACTGCAGCAGGGTTGGCAAGCTCCTTGCAGATTTTAAAGAGTTCAGCCGAGTTGTTAGATGCCGCAGAGATGCGGGCTTGGATAAGGGCTCTCTTCTTGGTGAGAACAGAGAGACGATATTGCCTTTGGAGCAGGCGGCAGGCCAGTTTGTCAGAGGATGAACATGAAGCACGCCATTTCCTCTCTGCCACCCTGCACTTGCGTTTTAGGGTGACGAGATCCGAATCATACCAGGAGTTACATTTGGCTTTGGGCTTCAGGCGGATTTTCATGACAGGGGCAAGGATATCAAGAGTATCAGATATAGCAGAGTGGAGCAAGGAGAGGGCTGTGTCAGGGTGGGAGTCAGCCGAAGGGGGAAGGGGGGCGAGAAGGTGGCAGCGAAAGCCGCAACTGACACGCGCTTCATGGGTCGGATGACCGAGAAGGTGGGTGGCAATGATGAGGATGGCTTTGCCTGTGGGGTAGGGAGGGTGAGGTGGGAGGATAGGAGAAAGTGATCACTCCAGGAGAGAGGAGTGGAGAGAGGGACAGAGAGGGGAAGGTCAGAAGAGATCAGAGCATCAAGAGTGTGCCCTGCAGAATGAGTAGGCCCAGACGGGAGAATAGAGAGTGAGAGAGAGTCGCAGAGGTCACGAAAGAGTCCAGTGGGGGGACAGGAGGCATCTAGGTGGATGTTGAAGTCACCAAGAAAGAGGAGTTGAGTGGTAGAGGACAGGAGTGAGGAGGAGAGGTCAGCCCACTCAGAGAGGAAGGATGAAATTTGACCAGGTGGCCGATAGATAGTAGCCACGGTAAGGGAATGGCTAGGAGAGAGAGAGAGTCGGCAGACAAGACATTCAAAAGAGGAGTAGGTCTGCGTAGGAGTGACAGTGGCAGGAATCCACTCGGGGAAGATAAGGGCAACACCCCCCCCTGCACGGTTGGGCCTGGGCACAGAGAGGATCTTGTAACCTTCAGGTAGGAGTGTGTCAAAGCTCGTGACAGAGCTGGCTGTGAACCTCCCCTGCACCTGAACTCCATACAATTTTACTTAAAAATATTACAGCAACACAGTCTAAAGAGATTGGAGATTTACACAGGAGTACATGTTGATATGTTTTTTTGGACCAAAGAGCAAGATAGTTATCATGTATGATTGTGGAGGAACAGTGGAAGCCATTACTAAAAGTCTTTGAAAACCACTCTCTGAGTTAAGTTCAAGTATTCATCTCGAAAATCAAAGGTAGAGAAACGGTACCCAATAGCGAGCCCCCAGGACTCGTGGTGTGATACCATCATTAAGGTTATAACGAACCCCAACCCAAAGAGTGTCAAGTATGACGAGTCTAAAGGAATAATATAAAGAGGAAGGAATGTAAAAGACTACATCCAGAAAGACCGAAAGAAGGATCTTGTTAGGTCCTGCATGCCCTGGGATAGCTGGCCTACAAATATACAGCACAAGCTACAGAAGCTCATGAAAGAAACACTGGGAACCAGGATCAATAGTTTCTATTGACTTGTTTCCAGTCAGTGGCAAAATCAGACTATTTGCAAGTGGAAAATCCTGATATAGAGCCCCAAGACATAAAGCTAAAGTGACGGTGCCAGAAGATATATATTTTGGCAATGTTTAGTTATTAGTTTTAGTGGTAGGGTCAGATAGAAGTAGGTTTTGGACTATGTATATTTTTCTTTAGACTTGTGACGGCAGATAAGCACCCTTAGTTAGTTTGGTTAGGTAGGGAACATCTCCTTAGCAATTGGGTAAGTTAGGCATTGTTCATATTATTTAAATAAATGACTTAAGATTGTCCAACCTGAGTCTGACTCCTCCTTCTGAACCGTCACAGTCCATATAACTCTCCTATGGAAACTTAACATGTTCATCTGGATCCCAGAACTACTTCCCTATCCAAACACAAATGCAGTATCCCTCAAGGCTTACAACTTTCCCCTATCTTACTTAACATCTGCCTCTGACTCCTCTTCTGAGTCCAAAATGCAAGGTATCCAACCAATTTTTATGCGGTAGATACACAATTTCAGATCTATATCATGGATCTGTAAGGGTTCAGAATTAGAAGACTGACACATAGGTGGCATTGTTGTTGATATAAACTTTCATTAGTAATGACAATAAAGAGAAAACCTACCTTTCCCTAACTCTAAGATGGGTATCTCTGCCTCATATAAAATACTAATGTCTCTGTCAGGATGGCTGTGTAAATCAATAGTCCACCGTTCTGTGTCAAAAAGCCTACTTCTGTCCCTTACACTTAAAACCAAACTAAAGGTTGTGCCAATGTTCTTGGTCCAGAAGAATGTCTCCCTTCCCCTGGATGAGGTAGCCCAACTCTGGTTGCAAGTTCTTAACCAGGGGGAATGACCGCCGTCCCGTGATTTCAGTACTTCACAAAAGAAAAAGATTGTTGATCCTCCGACCCTCTGCTTCAGAAAGTCAACTATTTCGTTATCCCAGGAGGAATGACTCCCTTCTCCTGGAACAACGGTTTGATCCTCTGTGTGAGTTCAACCGCCAGGAGAATGACTCCCTTCTCCTGGCTTTCCTTGGCTTTGCTTTCACAGTCCACAATACAAGGGGGAATGTCCCCTTTCACCTTGCCTCTCCTGGCTTAGTTTCCCAGTTCACAATACAAGGGGATTGTCTCTCTTCCCCTGGCCTTTCTCAGGATTAGATTCACAGTTTGCAACACCAGGGGGAATGTCTCCCTTCCCCTGACCTTTCTCAGGCTTAGTTTCACAGTTCACAACACCAGGGAGAATATCTTCTGCTGGCATTTCTCAGGCTTTGTTTTGCAGTTCACAATGCCAGGAGGAATTTCTCCCTTACCCTGGCCTTTCTCAGAGTTTATTTCACAGTTCACAACACTAGAGGGAGCGTCTCCCTTCCCCTGGCCTTTCTTGGCTTTAGTTTTAGGCAGACCTGGGCCACTCTCCTGCCGGGCACTGCCCTGAAGAAGATCACTTTGGATGAGTCTTCTTTTGTGATTGAGGGTCCCCGACCTTATTATGTCTATATTTTATATCTGGCAGACCTGTTCCCTCTCATGCAAGGTACTGCCATGAAGATGATTACTTGCTGAGATCTACTTCTGTGCACAGCAATCCCAATACCTTGGTTCTTCCATTCTTACACTCTCTCCGTAGCCCCTACCAGCTGTCCCGACCACCCATGTACCGCTCTAGTCTCTGCTGGTGTCATTCAGTGGTTTGTGGGGTCTTCCAACCTCTACTTCGGGTCTCTCATCACTATTCTGGTTCCTGTGTCTGCTGCAGCAACTCCGTTCCAGTTGCTTCCTCACGGGTTGTCTGCATTTTCTTGCCAGCACGATGCAGTTGCTCTGCTTGCCTGAACTCCTGCTGTTCCAGCTTTCCGGCAGGTCCGCCCACATTGCACTGGGTAGAGACGTCTAAGCCTCCTTGCTTGCATCCCGGTCAACAGCATTCCCTCCTTTCCATGACAGATGGTCCTCTTGCTCTACAGTCCTCATAGGAGGGTCTGACAAAAAGGTAAGTCCTTTCTCTCTCTTTATTTTGAATGAGTAATGACAATAAGAATGCTCATTCGAGTGTTCAGAGGACCCTTCATTGTTCCCCACCTCCTCCTCATCTCAGCGCCCGCCAAGGAGACCTTCATTAAGTCATCCCTACTCTTTCTTGTCTCAGTAACTGTAGGGTATTCAGTCTCAAAAATACACTTGTAATAGTGTGGAATGGAAGTGAGGGATGATAAGATGAGCCTCATGGACAGAGCAGAGGTAAAGGAAGTGTTTGGATGGTGAGGGGTGTTGTATAATGCACTCCCTAGATGGTCACCCTTGTCCCTGGAGAGAGAGTCTCTCCCCATGAGATCCTCCTGATGAGTACCAGCCCCAGGGGCACTATCAGGTAGTGGACTCACCCACTGGCCTCATGGGAAGGGGCTTCCCTCGGGAAGTAGTGATGACATCTAAGGATTGATCACATACCCTTCCCCTATTGTGGCTGGCTTCCTCATCTTCTAGCAGAAAACGGGACAGGAAATCCATGCTACCTTGGATGTCCATGCTGAGCATGGAAACTGCTCTCCAAAACTCCTGTTAAGATTTGCTCTGTAACCTTGATACTAACCTTCCTTCTGTCCTCATTCTCCTTGATCTTTCTTCTGCCTTTGATATGCACAACCATATCATCATGCTCAATCGTCTCTGTAATAACCTGGTTATCACTGATCAGGCCCTGGCCTGGCTGACCTCCTTTCTCACTACCAACCCTCGAAGGTCCAACCGGGGTCTTTTTTTTCCTCTATCTCTCTCTCCGCTTGTTTTGTTCCCCAGTGGTCTAAACTCTCACCATGGCTTTTCAACCAATACCTGGCATCTCTTGCCGACAGCATTGATAGTTTCTTCTCCAACTTTCAGTATTATGCAGATGTCACTCAGCTTTTCCTTCAGGCTCCCCTCAGCTGCCTCTTCTCCTTCTGTTATTGCAGATTGTCTGACCGCAATTCAGTAATGGTGTGCCACCAATGATCTCTGCCTTAATGCCAATAAGACTGAGATCAGCCTCATCAGAACACCAACTCCTTCCTTTCCCCCCCTCTCTCTCTCTCTGGCCACCTACTCTGAGCCCTTTTCCTGCTCCTATCTGTGAGGCTAAGAACCTTGGGGTCATCTTCGACTCCACCCTCTCTTTCTCTTCTCACATCTCTAAAGTCTCTAAGAAGTCAAACTATCATCTGCACCTCCTCAGAGGTGTTCTCCCTTTCCTCACTTTCCCCCAGAAGCTCACTGTCTCCAGATAGCTGTCCACTCTAGGCTGGACTACTGCAACAGCCTCATTCTAAATATTCCTGCCTCTACACTATGATATTTACAACTTATCCAGAACAGGACTGCAAGACTTGGCCTTGGCCTCAAGCCCAGGGATTTTATCTCTCCAGCTCTGAAATCTCTTAATTGGCTCCCAGTGGCAGCAAGGATCTAGTTGAAGACCCTCTGCATCGTCCACAAGGGTTTCTAGTCCTGGGACCAAGCTACCGCCAACTCTCCTCACATCTCTGACATCGCTAAGAAGTCAAACTATCAGCTGCACCTCCTCAGAGGTATTCTTCCTTTTCTCACTTTCCCCCAGAGGCTCACTGTGTCCAGAAGGCTAGTCCTCTCTAGGCTGGACTACTGCAACAGCCTCATTCTAGATCTTCCTGCCTCTACACTATGACATTTACAACTTATCCAGACCAGGACTGCAAGACTTGGCATAGGCCTCAAGCGCAGGGATTTTATCTCTCCAGCTCTGAAATCTCGTCATTGGCTCCCAGTGGCGGCAAAGATCTAGTTGAAGACCCTCTGCATCGTCCAAAAGGGTTTCTAGGCCTAGGACCAAGCTACCTCCAACTCTCCTCACATCTCTGACATCTCTAAGAAGTCAAACTATCAGCTGCACCTCCTCAGAGGTATTCTTCTTTTTCTCACTTTCCCCAGAGGCTCACTGTGTCCAGAAGGCTGGTCCTCTCAAGGCTGGACTACTGCAACAGCCTCTTTCTAAATGTTCCTTCCTCCACTCTCCGACATTTACAATTTATCCAGAAATGGACTGCAAAACGTGTCCTTGGCTTCAAGCCCAGGGATTGTGTCTCGCCAGCTCTGAAATCTCTTCATTGGCTCCCAGTGATGGCAAGGATCAAGTTCAAGACCCTCAGCATCCTCCACAAGTCTTTCTGGGGCCTGGGACCACAATACCTCCAACTCTCTCTTCCTAAACATCTCTCCTCTCGAGCTTGCCACTCATCCACTTCCAAATCTCTGAGAGTCAGTCACTTTTCCAAGTTAGAGTTAGGGGCAGATCTCTATCTTCGGCTGGGGCCTCCCACTGGAACAGCCTCTCTGCCTCTCTCAAACTTGAGCAGAACCACCTCCTGTTCCAGAAGCAACTCAAGAATTTCCTATTTGTATTTGCTTCCGCTTTCTCTCTTCCTCTCCCCTGCTGATGTGCCGACTGCTCCACACACTGGTCACCTGGCTGCCCTCTGAAGTTGGGCAATTCTCCAGCTTGTCCAGTTGCACTTCGCACTGCCTCTCAGCTCCCCTAGCACTTGTGGTATGTATCTGCAACCCTACAGTCCCTTCTCTCTGAACCACATGTTAGCTGACTTTTGAGTTACCTAGACTGAGCCACACGCTGGCTGCACTTTTTGAGTTACCTGCACTTCTACCTCATCCCCCTCAAAACTTCTCCCCTTTCCATTTACCCGGACTTGCATGATCTGAATGGCATAGGGCCTAGAAAAAATTATTGTTTTGCCCTCCCTATGTTTCCCCCTCCTTGTCTTGTCACGCCTAAAACACTTGTGTACTGGTGCGTTATAAATGCCATATCATATCATATCATACCTTGTTCTTTAACCATTCTATGTTCAATGCTAAAACAGAAGGGTTGAAGATCAAGGAATCAGCAAATGACCCTGGGGTTGGTGTCTTTTCTAAGACTGAGCCATGTTATGGGTCAATAGTCTGTAACTAAGGTACAGTTTCTACACGTAAGGTAATATTCAATGTAGTTTATGGCCCATTTTATCGCTAGTGCCTCCAACTCAATGGTAGTATAATTCCTCTCTCTCGGGAAACGTTTTTGACTGATGTAAAGCATCAGATGTTTCACCCCATCATATTCTTGCAATAAATCTGACCCTATCCCTACTTTGTAGCCATTGGTTTGAAGCACAAACTCCTTATTAAAGTTAGGGACTTTTAGGACGGACTTGCTACACAGAATTAACTTCAGAGTATCAAAACAGGCCTGATCTTTTTTCCATTGTAACTTCGAAGGTTCGGCATTCTTTAACCTATCAGTTAAACAGGAGGTGATGGAGATGTAATTATGGATACACCTCCTGTAATAACCAGTAAAACCAGATCTCTTTTGGTCCATGGAATTGATGTTTCTTGAATGTCCCAATCTTTTCCTAGTTGTGGCTGAGCCAGTCCGTTTCCCACAAAGAAACCCAAGTACTTAACTGCCAATTGGGCTAAATGGCATTTCTTGGGGTTAATTGTTAGGCCAGCTCATTTTAAGGCTTTGGTATCTGTGTATAGATGGTGCATATGTTCTTCCCAGGTTTAGATATGAATGGCAATAGCCAGAGAAGCACTGCAAAATCTGGAAAATGGCAGGAGTGCCACGGAGCCCAAATGGAAGGACTTCAAAGTGAAATAGTCCTCTAGGTGTGGAGAATGCAGTTCTTCCTCTGTCCTCAGGTGTAATGGTACCTGCCAATAGCCCTTGGTAAGATTAATCATGGAGAGGTAGACGGACGTGCACAGTCGATCAATAAGATTGTCAATCTGATAGATCAGATAAATGTCGAACTGAGACACAGCATTGAGTTTTCTAAAGTCTATGCAAAACCTCCATGATTGATCGGGTTTTTTTAAACAGGGCTCTTGGCGAGGACCACAGACTCTAGTTCAACATATCTGCTTTCATCATTTTCTCCTCTCTTGGAGGACTATTTATTTTCAGACTTTGGGGATCTGGTAAGGTTTAAGGTTAATAGCTTTCCCAGGAGGAGTACGTATATGATGGAAAATCAGTGAATTGATCTAAAACATCTTGGATGTTTTGTTGTTGGGATGGCGGGAGGTCTACTGGTATTAAGTGGAACCCGTCTGTCTCTTCTGACAAGAGACTTGCCATTAGAATGGAGGAGGATTCCACTCGGTCCTCTTTCAACTCTTTTAAGAGGTTAACATGGTATATCTGAGTCTTAAGCATTTTATCGGGTTGGTAGACGTGATAGTTACGAGGGCCAATCTGTTCCAATATTTCATAAGGTCTATGCCAGCGAGATAGCATTTTCTGTTCAGTGGTGGGCAGCAACACTAGCATCTTCTGTCCAACAGAAGAAAGATCGGGTGACAGTTCCTTTGTCGTATTGGGCCTTCTGGTGTTCTTGGGCCTTAGCTAGGTGAGCGTGGACTATATCTCTCACTACAGTCATTTGTTCCTGGAGCCGATATGTGGTTTGGGACAACTGTAAGATAGCATCCTCCATCTCTTCACAGGTTTCCCTTAGTATGTCCAGGACATCTCTGTGATCATGCCCATCAAGCAGTTTAAAGGGTGAAAATCCGTGGGTAGCCTTCCTGATAGAAAATAAGGCCAACAGGACCATCATATCCCAGTTCTTTACAGCAAGCTGCAACTAACATTTTGAGAACACTTTTGAGTGTTTTTTTAAAGCGCTCAACCAGGCTGTCTGTCTGAGGATGGAAGACAGAGGTGCTGAGGGTGTTAATTTGAAGGATCAGTTTGAACTTTGCCATAATTTTACTCATGAAGGATGTTCCCTGGTCTGTCAGTGTCTCCTTGGCGAAGCCTGACCATGACGAAAAGGGAATGAGGTGTTTGAGAATTTGTTGCGAGATGTACTTTGCATAGGAAAGGCATCAGAATAACATGTAGCGTAATCTAGTATAACTAGGATGAACGTGTTCCCGAGTTTTGAAGGTTTTAAAAGTCCCACAATATCCATCAGTATTTGGGAGAAGGACATGTCTATGATTGGTAGAGATTGTATTCGTGCTGGAGGAGGGTTATGTTGAGCCGTCTTTTGACACAAGGAGCATGTCATGACAATTTTATTTAATGTCTGTGTATATTCCTGGCCAATAGAACCGGTTTTCTACTTGTCCCTGAGTTTTAGCAGTTCCCAAATGTCCAGAAGTGAAGTGGGGGTGGACAATTTCTAACACAGCTCTGCAGTGGCTTTTGGGGACTACTATTTGGGATCCAGGGTTTCCCTCAGGGTAGAGTCCCCTCTGTATAAAAATGCCTGTTTTAAGAAAAGAAAATGTATCATGTTTCTTTCTGCCTTCTTCCTCAGGGATGACTCTGAGGAAGGCTTCAGCCGACATGGGATCATTGCATTGTGCATATGCTAAATCTGGGATTATCTCAGTTCCCCCTTTTCAACACCCACTTGGGTAGCTCTAGGATGGGTCTGTTTCTTGGTCAGCTTCCTCAAAGCCTTTGGCCTATCGCTCTTTTAAATCTAGCAGCAGATCTTCTAGGAATTTGGGGAAGAGTACACTCTCTAGAATTCCCTGAGCAATCTTCTCCTTCGTTTTTATATGATGAGCATATTTACCATTATTCTGGAGAAAGATTTTAACACCTCCTCTATAGTCACACCACCCCAGGTTACATCTAGTCCATGTTTCCAACCGAGCCCTGATTTGGAAACCAATCAGATGTACTGTGAAGGCATCATGAAGCAAGACACAGACAACAGATTCAAAGTTTAAACAAGCTTGTTTTTTTATTTAAATGTCAGGATGGACGAAGGCCTAATTTGCCCTAAGCTAAGGTGGGATTTCCCTACCTAAAGAAACTAAGGAAAGTCAATGTGTTCAACTTAAAGGTCTGTCTGTGTCTAAAACCTATACTTGCCCTCAACAATTAAAGCTAAACAATGTATAGGGATGTCAGCAATAAAGGAAATAGTGTTGCAAAGTTCTGAGCTTCTTCCAGCTCCCGTTTATCTCAGTTCCACAAAACTCCTGGCGTTCTCTTCCCCAAGTTTAAGACAGTTCCACAAAGTGTTGAGGTTCCCTTCCACAAGTTCAAGAAAGAAAGGCTCAAAATTCAAAACAAAACAGTTCTCAGGGGATTGGTATCCCCTCCAACCCTCTTACCATGGTTAATTTTCCATGGTTCACCAACGCACATCGGTTACAACACAAGTCTTTCCATGTACATATAACTGACTTGCTCTTTTTGATATTAACACTCTTGATGCCTCCCTCCATTTGCTTTTCATGCAGGGCACTTGGGCAAAGGTGCTGTTGTCAGACCACACGATCCAGCCATTACAGGTCATGCAACGGATACCTCTTTCTTTGCTCTTGTTCTTTAATACTACTCCTATGCAGGGGTTCTCTCGGTCTAGGCACAGTTGACAGACCACATGGTCAGCCCACTAAAGGTCACACAACCGATACAAATTTTCCATCTGCTTTAGCAACAATTGTCCACTACTTTCCCTTGACAGTGAAAAGTATTTCTTGTACCAGGATTATTTTCTTCCAACACTTTTACATGGCTTGTTTGGTCACTTTCACTTGGTTATACTTTTGATACTTCTTTGGATCGTGCCAATACACGCTTCTTCCTAACCTGTAGTTCATTGACCAATTGGCTTGTGTCAATACTTGTTTCTCTTTTCACACCTTTCTTGCTATGCTAACATTTGTATTCAGTTCACTCTGTGGTATTTGCTACTTGCACAACGTTGCTCTCATTCCACTCAAAACATGCTCATTAATCGATTTGTCTCTTTACGGCATTCAGAAATGTTTATTCAATCATGTTTCCATGTTGCTTTAATTCTGAACGGTATTCAATAATGCTTTCAGTTTGTTCGGTATACAAAACGTCTCTGTTTCACCCTTGAAACCACTTTCAATTAATTTCAACATTATAAGCACTTGATTCCATATTTAAAAGTGCTTACGACAGTTTTCCAAAGCTTCTGACATTCAAGAAAGGCTTCTTGCAGGTTCTTGGAGAGCCCCAGTATGAGTGTTTCCCATCTGCACTCACCAGCTTCAGGCGGCAGCTCCCCTCCCTGTGCCTTTTGTGCTTCCACGGACTATGCTCCTCTCTTGAGCAGGTCCATGATGACCAGAGTGCATCTGTGTCTCACAGCCCCTACTTGCGCCCGACACAGATGGTGCATATGACTTCCCTACCTTCTCTGGGCATGCATCAGCCCCGGCGTCTCTGGTCCTTGCCTGACACAACTTCTTGCACTCTCTCCGGTTCGCCAGCTTCCAGCTACAGCCGGCTCCACACTCCAGCCTGCTGTGCGTCCCCGAAACTGCTCCTGCAGCCAACACTATCTTCTCTGTTTCCCTCCATTTTAGATCTCCCGCCACACCGCCTTACAACAAGAGTCTGAAAAACACTAGACCTCTCATTACCGGTTCGTGAGTCCTGTAGTGCTCTTGTTTGCCTCCTCCTCATCCGAGACCCTAGCTGGTGTATATGAAAGTGTGAATTCACGGAAAAAAGAGGAAGGGAATGAAAACAGCCTACAAAGGATAGGGGAATTAAAGGTTCATTGAAATAGAAAAATGGGAAATATTGTGTGTCACCCAGGGTTGCCTTCTTCCCACTCCCCAAGTCTCCTCTATCCAGGTGATCTTTTTTCACACATCCACCCCCAGGGTCCAGAACCGCAAGCGACGACCTTTCCCTGGCAACCTGGTAGGAGGATAAGAAGGGGACAGAAGTGAGGATGCTGTCAGATTCCTCACAGTACCTATCCTTGCCAAGACTAGGTCAGTGGGTATGAGTTGTCTCTCTCCAGGCTCTATGGTTATGTCACGACTGCTGAAGAGGTAAAACTCAGTAGATTCTGTAGTGGCCACAGATGATTTAGAGGCTTGACCACAGATACCACCACTAATACCATATGTAAAGGTGCAGAAGACTGACACACAGGTTGCAGTGTTGTTGACATAAACTTGTATTAGTAGTTTGAATAAAGAGAAAACCTACCTTTCCCTAACTCTAACAGGGGTTTTCCAGCCTCAACTAAAATACTTAGGTTTTGGTCAGGATGTCTATGTAAATCAATAGTCCACCATCCAGTGTCAAAAAGCTTACTTCTGTCGCTTACACTTAAAACTAAACTAAAGGTTGTGCCAATGTTCTTGGTCCAGGAGAATAACTCCATTCCCCTTGATGAGGTAGCACAATTCTGGCTGCAAGTTCTTAACCAGGGGGAATGACTCCCTTCCCCTGATTTCAGTACTTCACAAAAGAAAGAAAAGGATTGGTGATCCTCCAGCCCTCTGCTTCAGAATGTGTGTTATTTCTTTTTTGCAGGGGTAATGACTCCCTTCACCTGGAGCATTGGTGTGATCATCCTTGTGAGTTCAACAGTCAGGAGAACTACTCCCTTCTCCTGGATTTCCTTGGCTTTGCTCTCACAGTTCCCAATACCATGGGAATGTCTCCCTTCCCCAGGCGTTTCGTGGCTTAGTTTCCCAGTTCACAACACCAGGGGGGGGGGCGTTTCCCTTCCCCTGCACTTTCTCAGGCTTAGTTTCACAGTTTGCAACACCAGGGGGAAGGCCATCCTTTGCCTGGCCTGTCTCAGGCTTGGCTTTACAGTTCACAACAGCAGGAGGAAAGTCTCCCTTCCCCTGGCCTTTTTCAGGCTTTGTTTTACAGTTCAAAAAACCAGGGTGAATGACTCCCTTCCCCTGACCTTTGCCAGATTTGGTTTCACAGTTCACAACACCAGGGGGAATTACTCCCTTCACATGGCTTTATTGGCTTTAGTTTTAGCATACTTGGTTCACTGTCTTGCCAGGTACTGCTATGGAGAAAATTACTTTGGATGAGTCTTCTTTTGTGATCGAGGATCCCTGACCCTATTGCCTCTATATTTTATATCTGGCAAACCTGGTTCACTCTCCTGTCCAGTACTGCCATAAAGAAGATTACTTGTTGTGATCTTATTCTGTACATGGGAATCCCAAACCCTTAGTTATTCCTTTCTTGCACTCTCTCCATAGCCCCTACCAGCCGTCCCAACCACCCATGTACCTCTCTGGTCTCTGCCGGTGTCGTTCGTAGGTTTCTGGGGTCTTCCAAACTTTACTTCAGGTCTCTTATCACTTTTCAGGCTCCTGCATCTGCTGCAGCAACTCCGCAGCAGTTGCTTCCTTGCAGGCTGTCTGCCTTTTCTTGCCAGCACGATCCAGGTGCTCTGCTTGCCTGAGATCCTGCTCTTCTAGCTTTTGAGCCGGTCTGCCCATATTGGACCAGGTAGAGATGCTGAGCCTCCTTGCTCGTGTCACGGTCAGCAGTGTTCCCTACTTTGTTTGCCGGCCGATCCTCTTGCTCGCGGGTCCTCATCGGAGAGTTGGACAAGAAGTCAAGTCCTTCCTCTCTCTTTAGGATGAATGAGCAATGACAGCAGGAATTCTAATTCAAGATCTTACGAGGACATTAAATTGTTCCGCACCTCCTCCTCGTTTCACTACCTGTCAAGGAGATCTTCATTAAGTCATCCCTAATCTTCCATGTCTCACTACCTGTCAAGGAGATCTTCATTGAGCCATCCCTAATCTTCCTCGTCTCAGTAACTATAGGGTATTCGGTCTCAGATATATACATGGAAGCGTGTGGTATGGAAGTGAGGGATAATTAGATGGAACTCATGGACTGAGCGGAGTTAAAGGAAGTGGGTGGAGGGTGAAGCGTGTTGTAACGCATTCTCCCTAGATGGTCGTCCTTGTCCTTAGAGGCGGAGTCTCTGCCCATGAGATCCTCCCGCTGAGTACCACCACCAGGGGGACTATTGGGTAGTGGTCTCACATCCCTGACCTCATCGGAAGGTGTTCCCCTCGGGGAGAAGAGAAAACATATAAGTATTCGTCACAGATCCCAGATCTGGAAACTCTCTGATCCAGTGTCACGCCTGTCACTACTGTTAAGGCTCTTCCCAAGGCTCCACGCCTTCAGGAGATGCATTTTGCATATAGAACGGCTAGACCGTTCTATACACGATGGAGATTGTTTAGTTCACTCCCTGGGAAGCAGCGTTTTCAGTCTATATGCCGTTAACATCACCTGATTCATATCAAGTCACATGTTCTTTCGTTACGTATTTAGCAGCACTTGAATGTACGCTCTTTGCTTCTGATTGTTGTTTCTACTGCGTTTTCAAAGCTTTGGTTCCTCCGAACTCATCGTAACTATATCTCTGCGGCATTACTTCCTGGTTCTAACATTCCATCCGCTGCTCTAACCAGAAGTGGTACGTTGATCTTTCATTTCCTTTCTGAAACAGAACTTCAGAGACTTCCGCTGCTCCATTTAATAGCAGATTTTGGACTTTCATCTTGCTCCTCGCTCCCAGTCCACAAGCAAGGCATTTCCTGCTGTTTCTGCGAACGTCTACAGGCTTCCTGGGGTTCATTACTTTCCTACCAAAGTGCTTCCCTTTTAGCTATATTCAGATGGCGAATGCTCAGGTCCTACAGACTCATTTCCTTGACGCACGAATGGAGTCTGCTATATTACCGCTCTGAGTACACGCGCTGTTTTGGTATTCAGCTGAAGTGCATGTTCTGTTCCACACCATCCTGCTACCTCACAGTAGGATTTCCTTTGGCTGATTCATTATCAATTACTTTTCAAGGAATTTGACCACTTTAACTCAAGGGCATTGGAAATTATTTTTTTCGGTTCAAGAAGAATTACATCAGGTTTCATATTTTCCCTTTATTTTATTTGTGTATACGTGCACGGGAGTATATGGACGCTATCCAGAAGTGCAGCAACCCGGTACTAGCGTGACCCTTGTGCCGTTCGGGATTAGTTCCTATACTAACCTCCCTTTCCCTGCAGTTGTTTTCTACTTGGATTTACCTGGTGGTTCTGTGACAGACTCTTCCTGATTCCACATACGCCATCAGGTTAGTGGGATAGACAATATTGTGATAGGATCTAATAGGTTCTAGTGCATTCACTGATGAAGTGTTTATTTTCTCATACAGCCTGGCAAGTGTTTTGTGTTCCACGCCCTTTCCATTGATTCCTCTCTCTGGCTGTATTTAAAACAGTCAGAGAGTGCCATCAATTGGAAGGTCTTATATCGACAAGATTTGTTCTATCCGAGCCTTTGTTTGAATCATCAAGACCAGGAGACTGCCCTCACAACTTGTATCCTTTAAGGTGGTCATATGACCTGTATCCTTTTGTCATACTCTATTGAAACTTACCTGATACAGTGTTTGAACTATGACATCCACGGAGCTTCCTTGCATCTATCATAATTGGATTGCAACTGGTGACCTACAACTTAATTAGGAAAGATTGGGATATTAGTTGGGACCTCCTAGATGCATCAACATTCCAGATGCATTTTATCCTTAGCCTTCATTTCTCATCTTAAAGTTTCCTTCCACAACCCCTATCCAAAATCTCAACAACTAGCAAGACAAAGCCACATTCCCGTCTGCTCTAAAACAACAAGGTAAAAAAAAGTTATTTTACCAATTAAGGTAACTTAAATTAATTCTCTCATTTATCCCCAATCAAACTTGAGCAAGTGTGTAGAGAACACTAGCCAACTTCCACTGTGACTTCGCCAACTCCCTGTTCGTCATAAAAGAGCTTCACTCACAAGAAGGCACAGCTCATCCTCTTGCACCTTCCTCCACTGGCACCCAGTTTTCTAAAGGATTCTCTTAAAAACACTATAGGGCTGATTCATGGAATTATTTGGGCCGAAAAATGGGGATTTGTGCGCCATTCTGCCCGCAAATCCCCATCTGTTAAACAGGGATTTGCGGGCAGAATGGCGCACAAATCCCCATTTTTCTGCGCAAATAATTCCATGAATCAGCCCCTATGTTTGATACACAAATATCTTCACAGCTGAAAATTATTTCATCAACCCCAGTTTCTAAACATGTCTTTATTTTAATTTATTGTATTGGACATTTGTATGGCGCCTATACACAGGTGTTTCCAGGCGCCACAAGACAAGATCGGGGGAGGGTGGCCCAGCATGGAAAATCCTAAGAATACAACATCAAAGTTTTATTGGCCTTGTGACAATCTTACCATGCATGACAAGGTGATAAGGGCAAGGGGTGGGGGTGGAGGTAGATTTTCAGGAGTGGGGTACTCCCACGTGTGGGGACGGGCAAGTGCTGGTCAGGCTAAGACGGCAAGTGCCAGAGGAAAGAAGGGGGGAGGGGAGGAAGTGTGCAGTGGACAGGGAGGACTAAGTTGGTATAGTCCAGAAAAGGGAGCCCAAGGACAAGTTCTGGCAGAGGATGTTGGGAGGGACTGCTGGGGGGTGGTCTGGTCCCTGTATGACTCTGAAGGGACCAGGCCCCAGTCACAGGTGGAGAGTTTAGCACGGGAAGGGGAGAGGGAAGGAAAAGGAGAAAAGGAAGGTCTTGAGAAGTTTCTTGAACTTGAGAATATCCGGCTCCAGTCTGGGGGTCAGAGGGGAGGCTGTTCCAGAGAGAAGATGGATCTACCTCGCACTCTCTGCTTGGAGAAACGTTTGAGCAGAAGAGAGTTGGAGCCAGAAGACCAAAGGATTCTGGCTGGGAGGTATTTCGGGAGAGAAGGTTGGATGTAGATATGTCCCAGGCCCCAGACAGCCTTGTAGCTGATATAAAGGGTTTTGAATTTGATCCTTGCAGTCACTGGGAGCCAGTGGAGAGATTTTAGGGCTGGAGAGAAGTGTTCCCTGGGCTTGAGACCAATAATAAGTCTTTCAGTCCTATTCTGTATTAATTGGAGGGTACGAAAAGAGGAAAGGGGAAGGTTGAGGAAGAGGCTATTGCAGTAGTCAAGCCTAGAGAGAACCAGGGCTTTGGAGACATTGAGCTTCTAGCGGAAGGTGAGGAAAGGTAGAATGCCCCTGAGGAGATGGAGCTGAAAATGTGACTTCTTGGCAAGTTCTGTGATGTGCCGAGAGAAGGAAAGAGAGGAGTCCAAGATGTTTCCAAAGTTTTTTGCCTCACAATTGGGTGAGGGGAAGGGACCCAAAGAGTCTGGCAAAGAGTGAGGTAGAAACTAGGAGCAGCTGTCCCAATGATAAGGATCTCAGTCTTGCTGCCGTTGAGGCAGAGATCATTGGTAGAGCACCATGCCTGAATTGCAGTCAGGCAGTCAGGTATAAGAGGGGAAGAGGAGGAGGATGAGGTAGCGGAAGGCATCTGGAAAGAGAGATGTCTGTAGTCTGCGTAACACTGGAAATAAGGGGAGTAGGAGGAGATTAGGTGGGCCAGAAGAGCAGGTAGATGTTGAAGAGCCATGGTGATAGGATAGATCCCTGAGGCACGCCACAGGTAGAGAGTGAGGCGGAGGAGAGAAAAGGACCAATTTGAACTTGGGAGGGTCTGTTAGAGAGAAAAGATGTAAGCCACGCCAGTGCACTGTCCATGATGCCTAGTGTATCACAGAGACAGTTTATGAGGATGGCGTGGTTGACAGTGTCAAAAGCAGAGGAAAGATCGAGGAGGATCAGAACAGAAGGAGTGAGTCCAGAGTGCCACTCTTCAGGCTACCTCCACAACTCGGCAGGGCGTACCTCTGATTTGTACCACTCCCCGGAAGGTCTTTAAGGCTGGCAACCTTCTTCATCTTGCCACTCTCAACTCTCGCTCTGCTGTCAAACACTCTGACATCTGTCGCCTCCTTGAAGAACTGGATCTTTATATCCTCAGTCTTATGGAGACATGGTTCACAGACAGCTCTGTCACAAGCTTTGACACTCTACTCCCTGTTGGCTACAAGATCCTCTCCGCACCCAGATCCATTCGACCTGGAGGGCATAGCCCTCATCTTTCCCGAGTGGATTCCAGCCACTATCATTCACACTCAGACTTACTCCTCTTTTGAATGCCTTGTCTGCAGGCTCTCAATCTCTCCTAACCACTCTCTTACTGTTGGTACTCTCTACCGTCCCCCCATGCAAGTTACCTCTTTTCCTCCTGGCCTTAACCACTCAACTCCTCCTCCTTGGTTACCTCAACATCCACCATGATTCGCCCTGTCCCTCATCTCTGCTCTTTTGCAACCTTTGCGATTCCCTATCCCTCTCTATCCTCCCCTCTGGCCTGATGCATTCTGCTGGACACACACTTGATGTCATGATCTCCCCTGGTCTCCCCCTCTCTATCCTATCCCTCTGACCACTCCTCTCTCCTGGAGTGACCACTGCCTTCTCTCCTCCCATCTCTCACTCTCTTCCCCCCCAAGCTAACCCCACCCCAACACTGCCACTTACTTTCTCGGACATCAGACCTAGGAAGCGTGTGTCAATTGAGGCTTTCGCTGCCACCTTCTCTCCCCCTCCTCCTCCTCTGGGTGACTCACACCCTGACACAACCCTGTCCCTTCTCTACTCTTCTCTGATACTCTTGATGCTCTTGCCCCTGTCATGAGGATCCGCTTGAAGTCCAAAGCCAAGTGTAATTCCTGGTATGACTCCAACCTAGCTACACTTAAACGTATGTGTAGGGCGGCTGGGAGGAAATGGAGGGCTTCTGGTTCATCCTCTGCCAAACTGGCCTGTCGCCTGTTCCAAAGACAATACCGACTCTCTGTCCGCACTAAGAAGAGAGCCCACATTCAAGCCCGTGTCTCCGCGGCTTCTAACAACTCGGCTGAACTCTTTAAAATCTGCAAGGAGCTTGCCAACCCTGTGGCAGTCTCCATCCCTCCTCTTGCCTCCCAGGCTCTCTGTAATGCCCTTGCCTCGCACTTTATCTCAAAAACCCAGGACATCCTGTCCACCCTCTCCTCCCCTGCCCCTCCTATTCCCTCTCAGTCTGTGCTTGCAGACCCCCATTTAACCACCCCCCCACCATCCTTCTCTTCTTCCTTTCCTATTTTCTCCCCGGACGAGGTAGCTAGACAAGTCCGATCTATGAAAGACTTGTCAAAACAGGTTCATCCCTGTTCCTCTAAAACCATAAAGTACCACATTGACACCCTCGCTCCAGCCCTTGCAGATTTCGGCAACCACTCCTTTGCCTCAGGATCCTTCCCCTCCCCTCTCAAGCACTCCCTTGTGCATCCTCTTCTCAAGAAACCCACAGCTGATCCTTCCTGTCCGGCTAACTATCGGCCAATTTCCATTACCCCCTTTCTGGGCAAACTCCTGGAAAAGCTGGCCATCTCTCAGCTTAACCTTCATTCAAATGCTGTTGGCTATCTCCATGACCACCAGTTTGGCTTCAGAGCAACCAGAAGCACAGAAACTGCTCTCTTGAACATCCGTTGCTCTCCAAACTGGACTCTAACATTCCCTCTGTCCTCATCCTTCTTGATCTCTCTTCTGCCTTCGACACGGTCAACCACACCATCCTGCTCAACCGTCTCCGTGATAACCTGGGTTTCACTGATCAGGCTCTGGCCTGGCTGACCTCATTCCTCTCTGATCGACCCTCCCAGGTCCAACTGTGGTCCTTCCTATCATCTATCTTCCTCTCTACCTGTGGGGTTCCGCAGGGGTCTAACCTCTCACCCTGGCTTTTTAACCAATACCTGGCAACTCTTGCCCACTGCATTGCCATTTTCTGCTAAAATTTCCAGTGCTATGCTGATGACACAACTCATTTTCCGGCTGCCCTCGGCCACCTCCTCTCCATCACTCATTTCTGACTGCCTAACTGCCATTCAAGATTGGTGTACCGCCAATGATCTTTGTTTGAATGCCAGCAAGACTGAGATCCTACTCATCGGCACACCATCGCCATCCTTTTCCCTCACTCTCTGGCCGACCTCCCTTGGCCCCCCTCCTACCCGTACCTGCGAGGCAAAGAACCTTGGGGTCATCTTTGACTCCACACTTTCCTTTTCGGCCCATATCTCTGAGGTCTCTAAAAAGTCAAACTTCCTACTGCACCTCCTCCGAGGTTCTCTGCCTTTCCTCTCCTTCCCTCAGAAGCTCACTGTCTCCCAAGCTCTGGTACCCACTAGGTTGGACTATTGTAACAGCCTCTTTCTAAATCTACCTGCCTCTACTCTCCGGCCTCTGCAACTTATCTAGAACAGGACTGCAAGACGTGTCCTTGGCCTCAAGCCCTGGGATCGTATCTCTCAAGCCCTGAAATCTCTCCATTGGCTCCCAGTGGACGCAAGGATTAAATTCAAACCCCTCTGCATTGTCCACAAGGCTTTCTGGGGCCTGGGTCCAAAATACCTACAGCTATCTCTCCGCAAATACCTCCCCTCTCGAGCTCTTCTCTCCTCTACTTCTAACTCCCTCCGGGTCAATCGTTTTTCAAAGAAACGAGCTGGGGGTAGATCTCTATCTTCAGCTGGGGCCTCCCTCTGGAACAGCCTCCCTGCCACTCTAAAACTTGAGGAGAACCATCTCCGGTTCTGGAAGCACCTCAAGACCTTCCTCTTTGCTTCTGCCTTCACTACCCCTCTCCCCTGCTGACCGGCTCTTTCATGGCACAGCGCACCTGGCCACCCTCTTTCCCCTGGGCCCAGGTAGCTGCTCACCCTGCCGCCCTCCTGCACTGCCCCCTGGCCACCCCTTGCACTGGTGGACTGTATCTGTACCCATACAGCCCCCCTTTTCTCTTTTTCTGCACTTGTCTTACTCACCCAGTCTGCTGCCATAAACACAGCACATGCCACTTGCTGGCTGCACTACCACTGTTTATTGCCTCCATTTTCTATTTATTTTTATTTATTATTTATCTTCTCTGCACTTCCACTCTTCCCCCCCAAGCACTTTTCCCTTTCCCCTTTCCCATGCACTTGCACGTTCTCAATGTCACTGGGCCTAGTAAGATCGTTGTTGTTTTTGTGTTCCTCCCTGTTCCCCTCCCTTGCCTAGTCGCGCTCTGAAAAACTTGTGTACGAGCGTGATACAAATAAAATATCATATCATATCATTAGAGAGTAGGTCTTCTTGGGTATTCAGGAGAGCAGTTTCATTGCCTGTGGCTGCCCTGAAACCGGACTAGTGGTCATGGAGGCAACCAGCCATTTTGGTGTGGGTCAGTTGGGCATGACCAGCTTCTCCATGAGTTTGCCCAAGAAAGGGGTGATAGAGAAAGGTTGATACTTAGCCAGGCAACAGAGGTCAGCAGATAGCTTTTTTAGGAGAGTTTGCACAAGAGAGTGCTTGAGAGGTTGAGGGAAAGAGCCTGTGGCAAAAGAGTGGTTGCTGAGGTCATCCAAGGCAGGGGCGAGAGTGTCGATGTTGTCCTTGATGGTTCTTGAGGAGCAGGCTAGCACCTGTTTAGAGGAGACTTTCATAGAGCGGATCGGATCTACGTGATTTTACCGAACCGAAAGGTTCGAGCCCCAAAAGTCTGTTTTTATTTGTTGTTTTTTTTCAATTTTCCACAAATATATATATGTGGGGGGAGACCTTCCACAGCCCCCCCCACCTTACCCCTATACATTTTTAATTCACTTTACCCCCCCACATATATATATGCGGAAAATTGGGGGTCGGACGTTTGGGGGTCGAACTTTTGGGAGTAGGTCATTTTATACAATACCCAGCGGATCTCATCTGGTGCAATGGGAGAGAAGCAGGAGAGTATGGGGCAGAGGGGGTCAAAAGAGGGGACAGAAGGAGGGAAGTGGGGGGAGCAGATGACAGAGAGCACAGGGAGTCAAGAGTTTTGGAGGAAAAGTTCAGCCGTGTTATTTGTGGCTCCAGAGATGCGAGCTTGGACATGAGCTCTTTTCTTGGAACAGATGGAAAGAAGGTATTGCCTTTGGAGTAGACAGCAGGCCAGTTTGTCAGGGGATGAGTTCGATGTCTGCCACTTCCGCTCTGCGGCTTTAAATTTTTGTTTCAAAGCGGCTAAGTCAGAGTAATACCAACAGTTCGTTTGGAGGCAGGCTTCATGCAGATCCTCATGACAGGGGCAAGGATGTCCAGCGTGTTGGTGATAGAGAGATGGAGGTTAGTTAGGACGTAGTCAATAGAAGAGTCCAAAGACGGGGGCATGCAAGGGATGAAGGAGGAAGCAAAGGAAGCGAGTGACACATGCTTCATCAGTCGAATAATGGAGAAGGAAACTGGCAGTGCGGGGGAAGGAGACTGGGGTCAGGGGAGGTCAAGGAGGGAGGAGAGGAGAGAGTGGTCGGCCCAGGAGAGAGGGGTAGTGAGGGGATTGAAAGAGAGATGTCTGTTGAGATGAGAGTATCCAGGGTGCGCCCTGCAGAATGATGTGGGGACAGAGGGGAGGATAGTGAGGGAGAGAGTGTTGCAGAGGTTACTGAAGAGAACAGTGGCAAAATCAGGGGAGTGGAGATGGATGTTAAAATCCCCAAGGAAGATATGTCTGGGGGAGGAGGCAAGAAGAGAGGAGGAGAGGTTGGCCCATTCAGAGAGGAAGAGGGAGGAATGACCGAGGGGTCTGTAGAAGGTAGTGAAAGTAACAGAGAAAGAAGGGGAGACAGACAGCCTGCAGACTTGGCTTTGAAAGGATTGAGTGGGGATGATTGAGGCAGGAACGCACTCAGGGAAGATCACAGCCACATCACCACCGGAACGGGATGGTCTTTAGTTGGATATGATCTTGTGGCCCTCAGGAAGAAGAGTGTCAAAAGCAGTGACAGAGCTGGCCTTGAACCATGGCTCAGTGAGGGCGAAGACATCAAGGTCAAGGTCTTCAAGGAGGTGACAGATGTCAGAGGAGGGTTTCATGGCAGAGCAAGAGCTGAGGGTAGATAAGTGGAGCTGGTGACCCCCTTTAAAAGATTTGTGAGGTGGGGTACAGGGTTAGTGTGTTACCCAATGGGGGGGCGTAGCATGGGGGAATGAGGGAGTGAAAAACGACTGTTCTGAGACTGGTATCTTTGGTTAAATGTTAGGGGCGCTATTGTCACTACTGGGGCAACAAAAATACAGCCTGCTCTGTAAAAAGGCAGGCATTTTATTTATTTGTTTGTCCATTTATAGAGCGCCGGAGCCAGGAATATCATCTAGTGATATTTAAGCTTAGTTTTAAAATAATCAGTCCCTCAAGAACGCAAATATGATAAATATGTCCCTTTGAGCATCCATTTTTAGTTTTTGCTATTAGTTGGTTCTTAAGTGGCACCTATAAGATGAACTATTGTATTGGAGTGCAACTAAGAAGGAGATGACATGTGAGGCAGGACACGCAAATTGTGCGTGTTTTTTAATTACTTACCGACCTACTGACTGCCGACGGCCATGATAAAAACCTAGGACCATTTCTACACACCACCTGCTCTGCACCCAAAACGCATCCTCCTTGGATCTCTTTGAGTTTGCTCTAGCAAGCTATAATATCAAAATGTGGCCTGCTAGCTCTATTTCTAAGCATTCTGCTGGGTCTCGATGGCTTAACTGCAGCCATAATGTGCTACTGGTGTACTGATGTACAAATGCTTAAGAAAGTGTGCTTCAGTCACTAGATTCATATCTGTTCCTTGCACTTAGGTCCTTTAAAAGCAAGCATTGACAAAGCCAACACTTTCAACTTCTGAATAATAACAGACGGCATGTGTCAGTGACTGCTATCACATGCCCAGGAAATCAAACCATTTTCCAGCTTTTGTCATCCTATGGCTGAGTAGTATCACTATAGTAGTGTCTGAAAAATGCGTATACAATGCCTATACGAAAGCCACAACTTTTGGCTTGGCAAGTGCGTGTTAACAGGACACACTGCACAAGGCTGTGACAGGAGGTGGTCTGAGGAACGGTAGTTGCAATTATTGTTCCATTATTGTTGCATTGTCCAGGAGGAGCTCACAGTATATAGTATTATAGTGGAGTTTAAACCATTGCGAACAATTATTTGGGATTTGTCAATGAAATAAATTAATAATTTTTCCATGCGGTTTCAGAACACTTTTATAATTTTATTTTTCTGGCACGAGATAATCTTTGTGAAATTCTTACTCTAAGCAACAACATTTCTATTTATGGCTGCCAAGGTCAGCAGAAAACTGCAAGGAGGCTTGGCTCCTCTCATTAATGGCATGTTTGATAAGATTATTCTTTCGTCTGGGTTATCTCAAATGAAATACAGTACATGAGTCATACTTTTTGGTGAAGAAACATTTAATAATAACTTCACACTCTAAAACAAGTGAGCCTTTATCATCACGACATTAAGAAACTCACTTGTGTCATAATTGCCATGACCAATAAAATATAAATATGCTAAAAATTAACAGGTGTGTGAATAATTCACGCCAATTATAGAGTAAGTATTATTTATATTGCTCAGAGACACACCTTAAAAGAGGCACCTGCCAACCTTAATCGATTAATATTAAAACATGTGAATTTGCGAAAGTGAATCATGTGGTTCGTGCCTAAAGCTTCAGTTCACATACACTATTTACAGTAGCCATTTCGGAACTAGGTTGGGTGAACAAGGCATTTCTACTTGTGGTGTTTATTTGGGTGAACACGTTGGTGCTTTGACCGCAGAAGTGCTGTTCATATAATGAACAGCCAACAGGGGCAGTCAGATTTCTGGGGGCCTTAACAAAGTCACTAAAAATATGCAACTATTTATAGGCCCAGTGTTGGAGGGGTGCGTTGGGGAAACATGAAATATTGCGACTTTTTAAAAATGTTATTGTTATTATTAAACAGTTGTACAAAAATGATGACTTTTCAACAAGACACACTCCAAATTAAAAAAATAAAAATAAAATAGGAACAACCTCTCCATTAAAACCACATTTCCACACCCTTCATCCATCAATCCTTCATTCCCCCAACCCCAGTTCCTCAGTAGACGTTAAGGCCCTCCAAAATAAGTACTATCTTTTTCCACATGATTGTGAAAAAAATAATATATTGTTCGTTGTTACCGTTCATGTCAACATGTTACCACATCACACCCTCCCGAGAATCGGAATCTATTCCAGCAGCCTTAAGAGCATTCGACCTCCGCAAAACAAATGCTTCATAACTCATTAATAGGTGTTTGACGGATTCAAGATGGAAATCACCACACAAGCGGCAAAAACGCTGGGCCTGTGGCATATTAGTCCAAGCACCTACGATTTTGATTGTCTTGACCGCGTTCATTTTTAACCAGAGATAATCCCAGACCAAGGAGTTACCCACGAACTGTTGAATATAGTGCGGGGTTCGCTCCTGAGTCAGAATGCAATCAAGGAATAAGGCACTATTGCTCTTGGTAGTAAGTGCCATAATATGCTGGTTGTTATAAAATGGGACATCAATAGTTCTCATAACAGCTTTATGTCACTGAAAAAGGGAGTTCAAACAGCTGGCCGAACCCCCAGGGTAACATTGATCAGAGACAGAGATGATATTTAAGAAGATACTATCTTGCATGAACTGGACCTTGGGCCGAGCGGCTTCAGTAATAAGGTAGTTTAGGCAGCCATTGGGTGCATTGATCAGTTTGCAATAAGTGTTGAGAGAGGAAAGGTGGAATCTCGCCACGCATGAGACCATACCAAATTCAAGGTAGATCATTTCCACAGGAGTGCACACTGGAAGTCGTAACAGCTTCTTCCACAGTGCGGACTCCCATTTAGATTATTCTGGGATGTAATGAGGACCTCAGCATTATGCGCCGTATATAAGAATCGGAAGGAGCTTCGCCGAGTAGAGTTGTACCAAAATCCCCAAAGAATATGCCCTTCCTCTGCCGGCCATTTTATTCAGGCTACACAGAATTTGTGAACATTTCTGTTTAAGGTGTTCTAAGTGAGGACAGCCAGATAAAATGCAGTCAAGTACTATACCAAGATATTTATATTCACTGGCAATCTCTAAGGCAATCCCATCCAATCTCCAATTAGAGTTTCATTTTACGATGGGAAGGGGTAAAAACCATAACTCTGGTTTTATTGATGTTAATAGCCAAAGAGTTACAGTCAGAGAATGTTTTAAACTGAGGTAGGGACGCCTGAAGCCCTGCCGGGGTGAGGTCCAGCAGTACAATATCGTCTGAGTACCCCATCCACTGTAGAGGGGAATTTCCCAGTTTTGGGTTGATCAAATTGGATTACTCAATGAATGCCACTCCCATATCTGTCAAATACAGATTAAAATGGAGTGCCGCAAGGATACATCCCTGCTTCAGCCCCTTGTTAGTGGGGATCCAGGTAGACGCCCTACCTGATTGGTCAAGCCGAATCTTAACTCTGGTGCCCTCATGGAGGGACATAATCATAGAGAGTAACGCAGCTGGAATATTCCCATCAGAGAGTTTTTTCCAAAGTCTGCCCCTTTTGACAGAGTTGAAGGCCGCACTGTACTTAATAAATGCCACAAAGACTGGCCTTCGACAAACACTCCAGGCTTACTGGATAGCCATCAACAGGGCCAGACAGTTAATGGTCATGCTGAGTCCCTTCTGGAAGCCTGTCTGATACACTGGAATAAGTTTAGCACATTCTACCCAAGTCCATAGTTTGTTTAACAACAACAGGCAGGAAAATATCTTTGAAGAGGCATCTAATATCGCTAGCAGGTGATAATTAACAGCGTCTTCATGGTTTCCCTTTTTCCATATAAGGACTACGATGCTGTCACTCCAAGATAGAGGAACAAATTGAGATTCTCTGATCCATTGGAAAAGCCAGTGTAGAGTAATGGCCCAATGAGTGGCATCCGATATGATCAAAGGGCTGCAGATGCCATCAGGGCCTGGGGCTCTTGAGGATTTACTACCCCTAATCAATTTCAAGATGTCAAGGGGGCCCTTAGAGTAGATCCAATTCCCCCGAGGAAGATTCACCATCAGTGTAGTTACGTCCCTATTCCCCTGGGTGTTGGAAATATATTCAGCCCATATTGGTTTCCAGAATACCTAAAATGTCACATGTTGCCGGGGTGTAACCCTCAATGGCTCTCCAGAATTGTTGGGCATAATTCACCAATGCAAATCCTACCAAGGAACACCAGCGAGTACAATCCAGATGGTGTCTATGGTTTCTCAGCTATTTACGTTATTTACTTTTTGGTACATTTACCCATATAGCAAGTTCTGCTGAGTCCAGAGCAGATCTGCATAACTCACACAGAGTAATGCGCAGTTACCTCCTCCGGTTGACAATTAACCCATTGTACAGATGCATATAGGTAATCCTAGTGGTCAGTCTAGCATTAGTAGTTCTCTTAACAAAAGTCCTGGAAATAAATGCAGCAATGGAATCCTCAAAGTCCTTAACAGCCTCAACCAATGTAGTAGAGGTGATTCAGACACTCTGTCCTCGCTGCGTTCGATGTAAGAAACCAGAGCTGCCAGCATGCTATTCCTGACCTCCACCAGTCATCACTCTTTCCAAGTAATGCGATTCAAAGCAGGACTTACTCTCAGCTCCTCTGTGAAAATTAAGGGCAAAGTTGACACTAGGACACTCAAGGTCAAGACAAGAGGTAGATGATCACTTTCAAGTCTATGATTTATGCCCATGTCAATAATCAGAGAAGGAGCATTAGCCATAAAGGCATAGTCTAAGACATTACAAGACTTATGACCAATGGTGGTTAATTGGTCAGGGGAGCCAGACAGGAATGCACCATTAATCATGGAAAACCCAGAGGAATACAATACTGCATGCTTGTCCACTCCAGTCCCATATTTCAAGAATATAAGAGCAAGTTCCCATCCGCCATAGTGGAGGACGAGGCAACATGCCAATCCAAGATATTAAGCTCCCTTTAGATCTTGGAGTAAAAATCTCCACGCGGGATACACAGAAGGCGACCTATTTGAGTATCAATCAAACCCTCCATTTTCAAAAGTACTAGTCCGTGGAGGAGCCTATAAAGTGGATCATATACGTTGGCAATAATAATCTCATTACCTCTGCCCTTGCAGTAATCAACCAGAAGCGTGACCTCACCCACTAATACATTCTGGGAGTTTGAGATGAGATCCTCCAAACACAAGGGCTTCTTGACACTCAACAGCAATCCTCCTTTGGGCCGCCCACAAGGGCCAATTTATGGGGAAACTGTTAGCCCTCAACAACTATTGGATAAGTGAGCCACGTCTCCTGCAATACCACAATCAAATATTGGTGGATTTGCTTAAGTAAGCCATCACCCTCGAGCAGATGGACATGCCCGCGAGCATTCCAAATAATGAGGTGGGCAGGAGTCACCTCACTAGGTACTAAAGTCCCACATATCCATGCTGTGCAGCCAAATTGGCCAACCAGGCCCAGGGAATGTCTTCCCCTTGTGAGTCGTCCACTGCCCCTGCTCCAAATGGCAAGCTAGGGACAGTAGAGGTGTCATTACTACGAGAGTGAGCAATGCCATTTTTCCCACCCAAATTTGCTGAAGAAAATCTCCTGCCATACTCAGTTTCAATAGCTACACACTCATATCCCAATCGGTTAAAGAGTTCAGCATGTTCCAAAATATATGTCAAAGTGCTTTGCGCAAAGCAGAATAGCATTATATTAAATCTTGCAAATGTCAACAGTTTTTTATACTTTGAATATGGAATAATGCTGTGAAATAAGTCCTAAAGACAAGCACGATTTAAGATCAATCTGCTTCTATCACAAAAAAGGCTCTGGATTTGAAGAGGCTTAGAGTTAACTTTATGCTTGAAATTGGCCACCGGAAAAACAGTACTCCGCTCCAAGGACGCTTGATCCTGGGGACCACATCTCACAGCTTCCGTAGGCAAAGAAATAGTGGCAGCTGGCCCAATGTCACCAGATCCAAGTCCCCTTTCAGTCTGGGAGGAAGTATTCACAGAGGTCATTACAGAATCCAGTTGATTACCAAGTACCAATTCCAAGTTAGGGTTTTGTTCAGTTTTCCCAGTATGTAATCGAAAAACATGCATTGCCGAATGGATTGGAGTCAAATGAACCTTTTTACCATTCTAGTTAGATAATACTGTGATAGGTTTCTGGGTCAAAAGCTTCTTTCTTGAGCTGGTGAGTGTTTTTCTTGTTGATAAACCCAAGGGGGAAGTAATGCGGGAGACGTCAACGGCCAAGCCCGAGGTCAGAATACTCTCATTACCTCAACGTACACAGCACGATGGTAAAGGCCGACACCTTATATTTTGCGTACATTCGTTGGGGAGACATGATTGAAAAATGGGATATAGCGCCGCAGGCGCATCACCCACAGCATCCTTTACAACCTCAGGCTCCTTGCTATTTTTTTTCCTTTTAGTTGTCAAAGGCTCATACATCAAGGCCTGGCTTACAGGCTTCCGCCTGCCAACTAAGGTAGGCCAGCCGCAGGAGCCTCAGCCAAAGCCACCAGGTTACCTTCCGGTGATAAGCAAGGAAAAGAGTGTTCAAAGATAACTGATGCAGGTCTTCAAGTAGTTAAAGAAGAAGAGATGAAAGCGCATACTTCACCCAAGGATGTCATCTGCTTACTAAATGGCCAATTGGCGATGTCAAACGAGGCCATGGTTTTTAAAAGTTGATTAACTTGTTGGTCTAATTTACCCATAATTACCTCACATTTTTTTGATAGTTCCATTAGCATTGTCTCAAGGATGTTAAACATAACTGCAGAGGAGCTGCTTTCATTGACCTGGTCAGACACAGTCAAGGAGTGATCTGAAGGCAGTGATAATAAGCCAGTAGGATGAAACAATGAAACAGGATGTTGGTCGACAATAACAGAAGTCCCCCTAAGGAGGAGGGTATTACCAGTCGAGTTAGTCATCTCAGCCACCTCTGAGTTAAAATGGAAACGTGAATGCAGTAGCAGCGGTAGCATTTCTGACAGGGTGAAAGCGGGAGTGAGGACTACATCAACAGCAATAGAAATGACCTTGCTCCTCACATTAAATTCAATTTCAGCGGCTAGCTCTGAAATGTGAGGACCTTCTTGTTGCAAGCCAATCTGCGTGTGACTACCGGCCATAACATTAGGAAGGGGGTCAGCAGCAGCTACCTGAGGCACCACAGAAGCAACGTCTGATATCATTGTGGCGGGGTAAATGAGGGCCTTAATTACAGATGCAATGGTTTAAGACCCCAGGCATGAGAAGGATATTGAAAACTCATCATTAAGATCTTTGTTCAAATTGATGTCGGTGTCAATGGATTCAGCCAATTTCCCATCTTGCAGGTCTTTAGTGGTAGAGTAAAATTCAGTAATTTTCGAATGATACATTACAAGATGGCACACATAAAAATAATTTCAAGCCCACCCTCCTTCCATTCTACTGGCCGATTTTAAAGACATGTGCCAATGTTTAAATCTCGAGTGTCTGACGTCATAGAAATATGTATTCTACACACATCTAACTACCAGATCTGCCAAGGTGGGCGTTTGAAAGTGCGGGCCAGGGAAAGAGCAGAGAGGGCAACGCAAATATTAACAAACGCCCGGTAAGCCGTAGTTTAAATCGGTTTTCACAAACGATTCCAAATGCATTTCCCATGTTTGTTTGTACAAGTTTTCACGTTTGCATTTCTTTATGTTGCATTTACACATTATGTACTGCAGATATTACATATGGTAGGCGCACATTAATCCACTAGTCCATTCTTAAGTCATGGCCAATTGTACTCGTAACATGGCGCTGGAGTACATTATACAAGTGCACCCTTATATTTCTTAGTGAGCCCTTTTGTGAATTATGCTAACAGTGAAAACATTAGGCCCACTTCAGGTTCAAATATGGATGGCGGAATGAATCAATGACTTCCAAATCTTAACATGAGGTGTTACAAAAAAAATCCACATCAGTTGTCTGAGCCTCTCCCAAATTGGTAAAAGACCTGGAAGAATATATTTGATTTAGTTGGTAATTCAAGTTAAAACCAAAACTAGAGATGATGCAAGGATTTAGGACGTAAACAAGCAAGGAAGTAATAACTGGAAAGTAATAAATATTTATTTACCCGTTGTATTTATCTTATTGTGTTTGTATGGCACTTTTGCCCAAGAGATGAACATGGGCATCATAATAGTACGTACATATTACAACCGAAAGTGGCCAATCCCATTGAGCAACCAAATCAGGGTTAAGACGTGTAAAGTGGGTAAGACTTCAGAAGGGAAGATAATGCAGAAAGCTAGAAGGCAGAGCCCACAGAGGAAGGAAAGGAGCTCCGGAGTTTGAAGGCTAAAAGAAGAAAATAATTGGGATTGAGCACAGAATGGGCAGGGAGGGCATAGAAGGACTTGGTGGGAAGAATGGAGTCCATGGGGGGGGAATAGAGATTCATGAGGCGCGAGAGATAGGAAACAGACAATTAATTCACAAATAAACAATGCAGAGATTAGGGTTGCTGAGTTTAGAGAAGAAAGTGAGTGGTTGGAGAGAGGGAAGAGTGGGTACGATCTGCAAGTAAGGAGAGGATATTGAAAAAGAAGGCTGAAGGTTGAGTTAAACATGGATTGAATGGGGACGAGAAGAAAACATGTAATGGGGAGGAGATAAGGGGATAGTGGAAAACCATAATAGAATGTAGAATTATAAATAAAGGCAATTTCATCGAGTTTTTAGAAATTCAATGTTTTATATAACCGAGGCAATTACAAATAGGAACTTGAATGTGTTCAGGCAGGGATAAAGGGGGGGAGGGATTGGGTGTCAGCAGCATAGAAGTGGACATGGAGACAATGAGAAGAAATAATAGAATAGAGTAAAATGTTGTAGATGGAAAAAGAGTGGTCCTACAACTGAACCTTTGGGAAGTGCATCACCCAATAGAACAGGAGGGAAGGAACATGCTGCCCGGTGGGGGCATGCTCATGGGAAGGTGGATTTATTTTAAACGCACCTATCATGAACTCCCATATTAATGGGGAAACTGACTCGCCACTGAGAGCACTCATTGGGACAATTTTATGTTCTCAATATACAAAAACATAGAAGACTCCTGACCTCGAGGAGCTAGTATACCATTACACAGTTTTAGCCGTGTTGCAGAGAGAGGAGAAGAGTTAAAGAGATGGAACTGAGAGTAGTCAATCAAAGAAAGCTATATAATGGAAACATACAGAATAGGAGGTGACTAAGCTAATTGAGCTGAGGCTCAATGTAGAACAGGCAAGGAAAGGCTTGAGTAGAAAGTACCTTGTGAGCCTAATGCCAGAGGCTCATTGGAACCAGACCTTAATAGGAGAAGATAGAAAGTAGCCTGCTGGGGGCTCTAGACCAGATACTTGTAGTAGCTGTAAAGCCGCAAGCGCCAAATAAATAAGTTATATCATTAGAGAAACTCTTTGCTGGGTGGGTCAAACATAGGCAGGAAAGAGGAAAATTCTTCTCAGAAGAACCATCAGACAAACAGGTCAAGCTGCAGATCTTCAGTGACTTGAAGGATGCACTCCTGGTGGCAGACACAACAGGGGCTTCTGATTTACCTTAGGAACTGAACGTTGGACTCTGAGCACTAGGTCCTCTTAGAATAAGTCCTCTGTGTTGTTGAGATGTCCTACCTAGCAATCCTACTCTCGAGGGGTTCCTATGGAAGGATTTCACTCAACTAAGGCTGGCTGCCAAAGACGACATTGATGTAGGCACTGGGGTAATGAACCAGGTGTTTATGGGTAATGTCATCAATTTTATGATCAATGAATGTGAACACTTTTTCCAATATCAAAAGAGGATCCCATTGCTCAGTTGATTTTGTAATTCGTGTTCATACTATACATATTAGAGGCCCAGATCACTCATTGGAAGATGAGAAAGGGATTTGGGTACATACGCCTAGCAAGGATCCACATTATACTGTATAAATTCCAAAAGACCTGCAGGAGTCTACCGTCTTTGCCACCTTCCAGAGGAACAACCAGATCCATATAAGTACATTTGAGCAGACCATGCCAAAAGCTAAGGGGCAGGATAAGCTAGGCCCCTATTATGTTGATAGGCAATGATTATCATACAGAGTTGATAACCACAACACAGGCTTTCACTGTTACAAATCCATTCCGACATATTTATATGGAATGGTACACTAACACCTCAATGTGGAGAATTTAGGTGTGCCCAAGACCCTCAACCACATGCTTTCACAGTTTTTTATGGACTGTGGTTCACCATTGTACGATGGAATAATGTACCACGTATCCCAAACACCTCTTGGTCAGATATTACCAGTCTCCCCATATTGCCCCAACCCATTATTGATGTCCTCTTGTCCCATTTGAGATGCATATAATGGACCCATCGAGGGTGAGACAGAGGTGCATTATAGTCATGGTTGACTATGCTGCAACATAATCTGAGGCCTTTCTCTTCAGAGCAAACACCTCCCATTGGGTCCTGAATAAACCAGTACCCTATTTTACCCTGTTGGGTTTTCCGAAGGAGATTTTCACCGAACAAGGGACGAGCATCATATTTAAAGTAATGTGGTAGATTAAGGACCTGCTTCACATTAAAACCACATTCACGTCCATATACCAACCATAAACAGAAGGACTGAGGGAGAGATTTAAACAAACCCTCTGGAATTTGTTAAGAAGTCAGGTTGTGGAGGATGGGAAGAATTGGGACAAGTGTGCCTGGTCTTGTATTGCCATACAGAAGACTGTACAGGCCTCCAATGGCCTACTCCACTCCACTACATGAATCATCCACTGGGTTTACCAGTTTTGAGTTAGTGTATAGAAGAACATCTCTGAATGTCATACCACAAGTGGATGAATAGATTGAAAATATTACATCATATACAGTGATATTCAGCCTATGACTCACCATTGGCTACTCTATCCATTGGGGTGCACGGTACTCCTGCCACTTTTCACACCTTATGGACTCGGTGGGGCAACCATGTTGCTCCTTTGCAGGAACATTTATAGCAGGCGTCTGAAACCTGCGGCTCTCCAGATGTTTTGAAATATGACTCCCACAATCCCATACCATCGAATATGCTGGGCGGCGCTGATGGGAGTGGTGGTCCAAACATCTGCAGAGATAAAAGTTGCAGAACCCTGTTATAGAGGTTACATCATTATCCACAGATTAACATGGGACAAGCATACGAGCCATCTAAATTTGGTGGGTAAAGCTTTACAAAACATGATTGACAGCCAATTTGGAAAACTGTCATCACATAGAGTCCACAGTAAAATATCTGGGCTTGGTCTAGGACAGTTCTAGACAGAAAAGGTAGTCATCATCCAGAAGGTACGTGGTCCCACTATGAAGAAAGAGATGCAGACTTTTCTTGGCCTTGTCAGCTGCTACAGAATGTTTCCCCAAAATTCTCCAGCACAATGGGAACTTTACAGACAAGTACAGTATGACCAGCCTTCATGACTGACATGCATTCCAATCCTTGAAAGATGCCTTATTGATATCACAATTTATTGGTGATGCCTGACTTTATACAGCCTTTAAAACTACAAGCTGATGCCTCCAAAGTAGGCTTGAGTGCAGTGTTGTTCATGTAGTTACAGGGCATGGAGCATCTTAAAAGCAGAGTAAAATGCTGTGCTGCGATTGCTCACATACATTGTTTCAATTATTGAAATATCCAGGGTACTTGATTGTATTCAGTGGGACTACATTTCCTATCTGCCCGCCACCTATTTCTGGACACATCAGGTGCATCAGCGCCGGCACATCAAAGCCAGTTTGTGCCAGTTCATGCTGGGACATCAGGAAAGGCCATGGTACAGCTCCTCAAGGGTGTTCTTTACCCTGATCCTCAGTGAGCACGGCAGCATACACGATATTCCTTGAAGCCCTTTGCGTGTATAACTATAGGCCGACCTATTAGGTTAGAGACTCTGCTAGCCGCGAAAAAGGTGACTTGAGAGGAAATTGTATCTAAATACATCGCAATGGCCCTTCAAAAACATGATTCCACAGCAATCGTGAGTTCTCTAACCACGGGTAGCTTAGATTCCCCTAATCAGCTGCTCCCAGACAACATTAATATTGGCAACAAGCTCGCATCTATCAGCCCCCCTAACAGCAACGTACTGACACCAGCCACCAATGAACAGATAGATCCAATTGCCCACACCGGGCTGGACTTGTCCGCTCTACTCGTATTACTTAACAGTTCAACGGTCAACAGGCCTACATTATCAGATTCTCCAAATAGAAGCTTAAGCATGGGGAGTACTGACGTGCAGATGGACCCAATCTCCACCACCCCTGGACCTCAATCCATGACAACAGTGTTGACAGGCATGTCAATCAGGCATAACCATTTACCACTAGAATCTTCACCCAAAGCCACAGTAGAAGTAAATACCCCTACCAACGAGGAACACATTACAATACTCCACAACCCTCACTATGTCAGTAGATCACCAGCAATGCCTAACCCACCTATGAGTGGTGCTATAAAGTTATCTTTATTAAATACTAGGTCCTTAAACAAACATGCATTGGAGATACATGATTACATCCTAGAAAATAACATTGACATATTTTGCACAACAGAAACCTGGCTTAAAGACTTTAACGGCCCTTCTAGTGACCTAGCCACCCCCAGGTTATATCTTCTTTGCTCACAATGGCACCCAAGGCAATGGGGGAGGAGACTCAGTAGTAACCAAAAAGGAGTTCTCGTTATACGAGGTTTTGTGCCTATTCAACCCGAAATCATAATATTTGCATAAATCTAATTTTACTGTACCACCCACCCAAAAACATGGTCACCTTCAATGATGAAATAACACATATTTTGACCCCTGTGAACAACCCAACTGCTCCACAATTCTAATCGGCGATTTAAACAGCTGGTGGGGCATATCTTAGACAAAGAGACTTTCACTCTGGAATCTGACCTTTACAACATCAAATTCAGCATTCATAACACCAATGCCATGCTCATGAAAGGTGAAAGGACAAATATTACATTGGGTGGCTTCTCGAAATGTACACCTTGTCATAACCAAAACAAAGCCATGTGTATGGTCAGACCACTCATTTGTGGAATTCACATTTCACCCACCAGGCAAAATTGAGAAAAGCGTTAAACACACTAAGAAAATTCTTAGTAGAAACCTTAAGAAATTGAAAGCCATCGACCTTACTAACTGCATGGATGCAGTACTAAAAGCCACCAAAGACACAGACTCCCCAGATAAGTTGACCACCTCTTATCAGTGGTAAACAGGAGTCAAGCCAGTGGGAAAAATAGAAAAGTTCACTTCGCGGACATCGTCCAACCTAGTAGAGAGGGAAAAGTCCCCTTAGCTGCCACACAGATCATCATATATCAAACAAAAGGTAATTAAAAAAATTAACCAGGACCACAACCATGTTAAAGAAGACCCCTTAGAAGAAGGGGAGATACTTTTCATTGATGGGGCATCGACAATTGGTCAGATGTAGGCATATGGGGGCATAAGCGGTACGATATGACGACAGTGAATTTGAGGTACTTTCAAAGATCAGGCTGCCATCCCATTGTTCTGCAGATGCTGCCAAATTGGTAGCATTAACAACAGCAGTAGATCTGATGAAGGGATATTGTGCCACTGTCTACTCTGATTTGGCATATGTCACACCGACAGTGCATTCAGGATTGCCAAGATGGAGAAGGGGAGGTTTCAGGAGGAGTGATGGCACACCGGTCCAACATGCAGACTTACTATCTAGGTTGATTGACGTATTTCCCCTTTCTTCAGCATTAGCGGATGTTAAGTGCACTGCCCATACTAACGGTACAGACTTAATTTCCCTAGCAATGACATGGCAGAATCCATAGCCAAGCAAGCAGCATATTTATTATACTTCACAGAACATGTTCCCACACTCATACATATAACAAGGCAATGTGTACAACTATCTGACCCATATACTGATTTCTCTGTGCCTACAATATTAGAATTGCAAGGTCGTACCCCTCAAGAAAATAATGATTTATGGACAAAAAGGGGGTGTTCTTTGTCCCCCACTGATTTAATTCGGAGAGAAACATTTTTGGTAAAACCTGTTATTCCAAAATAATGATTAAAACTTGCCCTTGAACAATTGCATTTTCTGCGCACACATCCAAAGAAAGCATTATCGCTGATTTTCAGGCAGTGGATCATATCAAATTTGCAAGAGAATGTGGCACAATTGATTATGAATTGTGTCACAAGCCAACAATGCACGACAGGACACACTTTAAAAACAATTAAGATAATGTTGCCTCACCCTTCAGGACAGTTTAGACATCTCCATTTTGACTATGTGAACATGGGTAATTGGTTGTTATACAGGACCGATGCTGCTGGTACTTGTGGCAGCGATGGAAGCAGTTTAATGCTGCTTTGGGGGGTCCTCTGAAGATGGCGCTGCACAACCATGGCAGTATTTCACTCTTTCCGACTGTAGAGGAATTGCAGGCTCTGTCCCCCTTCCTCGACAAAGCTTTAAGGACCTCCCGAACAGAGGCTCTCTGTTTTGCTTCTCTCTCCAGTCAATGCTCTGTAAGCTCACCTTCGTGCCATCCTTTTAATTTCTCACGAACCCAATCTACGGTATTTCATGCCGTTGTGTTCTATCTGTTTCCTTAGATTTCACTGGCATCTACAAGGAACTTTTGTCCCACTATCTGTGCCGGCAAACCACAGCGTCCTTCCGGGTACGAAAAAGGCATTGGGTTACCAAAGCAGCGAACGATGGCTCGAGCTCGATTCATCAAACTGCATATTCTTTTCTTTCAGCTTCTGCACAATTTCTCTTGAAACTGCAGATCTCTGCCTTCTCCCCTTTGACACGGCTATTTCATTTCATGTAGAGATCTACAGCTTACCGAGCTTTCACTGACCGGAGACTCTTCCCCAGTCGGCACATCCGCGTCTCCTCGCAACTTTCCCCTTTCTACAGAAGACATCTCCCTTTTCTCCCAGCAACAGGTAGGGAGTTCTCTTACCTGCTCTGATCCAGTTTGTTTGATTCTGTGGATGTTATTCAGTTCCTCTGAATCTTTGTAGGAATCACTCCTTTTGTGCTGCCTGATCCTGGGACTCATGTCAGACATTATTCTCGCTACACAGCTGCCTGGGTACCGTCCAAACTCTTTTCTACACAACCTTTACTTCTACTACCTGATTGTTTCCCTTCCAATCTTACGGTATACTAATCAAAACCTACCTGTATTATGCAGGGTGTAATTAACTCCTAACGCCACCCTAAGACCCTAAGGTTTACCCATGAACAGCAGTGAAGACTCCAAGGCGCCCAACTGACAACATATTGAAACCACCATTAGAAGACCTTCCACAGGGTTTTATTCCCCAGAGGGTTTCCCTTGAGCCCTGTGACTTCCTGACCCATTTGAGGGCTGGAGGAGACAGGGTGACCAGGAGGGCTCTCCTTACATCTAACTGCTGCATTAGACTCAGGTAAGTCAAACTACAGTTTGAACGCTTGTACCTAGACTATCACAGTTGTTACATTGGTGTAGTAACTATTGTTGTTTGATAATTCTGGTGTGCCCATTTTGCTGTTGGATTGAGGCTGATCATTGCATCCATCCTGATGCTACATCCAATGGGGAATTTGCAAAGTGTTACGGTCTGATAATGGGCCGCATTTTTTCAACAATCTTTTTAAAGAAGTGACTTCTCTACTGGGGAAAAAAACACACAATCTTTGCTTGGCATACCACCCTCAGGCCAACAGTGTTGTTGAGCACTTGAACTTTTTTGCATAAATAATGCATTGCAAAGCTTTGTTGCACGCTTCATAAAAGTGGATGTACTGCTTGCTGTTTGCACTTTTTGCTTTGAACAATCAGCCTGGTTCTGTCTATCACCTTACCCGCATTAGGTGCTGACAGACAGAAGAATGTTAATGCCACTTCCTGCTGCACATGCTAATGTCGATGCGCATAGCACAGCTGACATGTGAGGAAGCAAATTTCGAGGGTACCTTAAAGAGCTCACTAATTCTCTGAAGTTCATTACCATGCAGACGGGGCCCCGTCGACTGCAGCCAGAATCCTTCTCATTCAACCAACAAACGCAGCATGAGCACCAGACTTTGTTGAGACCACCTTTGCTGTACCAAGGGGTTAAAGCACTTAGGAATTTCACCAGGAATTGGAAGGATCCGAGGTTAGTCGGCCCCTACATACTGGTGTATTCTGCACCCACAGTGGTAAAGGTTGTTGAGCGGAAGACATGGTTTCACCAAGTAGATGTAAAACTGTGCAAAGGCACTGCCCCCTCCTAGGAGAAGAGAAGGGGGAAGGAAAATGGAATAGTTGTGATCTTGGAGTGACATTTTTTATATCACTACATTTCTTTCAACATAGACAATGTTTTTCAACATCTTCACAGTTCAAGATATCTGGAGGATAATTTATGGGAATGTTTTTGTATTGTGTTATGTGCCTTCTGTTTCTGTCCTCTTTTTTCTTGTTGTTTAGGTTTCAATGTGTTTTTATAGAAACTACAAAGGGTAACATGATGGTTTTTAGAAAATATTAGCATGTCCAGGATGAGACATAAAAGAGATCTTTATGACACAGATTAGTCCTCTAAAAGCACTGGGGCCGAGCCTCTCACCGACACTCAGAACGTGTGGTGTGAGCACATGCGATTGGCGGGAATGAGAGTGCAGATAATACCTGTTATGTGTACTTGTTAATACCGCACACTGCAGGCCCACCCAAACATTTTGTCTCCAAGAAATACCAGAAAACACAACAAGTTGTATGATTCATTTTGCCCTATGCCTTGTTAAGAGTTTGTTTCAGGGCCACAAGGCACAGATCCATAGGATACAAGAGGGGGAGGTGGTACAGGCTGATGATTATTTAAGGATAATGGAGATGCCAGCAAATGAGGAAACCAGGAATGTTATTTTATATTACGAACAACAGGAGCCAGGGAGGGGGAGACTGTACTTGAAACACCCCACTAGATTTCTTGTGTGGTGAGACATGCCATGTTACACCATGGTTCATGCAAAGAGCATTCATGGAATAGGTTGTTCAGTATATTATGACCAGTGGGTGGAAGGACAGATGGGATGTAGGGCAAATGGTTTGTTGAGGGAAGAAGGGAACAAGTGCTTCAAGTGAATACAAAATGGTATGAAGTTTGGGACAGTAATGTTAATTTGTTGACATGGTTTGATGACAAAAAGAAGCCAATGCCAATGCATACACTTAAACAGCCTTTTTTATGTTACAGAGTAAAGGGCTATAATGACGTTTGGGAAAATACAGATTATCAAGTGACGCTCGATCTTCCAGGCCTACGAGGTGGGACTGCCATCCTTACAGATTATTTTTGGGCCTGTGGTGCCCATGCCTACGCCCAGCTCCCACCAATCGGAATGGCATCTTTACCCATTTCAACTTGCACCTACCTACCCTCTTCGTGCCAAAAAACAACCTTGTCCAATTTAATGAAAATCTGGCCTTAAAAGAACTATATGAAAAGATTGCTAAATGGTCACTCAAAGGAAGAAGTGATTAAAAAAGAAGTTCCACATGAACTGCGCCAAGCATGCCTCCCACAATTGTTGAAGAAGAAACATACATTGTGGAAAATAGCATTCTCAAGATGCAGCAAAAGTGTTCCTCTTAGACAATGCAGAAGGAATAAATAAGGGCCTTATTACGAGGTTGGCGGTAACCCACCAGTGCCACTGGCGGGTTGCCACCAACCCTGCAACACTGTTTACACCACCTGAGATTCCGGTGGCCAGGGATCTCAGATGATGGAAATCGTAAATCCCCATTCCCATAGAGTGGTGTAGGACTCTATGGGAGTGGGGAGACGGAAGCACCATTGCTAACAGTGCCCGTGCTTCAGTGTAAACTGTGCCTACTGGGGCCTCTGCGCCCGCCAGGTCAAACTCTGCTGGGCGCAGAGGCCCCGGCAGTCACAGTTGCAGTCTGCCGGTCCAGAATGGGTGCCGGTACGGTGCTACCTGCACCCTTAATTCTGGACCAGCAGACTTGTAATGAGGCCCTATATCTTGAAAACATCATCAGACAGGCTGAATAAAATACCTAAGGAGTTTGAGATTTTTTTAAAGATTGCATTTTTCTTAAAACTCACTAATTGCTCCTGGTGTGCAGACTGTGGAGACTGTGCCCAATGCCAAATGGCTGTACGCCATGCACTGGAAATTCATGAATTTGGCTAATGGCACAGAAGGAGGGATGAATGCTATCAAGGATAAGTATAAGATTTGCTGATGGCCATGGAGGGCGTCTATGCAATTATTGGGACACGTTGTTGCACTGTGAATCCAGCTAACGAAGCTGATAATGCCAGTTTAACTGATACTATAACTGAGTGGCACACCCTTAATGTGCCCATGGAGAAGGAAACTAGTAGGGTGGTTGAACAGGACTGGTACAGGGAACGTTTTGCCTGGATGCCAACGTGGTTGAGCAATGTTTTTAAAAATGTTGGTTACCATCATTGTAGTGGTGATTGTTGCATATTGTGGGTGTCAAACAGCAGTGGGCTGGAGTGGCAGGGTTAGAACAAAAGGAAATAACATAATGTCCTTGAAAATAGTAGGAAATGATGGTGACACCACTCTGCCATGAGATACGTTCGGGAAACATTAAGGGGAAGAAATGACCAGAGTGACAATGGAGTGATTGAAATGGAGAGTGTGACTGGCCCCATGGGGGTCCTTCCTTCTTTGCCAAAGATCCCACTGGTCTTGTCGAGTCATGGGTAGATTGTGTTTCAGATGCCGATTATATATTTTTATTTTGTACACCAGAAGAATATGCTAAACGTGCAGAAAGTTTGTGTGGTATTTGTAAGATTTGGGTCCCTAAAGATGATTATCTTACTCCATTAGGGGAAAGGCCACCTTTGGTCCTTAGTAAATTAATGAAAAGAGGGAATGTGAAGATTCAGATTCAAAGTCCCAGTCGCATGCGTAGATATAAGCTGAGGAAGCCCCCACCTGGTAGATATTAGGCTGTCAGTGGTGATACGGTTGTCAATATGGACACACATGTAGGTTTTATGGCAAAGGCAACATAATTAACAACATAGGTATTGTTTGTATAATGGAGCTTTATATATACACAAGCAGCAAGGTAGTGAAATATATAACCAGAAAAGTGATGGGTGTAAAGTTTGGAAGTAATCTGGCACTGCTCTGGGAAACCTTCCACACCACCATTTTGTAGCCCGTCTGCACCATTGCGAAAGGTGTCCCGCCATATGCAAATCAGTCAGGTTCTGCCACCAATGCGAGCAGCCCTGCCCAAACTGCTAGGCCAGGTTCCCTCTGCATGGAAACACAAGCAACCCCAGACATGTTTCGGCCTTGTTGGGCCTCATCAGTGAGTTGAAGCTTCATTCCCTATGGTGCAGCGAGCAAGGGTCCCACATCTGGGCATACCCTCTCTCACTTAGGCAGACAACCTATAACCCAAAAAGTGATGTGTAGAAGGTTTTGAATTAATCTGAACCACTGGAACTTCTCTGGGCAACCTTCCACACCACCTTTTTTTAGCCCATCTGTGCCATTGCAAAAGGGGTCTAGCCATATGCAAATCAGTCAGGTACTGCCACCAATGGAAGCAGCCCTGCCCAATGGGCTAGGCCCAACAAGACCAAAACATGTCTAGGGATGCTTGTGGTCTCGTGCAGAAGGGATGTGACCTAACAGTTCAGGCTGGAGCGCCCCTTTGAGGGTGGGTCGAAGCCTGATTTGCACATGGCCTTTCACCTTCTGTAATGGCTTGGCAGGTGAGAAACAATGGTCTAGAGGGTTGCCCAGAGCAATGCCAGAGATAAGATTCATTTTAAACCTTCCAGCTGTCACCGTTTTGTTTTTTTAATTTTGTGTTGAGGTAGTGAAATATACACATATGTAACCAAACACTTGAACACACATGCAACAGGGCATTTGCAGTTTTTGTTGCAGCACATTTATATTTTTGTTGCAGCCTAGATAGTGTTTGCATGTATTTTGATTAGTGGGAGCAATAGAACAGCCATCTTGCAACAAGACCATCATGTCAGGCCGCAGAATTCATTGTCATGTTATCAAACTGCTTTTCTAAACCTAAAAAGCCCTTGCTAATAAGATGTTGTTTTGCAGTGGGCACAGGTAGCTCAAGGCCAGGATGTTCTGGTATGTAGGGCAGAGGTATTTTAATTGTTGCAAAGGAAATAGCTCCTATAATTTGAAAACCCAACTCCACACATGCAGGTGTTATCAAGGCTGAAAGCGCATGAATACACAAAAGAAATAAGGACACAATATAATATTGGTGCCAATTTGTAGGATTTACAGTGCGAGTGCAGCACCCCCATTGCTGCATAGTGCCCTGTTTTTCTCTTGGTCATTCGAATCAAATGGTTAAAATTCAGCATGAACAGTGGTGCCTTAATTTGGCTGTTCGCCAGGAAGATACCTCCAAGGTCAAGATGTGTTGTTCACAGTTCGTGTTCAGACGAGAGTGGCGTGGCTCACAGGTGCAGGGTACAAAGAACAGAAGGGCTCAATTAGAATGTTCTGGGCTTCTGCAAAATATCTTCACTCCCTATAATTATTTCCCACATTCTGATTGGTCAGATCGCGGTGAGACATAAAGGTTCATAGTTATCTAAAAGGTTCATGGTCCAATTAATATAGACTTTCTTTGTCAGAATGTCTCTTATGGGCCAACCAATGAGAATATGGTCTGAACATGAATGAGTTAATGATTTGAGGGTGGGAATGTCTAGGGGTTTGAATGTGGATCCACCAAAGAGCAAGCAGGGTGTATAGTGTTCTCTAGTGGTATGATAACGTGTATAGCCAATTGGGTTGTTAGATTTTGAGTTATTGTAACATTTGCTAAATTATGCAAAGTAGTGGTTTTCTGCCTTAAAAACTGTAGCCCCGGAATAGGCATGTTGAGACAGTGTTGATTTTTTTTTTTCTGTTTGCATTCTCCCAGCTCTTCCAGAAAGATATTTGTTTTCTTTCTGCAGTTGGTGTGCTCCATCCTTCAGTTATTTTTTCTATTCCATTTAGGGTCGTTCTGGGACAGTTTCACCTTTACAAAGCCAAAAAGGCCCCACTGTGAGAGAGTTTAGAAAGTGAAGGTGGCTAGGCCAATAAGACATTACTGTGAGAGAATGAGACTTAAAGGAGATAATAGAGAATGGAGCCTGCAGTGGCTCTTGATCCAGAAGCTGCCAAGAGTCAGAGGACTCTGAAGAGATGTCATAAGAGGATACACTTCTGGAGGTGTTAGCCCACATTCCGGTAGTAGCTGTAAATCCATGAAAACAGAAAAGATGCTTTGCAACATTGAGAACTCTAGACATTTTTAGTGCTCAAGCCCAGGATGGGGGCCTCTTGGCTGGAGTTATAATGAATGCAGTCATCTGAAAAGTATTGAAATGGGGGAATCCCACCAAAACCACATGGTTGTGCCCCATTAAGTGTTCAAGGATACCCCTAGGGTAAGATGGATATTCTGAATGGCCTTGTCTGATAGATGTGTCTCATGGTTACAGAGTCCCTGTGAATGTTTCATCTTCTGGACCATCTTTCAAGTTAAAGAAGTTTGCCTGGGCACTTAATCATTAATTATCGTTTATAATACGCTTAACACCAGAGACCAGTCTCTAAGCAGGGGACCGGGATTCAAGGCTGTGTTGCTTAGTATTGTCTTGCATTGCCCCAGAGCTATTCTCCTGACCCTACATCCTAAGTGGATTGAAAGATGTTTTCCATGGTGTCGACACCTGGACAGAACTGTGTGTGGATTTGATTAGGGATTGGCCATCTGCCTAGGAACATGAGGCTCTATTAGCTTAGGATCTTTCACTTCATTTAATGTAGCCCCCCCACCCCACACATCTTAACACTGTCACCTGATAATCTTCATTTTCCATTGGTTCTCCAAATCTGATATTTATTTATTTATTTATTTATTTATTTAGATTTATATAGCGCGCAAGCAGCCCACGGGCATTGAGGCGCTGTTACTTGTGAGAGCTTAGTTACAGAGGTACAGGAATGGTAGCAGTTGTTGGTACATTATAAGTATTACAGACATAATACAATACTTACAGCTTCTGCGATTGGTCATTACATTCCAGCTTATGCAGTGGGTCAAAATGTATAGTATTCATGCTGATGTGAGGGACCTTATGTGAAGAGGATGGTTTTCATAGCTTTACGGAAGGCGATGAGGGAGGCCTCACCTCGGATAGTGGGAGGTAGGGCATTCCAGTGTGTGGGTGCAAGATATGGGAAGCTGGAACCCCCCGCTCTGGCTCTTTTTACTAGTGGCACATAGAGCATGTTGGTATAGGGTGATCTGGTTGGCCTTGTGGAGGAGACAGGGTGGATCCTTTCGGAGAGGTAAGCGGGAGCAGTGAGGTGAATGCACTTGTGGGTCAGTGTAAGAGCTTTGAAGACGATTCTTTCCTTAATTGGGAGCCAGTGGGCTAGTTTTCTGGCCTCTGAGATGTGTTCTCTTTTAGCAATGCCTTGGGCTGCACGGAGAGCACTGTTCTGTATGACTTGTAACCTTTCCAGATTTTTGTTGGAGGTTCCTAGGAAGAGTACGTTGCAGTAGTCTAGCCTGGAGCCAGTGATGGCTCTGGCTATGTTTGTGCAGTTCTCTTTGGAGAGAAAGGGCCTGACTGCGTTGATTAGTTTAGCGTGATATGCAGCTGAGGAGGCTATTGCATTGACTTGTCTCTCCATGGATAGGTTGGAATCCAAATAGACTCCAAGGGTTTTGACTGAGTCAGAGACAGGTATTTTGATGGTGTCGATGGTGAAGTGACTGAATTGGGAGTCTAGATTTCTTAGTGTGTCGGTGGAGCCTACCAGGAGGAGTTCAGTCTTATCGGAAATGAGGCATAGTCCATTGTCTGCCATCCAGGCTTGAATGGTGTTGTAGAGGTTGTTAAGGGTCAAGGAGTCAGTGTCGTAGTTGCCAGTGAGGGTAAGGAGGATCTGGGTATCGTCAGCATAGTTAGTGTATGAGATACCCATAGCGTCGAGGATGAGGAAGAGGGGCCGTGTGAAGATGTTGTACAGGGTGGGAGAAAGGCAGGAGCCTTGGGGCACACCGCAGAGTATGAAGGAGGGTGAGGCGGAGGCTAGGTCAGAGAATACTTGCATGGTTCTGTCTTGTAGGAAGGAAGTGATCCATGCAGTGGCGTCAGGGGAGAACTTGGCAGTGGAGGAGAGGTGGTGGCAAAGGACGTCGTGATCAACAAGATCGAAAGCCGCGGATAAGTCAAGAAGTAGGAGAAGTGTTGGTTTGCCCATGTCTCTGGCATCGTCCATCTGGTTTTTTAGGTCAAGTAAGGCGGTTTCCATCCCGTGTCTGGGGCGGAAGCCAGATTGACGGCGTCCCAGGAGTTTGTTCTCTTCAATGAAGTGCTGGACCTGCAGGTAGGCTGCTTTGTCCAATATTTTGAGGAGGAAAGGGACAGTGGTGATAGGTCTGTAGTTGTTAGGGGATGTTGGGTCAAGAGTTGGTTTTTTTAAGAGAGGGCGGACCCAGGCTTCCTTGAGGGAAGCGGGGACTTTCCCTGTGGCAAAGGACGCATTGACAAAGGCCGTCAGGAAGGGAGCAAGCGCTTCAGTACAGTCCTTGATGATGGTGGCTGGGCAAGCATCCCCTTTACAGTTAGAGGGTTTGATATTCCTCATTATGTTGATGATATCTTTTTCCTGTATGGGTTTGAAGGAAAAAGGTTGGGGGGGGTCCGAGGCTGGTAGTGGGACAGGGATGTGTGTATTAGGTAGGGCTAGTTTGGTAGCCAGTATTTTGCTTTGGAGAGTCTTCAATTTGGTCTGCATGGCCGTTTGTATTTCGTCGCACCAGGCTTTGTCTTTGGTGAAGTTCTGGGGGGCGGGGGTGGGTGTCTCCAGCTCCCTGAAGATGGCGAAGATTTCTTTTGAGCTAGATTGGGCTTCTGAGATTCTGGATTCAAAGGATTTGGACTTTGCTAGGGTGATTGCCTTTTTGTATATGGTGGAGCGGGTTTTAAAGATCAGCTTATCTTCGTCGGAGTTGGATGTTTGCCATTGCGTAAGTGCAGCCATTTTCTCATTGCGGAGTATGAGAAGGTCCGGGGTGAACCAGGAGTTAGAGTGGGTAGTTGGTTTGGATTTCCGGGGTTTGAGTGGTGCAATGGAGTTGATAGCTGCTTTGATGGCAACATCATCGGCTGTTGCGAGGGTTTCTGGGTCTGTGGAAAAAGGTGGTCTGAAGGCTGGGCCTTGGAGGAAGGGCAGTATCCTTTCCTTAGTGAGCTGACGGGAGCTTCTTGCGAGGCAAGGAGGCAGGGGTTGTGGTGCGGGAGTGGAGGGGCTGGTGGTAGGGATGCTAAAAGTGATGATGTGGTGGTCGGACCAGGGGGTGGGAGAGTTTCCAGTGATGATGAGTGGGCAGTTATGCTGTGCAATCCAGTCAAGAGTTCTGCCCTGGGTGTGAGTTGGGCAGAAGATGGTGTTTTTGTATCCTAGTGCCCTGAGGGCTGAGTCAAGGGATTTGGCTGCTGAGTCCTTGCTGTCCAGGAGACCTAGGTTGACGTCACCAAGGAGAATGGCTTTTGTGTGTTTTTTGAGGTTGTCGGAGAGGAGGTGGGTGAGAGAGGCTTGAAAGTCTCCTGTTGGGCCTGGAGGGCGGTAGACAGTGTGAATGGTAATGGTACAATGGGGAGAGATGTTGATTTTGATTTGGAGGTAGTCGCTGTTGTTGTGTAGGGATTTCTCTACCTTTCTAATCGAGAGGGCGTCTTTGGCAATGATTGCTACACCTCCCCCTTTAGAGAGTCGATCCTGCCTAGTGATGGAATACCCAGAGGGCAGTGCAAGGGAGAGCGCGGGGCCGGAGGCCTCGTGAAGCCAGGTTTCTGAGATCATGAGTAGATCAAGGTCATGGGTGGTGATGAGGTCATGGATGTCCAGAGCATGGGCATTGATTGACCTAGCGTTGATCATGGCGCATTTGAGATGGGGTTCTGTAACGGCCAGGGGGGGGTCCACGGGGAGAGTGGGTGCAGGGGTGGGCGTGGTTACGCCTGGGGTGGTAGAAGAGTTGCGCAGTGCTGATTTTCCCGTGGTGGTGGACACATGTGGAATCACATTTGGCACAATAGCATTCAAGGTGGGGTCAGAAGAATTGCATATCACAGATTTTGCATTGGGGACATCATTTACGGTAGTGGTGGGCACATGTGGAATAACATTTGGCATAATAGCATTCAAGGTGGGGGCAGAAGAATTGCATATCACAGATTTTGCACTGGGGACCTCATTTACGGTAGTGGTGGACACATGTGGAATCACATTTGGCATAATAGCATTCAAGGTGGGGGCAGAAGAATTGCATATCACAGATTTTGCACTGGGGACCTCATTTTCGGTAGTGGTGGACACATGTGGAATCACATTAGGCATAATAGCATTCAAGGTGGGGGCAGAAGAATTGCATATCACAGATTTTGCACTGGGGACCTCATTTACGGTAGTGGTGGACACATGTGGGATCACATTTGATATAGAATGAATATAATTTGGAATGGGGTGAGCTGATTCATTGACAACTATATTGTGGGTAGCTATAGTGGCTGTGAGCTTGGCAGTTGGGCGGATGATCCTGGCCCTGTTTGCACCTATAGTGTGGGGCATAGTACGGGAGCATAGACGTTCATTTCGGGTGCTAGTGGGGGTGGGCTGGGTGCTGAGGGTGGACTCTAGCGTGCGGGCACGCAGTCTGAGGCACCTAATGGCAGGGCCTGGGTGGCAGCTGGCAAACGGGCACCTAGGCAGAGTGGCCATTTTTGAGAGGTGAGTCTCGTGCTTATAAGCAACGGGATAGTAGGCAAGGTTAATTATGCTCAGCTCAGTACAGAGCGACAGGGGTTATAGAATGGCACTTAGTCAGCAATGGTGGTGGCAATGACGAATCAGAGTTCAACATGAGGACATTTTGCGTTTGAATGTTCCTGTTAATCTTGCATAGTAGAGCCCAGAGGCTTACCGTAGTGTTGGAGGCCCATCATTGGAGAGGTTACAGTTCCTGCGGTAGAATGGTGCAGACCGCACCTCCCTCACATGCACCGAACAGGCGCCAATACTCTTGATAGGTACTCTTGTATTTGTATTTGTATTTATTTCGTTTATATAGCGCTTTACTCCAAAGCGCTTGCAACCAAGAGAATGAATCACTGTGCATTGCATGATCTGTTCTATCCTTCTCAGAACATACGACACTACAGAAGGAGTAGGAGCGTGAAGTCAGTTTGCTGTTGAGTGCATGTATGATAGGGAAAGAGAATGTTGATTCTGGCAAAAGAGCAACTCACATGCGATTGCACATTCATAGTATCCATGCCTGTAGTGTAGATTGCCATCAGAAGAGTATAATAGCTCGATCTGCTAAAATTAAACTGCACATTTGTGATCTGTTTACCCAGAATAATAGCATAACTTACAAACGAATAATCATTGTGAAGTATAGAATTGCTCTGCTCCGACTGTATGATGCCGTGCCACACAATTATTTTATAACTTGTTAATAAATTGAACATTTAAAAATGCTTTACATTGCACTTGAAAGTTCACGCTTGCTTTTTACACAGGGCCATTTCAAACAGTAAATATTGGTGTTTATGTTTTTGCACATAATTTTATACCATGATAATTTAAAATGTAATTACAGCAGTATAAGTGTTTATGCAAGTGACCAAATCCTGTTGACATTTATTTTTAAATCATCCTTGTTTATGTTTTTATTAGTGACAGATTCCACACAAAATAACAAGCAAGTAGTTAACTCAGCGACCCCATAGATAAAGCTAAAACTTTTAGCAAATTAATAAAATATATGAATATGTGGGGTTGTATATACATTTGTTTATAGGTTATATTAGTTTACATGTTCTTAGCACTTAAAAGGAACAGACTCTCGGGGTCTGAATCACAGGAGAAAAGCAGAATTTACCTGCTCTTTTAACCTGGTTTACACAATGCAGCCAATTATCAAGCGCATAAAAGTGCCCATTAAATCAATCGGAAGCTTTGAGAATTGGCCGGAAAGGACTCATTACAAAAGGTTTAGAGAAATAGGGTTATTCTGCACTCGTAATCCCGTTTTTGAATCAGGTGCATTTTACCTATACTTCATGTATATCTAGAGTGGATCTACGTGATGCTTTTCTTTTGTGAGTCGGACAGCACGTGTCTTGAAACAATATCAAATCAAACTGATGAAGGTGAACGCAGGCTACCAGCGGCAACGCACTGGTCTTGGAAGCAAGCACACGCAAGGAATAGAGGTTCGGATCCCGGATCCACGCTTAGAAACCGAGCTCAGGTTATAAAAAAAAACAATAAAAAACAAAATACGCTCACCTCTCAGTGCTCATCCTTGTCCTCCAAACCTGCAATATTTCTTGAAAGAAAAGCTTCGAAGCACCAATGTCATATGCAGGGCATTCGTCACCTTCCTAAAAACGTATGCTTTCTAATAAGAAAATGCAGATCTTTTCTAGCCCTGCAAACAATCATTGGTACAATCAGTGCCAAGACCAAGAGATCTGCCTTCCTCTGAAAACAAGTTGAATGAAATGTCTATGTTCTCTCCTCATCGGGGTTAAATTTCTGGTACCTCAGTTGTGTGAGGCCAGACCCACTCTATGATGCAGTTTTGATTCAGTCAAGTTTATCTTCTGGTTAATATTTTGCCCCCTCACTGGGGAACAAATGTTAGCAGAATCTCCCAAGAGACAGTCATTAGAACGGACAGGATAAACTCTTCATTCACATAATTCGGCCTCTCGGATTACTAAACGCTCTTGCCTGGGAGCAGCAGCACATGATCTTGCTCAGATAGTGGGTTGAATCTCAGGATCCAGGCCCACATTCTAAGCAAGCTAACATGTGCTCACTCATCCCTGCCATCTTCCTATCCGCTCCACAATGCAATATCCCCACCCAGTCCCCTTTTCCCACCCACTTACCAGCCACTACAATGCTCATCCATCACTCCTGGCCACCATGGAAATAGAAGACGGGATCCACACAGAGCCCTGTCTCCCATTTACATGGTGGCCATTTTGAATTAGAATGTATGTCAAAGAACAGGTCATATGCTTGCAGGACCAGTTAATTGTTACAAATAAATTGCCATTAAAACCCTTTTTTTTAACCCGGTGTGTTAAAAGCAATAATACTTATGGCAGCAAGTTGGACTGGGCTGGTAACAGCACCAGGGTCCATTGTTGAGGTCCGTGCTTTGCTCGGGCATATAGCTTAGGGCTGTTACAGGCTGAACCAGCCCACTGCTGCATGTATTATTATCGCTATAATAACGTGTTAAGTGGGCTTCCCCGCCTGCTAACCGCCATGGCCCAAGTTATAGGCACGAGCGAATTGAGGGCCTTAACACTGGGCCCCAGTGCTGATACCAGGCCAGTGAAACCTACCAAACACGTTATTACTGCCATTAGCACCCCAAGTCAAACCCTTGCGGTGCTAATTGCAATTTTTCTTTAGAAAAAATGGCTGCACTGCTTTGTTCACAGCAGCAGCCAAGGAAAGTCAGGATTGGGTACACAGCGCAAAAAGGTTGCTCTGAACCCAGGCTTGCATCATTAGATTCAGCCTGGGTATTTAGCAATCTGATTGGCTTACTCACCCACCAAGGGTGCTAACGCTATAATATGTTTCATGGGAGAATATCCTCTCTGCCAAGTTATTAACCTTAGTCTCAAATGTGCTTAATAACTAGACAGCATGTAGCTCACAATCACCATCTGCTAATTTTGGTTAAAATAGGCTATCATATTGAATGCCTCCTTGTGCCCCCAGTGGAAAGGACAGGTTGGGGTTGTCTTTAGATTACATGACAGGTACTCACTTTACTTCCGTGCTGGGGCTTCATAATACCATTCCTTGTTTCCTATGCTTCTTTCGATCACTTCGACTAACAGAGCAAGATACTACTTGGTGGGCACATGTTCAGATGTTAATTGCCCTGGTAAATGTTCAGTCTCCAACTCTTTACTAGTCTCCAGCGCAGTAGCCTGCACATTCTAGATCCCTGTGGGCTTTGGTAATACTGATAAATCAGGAAGTAGGCCACAAGCTGTACGTAGAAGAGAAGTCTACACAGGGAGTTCGTCAGAAGGTAAACCATCAGTGTCTACTACAGCCAGATTACCACATATTTTCAAGTGTACCCAAGGATGCTGCACAGAACTATTATGACTCGGTAAGAGTTTAATTGTTCCTTCCACCTCCAACAAAACTGTTTTTAGAAAAGCTTTAATGGTATTTAAATTTACCAGCTTTTTATTGCATTTTCTTTTCAAGTGCAGGCTTGTCGACTTGCTTTTGGACCTCATTTCATGTCAATAAGATGAGGACAAGGAGCCACGAGTTAATCAATGCTTGTCAACACTTGTCACAAGAATATGAAGCAAATTGCCACAGCGCATTTGTATGGCGGAGAGGAGAAGAACACAATTTGCGTTGCCACCACCTTGCTTCCTCTCTGCCATACAAATGCCCCAGTATTTGCGCCAGGGTGGATTTTCATGCCAGTACAAATGTTGGAGATCCCTATAAAATCCATCATCTTCATGCACCAGCATAAAGCAGGCGGGCCCCGCAGGAATGTATTCTGATTGCTGCCTGCCATGCTTGCTTGGCAGGCGCTGTGTCCAATTACAAAAAAATGCTGTCGGACAGTGTTTATTTTACTTTGTGGACAGTTCACTAATGAAATTGATGGAGCATGTTGGAGAGCGTTTAATTGTAATTGTGAGTGCCACCTGCCTTGCAAGCATGGCAAGCGGCACTCACAATCAAATGTAAACACTGATGGCATGCCAGTATGCCAGGCAGCGTTAATTGTGTTTTGGTAGTAGTTAGCCTTGGCAGTGGTGATCAGTCATCTGCGACAATTAAAGCAGAGCCCTCTTCAAAGCCATCTAGCACTACTTCATCCTGTGGTATATTTTTACCCATTCCGATATTCCCCACTGCATCACATTACAAATGGGGAAAGAAACAGCTAAAAATGGATTTGCTAACCCCTGTGCACGCAAAAACCTGCAAAACTGCATATGGGTCACAATCACAAAAGGCTGCACACCCCTGGCACACACAGTCAAAGCGGGTGGGGAGCAGAATTCTCACTGCAGGAGCATTTTCCAGTGAACCGTTGAAATTAAACGGGTACTGAAATTACAGATCATCCAGTGTTGGATTGAAGAGCTCAGAGGAGCCGGGCCTCACTGACTGATTTCAGCGAAGAAATGTATTTCATGAAAAAGGCAGCCCAGCAACATTTCAGTTCCACAGGGAAAAATGGGGCTCAAAATGGCAACATGTAACAATTTCAGCTGTGCAGAGAGAACAACAAGCAAAGGCTGGATACATGCATCCAGACTGCAAACAAATCCCAGCACTCAAGGACAGAAATAAGGCCGAATAAAATGTGTGTGCTGCAGAGGAAAATCTGATGTAAAAGACTCAGTTTAAATGTGTTTTTCTGTAAGAAAGTGCAAAATCGCCTGTTTAAAAGCATGTTTTGGTTTAAAGGTTTAATTCTTTCAGAATGATTAAGGATTGCTAATTTATAAATCCACCGATAAACTGTGTTCATTTTTATATGTTTTAAATGAAATAGTTAATGAAATAGTTAATTCTGAGCTGACAGCTTAAGTCTGGGAATGGTTGACACCTCTCTGCTAGCAGGAAATACTTCATTGCTGGGGGGGTTGCATACTCAGAACAAAGGCCTTCATTAGACATTTGTCTTTGCTTCAGGCACAGACAATAGAAGGCTTCGACACCCCTCCTCCCAGGGGAGGGGCTGGATGTGGAGGAGGCTTCTCAGTGAACTTCAAAGGACTGGCCATTTGCTCACTTGGGAAGTAAGAAAAAAAAACCTGACATGGATTTTGAGTGGAAATTACTTATTTTGCCATGGAACTTCATGGCATTTAAGATAGCAGCCAAAATAAGTAGATGAGTGAAAAAACATACTTATGAATCTGAACTCATGCTAGACATTTGAAGACGTGATTGAACCTGATACTGCATGAGGAACAAAAGTTATACTGAAACACTGATTGCGCCAAAACTATTAATTCTGCAAGTCTAAGATTGGATACCCTTTTACTAGGGGTGATTGCACAGATATGTACCGGGTAAGGAATTGGTAGGCCAAATATTTATGATTAAAATTGACAAAATTCCACAGAAAGACAAAGCCAGCTCTCACGGACGTAGGAATTGGACGTAAAGATAACCCACAAAATATGTAATGTACTTGTCCGGTTTTATTAGAGGGCATAAGTATAGAAATGTGTATTTGTGGGAAAGTTACATTTTGGTCCAAATCACTGTGGGGGTCTCCCAACGCACATTATAAATATGACAGCATTTTCTGTCTTCCAACCATAAAAAGGCAAGTGCCTTTGACCACTCACAGCCGTGTGGGTGGGGATTGTAATTCTGCCACTTCCATAAACTGAGTGATGTCACTTAGCATGATACATAAGGGAACTTCACAACACACACACACTGATTCCTGACTCCATCCTAATTTCCACATGATGCTCTGTTTCAGAATTCTTCATCTTGTCCTGTTCCAGACTTCTTTGCAAAACCAAGGCCATCAGCAGTTGCTGAACTCTTTTCAGCAAGGCCCAAATCCTGAAACCATCCCAAAAGAACTTCAGGGAAATCATTCTGATCCAGTTTGGCTTGCTACCATTCATGCTTGCCTGCTGAAACTCGCCATCCCGCTAATCTACAGTGTCCAGTAACCAGAAGGGCCAATCCAATCCAGCCTGAGGTACCAGTCAAATTGACCAGAACCGCCCCGCTGATCCAATTAAACCAGAGGCGCCATGCTGCCTGTAGACCCGATGCACGATGACCAGAACCTGACGGTCCAATCTTACTGTAAGTATAAACATGAATCATAGTAACCCATAGTATATTTGCCTTGTCCTATCCCAATCTACAACGCATCCTTTCTTTAACTTAAGAAGCTCTGCTATTGTCAGAACCATTCTTGCAACCCTGTTTGTAATCCCTAGTGTTAGCGCTGATTTTCTCTCATTTGTTTTACAAGACCATAAGTCATTAGTGATTTGGATTAAAAAAAGGATTTCCCATAACGAAAAACAGAGTATCCACCACGTGAAGGGTACAATCGGCTGTGTTTAGCTGTGGAGATTCACGGGCGGCATTCTCTTTTTCTTAGCCATTAATATAGTTTAAATAAAACCAATCTGTCATTTTAAAACTGAATTTCTGCTTTTCTCTGTTCTACATTTCTCAAAAATGCCTCTCATTCAAACTTGCATAACTTCTTCAAATGTATAGCTAAACTCTCACTTAAACCTAAGACCTGTAGCTAAACCCACAACTAAAAACTGTATTGCGAAACAGTGTATTTGCGAAAATTAGGCACAAATTCGCAATTTTGCAAAAGTTTTACATGTGTATTTTTCCATTCAAAGTATTTCCAAACTCCCATTTTGATTTAAAGTGTGTTCTGTTGCTCATCTTGTAGCTTAAGTTTGTTAGAACCTGTTCAGTATTGCTCCCATATGAATTTATATTAATTTAAGGATTTTTGCACACTTTTCATTGTTTCACACAGCCATTTTTCAACTGTCATTTTAAAAGTGTAAAAGTTCCAAAACACTTTTCTCTCTTGTTTGGGGGGGGGTAGATTATATTCAAACACTGCATACTGTTCTACATTCCTGAATACCTGCTGCTTACTTACATCTGTGTAGAATTGCTCATTTGTGAATTAAGAACGTTTCAGCGGGATATCTCAACCTTAGCACTATCTTTTCCACAAACCAAAAGTGTTATTGTCTCTGTGTTTTATATTCTGTGTGCTCAAAAGTGAATTCAACTGCCTTACTTATTTTCTGATTTGTATTTTCACCACATTTGTGATTGCTGACCAATATATTTATTTGTGCTTGAGTTAAATTTTAAATAATAAATACATATTTTTCTTTACCAACCAGCCCGATTTCTGGTCCAGTGTGACCTTTGGGGTATTTTGAGAAGGGTGTGATATGAGTGGTATATCACTCAGAATATTGAACCTATAGACACAATAAATGAGTATTTCATCTGTGCATTACATGCCAGGCGAGATCCGGGTTTATTGCATGATTGAAATCCTTAACAGATTTGGGGGCTCGAGCCGTTATTTGAGTTTGAGTTACCACCCATGGCAGTCTAGCACAGAAGACTAACCTGCAGGGTACAGACACCTTGTTTGGTTGGTGTACTGTGCTACACTGTACAAGCATAAATATTCCAAAATCAGGCCTGTTTGTAAAAGTAAAAGAAAATCAACCCTGAAATAAGTCATAAAGAAATTGATATTTCTAAAATGGCGATCCCAGTAGAAATCAATATGGCTAGGGAACACCTCATGCACAAACTTTTTGTCAGGGGTGAGTGGCCAGAACAGAATGAGCAGATCTGGCTGCAGGAATTCAAAGAACAGGTCACTGCCATGGACCTGGATACATGCCAGGACAAGGGCTCATTACACCAAGCTCTTAGTGAACTGTAGAAGGCCCCCGAAAGTGAAAGAGGAGCAGTGTAAAATTGACAAAATAGCAGCCTACCTGTACCTCCTTAAAGGATTAATACAGGAAAAACATGCTGAGAACATAGTTCTGGCATGGAATCAAGTGGAAACACTAGAAAGAAGCCAGGCTGAGCTGGAATCTGCAGAGCAAAGGCTACTGAAGAGCCAAGACTCAGAGATATGAGCTAGTCAGTATCTGACAAAACTAAAAGAAGATCTGGCCTTCCCCCAGCAAGAGAAGGCAGAGCAAGACACCCAATTACAGGCAATGAAAGAGGAGTGTCAGGAAAAGGCTGACTCTTTACAACAGAGTCATCAGAAACTGGTGCATCAATTAAATTATAATAGAGTCTGCGCAGAACAGATAGTCACCTCACAAAACCACATAGAATCCTTGAAAGAGGAAAATAATAAATTAATTATTAAAGACCTCCACTCTCAAGAGGAATTTGATGAGGAGCGCCAGAAATCTAGTGCATTCAATAAACAAAGGGACGACCTGGCTGAAAAGAGGGGCAATCTAAGTCAGGAGAGGGACGCCTTAGGCCAGGAAGTAAGCCAATTAAATACCAAGCTAGAGGAAAGAGAACTGGCCCTCCAGGAGCTCAAGGAAGTCCAAACAGAATATGAGAAGCTACTAGAGCACAACAGGCGGGTGGAGGATGCTCTGGGAAAGAACAACCAGACCAATGATGTCAAAGCTCAGGAGATGAGTCTCCTGCAGCAGAAATTGGCCCAGTATTTTCAGACCAGGCAGGAAGCGAAGAGAGACAATGAGGCTCTCTGTGTAAAGAATGATGTGCACCACAAACAGATCGCCATGCAAGAGCGAATTATTGATAGAGGAACAAAAGATTCAGATTTTGGCATATCACCAGGGAATAGGGGCTGAAAGAGAAGAGATAGAGAGGGGCAGAGAAAGCCTGAGCATCACATCAGGACCCCTGTAACCAGGGACTCTAACCCCTTCAATGCAATGAACTCTGCCACCTTCATGTCCACTGACTCATATGAACCAGGGGCCATGGGGATGGTAGACTTCAACAAAATGGGTAAGATAGGACTGACAGATCAGCGCCTCCCAGAAATTGATGGACGGGCATCTCTGTACCGATCCCCAAATGTTAGGGCTAACATCTCAGATCAGGGAGACTCCTATGAGGGGAGAGTCAGGGAACTGGATCCACCAAACTACCGCCTCCAAGAGACCAGTTAGTGAAATTTGGTGGGGAACTCCAGGAAATAAAGCCCAAAAAGAGTATCCTCAAGACCTCTTCCCAGGTAGGGCAGTGGGGGCGGTACTCTGCCAATCGTGGGAGCAGGGGAGAGTCATAAGATTCTTCTGAGCACCACAGGAATAGGGAAACTAGGCCCCCACATTCTGCAAGCCATTCTCAAGCTGCCTAGAGGATCAAATAGCCACTTCCTGTAGTAGTGCCTCTGAGTCAGAGGATGAGTGGGCACGGGTGACTAAGACCAAAAAGGCCAACAAAATGAAGAAGGCTATAGAAAAATATCCCCTGAAGCAGATCAAGGAGTGTTATAACTCCCTATCACAAAAATGCTAAGTATTCAGTCTGGGAACACCTGGAATTATACGAAAAGATGATGGATGCTTTTCATCTGAAAGATAGTTAGTGTTACATCCAATATGTAAAATGGACATTCTACCCTGAGTACTCCAGCTTCTTTGCGGGGCTGGAGGATCAAAACCATTCAAGATGGTCCACCTACAGGGCGGCCATCTTAAAACACTTTTCTGTCCATAGAAATCCCCAAGAGGCCCGCAAGGCAGCCTACAATCTGCAGTGTGGGGAAGATCAGGCCCCACAAGAATTTGTGCAAGAACTTAAACGTGCCTTTGCGCAGACCACCAGGAGGGTGCGCACAGACAGTAGGGAGTTCATTAACACCTTTTTCCATGCACTCCCCAAATACATCATGACCCAGCGGGTGTGAGACTTTCACAAGAAGAAACTGGGTCATTGAACAGGCAATGCGTATTTATGAAGTGCAGAAGCCTGTATATAACAAAAACACCAATAAAACTACAAACCAGCCAACACCCCTGCTGCAATTAAGCTGGCGGAGATGAAGGTTGCCCCCATTTTAGATCTGGAGATGGGGGGGGCCTAAAAATATACCTATACAGAACGTACCCAACCAAAGAACCAGAAGGCCCTTGGCCCAGACAGGTAGTCAGGGAGGTAATCCCACAAATGGGGCCCCTAACTCGCCGGACTACATAAGCCCCTGACACAAGGGCAACAAACCGATCCTGGTGTATGTGTGGACTCCCCCAGCCCAAGGGGGGATCCAACTAGGTAGGTACCAACCCAGGAAACTTCCCTCCTAACTTTCCCCAGGAGGGCGATAATCCCGCAAATGCCGGGTTGAGCTTCTTTCCCCGGTACCCACAAAACTTTAACCCACAAAACAACCTTCCTTTCTTACCCCACATTACTGAGCCCAGCCTGCCCGATCAGGGAGAGGGGTGGCCAAGGGTGGAGGGTTACCCAAACTATCCCAACCCATGGTATTATGGGAGAAGGGACAGTTACCCTTCCCGTGATCCACTCAAGATGGACCAGAGACCCCTATACCAG